>NC_053035.3:49148634-49777134 GCF_002575655.3 Aegilops tauschii subsp. strangulata
CCAATGGCGAACAGACATTGCTTCGAAGCATTGGACAAGAGCTTGAGAGACATTCTAAGGTTCACAAACGAAAATAGTACAGATAAACCATTTGGAGGGATGACAGTAGTGATGGGAGGTGACTTCAGACAAATCCTGCCGGTAATACCGAAAGGGCGAAGATCTCACATTGTTGATGCATCCTTAAAACGTTCCTACTTTGGAAACACTTTGAGGAATTCAAGCTCACTCAGAACATGCGTGTTTCTGCACTAACAGATACTCCAGAAGAACAAAAAAAGACCACAGATTTTGCGAACTGGATTCTAAATATTGGAGATGGATTAGTTGGAAATAAAGAAGAAGAGGCATGGGTACAGATACCTGAAGACTTGCTTCTGCAGAAAGGAGAGAACCAATTTGAAACGATCATCAACAACACCTATCCAAAACTATGGACGAACTACACCAACCGAACATACTTACAAGAGAGAGCCATCTTATGTCCAAGAAATGACATGGTTGATGAGGTAAATTCTTACATCATGGGCAGAATAGAAGGTGAAGAGGTAACATATCGAAGCTCAGATACAGTGTGCAAAGCAATGTCAAATTCGGAAGATGTAGATCATTTGTACCCAACAGAATTCCTGAATAGCTTGAAGTGCCCTGGAATATCAGACCACATACTACGGCTGAAAGTAGGCCTGCCAATTATGCTGCTACGGAATATCAACCAAAGCGAGGGCTTATGCAATGGTACGAGACTAACTATAACACAGCTACGCAAATGGTTCATAGAAGCTCAAATAATAACAGGGACAAACATTGGAAACAAGGTATATATTCCAAGGATAATTATGTCACCAAGTAACTCAAAATCGCCATTTGTGTTGAAAAGGAGGTAGTACCCAATATCAGTTTGTTTTGCAATGACGATAAATAAGAGTCAAGGGCAGTCGCTAAAACATGTGGGCCTACATTTACCGAAGCAGGTGTTCACTCATGGCCAACTCTATGTAGCGGTATCAAGAGTCACAAGTAGAGATGGACTTAAAGTTCTAATTTCAGATGAAGAATCTAAGGAAAATAATTCGGCAAAAAATATTGTGTACAAGGAGATCCTTTAGTACAAGAGATCTTAGAATATTTGTATTTTACTCTATGTAACGTTCTTAAACAGGAATTTCGTACGGTTTTCCGATGAGTCAGATATTTCCGCGGACACACATGGCTATGTTTGAAAATTTGATCTAGCACTAAAACAATATGTAGTCTGTGCATTTGCATAATCAGATTAAAAGTAGAATTAGATGAATCATTAATGTGTACCTTCAGTTTACTTAGTATCTGCAAATTGAAAACCAGGAGGTCCCACAACTGAAGTCAACAAATAATCTTATACATCGGATGTTAACAAAATAAAAATTATAAACGAATACGCGACGCACAGCAGCCGAGTATATCAACAACAACACATGGAATAAGCTGACGCGAATGACCTACCGATTCAGCTCTCGCAATCTCCTTGACGACTCCTCTACCACCCATCTCTACACAAAACCTACATCACTTCACTGCACATCCGCATACAGATCCAAAAGGGAAATAAGACATCCCCTCCAAGCAAGTTTCTGACTCTTAAGATAATACATACAGAAAATCTAATGATTTAGCCACACGTGATGTATCCCATAGTGGTTGTTTCTCTCTCACTTCCAGGTTGTTTATCAAGGTCAGATTTAATGCTGACAAATTGAAGGAGTAGAAGGTACAGTCAAAAGGGGGGACAGAATGTATGGCCAGCAGTTTGATCGGGTATTTCATTTTAGGGGACCGGCGGGTGGAGAGAGGGAGAACCGTTGGAGGTGGCGCGCAGGAGTGGAACTGGCGGCGACTCGGCATAGCACCGCGGCGGATTCCTGGATCAATCTTTGCCATGGATGTGGACGTCCATTTTTGGGAGATGAGGAAAGAAACGCCAGGAGGTAGAAAGTATAGCACGCAACATTTTCCTGTTATTTCTTTCTTTATTTATTGGGCATTCCGGGAGTGTGCTGGGTTGAACCCAGTGCCTGGCTAGGCTGAACTCTGGGCCCATGTACAAATCTATATACATGTAAGAGCCTTGAAAAACTCCACGCCCCGGGACGGTTCCTATTTGGCGCTTCACGCGTCTGTGATAGGGGGAGCAACTAGTTAACGAGCGCTCCTTCGGGAGCCTCGCAACGATCAGCGCCACCTGGCGCGCTCTCAGCCATTAGCCACGTGTCGCGCTCTGGATGCTTTCTTCGGATTTTTTTTATTTTTCCGCACACGTTTTCGGCTTTTTAAATGGTTTTTTCCGGGTTTTTTCGACGTTTTGGTTTTCCCCGTCTTCCTTAGCTTTTCAATAAAAAAATCGAAAAAAATTGCGCGAAAAAAACGTGGTTTCTTTTTTTTTTCTTTCGCGAAAGTCACGGTTTTTTTTCCCGCAAGAGGCACGGTTGTGCTTTAGCGAGAGTCACGATCGTGCCTTTCGGGAACGAAAAAAAACCGTGTTTTCTGTTTTTTTCTTTCGCGAGAGTCACGGTTTTGCTTTCGTGAGAGGCACGGTTGTGCTTTCGCGAGAGTCACGGTTTTGCTTTCGCGAGAGGCACGGTTGTGCTTTCGCGGGAGTCACGGTTTTGCTTCCGCGAGAGGCACGGTTGTGCTTTCGCGAGAGTCACGGCCGTGCCTCTCGAAAGGGAAAAACAAAACGCGTTTTCTGTTTTTTTTCTTTCGCGAGAGTCACGGTTTTGCTTCCGCGAGAGGCATAGTTGTGCTTTCGCGAGAGTCACGGCCGTGCCTCTCAGAAAGGGAAAAATACACGTTATCTATTTTTTTTTCTTTCGGGAGAGTCACGGTTTTGCTTTCGCGAGAGGCACGGTTGTGCTTTCGCGAGAGTCACGGCCGTGCCTCTCGGAAACGAAAAAAATGTGTTTTCTGTTTTTTTTTCTTTCACGAGAGTCACGGTTTTGCTTCCACGAGAGGCATGGTTGTGATTTCGCGAGAGGCGCGGGCGTGCCTCTTTCGGAAAGGAAAAAAGCGTGCTCCTGGTTCGGTTTTTTCGTCCGGTTTTTTTCATGAAAAAAATTTCGCCAAAACCTATCAACATGGGATCTAGTTTTTAAGATCTCGACGCGAGGAATCCAATGGTGAAAACGGTTTGAGATTTGGACGCACGGTTTAAAAAATAAAACGTTTTGAATAAACGGATCTACGAAAAAAAAGGAAAACCCCCAAGTTACGACAAGTGGCACGCATTTTGCAAACTGGAGTCTAAAGCGCACACCCACTTCTGCAAGGTGGGCCGGCCTAGTTTGTGTTTTTCTTTTATCTGTTTATAAAGTACAAACAAAATAGTGTGTAAGCGACAGATCGAACTCGAGACCTGTAAGTTCACAGCGCGCCACGCTAATCACTAGGGACATCGCACACTTGTGCATGGTAACTTCTTTTATTCTTTTATTCTTTCTCCAGTTTGCATTTTTCCATTTTTCTTTTTTGTTATCTATTTACTTATTTTTTATTAATGTGCGATTTTTAGTCGATGAACTTTTTCTTCAAAATCTATGAACTTTTTCCAAGTTGATAAACTTCTTTTCCTAATTTTCTAACTCTTTCAAACATTTGAATGAAATTTTTCAAAATCTGTGAACTTTTTCCAGAATCGAGGAACCTTTTTCAAATCTGAAGATTTTTTAAAGAAAATCGATGAACTTTTTTTATTTTGATGATTTTTCTAAAAATTGATGAATTTTTTCAAACAAAATCAAATTTTTATAAAAAAATATGAAATTTTTAAAAATTCATGAACTTTGCTTAAATTGGTAAAAAAAATCATGAACTTTTCAAATTTGTGAACTTTTTTCAAATGAATGAACTTTTTCTCAAATTAGAGAACTTTTTTCAATTTTCATGAACTTTTTTGAGTATGTGGACCTTTTCTTTTTGAAACAAATTCGCAAACTTTCTTTTATTGTTCGTGACCTTTTTTTTAATCTATGAACATGCAAATTTTGGAACTGCGCAGTTATAATTGTTCTTAACTATTTTGCGGTAGTATGGATCACTATTACCATATAGTTCTGGTGGTTAGACAAGCACGCGCGGGAATTCAACGGTGCGAGTTCGAATCCTCGCCGCAGCCAAACTTTTTAGGTGGGTTTTTCGCTGGCGTTGTACGTTTGTGGGCGGGCCCACCAGGGCGTTGCAGTGAGTGCCTGTCGGAGTAAATAGCCATGGGTAGCCTAACCGACTGCCCCTGACTCTTCCAGAAATTATCAGGCCATTTGGGCCTTCAAGTATTTCAAGCATTGGGCCGCCTTCCCCGGCCGGCTACCTCTGAAGCCGACTCTCAGAAGGCGACCCAGCCACAGCAACCTCCCCCCAAGATAACCACGGGGTGGCCGACTCCAGGAAGCCGGCCATAGAGGATGCAGACTTCCCAGAGCCGGCCACGAAGAACGCCGACTCCAAGAAGCCGGCCAAGACCGCACCCACCAAAACTACATCCACAAAACGGTGACAAGACGGGGTGTGGCCACAGTGCGGCCCAATACCCCCGAAGCCAGAGGCAGGCATGGCCACAGGACGCCGTACGGGACGGCCATCTCCCGTCCGGCTCGGCACTGTAGCCATGCTGGCCTCAACGTCACCCACGACAGACGCCAGTACGGCCCACGGGCGGCGGGCCCCTTTAGCCAGAGAGAGGCGCGAAAGCGGTCCGGCCTCCCCCAGTCGGCCAAGGGCGTAGCCGGCCCCCAGAAGCCGGCTACCCCCTCCCTCGAAGCATGTGCCACATTAAGGAGACAAGACGAGGTAAGGCTACAGTGAGAGCCCTCGAGGCGGCACACTGTAGCCACGCTTACCTCGACGAAGCCCTCGTCATCAGGGACGAGGCTACAGTAAGCAGCCGCCGACAAGACCCTAGGCAGTGGGGCCGGCCTGTCGGCCGAGAGGCCGGCAGCCGGCGGGACCCACCAGTCGGCAGGCCCCAGCGGCCGGCGGAGAAGCCGGCGAGCGCAGACACTGACGGCTGGGACCCGCGCCCGGCCGGATTACAATTGTACCCCCGGGGTAGGCCTATATAAACCCCCCGGGGCACCCATGCAAAGGGTTGGCTTCTTAGCATTACCCACACACCATAGAGAGAGGGAAGCAAGAGCTAGCCTTGCTCTTCTTCTCCCTTGAACCAAGTAGATCTAGGAGCATTTGTAGCTACTCTTTCTGATCTAGTGATCATGCGGAGACCCCGCAGAGCAGGACTAGGGGTGTTATCTCCTCGGAGATCCCCGAACCTGGGTAAGATTCGCCGGCGTGCATGTCTTCGCCTCATCCCGTTTCCAAGCACCGGCGACGTCTTACTGGCACCCACTACGATAAGCCACCCGTTGGCATATGTCGCACCTACCACCCGACATTTGGCGCCCACCGTGGGGCCAGGTGCACCGTCGTCCGGAGACCTGTTCTGGACGGGAACCCTCTTCCTCCCCCGCGAGCGCAGCCTGCCTGCTGCGCCCGATGGCGTTTGCCTCGACGCGCTGCAAGGCGTCGACGACGCCTGCGCGGCGAGCTGCCTCGCCGATCTCCTCGGCGAGACTCGCATCTCCGACGACGCAGGCACGGACTACCCCGAGAGCCGCCTCGTCAGCCTCCTCGACCAGCTTCACGTCTCCAGCGAGCCTGCTGTAGATGTGGAGTCGGTCGGCTCCACCGACCCGATGCTCGTCGACTCCGACACGGCATCGCTCGATGCCTACCCCTCCGACGTGGTGGTCTTCGACGATCCTCTCCCTCGAGCTGACAGTAGCAGCAGCGCTGTCACCGAAGTGTTGGTCATGAGCCACGTCGTCAACTCGGGCGAGAACGCCCACGACGCCCTGCAAGCGGCAATGCACGACCTCTCCGTCCCCATCCCGGCCGACGCCGAGACCCTGGAGGCATGCCGCCTCGCCCTCATCGCGGAAGGCCAGAAGATAGCCTCCATGAGACGCCTCACCGAGGCCCACCAGCGCAAAGCCGACCGCGCTGCCTTCGGTACGCCGCCGCCTAGCGGACCGAGCCGAGCCGGCTTCGTTCAGAAGCGCGGCGCGGCTATTGCCAGCATGCTGGGGGCAGATCGCCCCGTCTATGCCACCCCGCTCGAGAATCTGCGAGCCGCTCAGGCGGCCGCCGAAGAGCTAAATGGGCTGGGAGCCGATGAGCTCCCCTACATGACAAGACGGATCCAGCAGCTGATCGACGCGGCTGCAGAACGGCACGAAGCCGGCGCCCGCACCGATAGTCACCCCCCGCGCCGAGAGCACGCCGCGACGTCCTGCTCGCCGACTGCGAGCGGCGCCCGCCAGAAGAAAGACAAGGAGCCGGCTGCTAGCCGCAGCCGGACTCGTATCACCATCGAGCGCGACGCGGACGGCCGCCCTCGAGCGGTGGAGCGTCAAGGAAACCTGCCTCCTCCCCCACCTCGAAGAGAGGGACGCCTCACCCCGCCACCCATCACGCACCCGACTCTTGGCGACCGACTCGGCCGCCGAGAAGGAGTCGGCGAGAACGACGCCCGCCACCGGATCGACCGCCTTGCTCGATCCTTGGCGTTAGAAGAAGAAGACGATGTCGGTCCGCCATGCTTTGGTCCCCGCATCCGCGACGAGCCCTTCCCCAAAGGGTTCTCGCTCCCCAGAGACACGCCCAAGTACAACGGCTCAGTGAAGCCGGAAGATTGGCTCATCGACTACTCCACTGCTGTCAGCATAGCCAACGGCAATCGGCGCGTCGCCGTGAAGTACGTCCCCCTCATGCTGCAAGGCACGGCGCGCACCTGGCTCAACAGCCTCAAGCCCTACAGCATCAACAGCTGGATGGACTTCACGGAAGTCTTCGTTCGCAACTTCACCAACACGTACAAGCGGCCTCCCAAACCTCGCCAGCTCTCCCTGTGCATCCAAGGACCCAATGAGTCGACCCACGACTACCTCACGCGGTGGGCCGAGCTCCGCAACTCCTGCGAGGGAGTGCACGAGGTCCAGGCCATCGAGTACTTCACCGCCGGGTGCCGAGAGGGCACCCTCCTCAAGCACCGACTCCTCTGCGACGAGCCGGCTACCCTCGACGAGTTGCTGATCATTGCGGACAAGTACGCCACGGCCGACTCCTCGATGAAGACCGAGCTTCGAGTAGACGCCTCCGGGAAGGTGATTGCCCCGGCTCCCAAGACGCCGGCTAGCGACTCCAATCGGCGCCCCTACCAGAACGATCACAAGCGCAAGGCCCCCATTCCGACTTCCACCAGTCGGCAGGTGGCCACAGTTGAAGATGAGCAGCCCGAAGAGCGGCCCGCTCCCAAGAAGAAGGGTGGCAGGCCGGCTTGGCAACCAGCTTTCTCCTACGAGCAGACTCTCGACGCCCCTGCAAGTTCCACAGCGGCGCGAAGCCGTCCAACCACACGACCCGAAAATGCCACTGGCTCACGCGAATCTCCAAGGGCGAAGGGTTGTTGCCGCCTCCAGCCCCCCAGCAGCCGGCGGCTCGGCCGGCAGTCGGAGCCATCAAAGACGAGTTCCCTGAAGAGCACGCCGCCTACGTCGTCTTCACCAGCCAAGCCGATGACAAGCGTAGTCGGCGCCGTCAGCATCAAGAGGTCAACGCAGTCGCCTCCATCATGCACTGGTCAGAGAAGCCAATCAGCTGGAGCCAGGCCGACCACCCAGAGGTGATGCCATCCCCTGGCTCCTATGCACTGGTCTTGGATGTTACCCTCGCGACGGAGAGGCGAGCTGCCCGATTCTCCCGCGTCCTGATAGATGGCGGAAGCAGTATCAATATACTGTACCGCGATACCATGGAGAAGCTGAACATCAAGGCGAAGCAGCTTATGCCAAGCCGAACCGTGTTCCATCGTATCGTCCCCGGCTTGTCTTGCTCCCCAATCGGCAAGATTAAAATGGATGTTCTCTTCGGAGACAAAGATCATTTTCGCCGAGAAGCGATCTGGTTCGAGGTAGTGGATCTGGAGAGCCCCTATATGCTTTGCTTGGCTGACCTGCTCTGGCCAAGTTCATGGCTGTGCCCCACTACGCCTACCTGAAGATGAAGATGCCGAGCTCGAAGGCGATAATCACAGTAGCCGGCGATTACAAGAAGTCCATCGAGTGTGCCATGGCCAGTAGCCGGCTGGCCGAGTCCCTCTTAGTGGCAGAAGAGAAAAAGATGCTGGAGCGGGTTGTGGCCATGGCCGGCAAGCAGCCGGCCCTGTCCCCCAACCCCAAAGATTGTGATGCGCAGGGCTCCTTCCAGCCTGCCAAAGAGACGAAGAAGATACCTCTGGACCCGGAGAATCCGGAGAGGTTCGCTATCATTGGGGCGAACTTGGACAGTAAATAGGAAGGCGAGCTCGTCGACTTCCTCCGTGAGAATCCAGACATTTTTGCATGGTCCCCAAAGGACATGCCGGGTGTCCCGAAGGATTTCGCCGAGCACAAATTACATGTCCGAGCCGACGCGAAGCCGGTCAAGCAACCCCTCCGCCGACTGTCAGACGAGAAGCGAAGAATCGTGGGAGAAGAGATAGCCCGGCTCCTTGCCGCTGGCTTTATTATGGAAGTGTTTTTTCTAGAGTGGCTTGCCAACCCGGTTTTGGTATTGAAGAAGAACAACAAGTGGCGTATGTGTATAGACTACACCAGCCTGAACCAGGCCTGCCCCAAGGATCCGTTTGCTCTGCCACGGATTGACCAAGTGATAGACTCCACAGTCGGATGTGAGCTGTTGAGTTTTTTGGATGCCTACTCAGGGTACCATCAGATCAAGTTGGACCCAGCAGACCGCCTGAAGACTACCTTCATCACACCATTTGGAGCTTTCTGCTACCTGACTATGACATTCGGCTTGAGGAATGCCGGTGCCATTTTTCAGCGTTGCATGCAGAAATGCCTCCTGAAACAACTCGGCAGAAATGCCCACGTCTATGTAGACGACATTGTGGTGAAGACAGAAAAGCGCGGCACCCTGCTGGAAGATCTCAAAGAAACATTCGCCAACTTGCGCCGATTCCAAATCAAGCTCAACCCCGAAAAGTGCGTGTTCGGAGTACCAGCTGGCCAGCTGCTAGGCTTCCTGGTCTCCGAACGCGGCATCGAGTGCAACCCTGTGAAGATCAAGGCCATCGAGAGGATGGAGATTCCCACCAAACTGCGAGATGTGCAGAAGTTCACCGGGTGCTTGGCCTCCCTGAATCGCTTTATCAGCCGACTAGGAGAGAAGGCTCTCCCACTGTACCGACTCATGAAGACGTCCACTCACTTCGAGTGGAATGACCAAGCCGACCAAGCCTTCCATGAGTTGAAGAAGATGCTGACCACTCCGCCTGTCCTGGCAGCGCCGACTGAGAAGGAGCCCATGCTCCTCTACATCGCCGCGACTAGCCGAGTGGTCACTACTGTTGTTGTGGTCCAGCGCCCAGAAGAAGGCCGAGCCCAGCTAGTCCAGAGGCCGGTGTACTATCTAAGCGAAGTGCTATCCAGCTCAAAGCAGAACTACCCGCACTACCAGAAGATGTGCTATGGGGTGTACTTCGCCGCCAAGAAACTGAAGCCCTACTTCCAAGAGCACCCCATCACGGTCGTGTGCACCGCCCCGCTCGCCGAGATCATAGGCAGCCGGGATGCATCCGGCCGGGTGGCTAAATGGGCCATTGCACTGGCGCCCTACACGATCTTCTACCAACCCCGCACCGCCATCAAGTCCCAAGCATTGGCCGACTTCCTCGTCGACTGGGCCGAGACCCAGTACCTACCGCCGGCTCCCGACTCTACCCATTGACGGATGCACTTTGACGGGTCCAAGATGCGCACCGGCTTGGGAGCCGGCATCATCCTCACCTCTCCCAAAGGCGACAAGCTCAAGTACACGCTGCAGATCCACTTCGCCGCCTCCAACAACGTGGCCGAGTACGAGGCGCTCGTACATGGGCTCCGGCTAGCCAAAGAGCTCGGCATACGCCGGATCCTATGTTACGGCGACTCAGACTTGGTGGTCCAGCAGTCGTGGCGACTGGGACGCCAAGGACGCGAACATGGCGAGCTATCGATTCCTCGTCCAGCAGATCAGCGGATACTTCGAAGGGTGCGAGTTCCTTCACGTGCCAAGGGCCGACAACGACCAAGCAGATGCCCTAGCACGGATCGGCTCCACCCGACAAGCCATACCGACTGGCGTCTCCCTCCAGCGCCTCCTCAAGCCGTCTCCAGAGTCGGACTCTATCTTCGTACCGCCTGTGCCAGATGCAGCCGGATCCGACTCGAAGAATCCCGCAGGCGGCACGGGGACTTCAGAACCCGGCCCGGGGACTGCAGCAGTTGGCCCGGGGACTGCAGCAACGCAAGAAGCGATGGCCGACTCCAATTCCACGCCACCCAACCCACCCACCCGAGTCATGGTGGCCGTCCTAACATAAGAAAAAGTCACAGCTCCATCATGGGCCCAACCCATCCTCAAGTTCCTAGTCAGCAGAGAGCTGCCGGCTGATGAGATCTCAGCAAGACTAGTGCAACGACGAGCCGAAGCATATGCAATAATCAACAGAGAGCTCGTGAAGCACAGCGTCACTGGAGTCTTCCAGCGTTGTGTCGAGCCAGAAAAAGGAGTGGCAATCCTCAAGGATATCCACCAAGGCGAATGCGGCCACCACGCAGCCTCTAGATCACTTGTGGCCAAGGCCTTCCGCCACGGCTTCTTCTGGCCGACTGCCTTGGAAGATGCCAAAGAGATAGTCAAGAGCTGCAGAGGATGCCAAGTTTTCAGTTCCAAGCAACACCTGCCGGCTTCTGCACTCAAGACCATTCCCCTCACCTGGCCCTTTGCCGTCTGGGGACTGGACATGGTGGGCCCTTTCAAGACAGCCCGCGGCGGCTTGACACATCTACTTGTCGCCGTGGACAAGTTCACAAAGTGGATCGAAGCGAAGCCAATCAAGAAGCTGAAGAGGTCGACTGCCGTAACATTCATCACCGACATCACCACTCGGTACGGCGTGCCGCACAGCATCATCACCGACAACGGCACAAACTTTGCCAAAGGAGCACTGGCACGTTTCTGCGCGACACAGGGCATCCGACTGGACTTAGTGTCCGTTGCCCACCCGCAGTCAAACGGCCAGGTCGAGCGAGCAAATGGACTCATCCTCTCCGGCATCAAGCCCCGACTGGTTGTACCACTGGAGCGATCGGCCGGCTGCTGGCTCGATGAGCTGCCGGCTGTCCTCTGGAGTCTGCGCACTACACCCAACAAGTCAACCGGCTTCACTCCGTTCTTCCTTGTATATGGTGCCGAGGCTGTCATCCCAACCGACATCGAGTTCGACTCGCCTCGGATCACCATGTACACGGAGGCGGAGGCCAAGGAAGCAAGAGAAGACGGCGTCGACCTACTAGAAGAAGGCCGACTGTTAGCACTCAGCCGGTCCGCCATCTACCAGCAAGGGCTGCGCCGCTACCACAACCGCAAGGTCAAGCCAAGATCCTTCCAAGAGGGCGACCTTGTGCTCCGGCTGATCCAGCGAACAGCCGGCCAGCACAAGCTCTCGGCCCCTTGGGAAGGCCCCTTCGTCGTCAGCAAGGCACTCGGCAACGACTCCTACTACTTGATCGACGCGCAAAAACCAAGAGCACGCAAGAGAGACGACTCTGGCAAGGAGTCGGAGCGACCATGGAACGCGAACCTCCTGAGAAGATTTTACAGTTGAAAGCAGTATGTATCATGCTACCCTTTTGTATTAAGCATGAACCAACAGGCCCCCCGAACAGTACTCGGGGACTGCCTTTATTTATCTATGAATGACGAGTGTCATATCCATGAATGTACTATTACATTTGATTTCTTGTCTGGCACCGGGTTCGACTAGTCGACCCGGGGACTGGCCGCCTTGAGCTATATTAAAAGTTCTACCTGAAGTCAGACAAGTAGTGTGCCGGCTCCCGAGTCCTCTCTTGTTGAAAGTCGCAGCTCGAAGAACCGACTGTCCGACTAGCAAGAGCCAAGGCAGAAAGGATGCCCACACGAAAAACGGCTAAGGACTGACGAACTTATATAGCAAAAAGACGACCTCCAACCACGCTTGCCGGCTGTCAGAACAGCCGGCTGGCCGGCTTCCTAAACACTTAGCTCTCATGCAACAAAGCTAGAGTACTTGCCCTCCCAATTGGCCAAGCACTTCTCCAGCAACAGATTGCAGAGCAACTGTCTGTCTGGGGAGGCGGCAACCAAGGGAGGGCAGCAAAGGAAACATCAGAAGGATGAAAAGCAAAGAACAAGGAAAAGCCAAATGCATGCATAAGTTATATATACATATAAATCCCCCAACAGGCCGGCAATCGACATAGTTCGAATACACCCCCAGTGGGTGGAATTGTGCAGACTTAACAGAATATTGTTCCAAAAGTGACAAGACAGGAAAACAAAAGATAGCAGACTAGACTAAGGCGCGGTGCGGGAGCCAGGCTGGTCGGTGGAGATGGCGTCGCCGGCTGAAGGAGTGGCCGGCTAGCGGGTGTCGGCTTGGTCACCACCAGTGGCAGGCGACGCACCCGCGCGTGACGTGGTGCTGGAGGCGCGGTCAGGCTGAGGCTGGTCGGCCGCTCCACCATCCGGCCCGGCGTCTTCACCCTCCTCCTTCTCCTCCTCGCCCTCGTCGCTGGAGTCGATCTCCTCCGCCGAGTCTTCACCGTCTGCCGGGTTCAGCCCGAACCACTCCTCCGGCTGGGCGACACCGTTGTCATCTACCTCAAGGGCAAAGACGCTGGTGTCGGTGTAGTCGGCGATCGCCGAAGCCCGCGGATGATAGCCAGCCGCGCCGGCTCCAGCTCCGTGTCGGCTTGCTGCCGCCAGGTAGCGAGCTGGTCCAGACTCAGGCCGGGGTACCAGGCCTTGACGAACTCCAGCGCCCGCCTGGCGCCGGACCGAGCTGCCGAGGCCTTCCAGGCTTCGAAGCGACCGACCACCACCTCCAGCCAGTCGGCAGTCCGACTGGGGGTGCGGGGAACCACTTCGCCGGGCCAGAGGGCGGCCAATACTTGCGCCCCGGCACGCTGAAGCCGGCGAAGCAGTCGGTGAGCCGGCTAGAGACGGGCCTGGATCGCCAAGAGCTGCTCCTCCAGCGAACGGCCAGCGCTTGGTGCAATCTCAAATCCAGCCTGCCTTCGCGCCTGACGGCGGGCCTTGATAATCTGGTTGGCGGCGGTAGAATAGCCAGGGAAGTACTCTGTGCAAGAAAGAAAGAGAAAGAAGAGAAAACACCAAGTCAGAAAACGAGCCAAAAGCGGCAGACGGCAAGAAAGGACGAAGAAGCAGGCGGCTTACCGTCAACCAGATCTTCGATCTGACCATAGCCAGTGATCAGAGTCTGCCTCGCTTTAGCGCAGCTAGCCACTTCTGTCTCGTACTCGGCCTGGAGGGCGGCTTCGCGGTCCTGCACCGCCTTCAGAGCCGCCTTGTGGCCCTCCTCCTGGTCGGCCAACCTCTTGGCCAGGCGGTCGCGTTCCTGCACCAAGGCGGCAAGCTCGGCCTCCTTGGCACGAAGGGCAGTCTGAGACTCTCCCAGCTGTGCCCTCAGACCGGCGTTGGCCGCTGTAGGGACGGCAGAAAAAGAAGAAACAATAAGAGGAAGTCATCAAGGAAGATCCGACCTGACTGCTCAGCAGTCGGCCGAATCTCGGGGACTACACCCAGTGGGTGCGCTGACGCGCCCCCACGTGAGATCAAGAACAAAGCACTTACCCTGGCTCTCAGTTAGGTCGGCGGTCTTCTGGGTCAGCTCCCGAGCCTGGGAGTTGAAGGCAGCCGCGCGAAGATTGTGGTAGTCCTGCAAGACAGGCAGAAGATTGAAGTAAGAACAAGAACAGCAAAGCTAAATCCACTAAGAAGTTCCAAGCCGCCTGCTCAGCAGCCGACTCGGAACTCGGGGACTACACCCAGTGGGTGCGCTGACGCGCCCCCACGGAAGAAACCAAGATCAAGAAGAAGCAAGATAAGAAGCCTAACCCGGATGGCCGCCCGCGTCGCAAGGAATTCGTCGGTGTATTGCCTCAGCGCCGTAGCCTGGGCTTGGAGCCGGGTCCGGACGTCCTGCGCGGCCACGTTCATCACGGCCGTCCCTCCGCCCGGCGTCCACCCTGAGGTAGCGCTGGCCACCTCCGCATCCTGGGCCGATGAGCTGGAGCCCGCGGCCGGCTGCGGCTCCGACGCCGCCTTCTGTGGCTCTGACGCAGCCTTCCCCGCGCGCCGGCTCGGCGGCATCCGGACCGCCAGCTCAGTCCTCGCGGCCGGCTCGCCCCTCGCCGACTGCGCAGGCGGCAGATCAGGCCGGCCGCCTTGAGCCGCCCCAGTCGGCGGGGTCGGCACCGGCGCCCTCTCCAGGATGACGACGTCGTCGTCCCTCTCCAGCCCCGGCTAGTCACCGCCGGCTTCTTCTGGCGGGGGCTCCGGGGCCCCAGGCGCTGCGACGCGCAGTGGGGTGACCAACAAGGCCCCCTCCGCCATCGCCGCAGCTGCAGCCTCCGCTTGGGCCTTGGCTGCGGCGTCGGCGCGCGCCTTCGCCGCCTCCTCCTCCTACGCCGCCTGGGCGGCGGCTGCCTTCTGTGCCTCCGCCTCCCGCGCCTCCCGCGCCTCCCGCGCGTTCCGTTCCGACGCCGTCTGAAGGTCGACTCAGGGGTCCACGCGACGAGTGGTGCTCCCAGACCCCCTCGGCGACTCAACGACGGAGGCGGTAGCCGCCCGCTCGAGCGACAATGGAGCTCTGCTTGTTTGGAGAAAAAGACAAGGATTCAGGAGCCACCAGAGAAAAGAAAAAAGAGTACACGAAGGAGTTTGAACTTACGCCGACACCGTCTGCGGTTGCTTCACCGTCTTGCGGAAGCGAGCCGCCTTCGTGGCCGCCTCCTCCCGCCTAGTCGCCGTTGCCCCGCCTCGGGGCTTCTTCGACCGACTGCCGAACAAGCCCTGAGCGGCACGACGCTTTTGCCCGCCGCCCCGAGCAGGCGGTGCAGCGGAGGAACCCGCGCCGCGGCCAGACGCCGGCCGACGGCGCGGGACGACTTCGGCCTCGTCGTCGTCCGGCCAGTCCTCGAAGCTGACTCTATGACCGGATCCGCCTGCTTCGCCGCCGGCTTGGCCACCGCCCGGCTCGGTGTTGTCGTCCATAGCAGCCGCCCCCAAATCGTGCTCCGTCCGGTCGGGGATGAATCGGCGCTCCGCGTTCGACCCGCCGGCAGGCCGAAGAAGAGGGCTCTGTCGAAGACAAGCCGACTAGTCAGAGTCGGCCAAAGGAACTTGGCAACAAAAACTGAGAGAAGAAGAAGAGACAAGGAGAACATACCGTAGGCGGCGGATTGGCTCGGCAATATGGTTCCTTGCCGAACTGCCACTCTTCGGAGAGTTTGCAGTTCGCAAGGTAGTTCACCATATAGGCCACCTCGTCGTGCGGCATGTCCTTGGTACACATCCGGCTTGGATCTAGCTGGTCGCTCATCTGACAGATCAGATGAGGGCGGCTCTGGAGCGGGAGAACCCGGCGCGTGACGAAGGCGGCCAGCAGGTCGGACCCCGACAAGCCCTCCGACTGGGTCATCGCTCGCACTCGGGCGACGGCCGCGGTTCCAGCCGGCGTCAGCGTCACGGCCCGGTAGGACCACTGGGGCCGCCTGCCCGCCGGTGGGCCGGCTACGTAAGCCGGCAGGTTGACGTAGTCGCCCTGCGGGGCGACGTTCCTGACGTAGAAGTACGACTTTTGCCATAACTTCACCGACTGGATCAGCGTGATGACGGGGAAGGGGTTGTCGGCAGCCACCCTCCGCATCGCGATGAAGGCGCCAGTCTGAGCCGGCACGCCCTGCATGCGCGTGCCCAGCTTGGACTGGAAGAACTCCCCCCAGAGCTCGAGGGTAGGGAGGACGCCGAGGTAGCCTTCGCACAGGGTGACGAAGGCAGACAACAGCACCACCGCATTCGGGGTGAGGTGGTGCGGCTGGAGCTGGTAGAACACGAGCCAAGAGCGGAAGAAGGCGCTCACGGGCAGGCCGATGCCGCGCAAGAAATGCGAGCGGAAGACCACCCGCTCGCCCTCCCGCGGCTGCGGCGTAATCTCCTTCGCCGGAGCGAGACAGACCTCTACCTTGTCCGCGCCGGGCAGCCGCCGCGTCTTGCGGAGGAATTCGACGTGATCCTCATGGACGTTGGAGCCGTCCCAATCCCCGCCGTACTGCTCCGTGGCGGGAGGCATGGAGAAAACGAACGCGGCAGCGGAGGAACGAGTGGTGGAAGAGCGCGGCGGCGAGGCGCTGTTGCAAGAAACAGCAGGAGGAAGAAGATGGTGGAAGGAGGAGGAGCGTGCGAGAGCCTGCCGCTCTCCCTCTCCCCCTACTTATAGCTTCGCGAGGTGAAGCCGGGGAGGCCGGACGTGGGGTGAGACGTGGCATTAACTGCACCCACTCTCCCCACGCCTCGCGATTATTACGCCCTAAAGGCGTGCCGAAACTGCCGCAGGGAGACGTGCGGGTGGTTTCGGGCTACAGAGGATCCATGCCTGGGCCCGGGCGTGGGCGTGGCGGGCCCCCGCCCTGCGGCGACATCCCGTCGCGCGCGTGGGCTGGCAGGCTTTTTAGCCAAGAGAGGCCACGTGGTTCGCAGGCGGCAAGTGGCCGGCCCGCAGCCCGGTGCACGCGCTGGCGAGCTCCCGCCCTCCGACTCCAAAATTCTTGGCCAAGACGACGCGCCTAACCAAAGCCGGCTCCCAGCTGCCGGCTTGCCAAGATAGGAAGCTGATCGAGCTTCTCGACTCCTACCCAACCTCGAAGCCCAATCAGCTTCGGGGACTACTGTCGGAGTAAATAGCCACGGATAGCCTAACCGACTGCCCCTGGCTCTTCCAAAAATTATCAGGCCATTTGGGCCTTCAAGTATTTCAAGCATTGGGCCGCCTTCCCCGGCCGGCTACCTCTGAAGCCGACTCTCAGAAGGCGACCCAGCCACAGCAACCTCCCCCCAAGATAACCACGGGGTGGCCGACTCCAGGAAGCCGGCCATAGAGGATGCCGACTTCCCAGAGCCGGCCACGAAGAACGCCGACTCCAAGAAGCCGGCCAAGACCGCACCCACCAAAACTACATCCACATAACGGTGACAAGACGAGGTGTGGCCACAGTGCGGCCCACTACCCCCGAAGCCCGAGGCAGGCATGGCCACAGGACGCCGTACGGGACGGCCATCTCCCGTCCGGCTCGGCACTGTAGCCATGCTGGCCTCAACGTCACCCACGACAGACGCCAGTACGGCCCACGGGCGGCGGGCCCCTTTAGCCAGAGAGAGGCGCGAAGGTGGCCCGGCCTCCCCCAGTCGGCCAAGGGCGTAGCCGGACCCCAGAAGCCGGCTACCCCCTCCCTCGAAGCATGTGCCACATTAAGGAGACAAGACGAGGTAAGGCTACAGTGAGAGCCCTCGAGGCGGCACACTGTAGCCACGCTTACCTCGACGAAGCCCTCGTCATCAGGGACGAGGCTACAGTAAGCAGCCGCCGACAAGACCCTAGGCAGTGGGGCCGGCCTGTCGGCTGAGAGGCCGGCAGCCGGCGGGACCCACCAGTCGGCAGGCCCCAGCGGCCGGCGGAGAAGCTGGCGAGCGCAGACACTGACGGCTGGGACCCGCGCCCGGCCGGATTACAATTGTACCCCCGGTGGGTAGGCCTATATAAACCCCCGGGGCACCCATGCAAAGGGTTGGCTTCTTAGCATTACCCACACACCATAGAGAGAGGGAAGCAAGAGCTAGCCTTGCTCTTCTTCTCCCTTGAACCAAGCAGCTCTAGGAGCATTTGTAGCTACTCTTTCTGATCTAGTGATCATGCGGAGACCCCGCAGAGCAGGACTAGGGGTGTTATCTCCTCGGAGAGCCCCGAACCTGGGTAAGATTCGCCGGCGTGCATGTCTTCGCCTCATCCCGTTTCCAGGCACCGGCGACGTCTTACTGGCACCCACTATGATAAGCCACCCGTTGGCATATGTCGCACCTACCACCCGACAGTGCCAGTTTGGTTTGGCGGTGTTGAAAGCTCGGAATAGGAGGTCCCGTGAGGGAGTTCACGGAAGGGCCACCGGTTCACTGATTTCCTAGACGAATTCGTGCAATGGAGAAATGGTCTTGCGAAAGGGAAACACATTCTCTTTTTTTCCTTCATCGTCTTAGAAAGGGGAAAAAGAAATCGAGGTTGCTACCCCAAATCTGAGTTCCCTATTCGTGTATGACCAATTATTGCAAGGGGAGATGATCTACCAAATTGGGTTGCTTGTGCATCGATGACCAAAGCTTGGAGGAGATGCTACTGGTGGCCTGGTTTTGCCGATGCCAGGAAAAGTGTTCCATGGCAAGACAAGCGTTCCAGCCGCGGATCAGGTGTCGCCCATTAGTTAGGCGTCATCTCGACGTCACTTATTTTGAAAGTCCATTGGTTCCAAGACAGAGAGAATTGTTGTTGGGTTCAGAGCCCATCTTCTCGGTGTTGTTCCTTTCATCTTAGAGCATCTCGAGCTGTTGGAGCCCTCAAGAATACCACCGAACCAAAAAAGCTGGTGCCAAATGCTTTATCCGGCGAAATAGAAGTGCATGGGGAGGCCATATTCCTAGCCACACCCCATCCCAATCAAAAGTTTGTGAGGGAAATGATTAAGTGGGCCAAGAAAAAGAACATGTGGAGAGACACGATTCGCCGAAACTTCCGCCGGGGCCCCCAAGAGTCCCCCAACGCGCTGGGTTTCGCCTGGTTTGCCAGCGCTATTTTAAAGTCCTGGGGGCGTGCCTGGGCCATTTTTCGGCAAAAAGCGCCGTACGAGCCTAAAAAGGTGTCCTGGGGGACAAGTGGAGATGCTCTTAGGCTAGGGATGTGCGACAGGTATTAATCCCTTTGTACTCTCACATTCTCTTCTTGCTTGGCATCATGTAGCTCATCAGGTTCATTTACTTATTTTGTTTGTAAAAGTAAATTTAGAGATTTGGAGATAATTTAAAATTTAGTTTTTCTTAAAGCATTTGTGTTTTCATTCAACCACTGGTTATGCAAATGTAATTTCAAGTTGTGAGATAACCTGGCACATACTGTTGTTGTTAATGTATGGATTCAGTTTCTATTCTGCCATTGACCCACCTTGCACTTTTAGGAAATTGAACTAACATTGTTTTTGAGTTGACATTACAATGATTTTTAATTGTTTTCTCTTCAGCACTTCCTTAGCAATTAAAGCCTGCCCAAACTAAGCACTAAGGTCCTCGCTAATCGCCTACAGAAGAGGATTCCTGAAATGGTCCATCCCCTGCAATCCAGATTCCTGGCCGGCAGATGTATTGTCGAGAACTTTGCTTTAGCAGCTGAACTTGTCCAGTTTGCACATAAAAGGAAACTGCCCATGATTGTTCTTAAGTTGGACTTCAGGAAAGCATTTGGCAGTGTAAGTTGGGAGGGTTTGTTTGCCATTTTGACAGCCAGAGGTTTTGGACAGAGGTGGATCAGGTGGATCAAAAAGTTTTTGCACAGTAGCTCCTCAAGGGTTTTAGTCAATGGTTCGTTGGGAGACCCAATCCGATCAAAGAGTGGATTACGTTAGGGGGATTCTTTATCACCATATTTGTTTATTTTGGTGGCTGATCTTCTGCAAAGGTTGTGTTGTGCTGAATATGAGCAGGGAAACCTCACCCACCCTCTGACGTTGATTCTTTCCTCGCAGTGCTGCAATACACCGATGATACACGGCTGCTCATTAAGGGTGACATAGAACAGGCCAGGGTCATCAAGAGGGTTCTGCGTACCTTCTCGGACTTTACAAGGCTGCAGATCAATTTCCACAAAAGCATATTCGTCCCAGTCTGCATGGATAGAGCAGTTTGCCAGGAAATTGCTGAGCTCCTTGGTTGCACTATTTCAGACTTCCCTTGCACATACCTGGGTTTGCCTCTCTCTACCCATAAAGTTTCTCACTCCATGCTCGCTCCAGTCATTCATCGCGTGGACAAGAGACTCTCTAGTTGGATAGTCACGCTACTCTCCTGGGGAGGCAAGCTCACACTCAGTCTTAGCTGCAATCCCCAATTATTTC
Organism: Aegilops tauschii subsp. strangulata; assembly: GCF_002575655.3. Taxonomy (NCBI): domain Eukaryota; kingdom Viridiplantae; phylum Streptophyta; class Magnoliopsida; order Poales; family Poaceae; genus Aegilops; species Aegilops tauschii. Next base: position 49,168,764 of record NC_053035.3, read on the forward strand.
ATGTCTTGTTTCATTTGGCCTAAGGAAACACTGAGCCATTATCCTGTTATACTCAAAGAAGTCTGGCGGCACGTAAACACACAAGCGCGTACCCTCGCGTCGCCCGGCGCGGGCGACTCGAGGGCGAACACGAGCGCGCCGCCGGGCCACAAACATCTTCGACCCCTCGTCGCCGCTGGAGGCTGGCGCCGGCCAAGTCCGAGCCGCAGCCAAGGACGGCGGCGGCGGGGCCGTTTTGCCCTGGGAGAGGGTACGATCTGGGCTTTGGCCCGCGGTGGTCTTCCCTGACGCAGCGGCACCTTCAGCAGCGAGGCGGCGGCTCGTCAACATACCTCCGCCCTACGGTGGCTACCGGCCGGCCATGGGGCTCCGAGGCGACGTCCGGCGAGCCTGGCCCCTGCAGGATCCAGATTTGGCATCTGTCGGCCTGTAGGGCCGAAGGGCCTGGGCGGGCCTCGTCCGTCGTTGGTGCTGGCGGCTGGGGTTGCGGCGAGAGGCTAGTCTAGGAAGCTTGGTCGGCGGCGACGGCGTTCGTTATGCGGCTGGCGGCGGCCCGTGCACGAGAGATGGAGGTCTTCGATTAGATCTGGGTGAAAACTTGCTATTGGCTATTGCCAATGGCCGACGATGGCGACGCTGAATACGTCGTTCCCTTCATGAAGGCATCGCCGAAGAGAAGTTCAAGGCCACTCTCTACTACCTCCGGGGGAAACCCTAGATCGGTAGATCGGATGACGGCGGCTCTTTGGTGCCGTTTCCCCTTGGGGGCGTCATTCTTGGAGGTGCACATGGGCTCGAGGGACCAGAGGACGACGTCTTTGGTGGAGCGGTGCTTCATCTTACACATCGATGGTGGCGGATCTCGGCAGCGTGGTGCTGTGGAGACTCGGCGTCTGATGCGTGGAGATGGACTCGCGCAGAAGGAGGAAGCTGTCTGGCGTCATGGTGGCGTTGATGGCAGAGAGGCCTGGCAAGGTCGGTGCTTCAGTTCTGGTCTGAGGATGGACCGAGGGATGATGGAGGTGACGGCCCTTGTAGCGTGCGGTGCTCACTGGGAGTGTGCCAAACCGGTGTGGGACCCAATCCAGGTAGTGGCTTGGATGTGACACCCGGTTTTAGATATTAGACTTTGGTGCGATGTCTGTTTGGTATTAGGCCCGAACATTCGGCACGCCTTCATCAAGGGGATATGAGTAGCAACGGTGTTGCTAAGATGGTGGCTTCAGGCTTATTGATGTATCACCTTGTATGGTCTTTGTGAATAATTAATAATATGGCTGCATGTATCATCCAGATGCAGAGCTAGAAAGGATTTTGAGAGGTTTTCTATGGCATGGCTCTCACTCGGCTAAGGGAGGATACTGCTTGGTAGCTTGGGATACTTTTTGGAAAAGGAGGATGACCCCCGGCCTCTGCAACTAGGCGATGCATATGGCCACTTTATTAATTATTCTCATAAGACCTTACAAAGCCATACAACAGCAAGACTAAAGCCACCGTCTAAGCAACAATTGTCGGTACACCTATCCAATTAATGAAGGGGCGCAGATAGTCTGGGCCTAATACCAAACAAACATCACAGCCAAACCTAAACATCTAAGACCTGAGGTCCCAACCAGGACGCCTGCCGGGTATGGGGCACCTACCAGTCCGGCGCACTCCTCAACCAGGACGCCTGCCGGGTATGAGGCCGCCGCAACCACCTGCCACCAATCCATCTTCAGAGCTGTATTGTTGCATGTACCGTGCCAGGTCTCTCTGCCATCGACGCCACCACGACGCCCGACAACGTCGTCCTCCTCGTGAGTCCATCCTCCCACAGCGAACTCCGAATCTGCACTGTGCCACGTCGTCAAGATCCGTCGCCATCAGTGTGTAGGATGAATCACCGCTCCACCAAAGAATCCGCCCTCTGGTCCCTCGATCACGTGTGTACCTCCAAGAATGACGCCCCCAAGGGAGGAACGACACCAGAGCGCCGCCGTCATCCGATCATCCGATCTAGGGTTTCCCCCGGAGGTAGCAGAGAGTGGCCTTGAACTTCTCCACGGCGATGCCTTCAAGAAGGGAACGACGCAGATAGCGCCGCTACCGCCGGCCTTAGCAAACGCCGAAGGCAAGTTTTCACCCAGATCAGTTCGAAGGGATCCAACTCTCGTGCACGGGCCGCTGTCACCACCAGCACCACCAGGCAGAACCCTGGAGCACCAGCAGATCAGCAAGCCGCCGGCACCACCGCATCCAGATTGCCGGCCACGCCGGGCCGCCGCCATCCCCCGGGCCGTCCGGGTCAGAGACGGAGCCGCCGACGCACAGGGACCACCGCCGCCGAGAGCCCAGCGCCTGCCATCGCTTGCCGAGGGCCGCCGCCGCGCGCCCTGAGCGGACTCCCACGCACACCAAGGGAAACCGCGAGCGTGAGCCCTGCCGTCACCGCCAAGCCCGCGCCGGCGCGCCCCACCTCCAGCGCGCCGCCAACAACCGCCGCGATCCGCCCGCGCCAGATCCAGCGAGTTGTGGGAGAAGAGATCCCGCCGCCTCCAACGCCGACCTGGCTTTGCCCGGCGGCGGCGAGGAGGAGAGGTCAGGGGAGGGACGAGGACGCGGCGGCGCTAGGGTTCCCCCCGGTCACCGCGCAGGGGCGACACGGGAGGAGTCGGGAGTTGCAAAGATAAAAACAAAAGAATCGATCCCGATGCAGTCTTAAATTGGGGGAGAATTTCATTTCCCGGCCTCTGGACCAACTAGGGATGCATACGACCATTTTAATATGAGTACCAAAATAATCATGGTCCTCAGAATTTTTTAAATGAGTATCAAGATATTTTTTGATGAGTGGTTCCACCACACACCAAGTTTGATCCTTAATAAATGGGGGAAAACTCCTGTGCATCACCTGTCAATTCTAGGAATTGAACTCGGGTCGTTAGGCTGCACAACCGCATGCCTAACCACTGAGCCAAGGCTCTCTTTGCCTAAATAAAAGCATAGGAGGTCTGGGAATAAGGGATCTTCACACACATAATATTGCCATGCTTTGTAAATTCATGACAAAGGTCCTTCAGGACAGTGACGTCCCTTGCTATCAATGGTTTGCTTCCCAGGGAGGTATTGCAAAACATCCATCCCATTGAAAGTCTCAAACAGTGACACAGCCATATGGAGATGTCTGAAGGCCGTCATTCCGCTCGTACTACAGAGCACGAAGTGCAAAGTGGGTGCAGATTCCAAAGTTTCTTTTTGGCACGACAACTGGACTGGTCATGGGCAACTACTCCACTCCTACCCCACGCTGTTCTCCTTTGCAAAACATAAATTCTGCATTGTTGCTACTCAGCACACCTCCGAGGGTTGGCGGGTAGAGTTACTTCCAAACCATTCTGTCACGGCAAACATGGAACTACAGAGACTGCTAGCGCAGCTACAGAATTTTCAGTTGAGCCATAATGGCCAGGAGGCCCAGGACCGAAGGGCAAGTTCTATCTCTGGAAAGGAAGCAAGTACATCATATTTCTACAACCTATTAACTTTCCGAGGCGAGCTGTGGCCACTGCATGATTTCGTTTGGGACCCCATCATCCCATTAAAACATAGTGTTTCTATGGCTTGCTTTCACAGGTCAGCTTAATATGGGCGTGTTTGATTGCCTGCATAAGGTCCAACCAGGCCCGCGCGTGAAGAATCCGGCCGGTTTGATAGCCTGCATATACTATTGGGCCTGCATCGCACGCTTCTTAAAGCACCTCTGGGCCTGGCTCGCTGAAAATCCAGGAATCGGCAGTTTCTCTAGAGCAGGCCCAGCGGAAGCGCATAGGAGGCACTGGAGGGATGCCAGCTTTTTAAGTGGTGTCTTCTTCAACCTCAAGTAAGCTGGTCTCTAATCTCCTCTCTTCCATGTCCCTCTAATCTACACAACGATGCTTCGATTCGAGGTAAGCTCTACACGAAAAAGATGCACATCGATGCTACAGTTCCATTCAGGCGACCGGTTTGTAGTTTCGTCGACCGTACATGCTCAATCTCTTGTTCCCGTTTGGAGCTGTTTTGGATGAATTTTGTCAGATTCGTCGCACACGATCGATTGTGTGAAAATTCCTTTGACCAGCAGCCTAATCTCGCCGTTCTACACAACATTCGTGTTGCAAGTTTTCTGTTTCGACGATCGTAGACAAGAAGTTTCCTGTTAAGCCGCCATGGTGCGCACACTGACGGGTTCTTCTCCTCTGTTCTCTGCCACCGACGGGGTAGATCATCTTGGCCTCCTCTCGGCCTCCTCTCTCTCGTCTCACTACACTGGAGTCGTTTCCGGCGTCAATCATCTCGGCCTCCTCTCTCGTCCTACTGCACGGACGATACCATGGCGCGAGCACTGCATTCTCCTCCTCTGCTCACTGTCTTTACGCGAGCACCGCCACTAGTTCGTCGACGGTGTCGCTCGCCGTGCCGCCGACGGGGTCGCTCGTCCACGACTCCATGCTCGTCATGTCGGACACGGCGCCACGGCCACTATCCACCGCAGTCGCCATGGTCTGGCGCACACTGCATTTCTTCTCCCACTTCCTCTGCTATCTCTTAACCATGTATGCTAAGTGCAAGTGCTAACTCTTAATCATACCCCATGCGGGCAACCAAACAGCGTGTAGTTGCATGCGCCGAGACAATGCAGGCAACCAAACAACGTGCCAAAATTGATCTCCTAATGCAGACAGTCCATATGCAGGCAACCAAACAACTCGCGGATGTCGCATATGAGACTGTTTTTCTATAACCAGGCCGGGTTGAGATATGTATGCAATGCAACTACTATTCACTACGGCAACTAAACACGCCCTACAAGAAACAACATGGTGAGGAAAGGTTGGTCCGCTGTTCTGCGGCATGATGGATGCCATCTGTGTCCAGCTTCTGAATCTATATCACACATCATCCTACACTGCCGGACTGCAACTGCCATTTGGGGCAAGCTTGGTTTGGCCGACACCGCAGGCGCACCTTCAAGCATATGCGAGTTCCTGGGCGCACCCGCTACCAGGTTTGGAAGGCTCTGGCCAGTTATTTTCGCTGCTGCTGCGGTGACTCTATGGAGCGCCAGAAACACGCGAATTTTCGACAAAAAGATTTGGCCGGACATGTTTACTGCTCATACAACGTCTCAGTTACTACTGCTCTGGTGCCATCGATCTAGGAAGCATGAAATTAAGCAGTTGTTGCGCCAGTGGGCTATTGCTCTCGCATACTTTGCCAGATGTAAAAGCACTAGTTCCTTTGCCGTTTTCTCTTCACCACTCCCCGGTTTGGTAGTGGCCGGCTGCACACTCCGTGCAGTTTCTGCATTACCTTTCATGTAATTGACTTTTGTCCCCCGTGCTTTTTGCCCGTTTTGAAATATATAAGGTAGAACATAATCTACCTTCAATTTCAAAAAAAAAAAAGGCGAGGGCGACGCTCGAGGCCGCCACGGTGCACGGCCTGTCATCGCAGCGGAGCTTTGATAAGTTCGTCGACAAGCTAACGTATCGTTGCGGCGGATGTTAACCTAAGCCGACCGATCGGCCAGAAGCGTCGCACGCCCGGTGTCGGGGAAGTGGCTGCTAGTGCAGTTTATAAATTATAGTGTATGTATAAGCGTCGTGTACTCTGTCGTGTATAGTGCACAAGTATGTGCACGTTTTTTTGAATGTGTGTGCACGGTCATTGACTCAGCGCCGTGCGGTGCGATCAATGTGTACTCACGAGTATAGATCGTAAATGAATGCGGAATGTAATTTTATTTTTGAAATAATGTGTTATGAAATTCCCATCTATGTGAATCTCCATGACATCAAAGTAGTGGCCGATCTAGAATTACTCTACAGAGGGTGCCACTTATTATTTTTAGGCACAGCTCAGAATTTAAATGTAATGCAAACATCACAAATTCAAATATTGCAACAATTATGAAAATGTCACAAACATACATGTAGTTACCCTGGTACATGTTTCTTCTTTTCTGCAACTCAAAAGGGAGCTTTATTAATTAGGTATTAGTTATACAATCGCTTGCCAGCAAGCTACTCAGAGTATTTCGAGGTTCGTGCAACCACAAACCAATGTCAAGCTCCACTCTCGGCATACAAGTTAAATGATTTGCAGTCCTATTATGTAAACGTCCAACGTGATGACAATCAAGCTCCCTCTCCTTCATCAACTCATTTATCTCATTCACAAGATGGACCAAGTATGATCTATCAGCACCTGAACACTTTAGCATCTCCACAATTGCTGCACAGTCAGACTGAATGACCAGAGGTAGTGATGTGTACTCCAACGCCCAAGCATCAGCGCAGTGCGGAATAAACCGGCATGCCGAGACAATATGCTGCCCTTTGCTATCTCCCACAACCACGCAACCCCCCGCATTATGATCATCTGCATTATAAGACCCGTCCAGAGAAAAGCCAAATTATCCCTCCGGAGGAGGAGGCCATGGCGTTGGCTCATGTACCCGAGCCTCTTGGTGCGGTGGAACGAGGAACATTTTTCGAAAACATGAAACAAAATTTTAAACCCAAAAAATTATTTCAAAACACGAGAAAATTTAAAATTCCAAACTTTTTTAAAAAATCCTGATTTTTTTTAAATGTAGACACTTCTCAATATTTTGGAAAAACACAAACATTTTTTAAAAGTTATGAATATTTTTTAAAAATGTGAACACCTTTTGAATTTGTTGAACTTCCGAACATTTTTTAATTTGTTTATCTCTTTTTGAAAATGTGACAATTTTTTAAAAAACATTGTGAATAGGTTCTTTATATTCAAACCTTTTTCAAGAAAACGCATGCAAAAATTGAAATTTATGAACAGTTTATGGAAACACAAACAATTTGAATTTTTTAAAACATTTTTAACAAATAGGAAAAATATAAACAAATAGAAAAATGAAAGTGAAAAGTAAAAAACCAGAAACCTGTTAAAGAAAAACTACATAATAAATAAATCCGGTAAGGTTCCCAAAAGCTGGTCTAAGTAGTGCACTAGGCTACACTAAGACGGGCTGGCCTGCCAAATCACTTGCCTCACTTGCAGTATGCGTGGGGTCTGTTGGGGAACGTAGCAGAAATTCAAAATTTTCTATGCATCACCAAGATCAATATACTAGTACAAAACAGGGCTTTCGTCACAGGGCAATATTCACATTAGTCCCGGTTCAGTCACGAACCGGGACTAATGTGAGCATTTGTCCCGGTTCGTGCGGCTAAGGCATTAGTCCCGGTTCACCTGGGCCCTTTAGTCCCGGTTGGTGCCACGAACCGGGACTAAAGGGTGCGATGCCCATTAGTACCGGTTGGTGGCACCAACCAGTACTAATGGGCTTTGAGGCATTAGTACCGGTTCATGGCACGAACCGGTACTAAAGGGCCCATTTTCAAACTCTACCCCCCTGTGGACCGCCTTTTCAGTTTTAGAAAAAACAAAAGAAAATGATGGAAATGTCAAAAAAATAAAATAAAATAAGTTTCCCATGTGATATGTGGTCTAGTTGTTGGGAAAATTAACAAATATGAATTTCGACTTTATTTGCAAAATCTCTCGGGAATTTCTTAAAATGGGCATAACTTTTGCATACGAACTCGGATGAAAAAGTTTTTTATATGAAAAATCATCTACTCGAAAAGTTACATCCAAATTTAATCGGGGGAACCCCGTTAAACATTTTCAAAATCCTCAAAAACCTAACAGAAAAAAGTTACGGGGCTTTTAAGATCTGGAGAGTCAAAAAAATTCAAAAAATTTCAAATTATGGTCAAACTGTGGTCAAACAATGGTCAAACTAATTATTCTAGAATATTAGTGTTACTAAATAATTATTTCAATTTTTTTGAATTTTGGTCAAATCTGGTCAAACTATGGTCAAAGTATGGTCAAACTATGGTCAAACTATGAACCACGATGTCGGGGATTCAATCAATCCCGTATACAATTCCCTTTGTCAATCGGTATGTTACTTGCCCGAGATTCGATCGTTGGTATCCCAATACCTCGTTCAATCTCGTTACCGGCAAGTCACTTTACTCGTTCCGTAACGCATGGTCCCGTGGCTAACTCATTAGTCACATTGAGCTCATTATGATGATGCATTATCGAGTGGGCCCAGAGATACCTCTCCGTCATACGGAGTGACAAATCCCAGTCTCGATTCGTGCCAACCCAACAGACACTTTCGGAGATACCTGTAGTGTACCTTTATAGCCACCCAGTTATGTTGTGACGTTTGGTACACCCAAAGCATTCCTACGGTATCCGGGAGTTGCACAATCTCATGGTCTAAGAAAATGATACTTGACATTAGAAAAGCTCTTAGCAAACGAACTACACGATCTTGTGCTATGCTTAGGATTGGGTCTTGTCCATCACATCATTCTCCTAATGATGTGATCCCGTTATCAATGACATCCAGTGTCCATGGTCAGAAAACCATAACCATCTATTGATCAACGAGCTAGTCAACTAGAGGCTCACTATGGACATGTTGTGGTCTATGTATTCACACATGTATTACGGTTTCAGTTAATACAATTATAGCATGAACAATAGACAATTATCATGAACAAGGAAATATAATAATAACCATTTTATTATTGCCTCTAGGGCATATTTCCAACAGTCTCCCACTTGCACTAGAGTCAATAATCTAGTTCACATCACTATGTGATTGCAATGAATCCAACACCCATGGTGTTTTATCATATCTTGCTTGTGAGAGAGGTTATTAGTCAACGGGTCTGAACCTTTCAGATCCGTGTGTGCTTTACAAATCTCTATGTCATCTCCTAGATGCAGCTACCACGCGCTATTTGGAACTATTCCAAATAACTGCTCTACTATACGAATCCGGTCTACTACTCAGAGTCATCCAGATTAGTGTCAAAGTTTGCATCGGCGTAACCCTTTACGACGAACTCTTTTACCACCTCCATAATCGAGAAAATTTCCTTAGTCCACTAGTTACTAAGGATAACCTTGACCGCTGTCCTATGATCCATTCGTGGATCACTCTTGTACCCCTTGACTGACTCATGGCAAGGCACACTTCAGGTGCGGTGCACATCATAGCATACTGTAGAGCCTACGTCTAAAGCATAGGGGACGACCTTCGTCCTTTCTCTCTCTTCTGCCGTGGTCAGGTATTGAGTCTTACTCAATACTCACACCTTATAACACAGCCAAGAACTCCTTCTTTGCCGATCTATTTTGAACTCCTTCAAAATCTTGTCACGGTATGTATTCATTTGAAAGTACTATTAAGCGCTTTGATCTATCCTTATAGATCTTGATGCTCAATGTTCAAGTAGCTTAATACAGGTTTTCCATTGAAAAACACTTTTCAAACAACCCTATATGCTTTCCAAAAATTCTACATCATTCCCGATCAACAATATGTCAACAACATATACTCATCAGAAATTTTTTAGTGCTCCCACTAACTTCTTTGGAAATACAAGTTTCTCATAAACTTTGTATAAACCCAAAATCTTTGATCATCTCATCAAAGCGCATATTCCAACTCCGAGATGCTTACTCCAGTCCTTAGAAGGATCGCTGGAGCTTTGCATACTTGTTAGCATTTTCAGGATTGACAAAACCTTCTGGTTGTATCACATACAACCTTTCCTCAAGAAAATCGTCGAGGAAACAATGTTTTGACATCCTATCTGCAAGATTTCATAAATAATGCAGTAACTGCTAATATAATTCCAACAGACTCTTATCATCGCTACGAGTGAGAAAGTCTCATCGTAGTCAACTCCTTGAACTTGTCGAAAAACATCTTAACGACAAGTCGAGCTTTCTTAATGGTGATACTTACCATCATTGTCCGTTTTCCCTTTTAAAATCCATCTGTACCCAACAGCCTTACGACCATCAAGTAGTTCTGCCAAAGTCTATACTTTGTTTTCATACATGGATGCTCTCGGATTTTATGGCCTCGAGTCATTCGTTGGAATCCGGGCCCACCGTCGCTTCTCCATAGCTCATAGGTTCATCGTTGTCCAACAACATGACTTCCAAGACATGATTACCGTACCACTATGAAGTTGTACGCATCCTTGTCGACCTACGAGGTTTGGTAGTGACTTGATCTGAAGTTTCATGATCACTATCATCAGCTTCCACTTTAATTGGTGTAGGCGCCACAGGAACAACTTCATGTGCCCTGCTGCACACTAGTTGAAGTGACGGTTCAATAACCTCATCAAGTCTCCACCATCCTCCCACTCAATTCTTTCGAGAGAAACTTTTCCTCGAGAAAGGACCCGATTCTAGAAACAATCCCTTTTGCTTCCAGATCTGAGACAGGAGGCATACCCAACTGTTTTTGGGTGTCCTATGAAGATGCATTTATCCGCTTTGGGTTCGAGCTTATTAGCCTGAAACTTTTTCACATAAGCATCGCAGCCCCAAACTCTTAAGAAATGACAGCTTAGGTTTCTCTAAACCATAGTTCATACGGTGTCGTCTCAACGGAATTGCGGGGTGCCCTATTTAAAGTGAATGCGGTTGTCTCTAATGCCTAACCCATAAACAACAGTGGTAATTCGATAAGAGACATCATGGTATGCACTATATCCAATAGGGTGCAGTTATGATGTTCGGACACACCATCACACTATGGTGTTCCAGGCGGTATTAGTCGTGAAACAATTTCCACAATGTCTTAATTGTGTGCCAAACTCGTAACTCAGATATTCATCTCTATGATCATATCATAGACATTTTATCCTCTTGTCACGACGATCTTCAACTTCACTCTGAAATTACTTGAACCTTTCAATAATTCAGACTTGTGTTTCATCAAGTAAATATACTTAGCATCTACTCAAATCATCTGTGAAGTAAGAACATAACGATATCCACTGCGTGCCTCAGCACTCATTAGACTGCACACATCAAAATGTATTACTTCCAACAAGTTGTTCTCTTGTTCCATCTCACTGAAAACGAGGCCTTTCAGTCATCTTGCCCATGTGGTATGATTTGCATGTCTCAAGTGATTCAAAATCAAGTGAGTCCAAATGATCCATCTGTATGGAGTTTCTTCATGCATGCATACCAATAGACATGGTTCGCATGTCTCAATCTTTTTAAAAACGAGTGAGTCCAAAGATCCATCAACATGGAGCTTCTTCATGCGTTTTACCCCAATATGACTCAAATAGCAGTGCCACAAGTATGTGGTACTATCATTACTATCTTATATCTTTTGGCATGAACATGTGTATCACTACGATCGAGATTCAATAAACCATTCATTTTAGGTGCAAGACCATTGAAGATATTATTCAAATAAAAAAGTAACCATTATTCTCCTTAAATGAATAACCGTATTGCGATAAACATAATCCAATCATGTCTATGCTCAACGCAAACACCAAATAACAATTATTTAGGTTTAACACCAATCTCGATGGTAGAGGGAGCATGCGATGCTTGATCACATCAACCTTGGAAACACTTCCAACAAATATCGTAATCTCATCTTTAGCTAGTATCTGTTTATTCCGCAGCTTTTATTTCGAGTTACTAACACTTAGCAACCGAACCGGTATCTAATACCCTGGTGCTACTAGGAGTACTAGTAAAGTACACATTAATATAATGTATATCCAATATATTTCAGTCGACCTTGCCAGCCTTCTCATCTACGAAGTATCTAGGGCAGTTCTGCTTTAGTGACCGTTCCCCTCATTTCAGAAGCACTTAGTCTCGGGTTTGGGTTCAACCTTGGGTTTCTTCACTAGAGCTGCAACTGATTTGCCGTTTCATGAAGTATCCCTTCTTGCCCCTGCCCTTCTTGAAACTAGTGGTTTTACTAACCATCAACAATTGATGCTCCTACTTGATTTCTACTTTCGCGGTGTCAAACATCGCGAATAGCTCAAGGATCATCATATCTATCCCTGATATGTTATAGTTCATCACGAACCTCTAGTAGCTTGGTGGCAGTGACTTTGGAGAACCATCACTATCTCATCTGGAAGACAACTCCCACTCGATTCAAGCGATTGTAGTACTCAGACAATCTGAGCACATGCTCAACGATTGAGCTTTTCTCCTTTAGTTTGTAGGCTTCAGAAACTTGTCGGAGGTCTCACACCTCTTGACGTGGGCACGAGCCTGAAATCCTAATTTCAGCCCTTGAAACATCTCATATGTTCCGCGACGTTTCAAAACGTCTTCGGTGCCTCAATTCTATACCGTTTTAACATTACTCACTGAACTATCACGTAGTCATCAAAACGTGTATGTCAGATGTTCGCAACATCCACAAACGATGCTCGAGGTTCAGCACACCGAGCGGTGCATTAAGAACATAAGCCTTCTGTGCAGCAATGAGGACAATCCTCAGTTTACGGACCCATCCCGCATTATTTCTATTATCAACTTTCAACTAAATTTTCTCTAGGAACATATCTTAGTAGAACTAAAGCGTAAGCTATGACATAATTTGCAAAGACCTTTTGACTATGTTCATGATAATTAAGTTCATCTAATCAAATTATTTAATGAACTCCCACTCAGATAGACATCCCTCTAGTCATCTAAGTGATACATGATCCGAGTCAACTAGGCCGTGTCCGATCATCACATGAGACGGACTAGTCATCATCGGTGAACATCTCCATGTTGATCGTATCTACTATACGACTCATGTTCGACCTTTCGGTCTCTTGTGTTCCGAGGCCATGTCTGTACATGCTAGGCTCGTCAAGTCAACCTAAGTGTTTCGCATGTGTAAATCTGGCTTACACCCGTTGTATGCGAACGTTAGAATCTATCACACCCGATCATCACGTGGTGCTTCGAAACAACGAACCTTCGCAACGGTGCACAGTTAGGGGGAACACATCTCTTGAAATTTTAGTGAGGGATCATCTTATTTATGCTACCGTCGTTCTAAGCAAATAAGATGTAAACATGACAAACATCACATGCAAATCATAAAGTGACATGATACGGCCAATATCATCTTGCGCCTTTTGATCTCCATCTTCGAGGCGCGGCATGATCACCATCGTCACCGGCATGACACCATGATCTCCATCATCGTGTCTTCATGAAGTTGTCTCGCCAACTATTACTTCTACTACTATGGCTAACGGTTAACAATAAAGTAAAGTAATTACATGGCGTTTTTCATTGACACGCAGGTCATACAATAAATTAAGACAACTCCTATGGCTCCTGCCGGTTGTCATACTCATCGACATGCAAGTCGTGATTCCTATTACAAGAAAATGATCAATCTCATACATCACATATATATAATTCATCACATCCTTTTGGCCATATCACATCACATAGCATACCCTGCAAAAACAAGTTAGACGTCCTCTAATTGTTATTGCATGTTTTACGTGGCTGCTATGGGTTTCTAGCAAGAACGTTTCTTACCTACGCAAAAGCCACAACGGTGATATGCCAATTGCTATTTACCCTTCATAAGGACCCTCTTCATCGAATCTGGTCCGACTAAAGTGGGAGAGACAGACACCCGCTAGCCACCTTATGCATCAAGTGCATGTCAGTCGGTGGAACCTGTCTCACATAAGTGTACGTGTAAGGTCGGTCCGGGCCGCTTCATCCCACAATGCCGCCGAATCAAGATAAGACTAGTAACCACAAGCAAATTGAACAAATCAACGCCCACAACTACTTTGTGTTCTACTTGTGCGTAGAATCTACGCATAGACCTAGCTCATGATGCCACTGTTGGGGAACGTAGCAGAAATTGAAAATTTTCTACGCATCACCAAGATCAATCTATGGAATAACTAGCAACGAGAGAGAGGGGAGTGCATCTCCATACCCTTGAAGATCGTGATGCGGAAGCGTTGCAAGAACGCGGTCGGTGGAGTCGTACACGAAGCGATTCAGACCGCGGCCGAATCCGATCTAAGCACCAAACAACGGTGCCTCCGTGTTCAACACACGTGCAGCCTGGTGACGTCTCCCGCGCCTTGATCCAGCAAGGGAGAGGGAGAGGTTGGGGAAGACTCCGTCCAGCAGCAGCACGACGACGTGGTGGTGGTGGAGGAGCGTGACACTCCAGCAGGGCTTCGCCAAGCACTGCGAGAGACGAGGAGGGAGAGGGGTAGGGCTGCGCTAAGAGAGAGGGAGACTCGTGTCTATGGCAGCCCCAAAACCCCCACTATATATAGGGGAAGGGGAGGGGCTGCGCCCCCATCTAGGGTTCCTCCCTAAGGGTGGCGGCCAGCCCTAGATGCATCTGGGGGCGGCCAGAGGGGGAGAGAGGGGGGCGCACCCTAGGTGGGCCTTAGGCCCATCTGAGCCTAGGGTTTTCCCCCTTCCCCCCTTCCCTGCACCTTGGGCCTCTTGTGGGAGGCGCACCAGCCACCTAGGGGCTGGTCCCTTCCCACACTTGGCCCACGCAGGCCTCCGGGGTTGGTGGCCCCTCCCGGTGGACCCCCGAACCCTTCAGGTGGTCCCGGTACGTTACCGATAATGCCCAGAACACTTCCGGTGTCCAAAACGGGACTTCCCATATATAAATCTTTACCTCCGGAACTCCTCGTGACGTCCTGGATCTCATCCGGGACTCCGAACAACATTCGGTAACCACGTACATCTATTCCCTATAACCCTAGCGTCATCGAACCTTAAGTGTGTAGACCCTACGGGTTCGGGAATCATGCAGACATGACCGAGACATCTCTCCGACCAATAACCAACAGCGGGATCTGGATACCCATGTTGGCTCCCACATGTTCCACGATGATCTCATCGGATGAACCACGATGTTGGGGATTCAATCAATCCCGTATACAATTTCCTTTGTCAATCGGTATGTTACTTGCCCGAGATTCGATCGTTGGTATCCCAATACCTCGTTTAATCTCGTTACCGGCAAGTCACTTTACTCGTTCCGTAACGCATGATCCCGTGGCTAACTCATTAGTCACATTGAGCTCATTATGATGATGCATTACCGAGTGGGCCCAGAGATACCTCTCCGTCATACGGAGTGACAAATCCCAGTCTCAATTCGTGCCAACCCAACAGACACTTTCGGAGATACCTGTAGTGTACCTTTATAGCCACCCAGTTACGTTGTGACGTTTGGTACACCCAAAGCATTCCTACGGTATTCGGGAGTTGCACAATCTCATGGTCTAAGGAAATGATACTTGACATTAGAAAAGCTCTTAGCAAACGAACTACACGATCTTGTGCTATGCTTAGGATTGAGTCTTGTCCATCACATCATTCTCCTAACGATGTGATCCCGTTATCAATGACATCCAATGTCCATGGTCAGGAAACCATAACCATCTATTGATCAACGAGCTAGTCAACTAGAGGCTCACTATGGACATGTTGTGGTCTATGTATTCACACATGTATTACGGTTTCCAGTTAATACAATTATATCATGAACAATAGACAATTATCATGAACAAGGAAATATAATAATAACCATTTTATTATTGCCTCTAGGGCATATTTACAACAGGGTCGACAGTCTGCCGCAATGAGCGATAGATAGGATTTGTGCAGGGAACGGGCCACCGATCAGCATTGAGTACTTGAGTATGTAAGCAATTCCTTGGCTTAATTCTCTCAACTGGTTTGGAAGGTTTGGGTGTCACTCAAAGTTAAATTATTTGCTTCGTTAGCAATCCAAGATAGTATTTGGACCGCAGATCTTTGTTTTTTATATATCTCTCTTTGCAGTTGCGAGTGTTTCATCACTGCGATGGGTCTTTGTTTTTATATTTCTCTCTTTTTCATTTTTGTTCTTGGTTGTGTGCATCCTTGATGTCTTTCGATATCTTGTTGGTGTAGAGGCTGGGTGTAATTAGTATCTTCGTGATATTAATATATTCTCTTTATCAAAAAATTTGGACCGCGGATAGGTTGGCTGAGCAGAGTTGATAAATTGTGAGTTTTCCCATTTGCAAGAGGGGAGAACAATGTGGGACACATCTTTTCTTCAAATGTCGATACTCCCTTAGGCTCTGAAACTTGGTCATTGAGAAACTTCACCTTGAGAGCATGAACACATCCTCATTGTCCTGTGACGGCTCCATCAAGAATTAGTGGAGAAGTACAACCGGCGTGGGCGGACCTCATCGTAAAGCCATGGCTTCGCTTACCATACTTGTGGCAAATCATCCCTCTGAAGGAGGAGGCCATGGCGTTGGCTCATGTACCCAAGCCTCACGGTGTGGTGGAACGAGTGAACATTTTTCGAAAACATGAAATAAAATATGATATCAGGACAATTATTTAAAAACACGAAAAAGGTATAAATTCTCAACATTTTTGGAAAAATATGAACAATTTTTTAAAATGTGAGCTCCTTTTGATTTTTTTGGAAAACACAAACATTTTATTATAATTACAAATATTTTAAAAATGTGAACACTATGAATTTCTTGAACTTCCAAATATTTTTGGAAATTTTGACAATTTCTTTGGAAATTGTGAAGAGGTTCTTGAAAATTCAAACATGTTTCAATAAACAGAAACAGAACTAAAAACATTTGAACTCATTTATAAAAAAACAATTAAAAAAATTTCTGAACATTTTTATTTTCAAAATAAGAAAAATATATAATAAACATAAAATGGAAAATAAAAAACAGAAAAGAAAAGTGCAAAACTGGTTTGGGAAACGGTAAAAGGCGTGCAGTAGGCTACGCTAAAGTGGGCCGGGCCACCAAATCAGTCGTCTCACTTGCCGTGTGTGTGGGGTCCTTCGTCAATCTATCTCTGTCGATAGAATACTCTATTTCTGTGCTTCGTCAATAGATCAGGTACATCTTATGCCTCCGTTGTAAAAGAAAAAAAAAGTATGTAGTAGAAACGGCACACACACAAAATCGGCACTAGCAGCTGGCTCACCACTCACTAGCTGAGCTACTAGGACTGGATTAGGAGGTACGTACTGTCCATTGGTATGATGAATCGCAGTCCGCCACCACCATCTGTTCGTATGATCTCTTGTGTTTGGAAGCGCACTGCAGTGCTTCAGTGCTTCAGGAGACCTTCATAGGTGTGCATCATTAGTTCGACTATCTGACGGGAGAATCTCGAGTTTCCTGCGTGTCGCCGGCGTGTCGTCCACGGCTGCTTTGGGTGTGAGCATTGGGGGGGGGGGGGGGGGGGGGGGGGGGGGTGGGGGGGGGGGGTGGGGGGTGCGCGGTGGAGCTGCACGTGCTCGCCGGTGCAGGGGAGGGAGCGGGGCATTGACTTAGGATGCCATGTCAGCACTTACATGCGGGCCAGGTCTATCATAAATGCATTTAAAATGGATGAATCGGTTGATATACCCACATGGCAGTTTTTAGTCATAGATTAGAGAAAAAGTGACAAGTCTTCGGGGCAAAATCGTAAAGTGATAGTTTATAGTTTATAGACACGGTTCCATGGAATTGTGGTAGTTTTTGGTTAAATACTCGACGGGAGAATCTGGAGTTTCCTGGCGTTC
This sequence comes from Aegilops tauschii subsp. strangulata, assembly GCF_002575655.3. NCBI lineage: Eukaryota > Viridiplantae > Streptophyta > Magnoliopsida > Poales > Poaceae > Aegilops > Aegilops tauschii. Next base: position 49,186,261 of record NC_053035.3, read on the forward strand.
GGTTGGCCGATTGCTTTGGTTAAGAAATGCACGCAAAGAGGGCCTGAACTCCAACACACATGCAAGTTTCAGAACTGAAGAAGTGTTACGCACGCACTGAGACAGTGAGACGGCACAGAGAACACACACACACACACACAAAAGAAAAGCGCGAAGTAGCACAAAACACAAATGCAAGGTACATACTACGTGCATACAGATTAATTTGGAGAAGTGATGCGCACAACCATACGCACAGAACGGCAGTACATAGCGCTCAGCACAAGAGTACAAAAACAGTAGTAGCTGGTCTAGTAACTGAACCGGCATGCATGGTGGTTATTCATGGAGCAGAGGTCCTGCTTACACCGATGCGCCAGCCATCTCATCCATGAACAGATAGAGCAACTGGAACAGAGATGCCTCTGGATCTATCTATCTAGCTATCTCCAAGAGTCCGATCTGATTAATTGGTGAACAAGCTATGCGACGAGGACGAAGATGGCGTAGATGATGCCGGGGATGTAGCCCAGCAGCGTGAGCAGCAGGCAGATCCAGAACTCCACCTGCACAGATACACGCAAGGATAATGAGTCACTGATCGACATGGCAGCTCGAGACTGAGATGGAGTAGTAAGTAGTAACAGCGGCTGCCAAACAGAGGAAGGTCAGGCAGCTTACGCCGATGCCGTAGCGGAGGAAGACGCCGACCGGCGGCAGCAAGATGGCCAGCAGGATCTCCACGAACGTCTCCGAACCCATCTCAACCAACTTCCTCTCTCGCAGAGCTTCTCTCCTCCGATGAGAAACAGATGTGGTCGATGGTGCTAGCTTGCCGTGGGAGAGTGAGCAAGCAGGGCAGAGCTAGTGAAGTGCGGCGCTAGAGCTGATCAGCTCGACCGGGGACCTAGAAGAATTGGACGGAGGCGGACGTGGCGGCGCCGAGCTCCCGTGGCGCGACACCTCGCGCGCACTCCATGCATGCCTTGCTCGGTGGACATCTGTCGAGCTGGGTTGAGAATCTGGCATATCACGCGTCAGCGCGATTAGGCACTCGTAGTAGAAAATTCAGATCAGCACTCCTAACGGGGACTGCTTACCGAACAGGTAATTTCTTCTCTGTCCCACTATCTGGCCGGTCCGGCTGCTAGGGTCTTAACCGCGGGTGAACACTGTGGAGTGAACAGTGTTGGAGTTTAAACGAAATGGCAACTAAGATGGATGCATCACAGTCGTCCATCAAAGACTTGTCTCTGTGCGCGTCGGTCGAACCCATTCGCCAACTGAACCTTGGAGTTGGACAGTTGAGCACTTCCTCAGTAGTTTTTTTCTTTTAAGAAAAGGGCATCCCGCCCCAGTTCCATTTCCATAGAAAATGAAACCCACAAAGTACATCATTTTTACAGACTGCGGGAAGAGATTGAGTATCCCTCCAGCATCAACTTTGCAGAAATTTAAAAAAAAACAGGAACCTTGACAACAAGCTTCAGTCTAACAGAATACAGGCTGAAAATAGACTAGCTACTAGCATCTTTTTGCACACAGCAAGATGAGACATGAGGCCATATCAACTCTCCAGGATCAAGCTCTCCTCCATGCCCATCCAGCCACCCATCTTTTGTATAGAGTACAGCCGCCAGAGCTCGTTCTTCTTCATCCTGGCTCTGGCCAGAGCAGCAGCGGTGGTTTTCTTGCGGCCTCCCATATAGCCGCAATGAACATCTCCACGCGCTCTCTTGCATTTCCTTTGCATAGGATCTTCCAGGAGTTGCAGAACCCTGCAACTTTCTCCAGAACCACCTGCACACCCATCCAGTTTGTGTTATTAAAACACATGTCATTTCTGCACCTCCAGATAGCCCAGAGAGTAGCTGATATGACAATATTCTCAGCTTGCAGCTTTTTATCTCTCCCCCACATTTCTGCTACCCTACCAAGTGCAGGTAAAGGGAAGCAGTCTATGATGGAGTGAATATTTCTCCAAATTTCCATAGCTACAACACATTCAAAGAACAAGTGGTTGATATTTTCACATTCAGAGCAGAACAAGCAAGACAAGTCATTTAAATGTTGTCTCTTACTGAGATTCTCCCTCACTAACATCTTATTATGAGCTAGCAACCACAAAAACATATGTATGTTAGGAGGAACATGAATTTTCCACATATCAGGTATATGAACTTGGCTAATGCCCCTAAAATTGATCATGGCATACATTGATCTAACTGAGTAGACACCATTGGATTCTAGTTTCCAGATTAAAGCATCATCTTCATTACTAAGGACAATAGATTGCACAATGCTTAACATGTCATACCAAAGGAGAAGCAACCTGTTATCCACACATCTTCTAAATGTGATTTTAAGGTTAACCCCATCCCACAGTTCAGCCACAGACTGATTATGTTCATTAGCAATATTATACAACTCCCAGAATTGGATGGCCAGGCTACATGACCCAAACCAATGATCTTCCCAAAATTTGACTCTTTTACCATTGCCCACTTTCCACTGATACCCATGCTTAGCTGCTTTAGCAGCCTACAGAACCCCTTTCCAGAAAGGGGATGAGTTAGTATCAGGGCAAGAGAAAATATTGGGATTATTGGCTCTATATTTAGAGTCAATAATCTGCTTCCACATCTTACTATCACCAGTATGAAATTTATAAACCCAAGAGGCTAATAGGCTCAGGTTCATCTCAGCAAAATTCGGAATCCCCAGGGCCCCATATTGCTTTTTCTGAGTTACCAGCCCCCAGTTGGCAAGGTGATACCTATGGTGCCCCTCATAGTTATCCCAAAAACAATGAGCCATCTGTGAGTTGATCAAATTAATGGCCCACTTGGGGAATTTGATCATGCTCATTAGATAAGTGGGTATGCTAGCTAGACATGATTGCACTAACACCAACTTCTTCTCATAACCTAGTAATCTACCTCGCCATCCAGCGGCTCTTTTCAGAACCTTATCAACCACAGGTTGTAGGTCTTCTCTCCTGAGCTTGGTGTAATGAAGAGGGAAACCCAGGTATTTTAATGGGAAAGATCCTATTCCACATGACAAGGCTTGACACTACAAAAAAATACACTTCCGTGATGATAGTGTTTGTCACAGTAGGTCGCGTTTTTTGTCATGCATGTACATCCATGACAAATTTATGACAAAATCAAGATAGTCATACCTGTGCTGTCGTAGAAGTGTTCCATGGCATTACCAAAATTATCATCACGGAAGTGTCCACTTCCATGAGGATAAATCGCGCGTCACAGAAGTGCTTTCGTCAAGGGTGACCGACACGTGGCATCCACCGTAACGGAACGCCGTTAAGCTATCGGGTCGGGTTTTGGATCCGATAACCCGTTAACAGCCCCGACCAATGGGGATTTTCCACGTGTAAAATCATCATTGGCTGGAGGAGACACGTGTCAGGTCCGCGTTGGCACAGGTGTCACTCATCCAATGGGCGAGGCGCGCCTATGATATGTTGACCCATGGACCGGCCCATCAAGTTTAAATGGGCCGACCCAACTGAAGACCCACAAGATTTTGCGGACCATAATGGGCCGGCCCAGCTAAAGTCCCACAAGATTTTGCGGGCCATAATGGGCCGGCCCAGGTAAAGGCCCACAAGATTTTTGTGTGCCATAATGGGCCGGCCCAGGTAAAGGCCCACAAGATTCTTGCGGATCATAATGGTCCGGCCCAGCTAATGGCCCACGAGATTTCGCCGCCATTAATGGGTCGGCCCAACTGTAGCCCACAAGATTTTGAGGACCCTAGTAGGCCGGCCCATTAACTGGCTGCCATGTTTTGGGCCAAATGCCGGCCCATATTTGATCCGGTCCATTAATGGCCTGCCACGCTCCGGGCCTAATAGTGGCCCATATGAGATCCGGCTCGTTAAAAGCCTACCATGTTCTGGGCCAAATTACGGCCCAGATCAGGTCCGACCCTTTAAAAGTCTTTGGGCTCAATTATGGCCCATATCAGATTCGGCCCGTCAACTAGACACTATGCTTTTGGGCCCACTTGCTAAAGGCCCACTTAGTAATTCGGTCAGATATTAGTTTTGGCCTGTTAAAGGCCCATTTAACATTTCGGCCCTATATTAATTTTGGTCTGTTAAAAGCCCGTCATATAGTTGGGCCTAACTATGGCCCGGTTTGCATCCGGCCTGCTCGCAGCCGATATCTGATTGGGCCAAACAAGGACCGAGACAATTTTGGCCTGTTAAAAGCCCATGATTTGATTCGCACAATCATGGGTCGGGGTTCATTTCGGGCTGCTGCCGGCCCGTGAGCTGTTCGGCACGTTTCAGGCCCAACCTACATCGTGATTGCATGACGGCCCGATTATGTACCGTAATTTTACGGTTTGGCCGGTTTACTGCGAAGACAGGATATATATACAGTAAAATAACTGCAGCATCGTGAATAGAAAAAACCTAGACTATACAATAAAGAAATTACGGCATATTACATCCACTGGGCATCAAAGTTCGCCACTATGATAATAAAGCACAAGCAGACAGCAGATTACATACACTGGGCATCAAAGATCGCCACCAGTGCAAATAAACACGCCGATAAAATAATATACAAAACCGACAGCACTTCAATAGAGTTCAAGAAAGGTTAGCCCTGCTGGGGAGCTGCAGCGCAAGCAGCTGAGGAAGATGATGAGACTGCGCTTATTCAACACTTATATCTTCCTCACTCTGAAAGATAAACAAGCAGACAGATGACAGGTTTTGCACATAAAAGTATCAGTGCTGACAATTCATCACATTTCTTACTGACGAATAAAGTGACACAGTTTAAAATTGCATTAACACAATATGGTATTGTTCAGGTCAAGACATGGCAGGAAATGACATTGTGAAGGAGTTGGCAACTTCACGACACCAGTGGATTACAGATGAAGAACTCATAAGTATCAATGGTTAGTGTGTTGTCAATTTATACCATTTCAGATTGGCAAATAAAGAGACGGTTTAAATAATAGTAGAATGATATGACATTGTTCATAGTTAAGACATTGCAGAATATGACATTGTGCTGTAGTGGGTAGGTTCACCACACCACTGGATTACGGATGAAGAACAGAAGCATACATGCAGTGCAAAAGAAGATCACTTGCTCTGTATAGTTTAATTTACATGGTATGAAGGAGAAACTTGGTTGTACAACTGAAAACTTAAATTGAGAAAGGACAAACTTTTGTTTATGAACTACATAATAAACTTTAAACAAGCAATTTGATGCAAACACCAAAAATAAACAGATGTTGCTGTCATGCCTAACCAAATATATACAACAAAGTTTGAAGGGTTGAGATGGACAAACTTACATTATTGGTGAAGGCAGGCTCTATAAAGGCCTTGTCCATGCTGATGGGGGGGCAATTCAAGAAGTTTACCACAGAATCTTCTTCAAAAGCATTGCCTTTACTCTACATTTTGTTAAGAGTAAATATAGATGTGATAATATACGAAAAAATGGAGAATATTTAAGATAAGATGAAGAGTGATGCTACATAACCAAGTAGCTATAAATGTAGGTGCAGCGATACAGGCAAAAGGTACAGCCAAGAGCAATGCACAACTAAACTTCTTCAGTACCAACCTTATGGTAAGAGTAAATATAGATCTGATGTGTAGAAAATGGAGGGCAAAGGAAAATAAGCTGCAGAGTGATGGTACATGAACAACTACCTGTCATTATAAGTACACTGATAAAGGACATCATGTACTTACAAGAACAATGCAGAGCTAAAAAAACATTGGCATTGGATATATTCTACACTAATGTAACCATTCATACAGATCAGATAATTTGGAGCGAACAATTGATACGCAAGCTATCATGCATACTGCTGTCACATAATGAACCAGGTATGTATGCAAGTACAGTGATACAGGACAACAGGTACTAACAAGAGCAAAGCAGCGGGCAACATATTTGCGATATCCCGTCGTTCTTGTCAAACCGGAATTCTTCTTCGAGCAGATTTCCTGCAAAAAAGATCTGTAAGGCACATGCGGAAAAGTAGAAGTTCAAATTGTCATGTGATTTCATAGACAGTACCTCATCCTGGGAACGAGACCAGTGCATAACAAGGTTTTTCCATTCAATGTCTTCTAAATTTAGCACAGGAGACTTCACCGGAAATTCGTTTATAGACTTGCCATCAAAGTGTGATTTCCTCAGGTAACACCGATACTGCTGCAATGCTTCCTTGAAAAGCGCAAGCAAGCTTTGCTCGTCATGACTATCCAGATTGACCCTCGCCTAGTTACAACAATGTAATGTAAATCATTGATGTGTTCAATCAGCAGAAAACAGGAAAATAATAACCATGAATAATAGCACTTACACGTAAGTTGGACAGGAAGATGTAAAAATGGTGTTTGTCTTCACAATAATCTTCCCATGATGGGAATATATGCACGTAGTCCCTAACAACATTGAAAGCATTGTCTTTTAAACTGGGAATAAATGGAATGGGGTTCCAATCTGCAGGAATTGGCCGTCTCTGCAGTTGGGATAGGTCTTCGGCCGGTGGACTTGCTGTACTTTTTGCTGGGGTGGGATTTTTCTGTGGTACAGCTGGTGCTATGGCAAATGAAATCGGTATACCTTTTGCTGGAGTGCAGGTCCTGTGTGGTGGGGCTAGTGGTGTGGCCAGTGAAGTATGGGTACAGTCTGCTGGAGTCGGTCCTACGTTTTGTGTCACTGGTTGTACAACCAATATAAGTGGGGTGCTTTCTGATTTCTCCGGCACCATCACGTTTGTCAAGGACTTTGCTGGTGCTCCTTCAGGTTCGGCAATCACCCTCTTCCTTTTTGATGTCTGATGCACAAGAACAACATTTGAGTGGAAAAACATGGTATGATGACAGATGGAATATGTATTGATAATGGATGGGCATGGCATCTCGACATATATGATGAGTAAACTAAGCAGATGGCGGTGCAACAAAGTAGAAGAAATGCAAGACAACATATGCAAGATACCCGCAATCAATAAAACATTGCCAAATTAGAACAGGCACCTTGATGGGTGAACAGGACAGGCCATCTGCCTTTGACTCCCCGAGGTTAGAATAGTCATTAGGATCATATTCAGAACAAGAATCAACAGGTGGGGAGTGTATGAGTTTCATGGCATCCAGAATGGCACTCAATGCCTTGGTGCCAATTTTGTAAGTCATTGCAGTGTTTAGCTTCAAGAGTGGACTGCTGCTAGTGCGACACAAAGCAGCTACACAGATCATAGTGTAGATATAACGGGAAAACCTTAAGCATCAGAGTAAAATGAGCAAAATGGAACTTGCTGGAATATATGTGCTAGTATTGCCTGTACGGCTAGAAAGGCTTCGGATACCAGCTCTCTTCAAGTGAAGGTGCGGTACTGTTAATATCAGTGTAACTCTCAAAGGCGACACAGCTCCCCGCATTTCCTTGCTATTCTTATAGGATTCAAGTGGGCAGGCCACTACAAATCCTATTCCTATGTTTACAAGATCCTATGAATCAAAGAGGCTCAAAGTGTCCATCACAACCGACCGTATAGACCTCTACACTGCAAATGTCCCTGCTCATCTTTAGTACAAGGAACATACTGTACTACTATCATACTCCCTCCGTTCCAAAATATAAGTCTTGGTAGAGATTTCCACTATGGATCACATACAGATGTATCCAGATACATTTTAGAGTGTAGATTCACTCATTTTGCTCCATATATAGTCCATGGTGGAATCTATACAAAGACTTGTATTTAGGAACGGAGAGAGTACATATTAAACAAGAACGGAAGAGGAACATGGTAAAGAAGAGCAAGCAGATTTTGGATAATAAAATGTTGGTTGCGCAGTGCCCACACATGATGAACCAGAGCGCATTAAGAATGCAACTCCCAGCTGTCTCTCGACCATTTCAGGCGGTTGGATGAAGATCCTACGTCTCCTAACCCTTCTTCTTCTGAGTCTCTGATTCTTCCCATACAGAACACCGCACGGGCCGCCGGCCCCCACCGCCTGTGTTCCTCTGCCACCCCCACCCCCTCCCCAACCCCCACCAGCGTCGAGTATTCTTCGTTCGGTGAGGCCCCACAACCACCCGAGCCCCTTCGATCACACCGACGAACTCCGGCGAGCTCTGAAAAATCGACCGACCCAATTTTGAAATTTAGTCTACTGTGATTTAACTAGTGTGGAATATAAAAGGGGAAAACCATAAGCATTGGGAGTATAGTGTTGAGCGTGCCATGGCGGATCTGAAGGTGCAAACCGGACAAAGGCAACTTCGCAACCAAGACAAGAAATCAGAGTAAAGCAGCGGCAATCTATTTTCTTGCTGCGATAAATAAGTTGAGCAAATACAAAAGAGTACCGCCTCTGGTGCGGCGCCGTGTACGCATCTGCTGAGAATTTGACGGTGCTGCGGTAGAGATGGCTGTCGGCGGCGTGGAAGCAGATCTAGGAGGGTAGACGGTGGCGGCGGGGCGCGGTGGACGAGACGGTCGTAGGAGCGGCGTCGGCAAGGTGGACGACGGCGGGGATGAAGCAAGAGGACGGGATGCAAGGATCCCGGTCCGAAGCCGTGGATGAGAGAGGTCGATCTCTTTTAATGGACGGCGGCATCGGGGTATCAGCTCCGGCATGGTGGAGGAGGATGGCGGTGGATGGGGTGGCGGACGGCGGCGGACGGAGGAGGGTGGGGTGGAGAGGGTGTTTTGGCGCCCATGGAGTACGAATGGGGAAAAGGGAGGTAGAGAGGAAGGGGGAACCATGTATTCAGGGCGCGCTTGTCTCAAATGCGAGGAAATTTACAAACTTAGCCCTCATTTCAAATTTCTACTACATCACAGCAACATTAGTCGGTTGGGGATAGGACGGTAATCTCGCATACACCGAATATTTGCCGACGAGAGTTTGTTTTTGGCGCCCACCGTGTATGAATATGAATCGGGGAGGGAGTCGATTTCGGCCGAGGACACACTGTGTTTTGGCGCCCACCGTGTATGAATCCGGGTGAGAGGCGGTTACGTCACGTTTGGGTGAAATTACAAACCTACCCCTATCGAAACCTATAGAAATCCAGTAGATAGGCTTTGCGTGGCAGGGATAGGCAGTAGTGATTTCCATCTCGCAGATTTTGGTTTCGGGCGGTTACTGCGACTTTCCCCGCTTCGTTCAAATTTTGCAGAGTGCACGTTTACCGTGCCAACTCAATTCGAATCCCGTTTGTATTCTATTTTTTTCGGGCGGGATCTATTTTCAATTGGAATTACATTCTATATACATCATTTTTTATATATACTTTCAAAAGCACAACACCATTTATTCATAAATATGGTTTACAAATGGCATGATCTCAGATTCATAAGGTTGTATCCATCAATTTGGATTTTCAAATATTTGAAACCACTTTATGTTGAAATCCAATGTACGCATTCCTCGCTAACTGTCTCCAATTAATGTGTGTTTCATGCGGGTTTTTTTACTTCTCAAACATGTATAATGTGTTTCACACATGCAACATATTGTGTAATCCTGTTTAGACATTAATTGCATATAAACCATGCATTGTTTGTAATTGAAGAATCTATGGATCACCAATATTGATAAACTATATAACATTACACGTGTGCCCAAATTCAAATGAATATGCATGTTTGATACACCAATTTGCGTTATGATATTATCGATGTCGTGATCTCCAGTTTAAATATTTGAATCCCCTTTAATCCAGATATTCGTCTCATATAGCTATCACTCATGCTTATATAGGACTATCTCTCTGGACCTATACGCGTTCATCGTCTCTCAGGTATCTCTCGTGCTACCTGTATGTCGACAATGATCTTTTATCTTCGTAACACACTGACGGTACTCTCTCCCTCGACCTTCATCACTCTATCTCTCTCTAAGTATATCTCGGTCCCTGCTATGTGTCTCTAACTATGATTCTCCATGTGGAATCTCTTTCTCACACAGAAACACAAAACTTTGTCTCCCGGGGTCTCATTTCTCTCTACTATTCCCATGTGTGCCACTCGCACACCCCTCATACAGAGATGTCTTTCGCTCCTTAGATATGAGAACCTACGACTCTTCCTCTTCAATATCTCTTTATCACACACAAACACAAACTCTGTCTCCCAGAGTCTCATATTTCTCCATTGTTCTCTTCTATGTCGCTCACACACACCCTCTCTCCCTAGAGATATCTTGTTGGGGATCGTTGCAGAAAATAAAAATTTTCTACGCATCACCAAGATCAATCTATGGAGTCATCTAGCAACGAGAGAGAGGAGTGCATCTACATACCCTTGTAGATCGCGAGCAGAAGCGTTCAAGTGAACGGGGTTGATGGAGTCGTACTCGTCGTGATCCAAATCACCGATGACCGAGCGCCGAACGGACGGCACCTCCGCGTTCAACACACGTACGGTTGGGAAGACGTCTCCTCCTTCTTGATCCAGCAAGGGGGGAGGAGAGGTTGATGGAGACCCAGAAGCACGACGGCGTGGTGGTGGAAGTAGCGGGGATTCCAACAGGGCTCGCCAAGCGCTGCGGGAGGAGGGAGATGTGTCACGGGAGGGAGAGGGAGGCGCCAGGGCTTGGGTGCTGCTGCCCTCCCTCCCCCCCTCTATATATAGGGCCCCTGGGGAGCGCCGGCCCTAGGAGATCCCATCTCCAAGGGGGTCGGCGGCCAAGGGGGGGACTTGCCCCCCAAGTCAAGTGGGGCGCCCCCACCCCTAGGGTTTAGAACCCTAGGCGCAGGGGAGGCCCAAGGGGGGCGCACCAGCCCACCAGGGGCTGGTTTCCTTCCCCATTTCAGCCCATGGGGCCCTCCGGGATAGGTGGCCCCACCCGGTGGACCCCCGGGACCCTTCCGGTGGTCCCGGTACAATACCGGTGACCCTCGAAACCTTCCCGGTGGCCGAAACTGGACTTCCTATATATAATTCTTCACCTCCGGACCATTCCGGAAGTCCTCATGACGTCCGGGATCTCATCTGGGACTCCGAACAACTTTCGGGTTACCACATACTAGTATCTCTACAACCCTAGCGTCACCGAACCTTAAGTGTGTAGACCCTACGGGTTCGGGAGATATGCAGACATGACCGAGACGACTCTCCTGTCAATAACCAACAACGGGATCTGGATACCCATGTTGGCTCCCACATGTTCCACGATGATCTCATCGGATGAAACACGATGTCGAGGATTTAATCAATCCCGTATACAATTCCCTTTGTCAATCGGTACGTTACTTGCCCGAGATTCGATCGTCGGTATCCCAATACCTTGTTCAATCTCGTTACCGGCAAGTCACTTTACTCGTACCGTAATGCATGATCCCGTGAACAAACACTTGGTCACATTGAGCTCATTATGATGATGCATTACCGAGTGGGCCCAGAGATACCTCTCCGTCATACGGAGTGACAAATCCCAGTCTCGATTCGTGCCAACCCAACAGACACTTTCGGAGATACCCGTAGTGTACCTTTATAGCCACCCAGTTACGTTGTGACGTTTGGTACACCCAAAGCATTCCTACGGTATTCGGGAGTTGCACAATCTCATGGTCTAAGGAAATGATACTTGACATTAGAAAAGCTCTTAGCAAACGAACTACACGATCTTGTGCTATGCTTAGGATTGGGTCTTGTCCATCACATCATTCTCCTAACGATGTGATCCCGTTATCAATGACATCCAATGTTCATAGTCAGGAAACCATGACTATCTGTTGATCAACGAGCTAGTCAACTAGAGGCTCACTAGAGACATGTTGTGGTCTATGTATTCACATATGTATTACGATTTCCGGATAACACAATTATAGCATGAACAATAGACAATTATCATGAACAAGGAAATATAATAATAACCATTTTATTATTGCCTCTAGGGCATATTTCCAACAGTCTCCCACTTGCACTAGAGTCAATAATCTAGTTACATTGTGATGAATCGAAGACCCATAGAGTTCTGGTGTTGATCATGTTTTGCTCTAGGGAGAGGTTTAGTCAACGGATCTGCTACATTCAGGTCCGTATGTACATTACAAATATCTATGTCTCCATTTTGAACACTTTCACGAATGGAGTTGAAGCGACGCTTGATATGCCTAGTCTTCCTGTGAAACCTGGGCTCCTTGGCAAGGGCTATAGCTCCAGTGTTGTCACAGAAGAGAGTCATCGGGCCCGACGCATTGGGAATAACTCCTAGGTCGGTAATGAACTCCTTCACCCAGATTGCTTCTTGTGTTGCCTCTGAGGCCGCCATGTATTCCGCTTCACATGTAGATCACGCCACAACGCTTTGCTTGCAACTGCACCAGCTTACTGCCCCACCATTCAAAATATACACGTATCCGATTTGTGACTTAGAGTCATCCAGATCTGTGTCGAAGCTAGCATCGACGTAACCCTTTACGACGAGCTCTTCGTCACCTCCATAAACGAGAAACATATCCTTAGTCCTCTTCAGGTACTTCAGGATATTCTTGACCGCTGTCCAGTGTTCCATGCCGGGATTACTTTGGTACCTTCCTACCAAACTTACGGCAAGGTTTACATCAGGTCTGGTACACAGCATGGCATACATAATAGACCCTATGGCCGAGGCATAGGGGATGACACTCATCTTTTCTCTATCTTCTGCCGTGGTCGGGCATTGAGCCGTGCTCAATTGCACACCTTGCAATACAGGCAAGAACCCCTTCTTGGACTGATCCATATTGAACTTCTTCAATATCTTGTCAAGGTACGTACTTTGTGAAAGACCAATGAGGCGTCTTGATCTATCTCTATAGATCTTGATGCCTAATATATAAGAAGCTTCTCCAAGGTCCTTCATTGAAAAACACTTATTCAAGTAGGCCTTTATACTTTCCAAGAATTCTATATCATTTCCCATCAATAGTATGTCATCCACATATAATAAGAGAAATGCTACAGAGCTCCCACTCACTTTCTTGTAAACACAGGCTTCTCCATAAGTCTGTGTAAACCCAAACGCTTTGATCATCTCATCAAATCGAATGTTCCAACTCCGAGATGCTTGCACCAGCCCATAGATGGAGCGCTGGAGCTTGCATACCTTGTTAGCATTCTTAGGATCGACAAAACCTTCCGGCTGCATCATATACAATTCTTCCTTAAGAAAGCCGTTAAGGAATGCCGCTTTGACGTCCATTTGCCATATCTCATAATAATAGAATGCGGCAATTGCTAACATGATTCGGATGGACTTCAGCTTCGCTACGGGTGAGAAAGTCTCATCGTAGTCAACCCCTTGAACTTGTCGATAACCATTAGCGACAAGTCGAGCCTTATAGATGGTCACGTTACCATCCGCGTCTGTCTTCTTCTTAAAGATCCATTTATTTTCTATGGCTCGCCGATCATCGGGCAAGTCAGTCAAAGTCCATACTTCGTTTTCATACATGGATCCTATCTCAGATTTCATGGCTTCTAGCCATTTGTCGAAATCCGGGCCCGCCATCGCTTCTTCATAGTTCGAAGGTTCACCGTTGTCTAACAACATGATTTCCAGGACAGGGTTGTCGTACCACTCTGGTGCGGAACGTGTCCTTGTGGACCTACGAAGTTCAGCAGTAACTTGATCCGAAGCTTCATGATCATCATCATTAACTTCCTCCCCAGTCGGTGTAGGCACCACAGGAACATCCTCCCGCGCTGCGCTACTTTCCGGTTCGGAAGGGGTGACTATCACCTCATCAAGTTCCACTTTCCTCCCACTTAATTCTTTCAAGAGAAACTCTTTCTCCAGAAAGGACCCGTTCTTGGCAACAAAGATCTTGCCTTCGGATCTGAGGTAGAAGGTATACCCAATGGTTTCCTTAGGGTATCCTATGAAGACGCATTTTTCCGACTTGGGTTCGAGCTTTTCAGGTTGAAGTTTCTTGACATAAGCATCGCATCCCCAAACTTTTAGAAACGACAACTTAGGTTTCTTCCCAAACCATAATTCATAAGGTGTCGTCTCAACGGATTTCGACGGAGCCCTATTTAAAGTGAATGCGGCAGTCTCTAAAGCATAGCCCCAAAATGAGAGCGGTAGATCAGTAAGAGACATCATAGATCGCACCATATCCAATAGAGTGCGATTATGACGTTCGGACACACCATTTCGCTGAGGTGTTCCAGGCGGCTTGAGTTGTGAAACTATTCCACATTTCCTTAAGTGTGTGCCAAATTCATGACTCAAATATTCCCCCCCCCCCACGATCTGATCATAAGAATTTTATTTTCCTGTCACGTTGATTCTCAACCTCACTCTGAAATTCCTTGAACTTTTCAAAGGTCTCAGACTTGTGTTTCATTAGGTAGACATACCCATATCTACTCAAGTTCTCAGTGAGAGTGAGAACATAACGATAGCCTCCGCGAGCCTCAACACTCATTGGACCGCACACATCAGTATGTATGATTTCTAATAAGTTGGTGGCTCGCTCCATTGTTCCGGAGAACGGAGTCTTGGTCATTTTTCCCATGACGCATGGTTCGCATGTGTCAAATGATTCATAATCGAGAGACTCTGAAAGTCCATCAGCATGGAGCTTCTTCATGCGCTTGACACCAATGTGACCAAGGCGGCAGTGCCACAAGTATGTGGGACTATCGTTATCAACTTTACATCTTTTGGTATTCACACTATGAATATGTGTAACATCACGTTCGAGATTCATTAAGAATAAACCATTGACCAGCGGGGCATGACCATAAAACATATCTCTCATATAAATAGAACAACCATTATTCTCGGATTTAAATGAGTATCCATCTCGCATTAAACGAGATCCAGATACAATGTTCATGATCAAAGCTGGCACTAAATAACAATTATTGAGGTTTAAAACTAATCTCGTAGGTAAATGTAGAGGTAGCGTGCCGACGGCGATCACATCGACCTTGGAACCATTCCCGACGCGCATCGTCACCTCGTCCTTTGCCAGTCTCCGTTTATTCCGCAGCTCCTGCTTTGAGTTACAAATATGAGCAACCGCACCAGTATCAAATACCCAGGAGCTACTACGAGTGCTGGTAAGGTACAGATCAATAACATGTATATCACATATACCTTTGGTGTTGCCGGCCTTCTTGTCCGCTAAGTACTTGGGGCAGTTCCGCTTCCAGTGACCACTTCCCTTGCAATAAAAGCACTCAGTCTCAGGCTTGGGTCCATTCTTTGGCTTCTTCCCGGCAACTGGCTTACCGGGCGCGGCAACTCCTTTGCCGTCCTTCTTGAAGTTCTTCTTACCCTTGCCTTTCTTGAACTTAGTGGTTTTATTCACCATCAACACTTGATGTTCCTTTTTGATCTCCACCTCCGCTGATTTCAGCATTGAATATACCTCAGGAATGGTCTTTTTCATCCCCTACATATTGAAGTTCATCACAAAGCTCTTGTAGCTCGGTGGAAGCGACTGAAGGATTTTGTCAATGACCGCGTCATCCGGGAGATTAACTCCCAGCTGAGACAAGCGGTTGTGTAACCCAGACATTTTGAGTATGTGCTCACTGACAGAACTATTTTCCTCCATCTTACAACTGAAGAACTTGTCGGAGACTTCATATCTCTCGACCCGGGCATGAGCTTGGAAAACCATTTTCAGCTCTTCGAACATCTCATATGCTCCGTGTTTCTCAAAACGCTTTTGGAGCCCCGGTTCTAAGCTATAAAGCATGCCGCACTGAACGAGGGAGTAATCATCAGCATGCTGCTGCCAAGCATTCATAACGTCTTGGTTCTCTGGGATGGGTGCGTCACCTAGCGGTGCTTCTAGGACATAATCTTTCTTGGCAGCTATGAGGATGATCCTCAGGTTCCGGACCAAGTCCGTATAGTTGCTGCCATCATCTTTCAGCTTGGTTTTCTCTAGGAACGCGTTGAAGTTGAGGGCAACATTAACGTGGGCCATTTGATCTACAAGACATATTGTAAAGATTTTAGACTAAGTTCATGATAATTAAGTTCATCTAATCAAATTATTCAATGAACTCCCACTCAGATAGACATCCCTCTAGTCATCTAAGTGAAACATGATCCAAGTCAACTAGGCCGTGTCCGATCATGACGTGAGACGGACTAGTCAACATCGGTGAACATCTCCATGTTGATCGTATCTTCTATACGACTCATGCTCGACCTTTCGGTCTTCCGTGTTCCGAGGCCATGTCTGTACATGCTAGGCTCGTCAAGTCAACCTAAGTGTATTGCATGTGCAAATCTGGCTTACACCCGTTGTATTCGAACGTTAGAGTCTATCACACCCGATCATCACGTGGTGCTTCGAAACAACGAACCTTCGCAACGGTGCACAGTTAGGGGGAACACTTTCTTGAAATTATTGCGAGGGATCATCTTATTTAAGCTACCGTCGTTCTAAGCAAATAAGATGTAAAACATGATTAACATCACATGCAATCAAATAGTGACATGATATGGCCAATGTCATTTTGCTCCTTTTGATCTCCATCTTCGGGGCGCCATGATCATCTTCGTCACCGGCATGACACCATGATCTCCATCATCGTGTCTTCATGAAGTTGTCACGCCAACGATTACTTCTACTTCTATGGCTAACGTGTTTAGCAATAAAGTAAAGTAATTTACATGGCGTTGTTCAATGAGACGCAGGTCATACAAAAATAAAGACAACTCCTATGGCTCCTACCGGTTGTCATACTCATCGACATGCAAGTCGTGATTCCTATTAAAAGAACATGATCAATCTCATACATCACATATATCATTCATCACATCCTTTTGGCCATATCACATCACACGGCATATGCTGCAAAAACAAGTTAGCCGTCCTCTAATTGTTGTTGCAAGTTTTTACGTGGCTGCTATAGGTTTCTTAGCAAGAACGTTTCTTACCTACGCCAAAACCACAACGTGATATGCCAATTTCTATTTACCCTTCATAAGGACCCTTTTCATCGAATCCATTCCGACTAAAGTGGGAGAGACAGACACCCGCTAGCCACCTTATGCAACTAGTGCATGCCAGTCGGTGGAACCTGTCTCACGTAAGCGTACGTGTAAGGTTGGTCCGAGCCGCTTCATCCCACGATGCCGCCGAAACAAGATAAGACTAGTAGTGGCAAGAAAATTGACAACATCTACACCCACAACAAGTTTGTGTTCTACTCGTGCATAGAAACTACGCATAGACCTAGCTCATGATGCCACTGTTGGGGATCGTCGTAGAAATTAAAATTTTTCTACGCATCACCAAGATCAATCTATGGAGTCATCTAGCAATGAGAGAGAGGAGTGCATCTACATACCCTTGTAGATCGCGAGCAGAAGCGTTCAAGTGAACGCGGTTGATGGAGTCGTACTCGTCGTGATCCAAATCACCGATGACCGAGCGCCGAACGGACGGCACCTCCGCGTTCAACACACGTACGGCTGGGAAGACGTCTCCTCCTTCTTGATCCAGCAAGGGGGAAGGAGAGGTTGATGGAGACCCAGAAGCACGACGGCGTGGTGGTGGAAGTAGTGGGGATTCCAACAGGGCTTCGCCAAGCGCTGCGGGAGGAGGGAGATGTGTCACGGGAGGGAGAGGGAGGCGCCAGGGCTTGGGTGCTGCTGCCCTCCCTCCCCCCCTCTATATATAGGGCCCCTGGGGGGGCGCTGGCCCTAGGAGATCCCATCTCCAAGGGGGGCGGCGGCCAGGGGGGACTTGCCCCCCAAGTCAAGTGGGGCGCCCCCCCACCCCTAGGGTTTCCAACCCTAGGCGCAGGGGAGGCCCAAGGGGGGCGCACCAGCCCACCAGGGGCTGGTTACCTTCCCCACTTCAGCCCATGGGCCCCTTCGGGATAGGTGGCCCCACCCGGTGGACCCCCGGGACCCTTCCGGTGGTCCCGGTACAATACCGGTGACCCCCGAAACCTTCCCGGTGGCCGAAACTGGACTTCCTATATATAATTCTTCACCTCCGGACCATTCCGGAACTCCTCGTGACGTCCGGGATCTCATCCGGGACTCCGAACAACTTTCGGGTTACCGCATACTAGTATCTCTACAACCCTTGCGTCACCGAACCTTAAGTGTGTAGACCCTACGGGTTCGGGAGACATGCAGACATGACCGAGACGACTCTCCGGTCAATAACCAACAGCGGGATCTGGATACCCATGTTGGCTCCCACATGTTCCACGATGATCTCATCGGATGAAACACGATGTCGAGGATTTAATCAATCCCGTATACAATTCCCTTTGTCAATCGGTACGTTACTTGCCCGAGATTCGATCGTCGGTATCCCAATACCTTGTTCAATCTCGTTACCGGCGGGTCACTTTACTCGTACCGTAATGCATGATCCCGTGACCAAACACTTGGTCACATTGAGCTCATTATGATGATGCATTACCGAGTGGGCCCAGAGATACCTCTCCGTCATACGGAGTGACAGATCCCAGTCTCGATTCGTGCTAACCCAACAGACACTTTCGGAGATACCCGTAGTGCACCTTTATAGCTACCCAGTTACGTTGTGACGTTTGGCACGCCCAAAGCACTCCTATGGTATCCGGGAGTTGCACAATCTCATGGTCTAAGCAAATGATACTTGACATTTGGAAAAGCTCTAGCAAACGAACTACACGATCTTGTGCTATGCTTAGGATTGGGTCTTGTCCATCACATCATTCTCCTAATGATGTGATCCCGTTATCAATGACATCCAATGTCCATAGTCAGGAAACCATGACTATCTGTTGATCAACGAGCTAGTCAACTAGAGGCTCACTAGGGACATGTTGTGGTCTATGTATTCACACATGTATTACGATTTCCGGATAACACAATTATAGCATGAAAAATAGACAATTATCATGAACAAGGAAATATAATAATAACCATTTTATTATTGCCTCTAGGGGATATTTCCAACATATCTTGCGTTCCCTCGTATGTCTCTCTAGCTATCACTCTCGTTGTGAAATATCTTTCTCTCTCGCAGACACAAAACTCTGTCTCTCAGGATCTCATTTCTCTCTGATATCTTGTTGTATGTGACTCACATGCACCCTCTCTCTATCTCTCTCACACCCACACACATAACCCAGCCTTCTGATCCACTCGACTCCTATCTCTAACGCACACTAGCTAGCATCTTTATCTTTATCTTTCTATTTATCTGTTTCTCCATCAACCTTCTTTCTCGCCCTCACTCTTGATTCCTATCACGCACACTACATATGTTTCTCTCTACATGCAGTCAAGTGACCTCTCACACACATATATAACTTCACCCTTTGAACCACCCGATGGTCATCTCCAACACCCAAACTAGCGGATGTCCCTCTAGCTAGCATCTCCATCTCTGTATCTATCTATAGTTTCTCCGTCAACATTTCTTTCTCGCACGGAGTCTTGCTTCCTATCACCCACACTATATATGTCTCTCCATACATATGCATTTATAGGTTGGTCTCTTTTGCACAATCGTTGCGCCTCACTCCCTCTGCTCGCCATAGATGCATGCTCCAGCCCACGCCACTATCTCTTAAAGACAAAAACACATGCTCAATTGTCGGGCCTTCTGCCCTGCATTCTCACATGCATGCATATTGTCACACCGATCCGTCTCTCCCATGTCGTTGATCTTATGACTTATGTCTTCTTTCTTTTATCTCGATCATGCGCGCGCGCACACACACATCCCACGTATACATGTATACCTCTCACACATGCACGTTCAAGGTCTCTATGTCTCCATACGTTTAATTACCCTCAATCCTAACGCCACATCGAATCGTTCTCCTCTTTTGTGCACATAACTTCCGCCTGGATGGGTAAAACACACACTCACACTTAACAATCTCCTTCTAGCTACCCCCCACCCCCCCCCCCCCCCCGCCTCTCACTCTTCCCCTATATCCCCGAAACCAATAATACCATCCCTTTGTTTAATTCCCGCCTACATGCACCATCGATATATAGTAGTCTTCCTTGGTGTCTCTCGAACAAACACGTTCTCTCGATGTCGACTCCTCTCACGCGCACACACCTTCTCTTCCCTCTCTACGGGCATTTTCTCTCTCGCACCCCATCCTTGGTGGCCTCTGCCATACACATCACCTCTCTATGATGAAGCCATGCACACTTAAATTACATCCTCCACAGAGGACCCCGCGACACACAGACACACACACACACACACACACACACGCACGCACCGCCCCCACACACACGCACACTAAGACTCCATCTCTCTCTCTCTCTCTCACACACACAAACACACACACACACACACACACACACACGCACGCACACCCCCCACACACACTAAGACTCCATCTCTCTCTCTCAAACACACACACACACACAAACTAAGACTCCATCTCTCTCTCTCTCTCTCACACACACACACACCCCACACACACACTAAGACTCCATCTCACACACACATGCTCTAGGCGGAGCATTTGTTCCTACCACCCTTCATCCAATCTTACCCGTATGATAAACAATCACCTTTATTTACTTGCATAACATGGACAAATTCCACTTTACTTTAGTAGTCAGCAAACTTATCATCTGTACCCTTATAAAAAAACGAGTTGGCGGTGATGGTGTGCTTGCCATCTTGTAATACAGACCGTATGATCTATATCTGAGGATAGAAAGCAAACTATGATAATTTTACAAAAGATACCCGCACCTCTCTCCACATCATTATCTCCCGCAACCTCATTGCTCAGCAATTAAAAAAGGAATAAGTCTCTGGAACAATCTAGCATGCATGGTGGCCGCTGCCGCCTGCCGGCGCCGTCCATCCCCATGCCTCCGCCCATTCCGACCACCATGCTCCACTCCTCCTCGCCTTATCTCTCATCTTTCATTTTTTCGATGACATTCTCGAGATACCAGTTTTCCGATAAAATTCTCGAGATATCATTAGTTTTTACACATGGGATTACTCCTGCATGGGTCAATCACAACAGGTGTTCTGTAAAAAAATGCATATTGATGTTCCGTGCAATGCACGAGAATCTTGCTTGTAATTATATAACGCAAATCACGAGCAGGAAGTGACATTTTTTTGACACAACCACGTTAACATGGCCACGTAAATCACTAGCTAAAGTAAATACCATTATACTTATATCCCGATGCAAAAGGTTGAGTACATGTCCGAAGAGTAGAGTCGCACACACGCACTCTGTCTCTCAGAATCTCTCTCTCACACACACACCAGTTACGTGACGCCCACTTAAGCAGACACGTATGTTACAATTTGTGCACCCGCGGGTACACGTGATGCTGCGCATTTATTTAAGCCGGAAGGCGAACCCAAACAGTAGCTGCATTCATTCCCCTCCCGCCGCCTCTTCTCTGGTCGCCGCCGCCCGGTAGCCATGGGCCGGCCGAAGGTAACAGCGTACGCCATACTCCCGCCGGAGCGGTGCTTTAATATGGAAATTTTAGTGGTCATGCATGCATCTTTTTGTGCTAGCACTCCTATATAAGGGTTGACCGGTCGCTTCCCGCGGACGTGCGCGGGCGGTGGAAGAGGAAGGAGAAGGGAAGCGGGCTGTGGAGTAACTTTTTTACCACAATTTCTTAGGAAACTGAGTGCAATAGTTGAGTAGTTTTGCAAACTACCAGTACTACACCTGAAACGGTTCAAAACCTATACTCCCTTGCCAGCGCGCGCTTCCCGCGTGAAACGGTCAGCGTCGCCCTGGAGCGTCAGTGCTGCATTAATGCCCGGCCAGAGTGGAGCCGACCTCTCACTGGCGCCGGCTTTGAAGTGGCGCGACGGCCGAGAGAGCGCCGCTTCCCGGTGCACGCGACTGCTCCGCGTCGAGACTGGCCATAGGCCCTGTTTGGATCCATGGGTTAGAGTTAGTTTGAGCTAGTTGGGGCTCAAATAGCCCTAAATTATCCAAGCATGAGGGTTTAAATTGGAGCAAGTTGCACCGAACCCACCAAAAAAACTATCCCACCCAAGAGGTGCTAACTGGAGATAGTTCTCATTGGGACCACTGAAAAATCACTTTTCTCTCTCCATGAAGTGCATTATTGTCAATCTAACCCTGTCACCCAAACACCTCTTTGGCTACAGTTAGTTTAGGGTTAGTCATGAGTTAGTCTAACCTCTAGCTAAGTTAGAGTATCAAACAGGAGCAGTATAGGACATGCAAGTTGCTCAAAGCATACAGGCAAATTCATACGTGAAAGGATTTTTTTCTTTTTCAAAATGGAACGTGAAAGGAATTTTTTTAGAATGCTCTTGGCATGTCGCTAACATGTGATAGTTAACCGACCTCAATAGACGGCAGAAACGCCAGCCCGCAGCACTTTGATAAAGACGAGGAGGGAGAAGCGATACAGGCTGCTGGATTACTAGAGATAAGTGTCGCACGGAAGCCAACAAATATGGTGATAGCGTGGGTTAGCCATGTACTAGTATGATGTAACTACACTGGGTTGTCGTGTTTCGTACTCTTCCAGTCCACTGTGGATATGATTGGTTAATTTTATATCGCTGAATAATATTAAATATTATGAGTGCAGACGCTCCACCACGAGGTTCCTTGCTCCTTCTCGATCGTCCGGAATCTATGTTCTTCCACTCTATTTTTTACGTGAACTTTGTTCATCCTTTTGCCCACACGCGAGACATCTAGCATCAAGGTGCACGTGTTATGCAAGGATCGTTCCATCTATATGAAGAACACGTGGGACTGGAACTACGAGACGGACATGTACCCAGGAGTGGACGTACGAACCTGAGTAATGAAGCGCAATAAGTGAAGTAGAAAGGCACAACTGGTATGAACATGCGTGGCATATAGGGTGTGTATGGTTGCGTTCTTGTCTCAGCATAGTTGTTCCCTCTTCATGCATGCTCAACTCAACACCCCTCTTCATGCATGCTCTCTTCATGCATGCTTCTAGTGTATTTGTGCTAAACTAGTGTGGACTCATGCACCCTCCATACACTCTACCAAACACCCAAAAGTAGGTCGAGAAGGGAACTCTTGGGCGGCATTTGTCTCTTACTACGTACTACCACTAAATGTTGTACGTGCAATCGGTGATGTTATGGAGTACGTGCCTAAGTACTATATTAGTTGGAGGCACATATTAACTTTTATATTTGTTTACGTGTATGCCCCGAGACCTTCCAACTAGACGTGTCTTTCTCTCCAGGCCGCACTTTGTATCGTTCATACCACTAAGTACTACTACGTGTGGTCTCCGACCCAGAAGTGGAAGAAGTGGAGACGCTCTACCACGCTGTTTTTTTACGCTGGGCTCTACCATGTTGTTCATGTCCCACTCCTTTCGCTGACGTGTGGGACATCCAGCACGTGCCGTGTTTGGCACCCTTCGTCGTAAGAGTTGAAACGCTAGCATTCATCAGAAATAAAAAATAATTATAAACCGGCAGTGATACTATTTTTTTGCGAACCAATCAGCAGTGATACTATACCACGCGGTTTCCTTGCTCCTCGATATCGGAAAGAATACTTCCTTTCGCCAACATGTGGGACGTCGACCATCCTGGTCCACTTGCCATGCACGCAGAACTCCAAGGGAGAGTCACCCAGGTCGTCGCGCCGCAGTAACAATGACTAATGAGCCGTCAAATCACAGGCCCACTTCCCACTTTGAAGTTGCTCGGACGAAGGAACCATCATGACTTCGTTGAATTCCGCTTCTTGAAGAAAACTATTGTACCAGCAGTACTGCTAGCTACAGTAGTTACTCCAACAGAGGCCTCCTTTCGTTCATAGGATAGGAATATGAAAATCATAGGAAGTGAGATGACAAGCATCTCAATTCCTATAGAGAAAGAGATGCCATTTGATGCTTAGGATAGGAATTTTTCC
Source organism: Aegilops tauschii subsp. strangulata (assembly GCF_002575655.3). Lineage (NCBI taxonomy): Eukaryota > Viridiplantae > Streptophyta > Magnoliopsida > Poales > Poaceae > Aegilops > Aegilops tauschii. Next base: position 49,210,156 of record NC_053035.3, read on the forward strand.
ATTTAGTCTAGGCTAATGTACTGGTAATTTGCTCTAAAAACTACAGTAGTAACTAGTAGTATTGGTACATGCTCGTACTCAGACACAGACACACACACACTAACTACTAGTACTACTACTTCTCACATGCTGGCCAGACGCCGTCGTTCTCCTTCCCGGCTTTGTCGGCGACACCCCACCGTGCTTGGATCTCCGCCGACCTCTCCGCAGCAGCGCGTGCGTCCTTTTCTTTCTTGCGGCGGCGGGCCTCTCTTTTCTTGAGTGCTTTCTGACTTTTCCGCTGCCTCTGTGCGGCTTTGGCCGCCTCTTGCTCTACCGCCCATTCGGCCTTGGCATCTTCAAATTCCTCCCACATGGTTGTGAGGTCACGAGCGGCGATGAACTCGGCACGGCGGGATGCCATCGCTTCCCTACCATTTTGTGTGCGGTCGTGGGTGGCGAGGAACTCGGTGCGGCGGGATGCCATCGCTGCCTTACCGGTTAGTGTGCGGCGCGGTGGCATGAACGACGCTTAGTGAGAGCTCTGGGGTGGAGTGGCCGGACAACCGTATAGTGCATTGGTTTCTCAAGAGCTCAAGGACAGAAGACGAAGCAAATTTGGATTCCCCTTCAATCCTGGTCATTTATTACCGAGTAAAATGCATTGGTGGTCATCAAACTTGTCTTGATAGCTCACTTTGATCATTGTATACGAGATATGGTGATTATATGGTCACTGGCTCAGCGTATAGCTCCGTATTTGTCTGGTTGACTAGTCAAACAGTCCGCATGCGCCTCATCAGCTCGTGTTCTTTATCTATCTACGCGGGACTACCTGTCAATGGAGAAAGAACTACTGTAAAAACCAAAATTATGCGTATGTGGGGAATCAAACGACGGACTCGTCGCTGCAACGCACCCTCATCAGCCAAATGAAAATGAAATACTTCACGTCAGACACTCACGCTCTGTCAAAGCATGCTAATGCATGCACGTCACCCTCTAAATCAAAGTCCTGCTCATGGCGCAACGCAAACGGCGAGCCCATCACCTGCGCGCCCCGGCGGTGCCTGACATTACTGTTTAGACGTTTGATGGAGGCCTACGCGAACGCCGAGCATGTATTCACCTGGCTCAACACCAACGATCATACTCGGACCGCCTTGCTCATGTATATCGTCCATCACAACGACAATCTATAAAACAGCCTAAGCTAGAGAGGGTACTATGGTAGTATGGTACGGAGTATGTGCTATCGTGAGCGACCGATCTTAGTTCCACTGCACACTGAAACCCCTTCCATCGCTAGCGCGCGCTTCCCGCCTGAAACGGTCACCGTCTCTCCAGAATGTCAATGCCGCATTCACCGGACTTAACTGCAGGTGCAATTGGTGTGTCACTGACATGCGGGCCAGATGCCCGTTGGGCCCACATGTCAGTAACCCAAACGCATCTGCAGTTAAGTCACTGAAGCAGCGTCCGCATTCACGCCCGACGAACCTACTCCGGTGCCAGTTGTCCATCCGTCTACCGTGGCTCATTGCCATTCGCCCGCTATATTAACTTGAGCCCCAGCTCCCAGCCATAGCCAAAGACCCACACTTATTCTCCTCCGGTCCCTTCCTTCTGTCGGCACCACTTCAACCATGGCCTCCTAGCGCTCTGAAGCTCTCTTGGACGTACTGTCGCAGGAGCAGACGAGGGACATCGGCAGCTCCGCTCCGGGCGCGCTCCAAAGCCCTCTTTGACGTACTGTCGCTGGAGCAAACGAAGGAGATCGCCGGCACCCCCCGGCCGCCCTCCGCCGCCACGACCACGAAGCCGGCGCGCGTGCGTGGGCGCATTCGGTAGCGAGGAAGAGTAGTACACGGTAGATCGCCGCCGCTCTGGTCCTGGGAAGGCCACCGCTACTCCACTCAGTCGACGCCAAGCTTGGTGGGGTAAACATCGGCGGTCGATTAGCCGCTTGACGGCGACGTGGAGGCGGAAATCTTCAGAATCTTGTGCTCCGGAGGAGGAGGTTATCGAGGCGGATGAGGAGGAGGCAAAGGAAATGGCCGGCTTTCTCGGGTTCATGGCCGGACATGGTGGTCAGGCGCCGGCGATCGTTTAGATTAGGTTTACAATATGTTTTAGTACAGTTTGTGCGAAATATGTAATGAATTTCGTCCAGTTCGTAGGAAGAGTTTTCGAAATGTAATGAATTTCATCCGGTTAATTTGAAATTTGCTTTGTTTGCACGAATTTCGTCCGGTTAGTTCATATAGTTGTCGAAAGGTATGCGGGCAGCATCGGATGGCATCCATCAGTGTCCTTGGACAGATGCCGGTGTAAATATGTGGGCCAGCGCTGGAGATGCCCTAACTATCATGCTATAATCGCTAACAATCCTCCATTAGTTGGCAGTGAACAGTTATGCCTCGATCAAAATCAGATCCGCGGTGTTTCGCACTCCTCCCACGTAAGAGTGTAAACTCTTGCTTACATAAAAATGGAGCAAGTGGACGGCACTGTAGCACGTCATATCACTCGAACTAGCCCGCCTAACGAGCGGGAAAGCACCGCCCTCGTCATTTTGTTCTGGATTTCTATCGATCAATCACACGAAAATGTTACGCTTCGCAAGTTCTAAAGGAAAAGGCGGCACACTTACGACTCGTACGGGTCGCAACCCCGACAGTCCGGCTCGCACTCCGCTCACCAGAGGGGACACGCGTTGTCTTGCAATTTCACTGACATGTGGGACCGTAATTGAATAAACCGTCGATAGCCGAAATCTAATCGCTCGGCGGGCGTCGGCTGAGAAGAGAGAAACGGGGGAGGGAGAAGAGATCGCCCGCCCACCGCGCACGGACTCCAAGAAATATATGGTGATAATGTGAGGTGGGCCATGCTGGAGTCCGGACCGCTTCCGGAGCCCGCTCTCACCGCCCTGGCCCCTCAAGACGCCAGCTGCCCGCCGCATGCATGCATAGCAAGTAGTACTCCTTATGTGGAGGAGAGAGAGGCATTGACAAAGTCAATGAGTGGGCTCTGCAAGAGCCCGTCTGTACACGTGCTCCTAGGTATAAAAAATAATTCTAAAAAAAGGCATAAAAAACAATTGTGTCTTAAAAAAAGAAAGGTAAAAAACATTTGAGAGGAAATAGATAGAGAGAAAGTGAGAAAAAGCCGTAACCTGGGCATTACATGAGGAAGGAGGGAGTGGTGCACATGCCAAGTTCACTGGGCTGCCGTGTTTCACACTCCTGCGTCGTAACAGTGGAGACAATAGCTTTCATCAAAAATAAACAATGAATACTCGTTGCTCGTCCTCTATATCGGAAAGAATACTTTCATTCGCCGACATGTGGGACGTCGACCATCCTGGTCCACCTGCCATGCACAAAATTATCCTGGTCTAACCCGGTCGTATCGCAGGCCCAACCTTTCCCACTGTAAGTTGTTCGGACGAAGGAACCATCATGACTTCGTTGAATTCCGCTTCTTCAAGAAAACTTACTGTACCCGCAATACTGCTACCACATGCGAAGACTGGACGGCACTGTACCACGTCATATCACTAAAACCCACTAGGCCAAACTAGCCCGCCTAGGTAATCTATTTTGGAACGGAGGGAGTACGTCTCTGCGCTGCTACGATTTTGTGTTGCACGTTCTCTGTACTTTTGCTACGATTTTCCTACCCTATGAACCAAATGAGGCCTGAATGTATGTCGACTATTGTCTGATCGATCGCTAAGCCTACAATTTTAGGAGTTAGGGCTATTGGTCGATCGACGAGGGATAAGTATAAGCATACCACGAGCTCATCAGCCCCAACGTTTCTCTTCGGTGAGTGTTTTGCAAGTACTATAGCTCGCACAGTAGCTAGCCTACTAACACCAAGAATCATCAAACAAGCCCTGCTGATATGATAAACAATTCAAACTTACATCTAAGCATGCCATATATTACATCAAAATCTGGTGAGGATACATCTGTTTCCATAACTCGGAGAGGGTTCGCATGGTTCATCGCATGATTCACTATCAAACAAAAGTAGCAAGATCCGCCCACACAAGACAGTGCACTAGCCCTAAGATGGTTTGATAACATGCATCGTTCTGGTAATTAAACACAGGGCAATGCAAACTACCCTGAAGGATTAGCGCGACCAACTATTTCTTGTCATCGATCTCTCGGGAAATGACCATAGCACGGACAGCAGCATGGGAATCGATTTCTGGGGCGATGTCCACAGGACTGACCACGACATCGGAATCGATCTCTGGGGCGATGTCCACAGGATGGACAACGGCATCGGAATCGATCTCCGGGGCGATGCCAACAGGACGGGCCACGACATCGGAATCATCAAGGACGTCCACCGGCACCTGCACAACCCTAACATATTAGCAAGCACATTGAAAATAATCAAAAACCACAACTATGGTAATAAGCTCACCGGTGGATCTCATCCCTCCGGGGGCCATCTCCTCGTCCTCGATGGGGGCCATCACCTTGCCAGGGGAATACTGCTTCTCAACGGCGACTATCTCCTCAAACTCGGTCTTGAGCCTCACATAGGTGGCAATCAGAGTTCCTGGGGTAGGCACGATGGGGCCCTTGCTGTTCTTCCAACTTTCTTTGAGGAGTTCGTCCGCCAACATCCTCAACTCTTTGGCCAGTGCTTGTTTCTTGGAGTTCTTCGTCTCCATGGGTTGGCCCCCCAACATGGTTAACTCGTTGGTCGATGCTCGCTTCCTGGAGGTCGCTGTCTCCAGTGGGTTGTCCGCCGGCAACTCTTTGCCTAGTGCTCTAGGATCCATCAATGAACTGACAAACAAAAAGCAATCGAAAGGAAACCACAATCGCAATGAAAACGGGAAAAGAATAGGATGTGAGAATCGGTCGGTGCTTCGCAAAAAGAAGATTCTTGGAATGAAAATATAGCAGCATAACTGATTCGCCCACCTTTCCTTCGTCGGTACAGAAGAAAAATGGCAGAAGTGAGTAGCCAGGAGTGAGGTTTTCTTCAAGAAAGGGAAGAAAGGGCTTGAACAAGCGTGCCAGTGAAATGATGGTTGCTTCGTCTAGTCCAACTTGGAGGCCACCTTACCACTGCTGGTAAAGGTGTGGGTTTTGTGATATGACGGGTCATGACGGCCACACCGGGGTGACAGGTGAGTCTCGACTGTAGCACCTCGCTGTGATTTGGTGGATGGTATGTGGGCTCGGATGCTTTGAAATGTCCCGCATGTACATAGAGCGGCTAGTCATATAGGAGTGCTCAATATTGTGCACCGCGACCAAGGCGGAGAGGTAAACGAGAGAACTACGTAATTAATGCATGAGTTTAATTAGGATAGTTTTGTAAAGTACGAGATACATTCCTCCAATCGCAAAATGCCTTGGTTCATGAGATTTGAGATTTGAGCCCTATAAACCGGAAGGGAGGGAGTACTGGACATGGTGTAGTCTAGTCACTTGTTGAAATATCTAGAAAGGCAAATACTCCTTTCCGGTTTACAGGGCTATACTACTCCCTCTGTCTAGGTGTGTAAGTCATCTTACGAAAACCAAATAGTCCCAAAACACTTAGGCGCGGTGCATTAACTTCTGCCTTGTTTCTTGTTTCTTGACATATCAACCAATAAGAGATGAGAGGTGTGCATGCTGTTAATGACTTGCAATGGCTAGTTCATTGCATGCAATGCTATTAATTAACAAATAAACATTGGTGACCCCAGGAGGAAACGGTGCTAAGCGCGTGGACCTATGCAGAATGAGTGTCAACCAATGGATAATGGAGTTTAATTGTTAAACAATAGCAATTTTGTCTCATGCAAGAGCCTGGCTAGTACTCCAAGGAACCGCACCACGCGAGCGTTCGCAACTGCCACGTTCAGGTTGCGCTTGGCTCTTCGCCTCTTCGAGAAGACGAACAATGATGTTACTCCTACTTCTACAGTATCGAATCCACTGCTGCATGTCCGTCCACCTCGTGCGGGAGGGATAGCGTGTAGCGAAAGCTTCTACTTACTGCTCCTTCCATTGCGTCTATGACAGGTGGGCCCAACAGGTGGTTGGCCCTCCTGTCATGCAGCCAAAGGCAGGTGCAGTTAAGGCACCGGAGCTCAGTCCGCGAGGGAGAGGGCGTTGTAGTAGTCAAATTTCTCGGTCTTGTACGAGTTGACGCGACACATCAAAGCACTGCACTCGATATAAGTCTTTTTACACATTTCAAATGGGCTACTTCGTATGTAGGAGTAGACATATTCTGCTTCGTATGTAGTCACTTGTTGCAATCTCTAAAAAGACTTATATTTGGAAATGGAGGGAGTACAACGCATGCATGCATGCCGTGACTTTCCTTTTGATACTTGCATGTGTTGATTTGATGCACCTTGCCAAATTTTGACTATAAATAACTAACCAAATTTTCATGCATGTCACAAAAAATTACGGGGCTGTTTGGATTGTGACCATGTTTGTCTTATGTTGCCACATTATTTTCCCACACTTGCCTAACCTGAGTTGCTCAAATTGTTAGACACACTTTGGCTTGCCTAAGGGAATCTTGCCACAATTTTTGTGTCTATGACATGTGGGGTTCACTGATAATAAAAAAATTCTTGTCTTAGGTGTGGCTTATAAAAAAGACTTGTATTTACGAACGGAGGGAGTAGAAAATATAAATAATTATGCATGTTGGGGCAACCCACGTTTCCGCTAATTTTAGCCGTGGGCTTGTTCACAATTTTTACGAGGGGGTGGTTGTTCATTTAATGGAGGGACTTGTAGTACCAGACATGAACGATACAAAGTGCGACCTGGCACACCGTAACACCACTTGGAACAAGCGGGTAGCTATCTCAAAAAACAATCAACAACTAAAAAAACCGTGACCTGGCATGTAGTAGTACACAATTTTAAACGATTGTTTTGATGGAGTGAAAAAGGAAAACTACCCCACTACGTATATATAGGCCAGAGCCTCTGCGCTTGCTTGCTAGGGTTGCTCTATTCACACGCTCTCATCCTCTCCAGATCTGAACAAGATAGGGGTAGTAACACTGTCTTTATCCCTTCGAAAAACACTGACATTCTATCCTCACCGCTGGTTACAGATCCGGACGTATCCCCCTCCGCCGGTGAAGGGGAGGAGGGGCAGCGTTTAGGCCGTCGTCGACAGTGAGGGAGGAGACCCACTGCCGGCCGCACCATTATCTCTGGCCGAGCGCCGGTGCGGGAGGTCCTCCGATCCCTTCGTCGTTGCCTGTGGGTGGATCCGGCCTCCCGCCGCCCACCTATCCACATCCCGACGACCTTCAGGTATATCTTCGTTCGAAACCGCCTTAGCTCTACTTCCCCAGCTCGCTACGTCGCTGCATGTGCATCATTTTCTACCTCTCAGCCCCTCTCGATCGGATGGTCCAACGTCACATTTTTTTCTTCTATTGTTAGAGGTAAAGCTACTTCATGGAGTCGAATCTTGTACTCCCTCCGTCCGAAAATACTTGTCATTGAAATGGATGTATCTAGATGTATTTTAGTTCTAGACACATCCATTTTGATGACAAGTAATTCCGGACAGAGGGAGTACTTGGTTCAAACAAGAAATCAAGTGGGGCTGGGGGAATTTAGTATGTTCATCGGACTTGGTACAAACAGGAAGGAAAGGGGGTGAAAGTAGTACAGACTGGTCATCCAACCGGTCTCTTGGTCGAAAAGGGAAATATAGGGGTAACGTTGTACACAGTGGTATGACCAGGACTAGATTTGCTATCCACACATAGGAGTAGGTGGCTAGAGTGAACAAAAATGGGACCAACCCAGATATGTTTCTTGGATGTTTGTTTCTCGGGGCAACAAACTATGAATCACCAGTTTATGCCCCTGTTTACATACATGATGCTGGACTGCTGGTGCACCCACTGTCCCATGCCCTTATACCAAATATTTAGGCTCCGTTCGGAATAAAGGGGCAGAAAACATAGGTCTTGATGAAAATAGAGGAATAGGAAAGGAATGTAGGTACTATGGAACATCGAACCGGAGGAAACTCTCAAGAGAATGTGTTCGGATGGACTACGAAATATACAGATTTGTTTTTTTTAGAGTAGCATGCTTGGCAGTATGAGATGTTATTTGTTTATTCAGCTGCACAGTGACTACTCTTGTCCTCACCTCACGTACCACACATAGGTTGATTTTTTCATTCCGGCAACACAGCACAGCAACATGTCTAATGCATGGTAGCGAGCGCCTGCCTCGGGCTTCCGCCCAAAAAATGAGTAGCGCGTGGATGTTTCTAATCCTATGGAATCAGTACTACCAGACCAGCTTTCCTATGAAACACTATTCACCTTTCCCGTGTTCCGAACGGTTGGAAGGGAAAGAATACCATAGGAATTGTGTTCCTACGAAAATCCTGCACCAAACCTGTGAACCGAACGCAGCCTTAGCTGTTCTTAATCTAATGTCCCTGGTAAAAATGAAGCCATGCCACTGTTATAAGCCATGACAAGTTTAGCCAAATGTTTTTGCCTGTAATTGTTTGAGACTCTGACTGTTTCCTCTGTGCCTTTTTGTGCAAACAGGGATATCCAATTCACCTGGTTGCTGTTGTGACCTTTTGGTGCACTGCACATAACTCTTCTTAAAAGAAGTGACTTTTGTGCTGTTTAACTGGAATGTCAGAATGGAACAGTTGGTTCATTTTGGTGGAACTGCACAAAGGGAGATATGTGTTCCAATCCTCATCATCCATATTGGCGCCACAACCTTCCTTTAGGTAAGAATGATATTTAATGCATGTGTTCATCTCTATTTTCCGACTGCCATGAGAAAATAATGCTGTTTTTTACTAGTACACTTGTACTCCCTCACTGACAAAACCAATTCTGAATTAGAAGGCCAATCATGTACTTGGTTTCACCAACTGGTGAGGAGAAAGAGAAAAAGAGCATGAAGAGGAAGAAGAAGAAGAATAAACAGTGCCAAGGCGATCTTGCTGAAGCCAGAGGCCTCTGTCGAGGCCATTCAAGGGCTCTGGCAACGACTACCTTACATGTGAGACGATCCTCCAGGGAGCCCTTCCACTTCTGCTGTCTCACTTAATTAATTAGGAGTACTTAAGTACCACTAATTTATTACTGCCTAATTTTCCTGTTGGAGTTAAACAAATCTTTAGTAGGACCCTATGCTGAATCATGTACGTGTGTATGTTTGTCTATGGAGGTGAATCATGTGGTGGAGCAGGGAGGGAATATTATTAGTATCATGACATAATAGTGCTATTGTTTTGCATGTCAATTTATTGCCATTGGTTCAATGAGGCAATGTTTTGCGTATTGTCCATCATGAATTTGATGCTACTGTTTGAGTAATATGCTAATGTCTTCCTATCCTTTCTCACTAAGCTAATGAAGGTTTCACCTTGTTCCTACTTGTGCAAACAGGGATCATGTTGTGCCAATCATACATTTTAGTGGAACTACACAAGACAATACAATGAACTGTATCCCAGCCAGTGCTTTAACTCTGCTGGAAGTTCTTGATAATCTTTCGATATAATCTCAGCACTGGTAAACAAGAGTGATTTCAACCATACATTTGAAGTGCACAAAAATATATACTATTGTGTGATTCCAGTGAGTGCTTTATCATCTCTTATGGGACTACATGAATAAGCTTTTTTCTCAGGTTGGTACGGGCCTAAGGCCTTCATCCATATTAGTTTGCTGTCATCTCTATTTGTATCGTGCTACTGTCATGAGAAACTCCTTTATCTTTGCACGTTAAAGTTTTGAAACCTATGATAAATGTCAATGCTTTGAGTGTTGAGTTGAGCTAATCGGCACTGATTAAATAAACTAATACCTCTCTTTAAGCAAGACTACTATGTTGCTAACTTTACCCATTAAGATAATGAGGGTGCTTCTATTTTTTAGTGTATGTTTCATCAACTAGTCCCACTATTACAGTAATCTCACTCTCTCAATATATGTGCCAACAGGGATGCTCGATTTTGGTGGAACTGCACAAAACTTTGGGAGCTTCATTGCCTCGACAGCTTCCGTCCTTTCCTGTCAGTCGCTAATCTCCGCTTGCTTTCTTCCTTTGCTGTCAGTCGCTTGTCTTATCTCGGCTTCTAGTCAAAGGAAATAGTAATTGATATGCTACCTCACACAGGTTGGTACTGGTCTTTATCCTGATTATTGTGCCTGTCATATGTATTGGTAATTTGGTATTGTGCTACTGTTTGCCGATTTCATAAAGGAGTAATTTGGAGCCTGAACTCGCAGGCAAATCATTACATCGGGTGATTTCAGTAGAACTGCACAAAATGATCAGATGGACAGGTACTTATGCTGCTGCTATGTACTCCAAAGTTCACTCAGACAAGCATCGATGTTGACAAGAAGTGCCTATATTCATTCGAGTATCAACCGGTGTCAACCAATTGTCAAACTCCAAGTATTAGGAGAGTGAACGCCAAAAATATTACTTGGTGCATACCCCAGAAAAACGCAGTCCAGTCTTTGGTCCCAACTTGTGCCTTTTGGTTATCGGCACATATGGTAGCGAACTATATGGCATGGAGTCTAAAGATTCCAGACAAGTTGGTTGACGCGTATATTCATCTAGCACTTAATTAGTCTGCACGCCAAGGATGCCCCATTTCAGTTGAACTGCACAAAAAATTTGGGTGGTTCATTTTCTCAACCGCCTCCTTTCTCGTCTGCAATGTAGAATTTTGGCGAGATACAGGACCAAGATGAGCCAGTAAACTAGTTGGATGAAAGTAGTGGCCAAGTTGCTCAAACCTCCCTCGGCACAAGGCCACTATTTGAGGATAAACCTACAAGCAAAGTTCAGATTGTCTGTGCTGCCTCTTATGTACTCGAAAGTTTACTCGTACAAGAACTATTTTTAGCAAGAAGTACCTCTGATTGAACACCATTTACCAGTCTGTACCCTAGGTAATTAAAGTTCGTCCATGGATCATATTGGCTGTGATCTCAATCATTTGGATGCATAAACATACTGAACATGTGTATATCTGAATCTTTTTGTGAATTATGTATGAATATTGTCGTGTGATCTATCAATCACTTGGATGCATAGATACGCTGAGCTTGTGTGTATATGAATCTTTTGAGTTGTTGATAGTGAATGTTGGCTATGAATATGAACGTGTCCTGTGAACCTGAGTTTGATATGAATGTTTACCTTTTCTGTTGTATTTGTGTGTGAACTTGTTAGTATGCCTACTGTGGGGTATAAAACGCAGGTCTCTTATAAAAGTAATGTTGTGTCCAATTTATGTTTTCCCTTCTAACCGCATTATATATATTTATATTATTACTATTATCGTATATTTTATAGAGACTTATATATACATTATAAAAACATCCCACGTGTTATTAACTTATAAAAGCAAATGTTTAACGGAAGTTGGCAAGGAAAATCCTGGTTGTTTTTGACTCACAGGCAAGGAAAATCCTGGTGATTGCGTACAAAAGCTTGCGAATATTTTAAGGACCAATTTAATAATAACGCGCTCATTTTTATTTTGAGCAATAACTCGCTAATTTCTTAATTATATATATAAAAAATGTGCCTCTCCGGTTTATTCTTTGATATTAATTGCTCCTTCTAACATAACAGTATATATATAACGAGCCCACCTAATACATGTATTTCAAGGAATTGCAAATGGGCTGGGGTTTCTTAGAAAATATAAATGGGCCTGATTGACGCGAAATTATTTGTTCACCCAGCCCAGCAAATGGACTGTACATTCTAGAAAACATGGGTTAAATATATGCCACATTTTTGCAGGCTGACATGTGGGCCAATAGGTCGAAGCCTACGCAGGGCGTTGTCAACTTGGTCAACAAATGATTGTGTCATCCACAGCCATTGGATTTATATCCAACGGCCGGCATGCACCTTCAATCTCTCGTCTTCTTCCTCCAGCGTCGCCGGGACCGCCTGGTCCGGCCTCCGGGGCTAGCGGCTCTGCTTAGCACGCATTGCTGCGTAGCGCTACCCCACCGCCGGCCAGGCTATCCTTCCACCCCACGACACCTCCTGTTATTCTCCACAGACTACAGCCCCACGCCGCAACAGAACCAGTTATAACCCTTCCCCTCCTCTCAATCTGCGACTCCACTGCCGCGTTTTCCCATCTCCGAGTCGTCCCGTCCGGGGCCTCGCCGTTGTCCACCGCCTCGCTGCGTTCGGTGCGGCGTGGTCAACACACGAGAGTCATCGGAAGAGGACTGCACGTGGAGGGCCTGACGGCTGGGACCCACGAGGTCCATGGTCGCACGCAAGGAAAGTTCCTCCTTATTAAGCTGAAAAAAAATGTTTCCTCCAGCTGACAGCTGGGACCCACCGGCTGTATCTTCGCACGGAAGGAAGTGCCTCCTTGTTTTGCGGAAAAAATTATTCATCCCGTTGACAGCTGGGACCCGTCAGATTTGGTGACTGACTTATGGGCCTACTGAGCGGACATGTACGCACGGCTATGTCAACTTAATCAACAAATGATTCTAGCAGCTGGACCGTTGGATGTTAATCCAACAGCCGTGCTCCTTCTTCAACCTCTGTTCTTGCTCCCGTCTCCCGTGGGCGGCACCGCGGCTCTGCTGCCGCGCACCCGAACCAGTGAAGTTTCCCACTCCTCTCCATCTGCGACTCCACTGCCCCGTCTTCCCCATCTCCGGGTCGTTCCAGTCTGGGTGCACTCGGCATGGTGTGGTCAACATGGTCAACAACCGAGAATCATCGGAAGATGACTGTATGTGAGAGGCTGACAGTGGGGACGCACCACGCCCATGGACGCATGGATGCAACGGAACGCGGCAAGGTCAACGTGGTCAAGGAACGACTTCCATCGGAAGTATACTGCACGTGGAGAGTCTCAGCTGGGTCCACGGCCGCAGCAAGTTAGTGCCTCCTTATTATGCGGAAAATAATGATTCCTCCAACTGACAGCAGGGACCCACTGGACGGGCCACCGTATTTTGCGAAAAAAAACGTTTGCCCCCTGACTGCTGGGACCCACCTGACGGGCCACCGTATTTCGCGAAAAAACGTCCCCCTCGCTGTCAGCTCGGACCCACCGGAAGTGCCTCCTTATTACGCACAAAAAAATGAATACTCCCCCGGCTAGCTGGGACCCACCTTGGTGGGAGGCTGACTTGTGGGCCTACTAAGTTGACGGGGATGAAGGGCTTTGTCAACTTAGTCAATATGAACGATTCTAGCTCCAGAGACCGTACGATGTCCATCCAACGGCCGTAGTGCTTCTTCAACCTCTGGTCTTTTTGCTCCAGCCGCCCAAAGCAGCGCCGGTCGTGCCGCATGCTCCTGCCTCCCGTGGCCGGCTGTGCTACCGCGGAGGCCTCGCCGCCCCCTACTATTCCCACCGCTGGCCAGGCCCTGCAGCGACGGCAGCCTCACACCGCGGCCGAACCAGTGAACCCTCGTACTCCTCTCCGCGCGGGCTTCCACTGCCGCGTCTTCCCCGGCTCCGCGTCGTCCCCTTCCTAGGCCTCGCCGTCGTCCACCGCCATGGTGCTCTCCGCGCGACATGGTCAACGTGGTCAAGGAACGACTTCCATCGGAAGAGTACTGTACGTGGAGAGGCTGACAGCTGGGTCCACGGCCACATCCCAGTTTTTTTTGTGATTTGCCAAGTAAGTCGCTTTGTCAGGCCTGTTGGGCTGCAAATCTTTCAAGACGGGGAGAGCTTTCATTCGTCTGGCCAAGAAAATGGCCCATCAGTAATGAGAAATGGGTTGTACATTTTTAAAACACATCAAACCAGCAATTAGTTTCAAATATCTTTTTTTTTCATTTCGAGCTTTTAAATTACATTAATTTTTATGCGTGGAGAATTTGTTGGATTTTATATTGATATACATTTATTTTTAAAATCAGTTTGAATGTGAGTCGAAATTTCGGGATTAAAAACAGCTCGGACCGCACCGAAATATGCAAAATTTCGTATAATTTTTTAACCGTGGCCACAATATGGGCTGTAATGCTAACAAAAAGAATATGGGCTCCAAAAAAACCTTAATAATTAGCAAATGGGCTGTAAATTATTAGAAATAATGGCAGATGGGTTGTATGCTGTTTTCCACAGATTTGAGGGTTTTCTAAAAAAAAGGTTGACGCACAAGCAGTGACTGTTGGATGGCCATCCAACGACCGTCGTGCTTCTTCAATCTCTGCTCTTCCTGCTCCAGCCGCTCAAACAAAGTGCCGGCAGGACTGCTTGCTCCCTCCTCCCCGCGGCCGGCTCTGCTGCCGCGCAGGCCTCACCGCCCCACCGTACTCCCATCGCTGGCCTAGCCATCCCTCTACTGACCCACACCTGCTGTTATTCTCCGGCGACGGTAGACGAACCAGTAAACCCTCGTACAGTCGTACTCCCCTCCGCGTGGGAAAGAACTGCCGAGTCTTCCCTGCCTCTGTGTCGTTCCCTTACTAGGCCTCGCCGTCGTCCACCGCCCTGGTGCTCTCGGCGCTTCCTGGTCAACGTGGTCAACGACCGACATGCATCTGAAGTGGACTGTACGTGGAGAGGCCGACAGCTGGGTCCACGGCCGCACGCAAGGAAATGCCTCCTTATTAAGCGCAAAATAATGATTCCTCCACCTGACATCAGGGACCCACCAAAAGGGCCTCTGTATTTCGCGGAAAAAAGTTACCGCCGCTGACAGCTCGGACCCACCAGCTATATCTTCGCATGCAAGGAAGTGCCTCCTTATTACGCACCAAATAAATGAATACTCCCCCTGTTAGCTGGGACCCAGTATAATGGCACGCTGACTTGTGGGCCTACTAAGTTGACGGGGACGGAGGGCTTTGTCAACTTAGTCAATATGCACGATTCTAGCTCCAGTGACCGTACGATGTCCATCCAACGGCCGTAGTGCTTCTTCAACCTCTGGTCTTCTTGCTCCAGCCGCCCAAACCAGCGCCGGTCGTGCCTCGTGCTCCTGCCTCCCGTGGCCGGCTGCGATGCGGCGGAGGCCTCACCGCCCCCTACTACTCCCACCGCTGGCCAAGCCATCCCTCTACTCACCCACACCCCCTGTTATTCTGCGGCGACGGCAGCCTCACACCGCAGCGAACCAGTGAACCCTCGTACTCCTCTACACGTGGGCATCCACTGCCGCGTCTTCCCCGGCTCTGCGTCGTCCCCTTCCTAGGCCTCGCCGTCGTCCACCGCCCTGGTGCTCTCGGCGCGGCGTGGTCAACGTGGTCAAGGAACGGCTTCCATCGGACATGAACTGTACGTGGAGAGGCTGACAGCTGGGTCCCCGGCCGCAGCAAGGAAGTGCCTCCTTATTACGTGCAAAATAATTATTCCTCCATCTGACAGCGGGGACCCACCGGACGGGTCACCGTATTTCGCAAAAAAACGTTTGCCCCTGACTGCTGGGACCCACCAGCTACATCTTCGCACGCAAAAAGTGCGTCCGGGCAAAAAAAAATGATTCACCCCTTGACTGCTGGGACCCACCAGCTATATCTTCGCAGGCAAGGAAGTGCCTGACAGTCGGGACCCAGCTGGTCGAAGCGTACGTAGCGTTGTCATTCTGGTCGCGAACGTGTACGTACATATATACTGGTGGATGTAGAGGCGCGCACGTGTCGTAGTAGAGGCGCGTACGTGTCGTAGTAGAGGCACGCACGTAGCATGTACAGCGGCCAGGGTGCAAGAAAGAAAATACGGCCACGTATGTGTACATACGGGCGGGGTCTCGAACACCTACTCGCGCATACGTACGGCCAGGGCTCGTGTACATGGCTGGGTCGGAACGGAGAAACTGTTGGGAATCGTAGCATAATTTTAAAATTTTCCTACGCTCACCAAGATGCATCTATGGAGTCTACTAGCAACGAGGGAAGGGAGTGCATCTACATACCATTGTAGATCGCGAGCGGAAGCGTTCCAATGAACGTGGATGACGGAGTCGTACTCGCCGTGATCCAAATCACCGATGACCGAGTGCCGAACGTACGGCACCTCCGCGTTCAACACACGTACGGTGCAGCAACGTCTCCTCCTTTCTTGATCCAGCAAGGGGAGAGGAGAGGTTGATGGAGATCCAACAGCACGACGGCGTGGTGGTGGATGTAGCGGCTCTCCGGCAGGGCTTCGCCGAGCTTCTGCGCGAGAGAGAGAGAGGTGTTGCAGGGGAGGAGGGAGGCGCCAAAGGCTGTGGTATGCTGCCCTCCCTCCCCCCCCTTTATATAGGCCCCCAAGGGGGGTGCGCAGCCCTTGGAGATGGGATCTCCAAGGGGGGGGCGGCGGCCAAGGGGGGGAAGGGGTTGCCTTGCCCCCCAAGGCAAGGGGGAACTCCCCCCCCTTAGGGTTCCCAACCCTAGGCGCATGGGGGGAGGCCCAAAGTGGCGCCCCAGCCCATTAGGGGCTGGTTCCCCTCCACTTTCAGCCCAAGGGGCCCTCCGGGACAGGTGGCCCCACCCGGTGGACCCCCGGGACCATTCCGGTGGTCCCGGTACAATACCGATAACCCCCGAAACTTTCCCGGTGGCCAAAACTGGACTTCCTATATATAATTCTTCACCTCCGGACCATTCCGGAACCTCTCGTGACGTCCGGGATCTCATCCGGGACTCCGAACAACTTTCGGGTTTCCGCATACATATATCTCTACAACCCTAGCGTCACCGGACCTTAAGTGTGTAGACCCTACGGGTTCGGGAGACATGCAGACATGACCGAGACGCCTCTCCGGTCAATAACCAACAGCGGGATCTGGATACCCATGTTGGCTCCCACATGTTCCACGATGATATCATCGGGTGAACCACGGTGTCGAGGATTCAATCAATCCGTATGCAATTCCCTTTGTCAATCGGTATGTTACTTGCCCGAGATTCGATCGTCGGTATCCCAATACCTTGTTCAATCTCGTTACCGGCAAGTCTCTTTACTCGTACCGCAATGCATGATCCCGTGACTAACGTCTTAGTCACATTGAGCTCATTATGATGATGCATTACCGAGTGGGCCCAGAGTTACCTCTCCGTTTACACAGAGTGACAAATCCCAGTCTTGATCCGTGCCAACCCAACAGACACTTTCGGAGATACCCGTAATGCACCTTTATAGTCACCCAGTTACGTTGTGACGTTTGGCACACCCAAAGCACTCCTACGGTATCCGGGAGTTGCACGATCTCATGGTCTAAGGAAAAGATACTTGACATTGGAAAAGCTCTAGCAAACGAAACTACACGATCTTTTATGCTATGCTTAAGTTGGGTCTTGTCCATCACATCATTCTCCTAATGATGTGATCCCGTTATCAGTGACATCCTATGTCCATAGTCAGGAAACCATGACTATCTGTTGATCAACGAGCTAGTCAACTAGAGGCTTACTAGGGACAGGTTGTGGTCTATGTATTCACACATGTATTACGATTTCCGGACAATACAATTATAGCATGAATAATAGACTATTATCATGAACACAGAAATATAATAATAACCATTTATTATTGCCTCTAGGGCATATTTCCAACAGTCTCCCACTTGCACTAGAGTCAATAATCTAGTTACATTGTGATGAATCGAACACCCATTGCGTCCTGGTGTTGATCATGTTTTGCCCTAGGGAGAGGTTTAGTCAACGGATCTGCTACATTCAGGTCCGTGTGTACTTTACAAATATCTATGTCTCCATTTTGAACACTTTCACGAATGGAGTTGAAGCGACGCTTGATATGCCTGGTCTTCCTGTGAAACCTGGGCTCCTTCGCAAGGGCAATAGCTCCAGTGTTATCACAGAAGAGAGTCATCGGGCCCGACGCATTGGGAATCACCCCTAGGTCGGTAATGAACTCCTTCATCCAGACTGCTTCCTGTGCTGCCTCCGAGGCTGCCATGTATTCCGCTTCACATGTAGATCCCGCCACGACGCTTTGCTTGCAACTGCACCAGCTTACTGCTCCTCTATTCAAAATATACACGTATCCAGTCTGTGACTTCGAGTCATCCGGATCTGTGTCGAAGCTAGCGTCGACATAACCCTTTACGACGAGCTCTTCGCCACCTCCATAAACGAGAAACATATCCTTAGTCCTCTTCAGGTACTTCAGGATATTCTTGACCGCTGTCCAGTGTTCCTTGCCGGGATTACTTTGGTACCTTCCTACCAAACTTACGGCAAGGTTTACATCAGGTCTGGTACACAGCATGGCATACATAATAGACCCTATGGCCGAGGCATAGGGGATGACACTCATCTCTTCTATATCTTCTGCCGTGGTCGGGCATTGAGCCGTGCTCAATTGCACACCTTGCAATACAGGCAAGAACCCCTTCTTGGACTGATCCATACTGAACTTCTTCAATATCTTGTCAAGGTATGTACTCTGTGAAAGACCAATGAGGCGTCTTGATCTATCTCTATAGATCTTGATGCCTAATATGTAAGCAGCTTCTCCAAGGTCCTTCATTGAAAAACACTTATTCAAATAGGCCTTTATACTTTCCAAGAATTCTATATCATTTCCCATCAATAATATGTCATCCACATATAATATGAGAAATGCTACAGAGCTCCCACTCACTTTCTTGTAAACACAGGCTTCTCCATAAGACTGTGTAAACCCAAACGCTTTGATCATCTCATCAAAGCGAATGTTCCAACTCCGAGATGCTTGCACCAGCCCATAGATTGAGCGCTGGAGCTTGCATACTTTGTTAGCATTCTTAGGATCGACAAAACCTTCCGGCTGCATCATATACAACTCTTCCTTAAGGAAGCCGTTAAGGAATGCCGTTTTGACGTCCATCTGCCATATCTCATAATCATAGTATGCGGCAATTGCTAACATGATTCGGACGGACTTCAGCTTCGCTACGGGTGAGAAAGTCTCATCGTAGTCAACCCCTTGAACTTGTCGATAACCCTTAGCGACAAGTCGAGCTTTGTAGATGGTCACATTACCATCTGCGTCCGTCTTCTTCTTAAAGATCCATTTGTTTTCTATGGATCGCCGCTCATCGGGCAAGTGAGTCAAAGTCCATACTTTTTTTTCATACATGGATTCTATCTCGGATTTCATGGCTTCTAGCCATTTGTCGGAATCCGGGCCCGCCATCGCTTCTTCATAGTTCGAAGGTTCACCGTTGTCTAACAACATGATTTCCAGGACAGGGTTGCCGTACCACTCTGGTGCGGAACGTGTCCTTGTGGACCTACGAAGTTCAGTAACTTGATCTGAAGCTTCATGATCATCATCATTAACTTCCTCCCCAGTCGGTGTAGGCACCACAGGAACATTTTCCCGCGCTGCGCTACTTTCCGGTTCGGAAGGGGTGACTATCACCTCATCAAGTTCCACTTTCCTCCCACTCAATTCTTTCGAGAGAAACTCCTTCTCTAGAAAGGACCCGTTCTTGGCAACGAAGATCTTGCCTTCGGATCTGAGGTAGAAGGTATACCCAATAGTTTCCTTAGGGTATCCTATGAAGACGCATTTTTCCGATTTGGGTTCGAGCTTTTCAGGTTGAAGTTTCTTCACATAAGCATCGCATCCCCAAACTTTTAGAAACGACAGCTTAGGTTTCTTCCCAAACCATAATTCATACGGTGTCGTCTCAACGGATTTAGACGGTGCCCTATTTAAAGTGAATGCGGCAGTCTCTAAAGCATAACCCCAAAATGGGAGCGGTAAATCGGTAAGAGACATCATAGATCGCACCATATCCAATAGAGTGCGATTACGACGTTCGGACACACCATTTCTCTGAGGTGTTCCAGGCGGCGTGAGTTGTGAAACTATTCCACATTTCCTTAAGTGTGTACCAAATTCGTGACTTAAATATTCTCCACCACGATCTGATCGTAAGAATTTTATTTTCCTGTCACGTTGATTCTCGACTTCACTCTGAAATTCCTTGAACTTTTCAAAGGTTTCAGACTTGTGTTTCATTAGGTAGACATACCCATATCTACTTAAATCATCAGTGAGAGTGAGAACATAACGATATCCTCCGCGAGCCTCAACACTCATTGGACCGCACACATCGGTATGTATGATTTCCAATAAGTTGGTTGCTCGCTCCATTGTTCCGGAGAACGGAGTCTTGGTCATCTTACCCATAAGGCATGGTTCGCACGTGTCAAATGATTCGTAATCAAGAGACTCCAAAAGTCCATCTGCATGGAGCTTCTTCATGCGCTTGACACCAATGTGACCAAGGCGGCAGTGCCACAAGTATGTGGGACTATCGTTATCAACTTTACATCTTTTGGTATTCACACTATGAACATGTGTAGAATCACGTTCGAGATTCATCAAAAATAAACCATTGACCAGCGGGGCATGACCATAAAACATATCTCTCAAATAAATAGAACAACCATTATTCTCAGATTTAAATGAGTAGCCATCTCGAATTAAACGAGATCCAGATACAATGTTCATGCTCAAAGCTGGCACTAAATAACAATTATTGAGGTTTATAACTAATCCCGTGGGTAGATGCAAAGGTAGCGTGCCGACGGCGATCACATCGACCTTGGAACCATTCCCGACGCGCATCGTCACCTCGTCTTTTGCCAGTCTCCGTTTATTCCGTAGTTCCTGATTTGAGTTACAAATATGAGCAACCGCACCGGTATCAAGTAACCAGGAGCTACTACAATACTGGTAAGGTACACATCAATTACCTGTATATCACATATACCTTGGGTGTTGCCGGCCTTCTTCTTGTCCGCTAAATATTTGAGGCAGTTCCGCTTCTAGTGACCACTTCCCTTGCAATAAAAGCACTCAGTCTCGGGCTTGGGTCCATTCTTTGACTTCTTCCCGGTAACTGGTTTACCGGGCGCGGCAACTCCCTTGCCGTCCTTCTTGAAGTTCTTCTTACCCTTGCCCTTCTTGAACTTAGTGGTTTTATTCACCATCAACACTTGATGTTCTTTTCTGATCTCCCCTTCCGCTGATTTTAGCATTGAATATACCTCGGGAATGGTCTTTTCCGTCCCCTGCATATTGTAGTTCATCACAAAGCTCTTGTAGCTTGGTGGAAGCGACTGGAGGATTCTGTCAATGACCGCGTCATCCGGGAGATTAACTCCCAGCTGAGACAAGCGGTTGTGCAACCCAGACATTCTGAGTATGTGCTCACTAACAGAACTGTTCTCCTCCATTTTACAGCTGAAGAACTTGTCGGAGACTTCATATCTCTCAACCCGGGCATGAGCTTGAAAAACCAGTTTCAGCTCCTCGAACATCTCGTATGCTCCATGTTTCTCAAAACGCTTTTGGAGACCCGGTTCTAAGCTGTAAAGCATGCCGCACTGAACGAGGGAGTAATCATCAGCACGCTGCTGCCAAGCATTCATAACGTCTTGGTTCTCAGGGATTGGTGCTTCACCTAGCGGTGCTTCTAAGACATAATCTTTCTTGGCAACTATGAGGATGAGCCTCAGGTTCCGGACCCAGTCCGTATAGTTGCTGCCATCATCTTTCAGCTTGGTTTTCTCTAGGAACGCGTTGAAATTGAGGACAACGTGGGCCATTTGATCTACAATACATAATGTAAAGATTTTAGACTAAGTTCATGATAATTAAGTTCATATAATCAAATTATTTAATGAACTCCCACTCAGACAGACATCCCTCTAGTCATCTAAGTGAAACATGATCCGAGCTCAACTAGGCCGTGTCCGATCATCACGTGAGACGGACTAGTCAAGATAGGTGAACATCTCCATGTTGATCGTATCTTCTATACGACTCATGCTCGACCTTTCGGTCCTCCGTGTTCCGAGGCCATGTCTGTACATGCTAGGCTCGTCAAGTCAACCTAAGTGTATTGCGTGTGTTCCGAGGCCATGTCTGTACATGCTAGGCTCGTCAACACCCGTTGTATGCGAACGTAAGAATCTATCACACCCGATCATCACGTGGTGCTTCGAAACGACGAACCTTCGCAACGGTGCACAGTTAGGGTGAACACTTTCTTGAAATTATTATAAGGGATCATCCTACTTGCTACCGTCGTTCTAAGCAAATAAGATGCAAAAACATGATAAACATCACATGCAATCAAACAGTGACATGATATGGCCAATATCATCATGCTCCTTTGATCTCCATCTTCGGGGCACCATGATCATCTTCGTCACCGGCATGACACCATGATCTCCATCATCATGATCTCCATCATTGTGTCTTCATGAAGTTGTCACGCCAACGATTACTTCTACTTCTATGGCTAACCATTTAGCAACAAAGTAAAGTAAATTACATGGCGTTATTCAATGACACGCAGGTCATGCAAAATAATAAAGACAACTCCTATGGCTCCTGCCGGTTGTCATACTCATCGACATGCAAGTCGTGATTCCTATTACAAGAATATGATCAATCTCATACATCACATATATCATTCATCACATCTTCTGGCCATATCATATCAAATATATCACTTGCTGCAAAAACAAGTTAGACGTCCTCTAATTGTTGTTGCAAGTTTTTACGTGGTTTGTAGGTTTCTAGCAAGAACGATTTCTTACCTACGTATGACCACAACGTGATTTGCCAATTTCTATTTACCCTTCATAAGGACCCTTTTCATCGAATCCGTTCCGACTAAAGTAGGAGAGACAGACACCCGCTAGCCACCTTATGCCGCCGAAACAAGAAACGACTAGTAGCGGCAAGAAGAATTGGCAACATCAACGCCCACAACTTCTTTGTGTTCTACTCGTGCATAGTAACTACGCATAGGCCTGGCTCATGATGCCACTGTTGGGAATCGTAGCATAATTTTAAAATTTTCCTACGCTCACCAAGATGCATCTATGGAGTCTACTAGCAACGAGGGAAGGGAGTGCATCTACATACCGTTGTAGATCGCGAGCGGAAGCGTTCCAATGAACGTGGATGACGGAGTCGTACTCGCCGTGATCCAAATCACCGATGACCGAGTGCCGAACGTACGGCACCTCCGCGTTCAACACACGTACGGTGCAGCGACGTCTCCTCCTTTCTTGATCCAGCAAGGGGAGAGGAGAGGTTGATGGAGATCCAACAGCACGACGGCGTGGTGGTGGATGTAGCGGCTCTCCGGCAGGGCTTCGCCGAGCTTCTGCGCGAGAGAGAGAGAGGTGTTGCAGGGGAGGAGGGAGGCGCCAAAGGCTGTGGTATGCTGCCCTCCCTCCCCCCCTTTATATAGGCCCCCAAGGGGGGTGCGCAGCCCTTGGAGATGGGATCTCCAAGGGGGGGGGCGGCGGCCAAGGGGGGGAAGGGGTTGCCTTGCCCCCCAAGGCAAGGGGGAACTCCCCCCCCCCCTTAGGGTTCCCAACCCTAGGCGCATGGGGGGGAGGCCCAAAGTGGCGCCCCAGCCCATTAGGGGCTGGTTCCCCTCCACTTTCAGCCCAAGGGGCCCTCCGGGACAGGTGGCCCCACCCGGTGGACCCCCGGGACCATTCCGGTGGTCCCGGTACAATACCGATAACCCCCGAAACTTTCCCGGTGGCCAAAACTGGACTTCCTATATATAATTCTTCACCTCCGGACCATTCCGGAACCTCTCGTGACGTCCGGGATCTCATCCGGGACTCCGAACAACTTTCGGGTTTCCGCATACATATATCTCTACAACCCTAGCGTCACCGGACCTTAAGTGTGTAGACCCTACGGGTTCGGGAGACATGCAGACATGACCGAGACGCCTCTCCGGTCAATAACCAACAGCGGGATCTGGATACCCATGTTGGCTCCCAAATGTTCCACGATGATATCATCGGGTGAACCACGGTGTCGAGGATTCAATCAATCCGTATGCAATTCCCTTTGTCAATCGGTATGTTACTTGCCCGAGATTCGATCGTCGGTATCCCAATACCTTGTTCAATCTCGTTACCGGCAAGTCTCTTTACTCGTACCGCAATGCATGATCCCGTGACTAACGTCTTAGTCACATTGAGCTCATTATGATGATGCATTACCGAGTGGGCCCAGAGTTACCTCTCCGTTTACACGGAGTGACAAATCCCAGTCTTGATCCGTGCCAACCCAACAGACACTTTCGGAGATACCCGTAATGCACCTTTATAGTCACCCAGTTACGTTGTGATGTTTGGCACACCCAAAGCACTCCTACGGTATCTGGGAGTTGCACGATCTCATGGTCTAAGGAAAAGATACTTGACATTGGAAAAGCTCTAGCAAACGAAACTACACGATCTTTTATGCTATGCTTAAGTTGGGTCTTGTCCATCACATCATTCTCCTAATGATGTGATTCCGTTATCAGTGACATCCTATGTCCATAGTCAGGAAACCATGACTATCTGTTGATCAACGAGCTAGTCAACTAGAGGCTTACTAGGGACAGGTTGTGGTCTATGTATTCACACATGTATTACGATTTCCGGACAATACAATTATAGCATGAATAATAGACTATTATCATGAACACAGAAATATAATAATAACCATTTATTATTGCCTCTAGGGCATATTTCCAACAGAAACAGCGTCGTCGTCGTGTTCATGGGGAGGCAACGGAATGCGTCGTGTTCATGGGGAGGCAACGGAATGCGTCGTGTTCATCGGGAGGCAACGGAACGCGTGGGAGCCAACCGGCTGGGTCGGAACGGAATGCGTGATCGTGTTCATTGGGAGGGCTTGGACGGAACAGGCGATGGAAACGAGGCCTGGCGTACTGCACAACGGAGGAAACAGACCTCCTACATTCGAAACGGGGTCCTGTTGATCGGGAGGGGTGTGGCGTACCGCAAAACGGAGGAAACGGACCTCCTACGGTCGAAACGGGGGTCCTGTTGATCAGGAGGGGTGTGGCATACCGCAAAACGGACGAAACGGACCTCCTACGGTCGAAACGGGGGTCCTGTTGATCGGGAGGGGTGTGGCGTACCGCAAAACGGATGAAACGGACCTCCTACGGTCGAAACAGGGGTCGTGTTCATCGGGAGGGGTGTGGCGTACCGCAAAACGGGACTCCACGGGATACTGTTCATCTCCACCGTCGACCTCCTCCAGCCTCCACGGGCTACCGTCGACCTCCTCCAGCCTCCACGGGCTCCTGTTCATCTAGCCTCCACCGCGCGCTACTCCACCGGCTACTGTTCAACCACCCCTCCACGGGCACCCCTCCACCGTCTACTGTTCATCCAGCCCTCCACACCACGGGGTCCTATTCAACCACCCCTCCACGGGCACCCCTCCACCATCTACTATTCATCCAGCCCTCCACCACACCACGGGGTCCTGTTCATCCAGAGCCAACGCCACCGCTCACTGTTCATCCACCCCCCCCCCCCCCCCCGCAACGCTGTTCATCCCAGAGGCAGCATCGATCGGCTTAAGTTAGCAGCAGTAGCGAAGGAATCGCTCGATCGGGTTCAGTTAACAGCCATCGATCGATCGCTCGGGTTCAATAACGCGTAGCCTGCAGTGCAATCGCTCGGGTTCAGTTAGAGCCCAACGCCTCGCTCTGGTTCAGTTAGAGCCAACGCCTCGCACACACGCGCGTACGTGTACGAGAGAAACGTGCATCGCTCGGCCCCCGACCTCCCACCGTAACCAGGAACTCCCCGAAATTTTCCTCGCCCTCGCTTCTACCATGGTTTTTTCCGTCATGGACGGCCCAAAGAATGTCATGCAGCTGCGTCTCCGGCCCGCCCAGGATGAAAAGCCCACTTTCTATCATGATTTTTTGTCATAGAAGTAGGAGCCCACCACATCTATGATGATACCGGGTTTTGTCACAATTATCGTCATAGAAGTGTCATATGTATGACAGAAAAAAAAATTCGGTCGGCCCAAAATGTCACGGATGTGTCTTTTTTTTGTAGTGTGAGCTACCTTATGAGCATCGTCCTCTTGGATATGTATAGGAATCAAATCATATTTTGTGGAAATTAATTCTAAGCCCAGACATATGTTCAAAACAACATAGAAGCCATTTCAGGTTTTTGGCTGAGACCAGGTTGTTATCAAGAAAAAGGAGGGTATCATCTGCATATTGCAGACTTGTCACCCCTTGTGGGAAAATATTTGTCATAAACCCTATTAGTAAATTATTCCTAGCTGCTTTATTAAGCATTCTACTAAAAATATTAGCCACCAAGTTGAAAAGCATGGGGGAGGCATGATCACCTTGTCTCACCCCTTTAAAAGTCTCAAAAAAATCACTGTTGCAGTCATTGATCCTAACTCCTACTGAACCTTTGTATAAAATGGACTTTACTTTCTCCATCCACTTGGGGCTAAAACCCCTTTGATACATAGTCTTCAGAAGGAACTCTTTACTAACTCTATCATAGGCTTTCTCATAATCCAATTTAAAAACAAACCCTTCTTTCTCATGTGTCACAGCATCATGAATAATCTCATGAGCTGTTACCACACTCTCCACAATAAATCTGCCTTTAATAAAAGCAGTTTGGTTCTGTGAGATAATCTCATCCCCAATGTCACCTAGTTGGTTGGCCACACACTTAGCAAAATTTTTAAAACTACAATTGGACAAAGCAATGGGTCTAAATTTTTGAATAGTGTCAGCCCCAGGTTCCTTTGGGATGAGTGTTAGCAAGGAGAAATTTAGTCTAAATAAATCTAAGGAATTATTATCCAGGCTTCCACCATCAACATAAAATCCTCTTTAATGGTAGACCAGAAGTGCTGATAGAAGAGGAAGGGGAACCCATCAGGCCTAGGTGCCCCTTCAGCATAAGAACCAAAGACTGCTTTCCTCACATCCTCTTCAGTGATATTAGCTTTTAGAATCCTATTATGATCTTCAGAAACTTTTTCAGAGGGATCCCAAAAATCATCATCTAGCGAAATATCTAGGGTATCCTCTCTGCCAAAAAGCTTCTTGTAGTAGTCTACAGCAATATCCATAATATCCTTAGTGTTTTCTACAGGACCATTTGGTCCAACTAGCATATCTATTTGTTTTTTCCTCCTCCTATGGTTAGCAATAGCATGAAAATATGCAGTATTTCTTCCCCCCTCTAAGATGTTTCTCTCTCTGGATCTCTTTCTGTATTTAATTTCCTCCAATCTCCATATATTTTGAAGATCAGAAGCAATTTTGTCCATCCTGATCTTAGAGGGAGGGGCAAGTGCTTTAGATTCAGACTCTATCTCTAATAAATCATATTCAGCAACCAACTGCTGTTTGTTCCTGTTCTGGGCAGCCTCATAGTTGGCATTCCAGCCTTTACACACTCTTCTCAGTAATATGATCTTATATTGCCATCTATCTAAAGGGTTTTTAATAGAGCATGGAGCACTCCAGTATTTATTAACCATGTCTTCAAAACCTGCAACTTCCAACCACCATTTTTCAAACCTGAATTGTTTGTTCTTTGGTGGTTGGATAGCTCCAGTATCTACCACTAGAGGAGTGTGGTCACTACCCACTCTAGGGAGAGCTTTGAGTTGAACAGCTGGGAAGATAGCTTCCCAGCAGGTGGTAATAAAGACCTTGTCAATACTAGCCATGACCAGCTTATCTTGGTTATGGGCCCAAATAAACTTTCTATAAGAGGGTTTAAGCTCTACCAACCCATACTTGTCGACCCAGTCATTAAACAGGGTTACCCAATGTAAATTAACATTCCCAGAACTCTCCTCCTCACTACTTCTGACCAAGTTGAAGTCACCTCCAATTATAGTGGGCCCCAACCAGGCATCTAGTAAATTATGCAGCTCATTGGTGAACTCTAATTTGAGGTTATCATAGGCTGACCCATATACAGAGATAAATCACCAAACAATTTTATTCTTTTTATCCTTAAGCATACATGAAATAGAAAATTCTAAAATATCAACAGATACAATATCAAACTCCTCAGTATTGACCCCCATTAGTATCCCGCCAGCAGTGCCTACAGCAGGCAGCCAGTGCCAAGAGTATTTACCCTAAGGGTCAAAATTGGAAATTTGGAAGTCATTAAAAGACTCCTTTTTAGTTTCAGAAAAGCCAATCAAGTCAGCATGGGTGTCTCTAATGAGCTTACCCACTGCCTTGAGTTTTTCAGGCTTGTTCAAACCTCTAGCATTCCAAAATAGGCTTACTACCATTAATAAACTCAAGTTTTCTACAGCTAATTTTCCTACATGAGACAACCTCAGCCCAAGGAGGGGCATCTTCAGGGTGATCCCTACTGGGATCACATCCTGGGGCTGATTTCTCAGACATCTCTGCTCTAATTTCATCAAGATTCAAGTCTAAATTAGCAGGGAAGAAGCACTCTGGGTGAGTGCCTTTGAATGCAGATAGCCTGCTTTCCTCCACTTGCCTCATAACTTGAATATTTTGAGATATACTACTATCATTATCACCTAATTTCAAGCCAGCTTTCCTAGCTTTCAAGAGTAACTCTTCATCATTAAAAGCAGAAAAGGAGTTATGGTTTTTGTTACCTTTAGGAATTTCCAGATCTTTCAATCTTCTGAGGTCTTCAGCTTTTTGAATAGCATTCCTTCCATCTTTCTTGATTCTGGTGTTCCCTCTAGGTGCCACCACAGTCCCCCATTTGTGCTTTTGTGGCTTTGGCTCCTTCAAAGTGGCCCCATCTCCATCAGACTCTTCATCAAATTGCTCCAGTAATTGAATAGCAATGTTATCGTCAGGTTTTTTCTTCTTCAAATTTTCCTTCATGTTAGAATCACTTTTCAGTCCCAGTATAGCACTTTGCACTCTTTTTTCTAGTGAATTCACTAGTTCCACTGGTGTCTTGGACATAGTAGGGGCTTTCTGAGAGTTCTGAGATGGGCCTCCAGACTTTGGATTTTTTTTCTTGTCAGTTTCCATGTCTTTGGGGCCCTGCATTTGCATATCCCTTTCAGGACTTCCTTCCAGGAGGTCTTCATCTGATTTTTCTCCACCACTAGTACTTGGGTTTACATTACCAGTATTTGGAGCTGTGTCAACAAGGAATGATATAAGGAATAATTCCTTGTCAATCTCCACCAGCCTTTCTGTTGGGATCTTAGAAATGTCCCTCACAGCAACCTGCACTTGAACTTTTTCATAGAAGCTTCTAAATATCTCATGCCAGTCAACATTCACCAAGATGCCCAAGATGTAAGTAATCTGAGAGATCACTTTCCAAGTAAGCTTGTTAACAGGGATTCCAATCATGGTTACCCACACCTCTTGCAATTCAGCATAAGCAACCTCTTCCCCATCCCATTTATCAAATGAAACAGACACTCCCTTCTTCCTGAGATTAATGGAGGGTAGCTCTACCAAATCCTTCACCTTCTTGTGGGGAGGGAACCTGACTAGGAATCTCTTCTCAGTCAACTGCCTCACCTGCCATGGCCAGTTGGTTTTCCATATTTCAGAGAAGTTGTTTTCAGTTCTTGTGCTGTAATACAACCTTCTTCAATCACAGCAACACATACATTGGACATATTCAGCCATTTTACAGCCTCCTTGTCATCTGATTCAATGTGGAAGAAGCCCAGCCCTGCATTAGCACTGCCAAAGTATTGGGCAGTAGCTTGTGGCTTGTACCATTCTAGGCAGTTGTCCATATGATGCCCTGGTTTGTGACAGATGAAACACTTTTGGGCATTGGACAGGTCCCCACAAAGTGTGCTGGTTCTCCACAGTTATAGCAAATGACATCTTTCATTTTTTGGGTCATAATTGATCCCCACTTCCTCATTTTTGCTCTGAGAGCTATCAGCTTTGTCATTCCCAGATTTCCCTTGCACTTCTTTTTGTGAGAAGCTCTTGCTTTTCCTCTTCTGTTGGTTTTGAGAAATCTATTGATGAGTGCTAGATTGCCCTTCTCCAAACCCTTGCATATGATTGCCAGGTTGTATCTGCTCCGAGGGGTGTCCATACTGCATCTGTTGCTGCTGGTGATGCATAATTGGCATCTGTTGCTATTGTTGATGCATTACAGGCAAGCTAGGCAAGTACTGTTGAGGCTACTGATTGAACTAAGGGAATTGCATCCCTTGCCAAGGTGCCATCCCCTGCAAATTGCCCGCGCCCCCAAATTGATGCATGTTTTGGAAAGTACCTGGATGTATCTGCTGCATCGCCTGCGGCCCTTGTGGATTCAGGCCACCAGACTGGATCGGGATCTGACCGGGCGGCTCAGTAGTTTCAGGACAGCTTTGGCTTGGGTGGGTCCTACTGCGTATACCAGCTGCCGCTTGCAAAGAAGGGAGAAAAACAAACTTGCTTAACGAGTAACAAAAAAAGCTAAACCCGCAGTACATACATAGCCGTGTCGAGGCCGGTGCAGGTCGGTCTCCTGACTCGCGGGCTGGTCGGCCGGTGGGTTCTCTGGAATTAAGTGAATGCCTTCCGTGAGCAAGAGTACTACTACTGGATGGGACTTCTTATATCTAATGAATAAAGTCTTGACATTTTAAAAAAAGGCACTGTGATCTTTCATTTCCCTTTGTCACTTACAGCCAGACCGGCCAAAGTGTAGGACAGAGAAGAAATTACCTAAAGAATAATAGTCTTCCTAACTCTCAATTGACTAAGACTTCATTAAGTCTCAGTCCATGCTATGTCCATAAGGATCCGTGCAATTTTTTTCTTTGGTTTTTTTCTCTTCTGCATGTTATGCCACTTGACCGAGACTTACTTTAATCTTAGTGGACTGAGACCTAGCCACACCCAACTAATAGAGCTTCCTCTTGAGTTGCAAAAAAGAATAAACATGTATTAGTCTGTTGCAGTGAAACAAGGTAACTATCATGTATGTTTTTGACATATTCATAATTATTACAATTTTTGAATTTGTGATGTTTGCATTACATTTAAATTTATTCGTACTGTAATTCTAGATACACCACTACTTTGACGTCACTACATACACAATTACAACGGTTAGTTTGCTAACTGTGCAATTTTAAATTAGTGAGAGCTATGCTATTTCATCTCACACTTGTTTTCTTATACTCCTCAGTCATGGAATCTGATGGGTATTTTGAGCAGCAACCCAAACAGTTTGATCTCGAGTGTATTGGCCTGTCAAGTTAACAAATTGACTGAAACTCATACGCGCGAGAAAGTGTTCGTGGCATCGATTGATGCAGTTGCTAAAGGAAGTTGGGAGCAGAGCTTCGTTGTCGCTCATTTAGTCCTGTGATCAGTAGTATTGTCATAGTAGTTATGATAATTAACTCCAGATTAATTAGGCAAATTACTGAGCTCTTCATACTTTAACCTCTAAAAAAGTTTTGCTTCAGTAAATATGCAAGGGCGGGGGGGGGGGGGCAGCGGCCCCCTCAGAACTACACATAGCCTCGCCACTACTGCGAACGTGATGATACCAATTATAAAGAGACTCTCTTTACCAAGCAACCTGATGGTTCACATTGCACTGCTTTCCACGGTCACGGCAATAAGTTCTATCATGTTCACTGTGTGGGTACGTTTGAATTAATTAAAGTTATCGTTTGGCGTCCCCTCCCTAGTCGGCAGGATTATGGTGCTCACTACATATGCAGTTACAACGGTTAGTTTGCTAGTTGTACAGTTGTTGGGGATCGTAGCAGAATTTTAAAATTTCCTACGCATCACCAAGATCCATCTATGGAGTATACTAGCAACGAGGGGAAAGGAGTGCATCTACATACCCTTGTAGATCGCGAGCGGAAGCGTTCCAATGAACGGGGTTGATGGAGTCGTACTCGCCGTGATCCAAATCACCGATGACCGAGTGCCGAACGGACGGCACCTCCGCGTTCAACACACGTACGGAGCAGCGACGTCTCCTCCTTCTTGATCCAGCAAGGGGGAAGGAGAGGTTGATGGAGATCCAGCAGCACGACGGCGTGGTGGTGGATGTAGCGGGATCTCGGCAGGGCTTCGCCAAGCTTCTGCGAGAGGGAGAGGTGTTGCAGGGGGAGAGGGAGGCGCCAGGGGCTCTGGTGTTGCTGCCCTCCCTCCCCCCCACTATATATAGGCCCCCTGGGGGGGCGCCAGCCCTGGATCCCATCTACAAGGGGGGGGCCTGCCAGGGGGGAAACTTGCCCCCCAAGTCAGGTGGGGCGCCCCCACCCCTAGGGTTTTCAACCCTAGGCGCAGGGGAAGGCCCATGGGGGGGGGCGCCCCAGCCCACTAGGGGCTGGTTCCCCTCCCACTTCAGCCCTCCGGGATAGGTGGCCCCACCCGGTGGTCCCGGTACAATACCGGTGACCCCCGAAACTTTCCCGGTGGCCGAAACTGGACTTCCTATATATAATTCTTCACCTCCGGACCATTCCGGAACTCCTCGTGACGTCCGGGATCTCATCCGGGACTCCGAACAACTTTCGGGTTTCCGCATACTAATATCTCTACAACCCTAGCGTCACCGAACCTTAAGTGTGTAGACCCTACGGGTTCGGGAGACATGCAGACGTGACCGAGACGCCTCTCCGGTCAATAACCAACAGCGCGATCTGGATACCCATGTTGGCTCCTACATGTTCCACGATGATCTCATCGGATGAACCACGATGTCGAGGATTCAATCAATCCCGTATACAATTCCCTTTGTCAATCGGTACTTTACTTGCCCGAGATTCGATCGTCGGTATCCCAATACCTTGTTCAATCTCGTTACCGGCAAGTCACTTTACTCGTACCGTAATGCATGATCCCGTGGCTAACTCCTTAGTCACATTGAGCTCATTATGATGATGCATTACCGAGTGGGCCCGGAGATACCTCTCCGTCATACGGAGTGACAAATCCCAGTCTCGATCCGTGTCAACCCAACAGACACTTTCAGAGATACCCGTAGTGTAACTTTATAGTCACCCAGTTACGTTGTGACGTTTGGCACACCCAAAGCACTCCTACGGTATCCGGCAGTTACACGATCTCATGGTCTAAGGAAAAGATACTTGACATTGGAAAAGCTCTAGCAAACGAACTACACGATCTTTCATGCTATGCTTAGGATTGGGTCTTGTCCATCACATCATTCTCCTAATGATGTGATCCCGTTATCAACGACATCCAATGTCCATGGTCAGGAAACCGTAACCATCTATTGATCAACGAGCTAGTCAACTAGAGGCTTACTAGGGACATGGTGTTGTCTATGTATCCACACATGTATTTGAGTTTCCTATCAATACAATTCTAGCATGGATAATAAACGATTATCAAGAACAAGGAAATATAATAATAACCAATTGATTATTGCCTCTAGGGCATATTTCCAACAGTCTCCCACTTGCACTAGAGTCAATAATCTAGTTCACATCACTATGTGATTAACACTCACAGGTCACATCACCATGTGACCAACATCCAAAGAGTTTACTAGAGTCAACAATCTAGTTCACATCACTATGTGATTAACACTCAATGAGTTCTGGTTTGATCATGTTATGCTTGTGAGAGAGGTTATTAGTCAACGGGTCTGAACCTTTCAGATCCGTGTGTGCTTTACGAATATCTATGTCATCTTGTGGATGCTACCACGCGCTACTTGGAGCCATTTCAAATAACTGCTCTACTATACGAATCCGGTTTACTACTCAGAGTCATCCGGATTAGTGTCAAAGTTTGCATCGACGTAACCCTTTACGACGCACTCCTTTTCACCTCCATAATCGAGAAAATTCCTTAGTCCACTAGATACTAAGGATAAGTTCGACCGCTGTCATGTGATACATTCCCGGATCACTATTGTACCCCTTGACCAACTCATGGTAAGGCACACTTCATGTGCGGTACACAGCATAGCATACTGTAGAGCCTGCGTCTAAAGCATAGGGGACGACCTTCGTCCTTTCTCTCTCTTCTGCTGTGGTCAGGTCTTGAGTCTTACTCAATACTCACACCTTGTAACACAGCCAAGAACTCCTTCTTTGCTGATCTATTTTGAACTCTTTCAAAATCATGTCATGGTGTGCGTTCTTTGAAAGTATCATCAGGCGTCTTGATCTATCTCTATAGATCTTGATGCCCAATATGTAAGCAGCTTTATCCAGGTCTTCCTTTGAAAAACTCCTTTCAAACAACCCTTTATGCTTTCCAGAAATTTTACATCATTTCGGATCAACAATATGTCATCCACATATACTTATCAGAAATGTTGTAGCGCTCCCACTCACTTTATTGTAAATACAAGTTTCTAACAAACTTTGTATAAACCCAAAAACTTTGATCACTCCATCAAAGCATATATTCTGACTCCGAGATGCTTGCTCTAATCCACGGAAGGATCGCTGGAGCTAGCATACCTTTTAGCATCCTTAGGATCGACAAAACCTTTCTGATTGTATCACATACAACCTTTCCTTACGAAAACTGGTAAGGAAACTTGTTTTGACATCCGTCTGCCATATTTCATAAATGCAGCTAATGCTAACGTGATTCCGACGGACTTAAGCATCGCTACGGATGAGAAAATCTCACCATAGTCAACTCCTTGAACTTGTGAAAATACTCTTTGCCACAAGTCGAGCTTCATAGACGGTAACATTACCGTCCATGTCCGTCTTCTTCTTAAAGATCCATTTATCTCAATGGCTTGCCGATCATCGGGCAAGTTCACCAAAGTCCATGCTTTGTTCTGATATATGGATCCTATCTCGGATTTCATGGCTTCTAACCATTTGTCGGAATATGGGCCCACCATCGCTTCTCCATAGCTCTTAGGTTCATTGTTGTCTAGCAACATGACTTCCAAGACAGGATTACGCATTACTCTGAAGTAGTACGCATCCTCGTCGTCCTACGAGGTTTGGTAGTGACTTGATCCGAAGTTTCATGATCACCATCATAAGCTTCCACTTCAATTGGTGTAGGTGCCACAGGAACAACTTCCTGTGCCCTGCTACACACTAGTTGAAGTTATGGTTCAATAACCTCATCAAGTCTCCACCATCCTCCCACTCAATTCTTTCGAGAGAAACTTTTCCTCGAGAAAGGACTCGTTTCTAGAACCAATTACTTTTGCTTCCAGATCTGAAATAGGAGGTACACCCAACTGTTTTGGGTTTTCTATGAAGATGC
The DNA here is from genome assembly GCF_002575655.3 of Aegilops tauschii subsp. strangulata. NCBI lineage: Eukaryota > Viridiplantae > Streptophyta > Magnoliopsida > Poales > Poaceae > Aegilops > Aegilops tauschii. The sequence goes on from NC_053035.3 coordinate 49,245,173, forward strand.
ATTTATCCGCTTTGGGTTCGAGCTTATCAGCCTGAAACTTTTTCACATAAGCCTCACAGCCCCAAACTTTTAAGAAACGACAGCTTAGGTTTCTCTAAACGGTGTCGTCTTAACGGAATTGCGTGGTGCCCCTTTTAAAGTGAATGCAGTTATCTCTAATGCCTAACCCATAAACTATAGTGGTAATTCGATAAGAGACATCATGGCATGCACCATATCCAATAGGGTGCAGTTATGATGTTCGGACACACCATCACACTGTGGTGTTCCAGGCGGTATTAATTGTGAAACACTTTCCACAATGTCTTAATTGTGTGCCAAACTCATAACTCAGATATCTCTATGATCATATCATAGACATTTTATCCTCTTGTCACGACGATCTTCAACTTCACTCTGAAATTACTTGAACCTTTCAATAATTCAGACTTGTGTTTCATCAAGTAAATACACTCAGCATCTACTCAAATCATCTGTGAAGTAAGAACATAACGATATCCACTGCATGCCTCAGCACTCATTGGACTGCATACATCAAAATGTATTACTTCCAACAGGTTGCTCTCTTGTTCCATCTTACTGAAAACGAGGCCTTTCAGTCATCTTGCCCATGTGGTATGATTTGCATGTCTCAAGTAATTCAAAATCAAGTGAGTCCAAACGATCCATCTACACGGAGTTTCTTCATGCATATATACCAATAGACATGGTTCGCATGTCTCAATCTTTTCAAAAATGAGTGAGTCCAAAGATCCATCTACATGGAGCTTCTTCATGCGTTCTATACCAATATGACTCAAATGGCAGTGCCACAAGTATGTGGTACTATCATTACTATTTTATATCTTTTGGCACGAACATGTGTATCACTACGATCGAGATTCATTTTTAGGTGCAAGACCATTGAAGGTATTATTCAAATAAACAGAGTAACCATTATTCTCCTTAAATGAATAACCGTATTGTGATAAACATAATCCAATCATGCTCAACGCAAACACCAAATCTCGATGGTAGAGGGAGCATGCGATGCTTGATCACATCAACCTTGGAAACACTTCCAACACATATCGTCATCTCACCTTTAGCTAGTCTCCGTTTATTCCGCAGCTTTTATTTCGAGTTACTAACACTTAGCAACCGAACCGGTATCTAATACCCTGGTGCTGCTAGGAGTACTAGTAAAGTACACATTCATTTAATGTATATCCAATATACTTCTGTCGACCTTGCCTGCCTTCTCATCTACCAAGTATCTAGGGTAGTTCTGCTTCAGTGACCGTTCCCCTCATTACAGGAGCACTTAGTCTCGGGTTTGGGTCTAACTTTGGGATTCTTCGCTAGAGCAGCAAATGATTTGCTGTTTCATGAAGTATCCCTTCTTGCCCTTGCCCTTCTAGAAACTAGTGGTTTTACTAACCATCAACAATTGATGCTCCTTCTTGATTTCTACTTTCGCGGTGTCAAACATCGCGATTTGCTCAAGGATCATCATATCTATCCCTGATATGTTATAGTTCATCACGAAGCTCTAATAGCTTGGTGGCAGTGACTATGGAGAACCATCACTATCTCATCTGGAAGATTAACTCCCACTCGATTCAAGCGATTGTGGTACTCAGACAATCTGAGCACATGCTCAACGATTGAGCTTTTCTCCCTCAGTTTGCAGGCTTAAGAAACTTGTCAGAGGTCTCATACCTCTTGACGTGGGAACTAGTCTGAAATCCCAATTTCAGTCTTCGGAACATCTCATATGTTCTGCGACGTTTCAAAAACCGTCTTTGGTGCCACAATTCTAAACTGTTAGCATTACGCACTGAACTATCACGTAGTCATCAAAACGTGTATGTCAGATGTTTCGCAACATCTACAGACGACGCTGAGGTTCAGCACACCGAGCGGTGCATTAAGGACATAAGCCTTCTGTGCAGCAATGAGGACAATCCTCAGTTTACGGACCCAGTCCGCATAATTGCTACTACCAACTTTCAACTAAATTTTCTCTAGGAACATATCTTAACCAGTAGAACTAAAGCGCAAGCTATGACATAATTTGCAAAGACCTTTTGACTATGTTCATGATAATGAAGTTCATCTGATTATTTAATGAACTCCCACTCAGATAGACATCCCTCTAGTCATCCAAGTGATACATGATCCGAGTCAAACTAGGCCGTGTCCGATCATCACGTGAGACGGACTAGTCATCATCGGTGAACATCTCCATGTTGATCGTATCTTCTATACGACTCATGCTCGACCTTTCGGTCCTCCGTGTTCCGAGGCCATGTCTGTACATGCTAGGCTCGTCAAGTCAACCTAAGTGTATTGCGTGTGTTCCGAAGCCATGTCTATACATGCTAGGCTCGTCAACACCCGTTGTATGCGAACGTTAGAATCTATCACACCCGATCATCACGTGGTGCTTCGAAACAACGAACCTTCGCAACGGTGCACAGTTAGGGGGAACACTTTCTTGAAATTATTATAAGGGATCATCTTACTTACTACCGTCATTCTAAGCAAATAAGATGCAAAACATGATAAACATCACATGCAATCAAATAGTGACATGATATGGCCAATATCATTTTGCTCCTTTGATCTCCATCTTCGGGGCACCATGATCATCTTCGTCACCGGCATGACACCATGATCTCCATCATTGTGTCTTCATGAAGTTGTCACGCCAACGATTACTTCTACTTCTATGGCTAAGCGTTTAGCAATAAAGTAAAGTAATTTACATGGCGTTCTGCAATGACACGCAGGTCATACAAAAAAATAAAGACAACTCCTATGGCTCCTGCCGGTTGTCATACTCATCGACATGCAAGTCATGATTCCTATTACAAGAATATGATCAATCTCATACATCACATATATCATTCATCACATCTTCTGGCCATATCACATCACATAGCACATGCTGCAAAAACAAGTTAGACGTCCTCTAATTGTTGTTGCAAGTTTTTACGTGGCTTGTATAGGTTTCTAGCAAGAACATTTCTTACCTACGTAAAACCACAACGTGATATGCCAATTTCTATTTACCCTTCATAAGGACCCTTTTCATCGAATCCGTTCCGACTAAAGTGGGAGAGACAGACACCCGCTAGCCACCTTATGCAACTAGTGCATGTCAGTCGGTGGAACCTGTCTCACGTAAGAGTACGTGTAAGGTCGGTCCGGGCCGCTTCATCCCACAATACCGCCGAAGCAAGATAAGACTAGTAGCGGCAAGAAGAATTGGCAACATCTACGCCCACAACTGCTTTGTGTTCTACTCGTGCATAGTAACTACGCATAGACCTGGCTAATGATGCCACTGTTGGGGATCGTAGCAGAATTTTAAAATTTCCTACGCATCACCAAGATCCATCTATGGAGTATACTAGCAACGAGGGGAAAGGAGTGCATCTACATACCCTTGTAGATCGCGAGCGGAAGCGTTCCAATGAACGGGGTTGATGGAGTCGTACTCGTCGTGATCCAAATCACCGATGACCAAGTGCCGAACAGACGGCACCTCCGCGTTCAACACACGTACGGAGCAGCGACGTCTCCTCCTTCTTGATCCAGCAAGGGGGAAGGAGAGGTTGATGGAGATCCAGCAGCACGACGGCGTGGTGGTGGATGTAGCGGGATCTCGGCAGGGCTTCGCCAAGCTTCTGCGAGAGGGAGAGGTGTTGCAGGGGGAGAGGGAGGCGCCAGGGTCTGTGGTGTTGCTGCCCTCCCTCCCCCCCCCCCACTATATATAGGCCCCCTGGGGGGGCGCCAGCCCTGGATCCCATCTACAAGGGGGGGCGGCAGCCAGGGGGGAAACTTGCCCCCCAAGTCAGGTGGGGCGCCCCCACCCCTAGGGTTTCCAACCCTAGGCGCAGGGGAAGGCCCATGGGGGGGGCGCCCCAGCCCACTAGGGGCTGGTTCCCCTTCCACTTCAGCCCATGGGGCCCTCCGGGATAGGTGGCCCCACCCGGTGGACCCCGGGGACCCTTCCGGTGGTCCCGGTACAATACCGGTGACCCCCGAAACTTTCCCGGTGGCCGAAACTGGACTTCCTATATATAATTCTTCACCTCCGGACCATTCCGGAACACCTCGTGACGTCCGAGATCTCATCCGGGACTCCGGACAACTTTCGGGTTTCCGCATACTAATATCTCTACAACCCTAGCATCACCGAACCTTAAGTGTGTAGACCCTACGGGTTCGGGAGACATGCAGACATGACCGAGACGCCTCTCCGGTCAATAACCAACAGCGGGATCTGGATACCCATGTTGGCTCCTACATGTTCCACGATGATCTCATCGGATGAACGACGATGTCGAGGATTCAATCAATCCCGTATACAATTCCCTTTGTCAATCGGTACTTTACTTGCCCGAGATTCGATCGTCGGTATCCCAATACCTTGTTCAATCTCGTTACCGGCAAGTCACTTTACTCGTACCGTAATGCATGATCCCGTGGCTAACTCCTTAGTCACATTGAGCTCATTATGATGATGCATTACCGAGTGGGCCCAGAGATACCTCTCCGTCATACGGAGTGACAAATCCCAGTCTCGATCCGTGTCAACCCAACAGACACTTTCAGAGATACCCGTAGTGTACCTTTATAGTCACCCAGTTACGTTGTGACGTTTGGCACACCCAAAGCACTCCTACGGTATCCGGGAGTTACACGATCTCATGGTCTAAGGAAAAGATACTTGACATTGGAAAAGCTCTAGCAAACGAACTACACGATCTTTCATGCTATGCTTAGGATTGGGTCTTGTCCATCACATCATTCTCCTAATGATGTGATCCCGTTATCAACGACATCCAATGTCCATGGTTAGGAAACCGTAACCATCTATTGATCAACGAGCTAGTCAACTAGAGGCTTACTAGGGACATGGTGTTGTCTATGTATCCACACATGTATCTGAGTTTCCTATCAATACAATTCTAGCATGGATAATAAACGATTATCATGAACAAGGAAATATAATAATAACCAATTTATTATTGCCTCTAGGGCATATTTCCAACAACAGTTACATCAACAACTAAACTACATTATGTTTGCACATATGCTAAATTTGCGCCAATCTCAACATGAAAACTTTGAGCTTTGATGGGACCGTGAGCTTCCAAAGAGAAGTCCAGGATTTTCATTTTCTTCATTCGTAGATGAACCACCTCTCCCCTCCGGCCAACTCTCACACTGGAGCTTGGTATGGAGCATAAACCTATCCATTGAGCTTACTATGAACTTTCCCTTCTTGTCCAGAGCCTAGGCCCAAAAACCCTCTGTATTACGGGTACATACATGTATTTTTAGGAACACGTGCTGATGAAGGAGGAGGTGTTTCGGTGGGTCAGGGCGGTCAGAAGCGGGCGTAGCAGCGTTTTGGACTCCCGCAAAGCCCCCCACATTTGTCTTCGGTTGCAGGAGAAAACACGTCCGGGCCGCGCCGCGGATCGATACATGACAGCGTTGAAGGACTTCCGCGATCCGGACTTATGCGGGCGGTTTGCGGCCCGGCATTGAAGATGCCCTAAGAGCAAGTATAATAAGGTGACATAGGCGGATTGTAAGATTTAAATATCTTTGATGAGCTGGATGAGAGAGAAGAGGAGAGACAAGAGAAGCAGGGTGTAGATCTACAGCCGGTTGTAGTACCGTCCCCAAGAAGCGCGTGAGAGTATATGATGGGCCATGTGATAGAAACGTAGTAGTACTTTATTATAGCGCACTACTATACATATTGGCTATAAATGATACTGCAACATGTTATAGCCATGATTCGGCTATATTAGGCTAGTCGTAATGACGAGTATCATATGTACTACATAATGCATATAATACTAGTTTATAATACTAAATCCGTAGTGCATAATATCATAGATGACTTCATTTATTGACATGCATAACACATAGCAGCACAACATTTAATATGATATGATAACATGATATAATACTCAACCCTCTCTTTCTTCATTTAATTCTATGCCACCTCATCAAATTTGCCTAGTTGGCATGCATGATACTCCTTATGATACTCTCATTACAACCAGCCTTATGAACCATGCTCTGAGAGCAAGTATAATAGGGTGAATCTGATAAATCTGTCCAAATGGGTTTACTAATAGGATGCCCCGATCCAGTACAAAATTGAGCTTTTGATAAGTATCCTATGAGGAGAGTAGCGGGGACGAGAGAGAAGAGGAAAAAGAAGAAAAGCGGCCTGTAAACTTGTATTACTAGCCCGCTGCAACTCGCGCTCCAAAAAGCATTATGAGAGAAAAAGGTGAGCCATTAATGATAAAATAGTAAAATATTATAGCAACCTATTATGACTTGGCTCTTAGGGGTTGTTTGGTTTGTGACTAACTTTGCCAAATATTGCCATACCTAAGGTTAGGCAAGTTTGACCAACTTAGGTGAGTATTTGGTTCAAGCCACACCTTAGGCAAGCCACACTTCGGTCCCACATGACATACACACAAAAAGTGTGGCAAGATTCCCTTAGGCTTGCCAACTTGTGGCTCTCATTGTGATGAACTAACCTTAGGCAAACTTGGCAAAAATGTGTGACAAAGTGTGGCAATGCTAGTCCTAAAACCAAACAGCCCCTTAGTTTAGCTAACGATGACATGACTATTACCTATAACCAATAGTTGGCTCTACTATTAACCATGCTTTTCTTTAGAGCGGAGGTATCTGCCCGGCCTTAATAATGAGGCCCTAACAAAGTACGAAGTACATCACACAAACAAAGGATGGTACAGAGACCGAAGTACGACTGCAAGCCAACAGGCCACTAACAACGACACAGCACGGGGCATAGAATGCCACGCACACGGCACAACCCACCCGAGGACGAAGACGAAATCGAGGCGGGTCCCAACCGATGAAGACCCCTATCTCGCAAGACTCTCTGGGAAGACAATTTTTTTAACGTAAAGTGAAGACGACTTTCTTACATAAGGTGAAGATTGCTGAAATTTGAGATGGGCTCTAGGCCAATATAGCAATTTCTGAAAAATCTCTAAGGGCCCATGTGGGTTATATGGCACTAGGTGTAGTGGGAAGTTTAGTCCCACCCCGAAAGTGGAAGAGGGGTTGGACCTCCTTATAAGGGATTCTTTTCCACATGCTATTGGAGCTTGAGGATAGAAGAGGCCCTCGCGCACTCCTCCTCCGCCGCCCGCCACGCCACGCCTCGTCACGCCGCGCCGCGCCGCGCCGCGGGTTGCGGAATTGAGCCGAGCTTGCTGTTCGTCTACTTCCTCTACGTCCGCGTCGCCCTCATCATCACCATGTCCACCGACGCCGAACGTACCACCATCGAGAAAGCTGAAGCCGACAAGAAGGCTGCCGAGGATGCCGCTGCCACCAACGCTGCGGCCTCTGCATGGCCTACTGGGGGGTATAACTCGTTTAGACTTATGAAGGTTTTGCTCCTTTCCCCCACTTGTTCTGAGGGCTTAGAAGATACAAAACATATGCTTTTCCGAAGATCACAGTGCCTTAACCGCAGGTAAACACTGGTGAGCCGGGCGACGCTGCGGGCGGCCTCTGCCGCCGGTGAACAGCGGGTAGGCTGTCTGTTTTGGGCGTTGGCTGGCGGCGCGGGAGACTCAGAGGACGATGGCGCGGACCCGGACGGCGAGGAGTCTCCGGCGGGCTCGCCGACGCCGTCGAACGCGATCTGCGAGGCTTTCCGGGTAGGTTATTCTGAGGATGAGGTGGCGTTGCTTGTCGACCTAGCGATTCCTCGAGACGATCCGGCGAGGGCAGGCCTGAAGGAGGAGGACAACATCGAGGTTGTTCGCCGCGTCGTCCATCGTCGCACGGCGGCTTCGGCACTCCGTCCATGGCGCGGTCCTCTTCCCAAGGTACGTCTTCCTAAACTTTCTCTGTCAGATTATTTTGAAGCGGGTGCTTGGAAATTGGTTACGAGTAAGAAAAAGAAACGGACGGCGGCGGCCGACCGGAAGCTGGCGGCGCCGGCGGTGTCGATCGGGATCGCCGCTGCTAGGGTGGCGCATTTGAATTCGCTGATGGGCGCGGATGGGCCGCCCGTGACTTCTGGGCCGCCTTCGGCTGGGTATGAGGCCCAGTGCGAAGCGGCTGCGGGCCAAGCCGAGCTGCATTCACTTGGGCCGGCGAGTTCTTTTGGGCCACGGTCTGGTGGGTATGAGGCCCAGCCGGACGTGGTTACGATCGATACTGAGGAAAGGGGCGCCTGCACGATTCTTTCGTCTTCGCCTGTTCCATCGCCGTGCCCTAGGGTTTTCCATCGTCGTCTGCCGTCCCTACGTACGGCCGGACCTGGTCGGGCTCGTCGCATTCCCCCTCTCGGCGCCATGGTGGGCTCTGGAGGCGCGCCTCCTCCCAGGCGGCCGCCTGCGCCCAGCGGGGCTGGTCGGGCTTCCGGGGTAACGCCGCCGGGCCAAGGCAATGGAAGGGGCGTGCTGCGGCCGGGCCAAGGCAATGGCCGGGGCACGCCGCCGCCGCCGGAGTCAGGTGTTGGTCGTGGTGGCGTGCCGCTTCCCAAGACCGCGGCGGGTCGCGGGTCGGGTAGACCTGATGCGGCGCGTTTTGCTGACGGGACGCCCGTGGGGAGGCCGCCGGCTCCGGCGGTGCCGTCGGGTGGTCGTGGCGGACCGGGCTCCGGCCCTAGGCCGGTGGCTCATGGCGCTGCTGCGGTCGTAGCTGCGGGCCGGGGGGCCGCGCCACCAAGGGCCCCCGCGCCGTCGGGTCCGACGCCTAGACCGGCTCCTCCTCCACACGTCGTTGCTCGTCCGTCTCCGTCGTCGCAGACCAACGGTACTGCTGCTGCGCCCCGGGGTCAGTGGGGGGACGACGGCTTCGATGCCTACGGGGCTGGCCAGCACCGTGGTTCTTCGTCCACGGGAGGCGGCTGTGGCTATGCATGGCAAAGCGATGGCTCGGTTGAGAGGCCGTTCTTGGGTCCTGCCGGTGGCTTCGTTGAGGGGCCTTCGGATCCGGGTCATCGGCAGCGAGGAGGTTACCGTGGCCATCGTGGTGGTCGGGGCGGGCGAGGGGGCCGGTACCGTCCACGACCGCCTCCACCACCGGTCGTTGTCGAGCAGATGACTGATAGCGGGGCTGCAGAGGAGCCTGTGTTGTCCGACCACGCTATGGAGGTAGTGACGGCTCTTGCTTCTGCTCCGGTTCCTGAGAAAGAGGTTATGCCTGATGTGTCTGCGGAGATGATGGACAGGGCTGAGTCTGATCGAGCGTCCAAGTGGGCGCGTATGAAGGAAAAGATGCTTTGCTATCGTTGCGGAGACAAGGGTCACTTCATTGCCGAGTGTGTGGCGCATTTATGTGATACCTGTGGTAAACTGGCACATGAATCTGGGGATTGTCCGTTACTGCGCGATCAGGCACCTTCACTCAAGATGTATGGAGTATACTGTGCTGAGCTAAAAATTTTCGAGTCTCCGACTGAGCACGAGGTGCCTGACGAGTCTCCGAGTATGACCACGGGGATTGTAAAGGTCACTAGAGGGGAGGTGTCTGAGGCACAGATCGTGCAGAGGCTTCGAGAGCTGGCTCCTGGGGATTTCCAGTGGGACCTTGTCGGTCTTGCTGATAAGATGTTCAGGGTCGAGTGCCCATCTGTGGAGGACCTGCAGCGGTTGCTGAGTTTTGGGATGTGTAAGGTGCCGGATACTGATGGTATCCTTGAGTTTCAGGAATGGAAGATTGTTGAGCCTCAGGGCGTACCGCTTACGCAAGCGTGGCTACGCTTTTCCGGGGCACCTTCCTCGCCGCTGCAGGATGCTCGGGTTGTGGCCAGTTTGGGCATTCTTTTGGGGAAGCCTGAGCGTGTGGACATGGCTTTCACCAGAGCTCGAGGGATTGCTCGGGTTCTGGTCAGTATTCTGAATGTTGAGTATGTGCCGGAAGTGGTTAAGTGGGCTTATCGAGGTAGGATTTATAATCTGGTTATTGAGTTTGAGGACGAGAGCCTGCTGTCTGCGCCGGCTCACGTGTCTAATGTTGATATGCATGAGGGTGACGGTGACGCGGGAGTTCAGGAACCGCCGGTTGAGGACTCTGGACGACAGCTGTCCATGGGGCCGGGGTCCGAGACAGCGACGACCGGGGATGGAGCTGCCCAGCCCTCCTCGGTGCCTTCAAAGTCGTTGAGATTTGGATCCTTCGAACCTTTTTCTGCACCGCCGAGGTTGTGGAGCGATCGGGTGGAGTCCGAGGAGGCCTTTGAGCTCGCTTTGCCTGCTTTGGATTTTCTGGATGCTCTGGACTCGGGTTCTGGGGATCTCGGGGCTTCATCACTTACGGTCAGGGGGGCGGAGGTGGTGAGTCGGCAGGTGGCCACTCCCTCTTCTGGTCAGCGCGTGGATCCCCCTCAGGAGATGCCGCAGCTTACCGGGCCTCGTGTGCAGGGAGGAGCCATAGGCCAGGCGGTCTCGGGTTCTTTTTGTGCTGAGGACGGGGATGCGGGGCAGGTGGCTCCCGTGTCCTCTTCTTCGCTGGGAGGAGGTCCGGGTCAGGAGGACTCGGATACTTCTTCTCCCGTTGCGACTTCTTCTCGGACGGTGTCGACTTCGCCTTCGGGAGTGGGCTCGGGGCAAGTGGCCTCGGAGCTTTCTCCTATGGTGGCGGCCTCTCCGGTGCAGGTTGGGGAGCCAGGACGGGAGGTCCTGGCTATGTCTCCACCACCATCGGTGATGTCCTCGTCTGGTGGGGCGCGCCAGGCGTCCCTTTCTCCTACTGGCGCGACTGTGGGGAGGCCCATGCAGGTCGCTCGGACTGTGGGTTCGGGTGCGGCAGGAGGCCGTACCCCATCCGTGATCTCTCGGGAGGAGGTCATTGCGTTTGGCGGGATCCAGGACCCCATGTCTGAGGGGCGCCGGGTGAGTGACCGTCTCCAGGCACATCCGAATGTGGACGACATCCAGCAACGGTGCGCCATGAGGGCGGCCAAGCTTCGTGATGTCGAGGTCACTACTGGTATGTCGGTCAATATTTCCAATTCCATTTTGCATTTTCCAAATGATGAGATTCTTGATAATGCAAATCAATTAGGAGTTTCTCTTGGTAGTAATGAAACTGAAATTACTAATTCTATTAATGATCTACTTGACCTAGAGGCTGAGCGGGCCTTAGAGATGATTCGCAATATTGCGGCTGTTAAACCCATGTGTGATTCGGAGGTTGATGCGCTTGGGGTCAGGGTGCTTGACAATTTTTGTGCGGATCTTTTGCCTTCTAGTTCTGAGGCGGGGGTAGAGGATGTCTCTACTGAGATAGGCTTGGCAAGCCCCTCTGACACTGGGTATGAGGACCAGTTGCAGAGTCAAGCTATTCCAAAGCGCAAGTGGAAACGGAAGGTATACCCGTTGTCTGCAGTGCGTAGGAGTGCTAGGTTGCGTTCGGCAAAAAATTTCTACGATGAACTATGAAAGGAATCTTTTGGAATAGCAGAGGTCTAAGAGACTTGGCTAAAAGAAGGTTTCTTGCTGAGGCGTCTGTCGAGCATCACTTAGATTTTATCGCTCTTTTGGAGACGGGGAGAGATAATTTTGAGCCTCACTTTCTAAATTCTTTGTCGGGGGTATTGAATTTGATTGGCATTGCTTGCCGCCGAGAGGGAGATCAGGTGGAATCTTACTCGGCGTTAGGTGCGAGACGCTTGAGGTTCGCAGTGTGGTTATGGGAGACTTTGCAGCCAAGTTCCGGGTGCGGTCGAAGGAAGATGGGTTTAACTGGGCTCTGGTTGCGGTTTATGGGGCTGCGCAGCCCGAGCTCAAGCCCGATTTCCTGGCTGATCTAGTTCGGATGTGTGGTTCCGAGCAGTTGCCGTACCTGGTGGGGGGTGATTTCAATATTATTAGAAGGCGTGAGGATAAGAACAATGATAACTTTGACGGCAGATGGTCGTTCATGTTCAATACTATCATTGAGAGTTTGAACCTGAGAGAAATTGAGCTCTCGGGCAGAAAATTCACCTGGGCTAATGCGCTGCCAAATCCGACGTATGAGAAGTTGGACCGTGTGTTGGCTAGTGTCGATTGGGAACAGAAGTTTCCTCTAGTAACAGTCCAGGCCTTATCCCGTGGTATTTCCGACCACACGCCGCTTTTTGTGGACTCTGGTCAGCCCTCCCACTTGGGGAACAAGAATGTGTTTTCCTTTGAAATGGCTTGGTTTGAACGTGAAGGCTTCTTTGATCTTGTGGCTAGAGAGTGGGCTAAGGATTCAGGAGGAAAGACTGCGCTTCAGCGCTGGCAGAATAAGATCAGGCACTTGAGGAGTGTCCTACGTGGATGGGCTAAGCATCTTAGCGGGATTTATAAGGTTGAAAAGGAAAGGCTTCTCTCCCTTATTCAGTCCCTAGATGTAAAGGCAGAAACCACGCTTCTGCCAGTCGCGGAGCTTCAAGCCAAGCTGGACGCGGAATTGAAGCTGAAGGAACTTCTTAGGGAAGAAGAGTTGAAGTGGGCGTTGCGGGCCAAGGTCCGGAGAGTAGTCCAGGGGGACGCGAACACTGAATTTTTTCACATGATTGCTAATGGTAAGCATCGAAAGAAGAGGATCTTTCAGCTTGAGCAAGATGAGGGTACAATTGTAGGACAGGAGAACCTAAAATTGTACATTACTGAATTCTATAAGCAGTTGTTTGGTCCTCCAGAAAATAACTGTGTGTCTCTGGATGAGTCCAGGGTTGAGGATGTTCCTCAGCTCACAGTTGTGGAGAATGATGTTCTGACGGCTCCTTTTACCGAGAAAGAGGTATTTAATGCCGTCTCACAAATGGAAACTAACAAAGCGCCGGGCCCAGATGGATTTCCAGCGGAGTTTTATAAGAAATGTTGGTTTATCATTAAAGGAGATTTGTTGCCTTTGTTCAATGATCTGTTTGCTGGGCAGCTTCATCTTTTTCAGCTAAATTTTGGAACGATCACCCTTCTCCCTAAGAAAACAGAGGCTGTGAGAATTGAGCAATTCAGGCCAATCTGTCTTCTTAATGTTAGCTTCAAAATTTTCACCAAGGTCGGGACCAATAGGCTCTCACAGATCGCGCATGCTGTTGTGCAGCCTACCCAAACTGCCTTCATGCCGGACAGGAACATCCTTGAGGGTGTTGTGGTCCTACATGAAACGCTCCATGAAATCCACACGAAAAAGCTGGATGGGGTGGTTTTCAAAGTGGATTTCGAAAAAGCGTATGACAAAGTCAAATGGCCTTTCCTTCAACAGGCTTTACGCATGAAGGGTTTTGATGAGGCCTGGCGACGCCAGGTAGAATCCTTTACGCAAAAAGGTAGTGTTGGAATTAAAGTCAATGATGATATAGGTCATTATTTTCAGACACACAAAGGCCTGAGGCAAGGAGATCCAATGTCCCCTATATTGTTCAACACTGTAGTCGATATGTTGGCCATTCTCATAGGCAGGGCAAAGAATGCCGGTCAGGTAGGTGGCTTGGTGCCCAATCTAGTTGATGGGGGTGTGTCCATTTTGCAGTACGCTGATGATACAATCATCTTCATGGAGCATGACTTGGCAAAAGCGAGAAACATGAAGCTGGTGTTGTGTTTATTTGAACAATTGTCCGGTTTAAAGATTAACTTTCATAAAAGCGAGTTGTTCTACTTTGGTAGAGCCAAGGAGGAACAAGAGGCTTATAGGCAATTGTTTGGTTGTGAATTAGGGGATTTACCATTTACTTACCTAGGTATACCCATTCATCATCGTAAGCTCACGAACAGAGAGTGGAAATGTATCGAAGATCGGTTCGAAAAGAAACTTAGTTGCTGGAAGGGCAAACTTCTGTCTTATGGAGGCCGATTGATTCTTATTAATTCGGTGCTCACAAGTTTGTCGATGTTCCTACTATCTTTCTTTGAGGTTCCAGTTGGGGTTAGGAAAAGGCTGGACTTCTATCGGTCAAGATTTTTTTGGCAGAGTGATGATCTTAAGAGAAAGTATAGACTCGCCAAGTGGGATATTATTTGTCGTCCCAAGGATCAGGGGGGTTGGGTATCGAGAATCTTGAGGTCAAGAACAGATGCCTGCTTAGTAAGTGGCTATATAAGTTATCAGTTGGGACTGATGCGACTTGGGCACAGATACTTCGTAACAAGTATCTGCAATCCAAAACTTTGTCACAGGTGACAATGAGATCAACTGATTCGCCATTTTGGAAGGGGCTTATGAGAGTTAAGACAACCTTCTTTAATAGAACAAAGTTTATAGTCGGCGATGGTAACGATACTCGCTTCTGGGAGGACACCTGGCTTGGTGAGACACCTTTGGCATTACAGTACCCAACTCTGTATCGTATTGTGCATCGTCGTGATGCGCTTGTGGCAACGATTATGCAGGCCACCCCCCCTTAATATTCAGTTTAGGAGGGTGCTTGTTGGTAATAGATGGGAAGCTTGGCTTCATCTGGTGTGTAGACTGATGGAGGTTCAGCTACAACATCAGCCCGATCAGTTGTGTTGGAAGCTTACTAGGTCTAGACAATTTACCGTTAAATCGATGTACATCGATGTTATTAACTCGAGTGTCATTCCTAACTCCAAACATGTTTGGAAAGTCAAAGTTCCTTTGAAAATCAAAGTGTTTATGTGGTTTGTCCATAAACAGGTCATTCTAACAAAGGACAACTTGGTTAAGCGCAATTGGACAGGATCTACTAGGTGTAGTTTCTGTGATCGGGATGAAACCATTAAGCATCTATTCTTTGAGTGCCCGTTGGCAAGAATTTTGTGGCGCTCGGTGCAAATTGCTTTTAACATTACTCCTCCGAGTTCGGTCGGGTCGTTATTTAGAACGTGGCTGGATGGGATAGAGTCCGGTACAGCTAGACACATTCGTGTAGGAGTTTGTGCGTTGTTATGGGCAATTTGGAACTGCAGAAATGATTTGGCTTTTAACAGAATAACTACTATTCATTTTTTGCAGGTTGTATTCCGTGCTACGGCGTTGATCCGTATGTGGTCCCTACTCACTCCGACGGAGGCCAGGGAGCGTTTGGTTACTGGATCTGTCCGGTGGGAGATGGTAGCGCGGGATATATTCAACCGGTTTGGATGGCGGTCATGTAATAGGATAGGCAATTAGTTTCCATACCTATTTTTCTGCCAGCCGGTTGTGGCTTTATGGCCTTTTTTTGTTTTCGTGTCGAGGTCTATGTGAGCTCGACGTAGTTTTCTTTTACGACTATTCGACATTGTTGAACCTATTTTATTTATCTAAGTGGCCGTATGCATCAACCTGATGCAGAGGCCGGGGAATCCCCTTTTCCAAAAAAAAGTAAACACTGGTGAGGTGAAGAGCGTTCGAGTTGAAACGAAACGGTAACTAAGATGAATGCATCACAGCCGTCCATCGAAGACTTGTCTCGTGCGCGTCCACCGCAGCCCTTCGCCAACCGAACCTGGAGTTGGACAGTTGAACAACACTTCTTCAGTAGTTTCAGTACAGTACAGCTTCGGCTTGGGCTCTGACAGAATGTACGTGCGCATGCACGCTTGAATATGACGCGGAAAGTACAGTAGAGCACAGGATCGTTATCCGGAGAGCCCGGATCTTTAAGGTTGAGTGGATCAAGCTAAGAAAATTGTTCCTCCTCCTTCCTGATGCATTCATGCGCGCGCTTTTTCTTTGTAAAACACCGCGTCAGAGCATCTCATGCAAATCTCGCAAAAAGCCGACCCGCAAAATACGTTTGCAGTTCACGAAAAAACGGCTTTACGGGCCGGCGCAGACGGCCGCAGAGACAGACCCCGCAAACGGACTCGTATAAAAGGATATTCGCGGATATGCTTTTTTACGGGATGGCTTTGCGGGGTCTGGTCCGGCGTCGCTCCCGCCGGCCCGCAAATTCTAAATTTGCACCTCATAATTACATAACATAATGCATTTCTTTGCTTTTTCAACAATATTAGATACATAGGACATCACTAAATCATTGCTAAAATAATAAGACCAAAGAAAACAAGAACCACAATTATGCATTTTAGAAGATTTCCAACTTTCATAACTGCTTCCACTAGTTGGACCAATATCTTCTCCATGCATTCATTATTAATCTGTGGATTCTTGATTTTGCATTCTTCATTCTTCTTCTTTGGTCCTAAAGAAGTAGACGCTGCTTCCCCTCTAGTTGCACATGCAGTCGCTTCATTCCCTTCGAATCTACTAAGGAGTGCACGAACGTCTATTAAGTTTCTTTCTATCAATAATTCAATGTATTCGTCTTCCCAAAACCAAATGAGCATCCATCTTCCTACACACATGATGATGTTCGAAATGAGCTATCGCAATTGAACCAAAGATTGCAGTGCTAAAGCTGAATGAAAACAACACGTACCACGTCGTTTTCACATTTGCAGAACACCCAACCGGGTGCTTTCGCGTGCCCGAAGTTAGCCGCAGCACTGTTCGCGTGCAGTCGTCACACTGTATGAGCGGCATCGGCGAGCCACTGAGCCTCTGCGCGAGCGCTGAGCCCGGCGGGCAGCCGGCCGAATCCATGCTGGCAAACCGGCGGCGGCGACGACTGGACGAACCCGTACCTGCATGCAGCGATGGGACTTTGCCGGGGTTGCGCGAGGTTCTCTTCGATCATTCCATCGCTTGGCGCAGTCACCGGCGGCCGGAAAAGCCAAATCCGGCCGCCCGCGACGAAGGGCCGTAGATCTGCAACTTTTCGGCCCACCGACGCAGGAGGGGGTGGGGGGCGAAGGGCAACCTCGTGCGTGTGGCAGCTTTTCGGCGTGATCCCGTCGGCTACTTTCACCGGAATTGTGGGCGGCGGCCCGGCGGCGGGGCGAGGGGGAGAGGGGAGGTGGTAGGTGGGGAAAAGCGCGGGCTGAAATGTCCTCCCCATCAACCGCTCCCGCTATATATAGGGCACCGACAGGCCGGAGGGAGGGGGACCCGCGTATTCGCGGGTTGGGGTCAAGATTTTGCCACGCCCCTTAAAAAAATTTACGGGCCGGCCGCTTTTGCGGTGTCTACTCGGACGGGATTTCCCACGCTAACCCATATTTTGACGATTATTTTACGTGTCAAGGCTTTTTTCGGGTCTGCTAGAGATTTTCTCTCAGTACCACGCACGCAGGCACGCAGGTGAAGTCTCTCTCTCCTGCACGCGAGTATCCGTGCTGGTCTTGGTGCTGCTTGGGCGGTGCGGTGCAGGTCGGTCTCGCGACTCGCGGGCTGGTCGGCCGGTGGGCTCCTTGGAATTAAGCGAATGCATGCCGTGAGCTCGCGTATTACTGCTGCGTTGGGTGGTGCTCGTACGTTCCTTCTTTCTTTACAAGTCGACAGGTATGTAAAGTCAATTCTGTAACTGTTGCTGTAAAAAAAGTCAATTATGTAACTGTTACTACACTTGTTTGTCAACTCTGCTACTCGGTCCGTTTCAGATTACTAGAACTTGTTTGTCAAAAAACTACTCCCCATCCGGGTATTTGTATACGAGCATTTTGCATCGTTTGAACCGACATGTGACAGAGATACAAGTTGGAAAGCCTGATTATACCGTCGCTGTTGATTTCTTTAATGTTATTTTTGACATGCTGCACGACCAAGAAATGGTGCGGCTTCGTGTGCCACGTCCTCGCCAACCCGGTGCACTATACTCCTCCCTAGTCAAGCGCGATGATGGAGTAATTGACAAAAAACTACCACATTTCACGTAAGCGTCCCACAAAACTATCATATTTTAAAAACTGACCAAAAACTCCAGTTTAACGCTGATTTCGTGACAAAAACTACCACATTGCGTTGATGACCGATTGAAGCGTTTTAAACGTCTTTTTGACAGATCCGGCCCACCTGTCGGGACGGATGCCGCGCTAACGGCTAACGGCGCTTGCCTGCCGCCCGTTAGCCGCGCGCGTCGGTCAGGCCCGGTCGGACTAGGACTAACCTGGCCGACCGGCTCGCTCGTCGTCCTTACCACCTCACTCTCCCCCGAGCTCACTCGCTCACTGTCCTAGCCCTAGCCGTCTTCATTCATGGCGGCGGCGGATCCAAACTTCGGCGCCGAATCGCTTGGAGGAGCGCCCCCAGACGTGCTGGGCGGCGGGGATGCCGTCTTCGTTGAGGTTGATAACTGGCTAGGCAGCAGTAGCTTTCTCCTCGAAAACCAATCCCTGCCTCAACCTGAGCCGTCCCAGACGATTGTGAGGCGGCGTGTAGCAGCGTCGAAGAGAAGAGGCGCAGCTCGAGGCCGGCGCAAGCTTCCTTGTCCTGCTGGCGGCGCGAGGTATGGCAAGCTTCCTTGTCCCGCTTCCTTGTCGTGCTGTCCGATCTGTAATTGTTTTTCTGAAATGATTTGTTTTGTTAGGAATCACGATATATAGGATAGTTGCATAGTTAGATTTACATTAGAACCATGTTTGAGCACAACAGGAATTGAAATCTGCTGGGAACATTAACAATTTGTTTTGTTGTGACTGAATCCAAAATGTCAAAAAATAGAAAATTTGAACTGTCAGACACTAAATATTGTGCAGACCATTTAATTATTAATTTTCCAATTTGTAGTGCAGTATTGATGACCCCAAGTGGGAAATTTGGTTCCATTTCTTAGCCAGAGAATCTGTGGTTGGAGGAATTTACCAGTCAGACATATCATTTTTGACTATGGTTTCTCTCGTTCGGAGTGAGGGCTACTCAGCTGATGATTATATGTACTGTGTTGTCGATGAGGAGAATGGAATAGAAGGTATGGAGCATCTTGGTTCTGAACATGATGTGCAGCAGATGTTGATTCACTTTGAGGAGAAGAGTGTGAACATACGAGTTGTCAGAGCAGATGAGCCATGTAATGCAGATGAAAATAGAGACAGTTATTTTGCTGAACATTGCATTAACACTCAACAAAGTTGCACAAAGTTGGTGGATGCAGTCATTGACAGAAAGGATGAGCTTAAGAAAAGTAGTCTGCAGATGGATGATGACTTTAACCATTTTGAAGGTGACACTGATGTGTCTGAATTTCTTTCTGATGATGTGCTGTCAGGTTCAGATGACAACAATGTGCAATCACATCCAGGTTCCCCCTCTGAAGAAGAAGCTGCAGAAGTAGATACATCAGTGGTCCAGAAACTTAAGCCAGTCAGAAACCCTGGTCCAACCATTAGATCCCACCAAGAGGTTCAGAAAGAGGTAAAACCAGACTGGTTTCCTGAAGAAGATGGATTTTGTTTTCCTGGTGATGTTGGCATTAGTGGTGAAGAAGAAGAGCCTAAAGGAGCTTTCAAACTAGCAAGTGGCAGGAAGAGAGTGTTGAAGAAGTCAAAGGATAGGGTATGGTTCAATGAGAAGCTTCCAGATCCACATGAACAGTTTTGTAAGGGATTGTGCTTCACCACTGTTTATGAGTTAAGAGATGCACTTAGGGATTTGCACATCAGGACTCTGAGGAATTTCCAGTATCACAGAAATGCCCCTGAAAGGATTATTGTTTGGTGCTCAGAGAGAGCCCATGGATGTGATTTTCATATCAGTGCATCTAAGATAGCTCATGAAAAAACTTTCTGCATCAAGAAGTGTGATATGCTGCATAATTGTGGAGCATGTGCAGAGACCACAAAGGTTACTACAAAGTGGTTGTCCAAATCAGTACAACCAGCATTGAGAGAAGACATTATATCTCCTGTGGATGCATTAATAAAGAAGACTAAGACTAAATTCTCAGTTGATGTTTCAAGAAGTGTTGCCTATAGGGCAAGGAGGAAGGCTGTTGGTGTGGTGCAGGGTGACCACAAGCAGCAGTACTTGAGGCTGAGGGATTATCTTCAAGCTGTTTTTGATACAAACCCTGGGAGCAGGTGTATTGTAACAACATTTGTTGACCCAGAAAACCCTGCACCCACTCCTAGATTCAAGTACATGTTCTACTGTTTAGCAGCTTCAAAGGAAGGGTTTCTTAATGGTTGTAGACCATTTATAGGTAAATATTTCCTGATTGTGTTGTACATATTTGTGTGTCAATTTTCTTCTGTAGCTAATGTGTGACTCCATCCAGGGCTTGATGGATGTTTCATCAAGTTAACCACTGGACAACAAATTCTTGCTGCCACAGGAGGATGGTAACAACAACATCTACCCTATAGCTTTTGGGGTGGTTGACAAGGAAGATGGAGACAGTTGGACTTGGTTTTTAACTCAGTTGAGATGCTGCATTGGTAGTGGCAACAAATTTGGAACATACACAATAATATCTGACAGGCAAAAGGTTAGAAACTAAATCATTGATCATAGTTGCTATAGTAATTCACTGAATTATGTGAGTGTGTTCATATGTAGATCTATTTTGTGAATGTACAGGGATTACTTAAGGCAATAAATGAAGTGTTCCCTGATTCACCTCAAAGATTCTGTCTTAGGCACATATATGCCAACTTCCAATCAGCTGGTTACAGAAGCAAAGAACTAAAGAAGTGTGTCGATAAGGCTAGCTACTCTTATACTAGACATGGGCATGAATTAGGGATGGCAAAGCTGAAAGCACAGTGTGAGGATGCTTGGAAATGGCTTAAAAATATAGAAGTCTCTTCTTGGGCTAGGTATGATATGGACAATACTTGCAAAACAGATCTAGTTGTGAACAACCTTAGTGAAGTCTTCAACAAGATGATACTTGATGTTAGATCCAAACCAATAAGGACAACGTTTGAAGGGATCAGGACAAAGCAGATGATCAAGAGGCAACAGACTAGGGAGAAGTTACAGACTTGCAGGTGGACAATCACACCAAATTACTCAGAGATTCTAGAGGAGAATAAAAAATATGCCAAGTACTGCCAGGCTGACAGAGCTGGTGAAACAATTTGGCAAGTAACAAGCAAAGAAAAGCAATAATGTGTGGACATGGCAACCTGCACATGTGACTGCAAGAGATGGAACATGACAGGTGTACCTTGCAGTCATGGCATATCTGCAATGACCAAGCAAAAGCTGCATCCTGAGGACTATGTGTCTGAATTCTTCAAGAAGCTTTGTACATGGAGACATACAAAGCAATTATTTACCCTGTCCCTGGTCCAGATTGCTGGCCTGATACAAACACTCAGGACATTCATCCTCCTGTGTTTAAAGAAAAGGCATGCAAAAAGCAGACAGCAAGGAGGAAGGGAGAGTTTGAGGTTCCATCTCCAAGAGACACAAGTAGGATGGGCACTATCACATGTGGAAACTGTGGTTTGGAAGGACACAGGTATACAACATGCAACAAGACTCTGAAGCCTAGTCTTCAGATGAGGAAAAACAAACACCAGGTAATTATGAAGCTTAGAAAAAATCTCAGACATTTCTGAATGAGTACACTTTTAGAAATAAAGGTTATGTTTGACATGGAGGAAAACAGGGCAGTTTACTCTGATATACCTGCTGCAAGAACCACATCAGTCCCTGTTGCAAGAGGTAGAAGAGGAGCACAAGCTTCATGTAGGCCTGCTACATCTCAACCAGGTCCTTCTACTTCTGCACCAGGCCCTACACCAAGAGCTAAAAGAGGGAGGACTGCAGGTGGAGGGAGGACTCATGGATTCACTGCACCAAGAGCTACAACCACTTCAGATATTGAAGTTGGGACCAAGAGGAAGAGGACCCCAACCTCAAAATTGGCAGGCTACTTCTACTGCAGTGGTAACTACTGAAACCTGTCAGCTCAAAATTGGGAGGTTTTATGTGCAATTTCTGAATTTGTTTAGCACTTTCTGAATTTGTTGTGCACCTTTCTGAACCTGTCGTGCACTTTTCTAAACCT
Organism: Aegilops tauschii subsp. strangulata; assembly: GCF_002575655.3. Lineage (NCBI taxonomy): Eukaryota > Viridiplantae > Streptophyta > Magnoliopsida > Poales > Poaceae > Aegilops > Aegilops tauschii. Next base: position 49,266,972 of record NC_053035.3, read on the forward strand.
GTCGTGCACTTTTCTGAACTTGTGGTGCACTATCTGAACCTGTCGTGCACTATCTGAACCTGTCGTGCATTTTCTGAAACTGTTGTGCACTTTGTGCATTTGTTTGAAAGCGTTTTGTTCACATAACTGTGGAAATGGGCCTCAGACTAGGCTCTCATATTGGACCACAGTCCACAAGCCTGCGTAGGTGTCTATAAAAAGACCCTAACCTGTCCTTTCCCGTACCACTAAAACCCTAGCCGCCAGCATCACTACAACCCTACCCTAGCCACAAAGATGGATCCAAGCATAGGAGAGGTTGTCGACGACCAGGAAGAGAGTTCTAGAGCAGCAAGAAGGGCCGCAAGAGCAGAAAGGAGGGGTCGTAGGGCTTAGGCACGCGAGCAACGTGAGAGGCTGGCTGCAACGATTCTGGCAGCCCGCAACTCCCTCGACGTGATGCAGTTCAAGGAGGTGTTCCCAGATGGAACAATCATCACCGGTAAATTGATCATTTGGTGGGCTAGAGATAGGGCAACCTTCCATCGCTACCAAGTTACAAGGGCTAGGTGGAGCAGAATCCTTGATTCTGCATCTTCAAACAGTTCAAGGTTAAGTTCTTCAATGTTATCTTAATTCTCCAAGTCTCTGGTTCTATTATGTATGTGATGATGTGTCTGAAATTTCTCTGAATGTATGCGCACTTGTATGCGTGGATTTCTCTGTCAATTTCTCTGAATTTTTTCCGAATTTGTGCTCTGAATGTATGCGCACCTGTAGATTCTCTGAATTTTCTGAATTGTGCTCTGAATGTATGTCAATTTCTCTGATTTTTCTCTAGAATCAGTACCTCAGTCACCACGAAATAACTGTTGCACAACTTTCACCTAACATCACTTAACCAGCACAAGTTTCAACACACAATAACTACTGAACAACTACCACCCTGTCAAATACTGTTGCACAAGTTTTACTTCTCCACTGCCTCACTCCACCTCTCTTTAACTACCCCCCTCTTTCTTCAGCTACTCTACTCACATCACCACAACTTCACCTCGCTCAACACCACTGCACTCACCACTTCCTGCTCTAACCATGGCTGCTTCTTCCTCTTCTTCGGACCCATGACTCAACCCATTCCCAACTGCCAAGGGATGGGTTGCCATGCTTAAAGGTTCGGCGCGCGGCGACGACGACCTCTTCATGGACTACATGAAGGTCGCCACAAGGTACACCAGCATTCAAGAGCTGGTGGATGGAGCAGACAAAGTGAGAAAGAAGCCGACAAGTGAGGAGAAGCAACGCATGGACCAGCAATATGGAAACTGAGGTAAGGGGATCCTGCCCATAGATATACTGCTATGGGCAATGAAAGAGGCGGGCTCCGCCGATGCTGGGCAGAGGCAGTGGTGGGCAGACCACCACTACGTCGCTCCAGCACAATCTATGGCTGAAGCAAACGCAAACAAGCACCAAGACGAGGATGACGACCTCCAGATCATCGCACCACCAGCACTGCAGGCTCGCCGCCGCCCTCCTCCCATCATCTTCATCGATGAAGACGAAGATGAAGAGGAACAGGAGGTGCAGATGCTGCCAAATCATCCCACCAAAGTGAAGCAGAAGGTACGACGCTCAGGCCGCTTAGCAGGGCAGGCGCCTAACTGAAACTGAATGTGAAACTATTTAGTTTCACATTCAGTTTCGTCAGTCTTATTCAGTGTTGGCTAGTTTCAGTTATCCTCGGACTATTTGGTGCTATCTGTCTATGTAATGCTATGTATGTTGCATCCTCAGACAATTTGTGTTATCTATGCTACCTCCTATGTAATGCAAGTTTCAGTTTCATTTTCATTTTCAGTTTCAGTGTTGTTTGGTGTTACTAGATTCAAGTGTAAGTATTAGCAACAACTTCCTAGCAACAACAAATTGCAGATGTAGATATAACAACATCTGGATAATATGGTTCAGGGGGCATTACAAATAGGATTATCTTAGAGCATTACAGATCAGGGGCATTACAACACCCAACAACACAACCAAAATGATCTGAAACCATATGCAGTTAATAGGGAGTTCATATTAATACTAAGATGCATATCTGCATCAGATTCTAGTACTAGGCCAGTTATATATATAGGCCTCATATTCACTTACCAACCCTAGGTACCACTTCACTCCTCCATGACAACTTCTTTGATCTTGTCTAGCTTTTCTTTGCACCCATGACCTGCCTTCAAGAGCTTAGCAATGATATGCTCCATCTTCTTCTTCTCTTCTTTAAGGAGGTCTCTCTCAACTTGTATCTCCTTCATGGCTTTCCTGGTGTTTTGAATGATATCAGCTTGACTCTGCAGGATGCACCTCTGTTCTTTCTTGAGCTTAAGCTTCTCCATTTGAATCTCAATCTTTGCCTGCTCCTCAAGCTGATGCTTCTTCTCCTTAAGTTCATTGATTGTCTGGCTTGTGTAATCCATGTCATGGGATTTCTGCCCATCCTGGTAATCAAACAGCTTGGATACATCATCCACAAGCTGACTGTACTGATTGCCAAGAGAATCCAGCTCCTTCTTTAGTTTCTCAACCTCTATCTCATGAGCCTCTTTGTCTTGGACTCTACCAAGGTTCTCCTCATGATACATATCCCAGAGCTTGGTTAAGCACCTTTGCAAAATTACAGGCCAAGGGGCATCTACCCACTCTAAAACGCCACAGTTCACACCATCCTGAAAATTCAGTTAAATTTAAAGTGAGCTTTATTCTTCATTAACAAACATATTCACAATAACAAATCATAAACAGTACTCATATATGTAGCTACACTACACTAGCTAACTCTATACTACAAATTATAAATCAGTGCTATGTTTCCATTGCTCTTTGCTGCTATTTGCTACAAGTACATAATTTAGACATAGCACCGTTCTTATAATTAAGCAAAAATGAGAAAAGCAGCAGCAACATTATTCAGAAAAGCGCAAAATGAATCAATCACAGCCATGACAACTTGGTTCATTACCTCAGTTGCACATCCTATGAATCTCCTGCCAGTGTCAGTGCCTTCAAATGCCACAAATTTGCCAGCCCTCTCCCTGTGCAGGATGCACCTACGGTCAGATTCAGTCACAAGCCTAGAAAAGCTTGGATCTATCATAGTATCTGGAGTTTGCTGCAGCAGGAAACACATATATATCAACTACAGCTCGCATACATGAACTTAAACGGAGAAATCCCTATCCTTCTTCAAACCCTAACCCTAGCAGAGGAGAGGAGAGGAGAGATTGAGCTGACTTACAAAATACTCCATCTGCATGCTACTGAACTCGCCCATGTACTCGTCATCGTCAGAGGTCTCGTTGCTGTTGGGCCACGACGGCATGGTCGCGGCGTCGCCGGAGTGCGAGAAGAAGAAGAGGAGCAGTGGAGAGCAGAGGAGCAGAGTGAGTGAGCGAGTGAGCTCGGGGGAGAGTGAGGTGGTGAGGACGACGAGCGAGCCAGTCGGCCAGGTTAATCCTGGTCCGACCGGGCCCAACCGACGCGCGCGGCTAACGGGCGGCAGGCGAGCGCCGTTAGCCGTTAGCGCGGCCTCCGTCCTAACAGGTGGGCTGGATCTGTCAGAAAGACGTTTAAAACGCTTCAATCGGTCATCAACGCGATGTGGTAGTTTTTGTCACGAAATCAACGCTAAACTGGAGTTTTTGGTCAGTTTTCAAAATGTGGTAGTTCTGTGGGACGCTTATGTGAAATGTGGTAGTTTTTTGTCAATTACTCCACGATGATGCAACACCCTCGGTCAGCGTACGTGGTACTATCAACCCGCGACACGCCGACACGTAAGGGCGACAAGTCATGCACTGTCCGTCCATTGGCGTTCCATGTCGGCATGTCAAGCAAAACTTAGAGGGTGTTTGTTTCCAGGGACTTATTAGTTTAGGCACTTAAAAAGTCCCTATAAGTCCCATCTAAACCAAATAGGAGGGACTTAAAGTGGGCATTTGGGACTTATGAAATAAGACTCTCAAGGAGAGTCTTATAGGGACTTATAGTTGTAATATGGTCTTTTAGTCCAGGTTAAGTCTCAGGAACCAAACAGGTAGGGACTTATTAGGGACTTGGGACTTATAAGTTGGGACTAAAAAAAAGTCCTAGGACTTATGAACCAAACAAGGCCTTAACATGATCACGGGGATTTACAGATGCTGATTCCATGGCCAATGCAATCATCTTCACTTTATGTAAAAAGAAACGTCTTCACTTTACTGCTTTCCAGTAAGTGACCCGGGCTTACCAGCTCCCATTAGATTTAGCTTGCTTACTTTTCGAGCACGCATTTGGCGTAATCAACAGCTAGCTAATAATACAACAATATGTGAACTATTTCGCTCACATTTTTCATACCATTCAATTCGTACTTAGAAATACTTTCTTGCGAGTATGTAAGTATCAATGACATATTTGATTTGCAAAAAGAATCAATAAATATTTACCATATTTGCATAGAAAAGAGTTGTACTGACATATACTACTGGTAATCAAAACTCCAGTTTACGAACCGTTGTCTAAAACTCTACTACATCTCCTTCCATTAAGGTGGAAGAAGAGCATGTACTCCTTGTCATCTTGAAGTGAAAAGGAGACAAAGAAGCCCCAATGCATATCTTTTTTATCAACTTAAGAAAATATTGGTATGATAGCTCCATCTTTCTTTCCAGAAATCTTTTCATGGATTCCCTCATTTTCAGTGTAAAATAAAAACTGAAAAGGAGCGAAGCCAACTGATCCAATCATCTCAAGTCTAACGTCGAGAAATCTGCCGTGCATTTCCCTTTTGGCTCAAGTGGCAGGCCACCGAAGTTTCTAGGAATTTCAGAGTCTTATCTCAAATCGCATGTTGCCTATTGACGATCTGCATCACAGTGAGTCCCGACTATTAAGAGGATATGCACCTATTGATCTGCCATTAGCCTCAACTTGTAAGTGCAAAGGGCATGTCCAGATGTCCTTCTCATCCGTGTGATTCACGTGTTATAAACTTCTATAAAGGTCCTATAAATGGATCTGCTTTTTTGTAACAAAAAGAAAATGAATTAAAACTACAAATGAGGACCATCAATTGGCCCACATTCTTTTGTCCAATGCCGAACTATAACTCATCACACATGCTGACTCTTATCCCATGTTGTGCTCATGCATAATTTCGTACTCCTTCTGTTTCTTTTTACTCCGCATATAACATTTGTCTAAAGTCAAACTTCTTAAAGTTTGACCGAATTATATTTTAGAACATCAATATTTACAATACTAAAATTATGGAATATGATAATTAAGTTCACAATGCATGTAATGATATTGACTTAGTATTTGTGAATGTTGATATTTTTCAAATAAACATGGCCAAACTTTACTTCAAACAAACCTTATATGCAAAGTAAAAAAAAAGGAGTGTCATATCAACATGTGCCTCATGAGTCGTAAGTAAGCACGTACAGGCCCATTATATTTCAAGCATGAAAGTATTTTTACTAATCTGCCAAACTAGTGGTATCGAAGAAATGGTGTCAAACGATCAAACTTGCCCAACGAAATTTGTGAATTGGTACTTCCGTTGATTCACGACAAGTGGCTGGACAAATGTCAACCACACAAAATTTAGGGTTTAAACCATCGACCGAAGGAAACAACGGCTGATGAAACACAAGATATTACTTGTTGTTATGACATTATTAATCCTCACCGATTATTAGGGCGTACTTGCTACGAGCAAGGAGATTATGGCTTTGGCAACTTTGACAATCCTGAGATATTCTATAAACTATATATTTAAAAAATCCTTGATTTTTCCTCTTCGGAATTCAAAATTTGAAGCGTGATTGAGGAAGTGAAACAAGTAACAACACATTTATCAAAATAATACTCTACCTTTCCATCTACGGCTCTGAATACAAAGTAGGCGTCAAGACTCAAGTCACACAAAACAAACATATTAAGACACTATTTGAAGGAAATATTCCCTAGAGACAATAATAAAGTTTATTATTCATGCTAGAATTGTATTAACCGGAAACTTGATACATGTGTGAATACATAGATAAAACAAAGTGCCCCTAGTATGCCTCTACTTGACTAGCTCGTTAATTAAAGATAGTTAAGTTTGTAAACCATAGACATGTGTTGTCATTTGATGAACGGGATCACATCATTAGGAGAATGATGTGATGGACAAGACCCATCCGTTAGCTTAGCATAATGATCGTTTAGTTTTATTGCTATTGCTTTCTTCATGACTTATACATATTCCTCTGGCTATGAGATTATGCAACTCCTGAATACCAGAGGAACACTTTGTATGCTATCAAACGTCACAACGTAACTGGGTGATTATAAAGATGCTCTACAGGTGTCTCCGATGGTGTTTGTTGAGTTGGCATAGATCGAGATTAGCATTTGTCACTCCAAGTATCGGAGAGGTATCTCTGGGCCCTCTCGGTAATGCACATCACTATAAGCCTTGCAAGCAATGTGACTAATGAGTTAGTTACGGGATGATGCATTACGGAACGAGTAAAGAGACTTGCCAGTAACGAGATTGAACTAGGTATGATGATACCGACGATCGAATCTCGGGCAAGTAACATACCGATGACAAAGGGAATAACGTATGTTGTTATGCAGTTTGACCGATAAAGATTTTCGTAGAATATGTAGGAGCCAATATGAGTATCCAGGTTCCGCTCTTGGTTATTGACCGGAGATGTGTCTCGGTCATGTCTACATATTTCTCGAACCCGTAGAGTCCGCACGCTTAACGTTCGATGACGATTTGTATTATGAGTTATGTGATTTGATGACCGAAGTTTGTTCGGAGTCCCGGATGAGATCACGGACATGACGATGAGTCTCGAAATGGCCGAGAGGTAAAGATTCATATATTGGAAGGTTATATTCGGACATCGGAATGGTTCCAAGTGATCCGGGTATTTTTCCGGAGTACCGAGGGGTTACCGGAACCCCCGGGGAAGTTAGTGGGCCTTAGTGAGCTTTAGTGGAGAGAGGGAAGAAGGGCCACGAGGTGGCGCGCGCCTCCCCCCTGCCCAAACCGACTTGGACAAGGGGTGGGGGCGCGGCCCCCTCCTTGCTTCTCCTTCTCCCCTCCTTCTTTCCCTTCGGTGGAAGAAAGGAAAAAGGGGGCGCCGAATCCTACTTGGACTGGGAGTCCAAGTTGGACTCCCCCCTCGGCGTGCCCCTTCTGGCCGCCGGCCTCTCTCCCTACCCCCTTTATATACGTGGCCAGGGGCACCCCAATAGCACAACAGACAATATCTTACGTGCGCGGTGCCCCCCTCCACAGTTCAACACCTCGGTCATATCGTCGTAGAGCTTAGGTGAAGCCCTGCGCCGGTAACTTTATCATCACCGTCGCCACGCCGTCGTGCTGACGGAACTCTCCCTCGTCCTCAACTGGATCAAGAGCTCGAGGGACGTCATCGTGCTGACGTGTGCTGAACACGGAGGTGCCGTACATTCGGTACTTGGATTGGTTGGATCTTGAAGACGTTCCAATACATCAACCGCGTTACTAAACGCTATCGCTTTCGGTCTACGAGGGTACCTGGACACACTCTCCCGTCTCGTTGCTATGCATCTCCTAGATAGATATTGTGTGATCGTAGGAATTTTTTTGAAATACTGCGTTCCCCAACACTATTTCATGGGTATTACCCTCTTTTCTTGGTCACGGAGTTTTTTATCCCAAGCTCACATGCACCATGGTGAACATTAAAATCAAAACAAAAATACTCCCTCCGTCTAGGTGCATTAGGCATCTTAGAAGGTGCACCGCGCAAAGAGATTGGGCTAGGAGAAAATTGAATCATAGAGGAAGCCAATCACATCATTCCTTTCTCAAATAAAAACGAGCTATTAATTAGGTGACCTCTTCAAATCCCAATACCGTGCCGCAGAAAATGTATGCATTGGTCCTCCAATTAATAGATGGGGTCTATTTAATATGCATGCAACTAGTACTACTGTTTCGTGCCTTAACGTTTTGGTATTATTTTATTTTCGTTAGATTCCTAATGCACCGAGACGGAGGGAATAGTAAAAGATTCAAGAATTATATCTTTTTTGGTGCTAAACACTGATGAATTCTTCACTTGCGTACCGATTTCATGAAGAAATGATATTCATGGAGGTCTTGGCGAAAAATACAAAATCGATGATCCAGAAAGACTATTATTGGAATCATTTTGGATATTGCCCTCTCTTTTCTCTATATTACCTTTGGAGGCCGAGCTCCATGGAGCTCGGTTTTGAAAAATTCAAAATTCGTCAAGTTTCATATATTCTATGTTTCAAAAAGTTCTAAAAAATAATATAGATATACATGGAGGCATAACACACATGTGTGTAAATTTTCATGGCAAAATACATTGAAATGAGAGTTATGCAAAAAAAATCTAGAGCTTTGTAACACATGATACTATTCATCCTCTCAGGCCATGAATTTGCCTTTTTTGCACAAGTCGTATTTCAACGTATTTCATCCTGAAATTTCACACAAATACACATAACAACCTTATTTACTTGCACTAATTTTTTTAGATTTTTCTGAAACCAAAAAGTTCAAATTTTAAATTTTTCAGAAAAAAGGCCTCCGTGGAGGCCGAGAGCCAAACGTTCATTCTCTCTCTTTTGAAGCTATTTCGTTGGCGTGTCCATGTCACTTTTTGTGTAGCTAGGGAGCCACTCCACTGCACCTTGTCATCATTTTCAAAAAAAAAACTGAATAATCCAAGTGCGTCGTCATTTCCTACCAAACAAGGAATCCTGAGATGCACATGCGTACGGCCATCATGGGGAAATCTCTTAGCATGGACTTGAAAACGTTTCGTATGCAATCGAGGTAAGCCGGCATTCACTCCACGAAACATCCACTTTGAGCAAGTAGGCCTTTTTTTTTAGAACAAAGGCTCGCAAAGAGCCCAGCTTTAAATTAACAAAATCATCAACCAGCCAGGATTACAAACTCTGGATTACAACCTCGACATAAACCAGAAAAAAAAACACGGCAAGATACAAAGGTGCCGGGAGCAGCTTACAAGCCAGACACACATCATAGCGAAGACCAAATTCCCACCTTGCTCCCAAAGTAGCGCCTTGAAGAAGGATACGGCGCCAAGGGCGTCGCCGCCGCCCAACATCGTTGGGGTTTTCACCCGGGAGGACAAGGGGGAAGGGGCGGGGAAGGTATACCTGACAGACGCCTCCAAGAAGGTGCGCGGCGCCCGCGGGCGTCGCCGTCGTCACAGCCAGCAGGGCTGGCTAGGGATTTCTCCTGGCAATCTTCCCGTCACCACTCCCACCCGACGGAGAACCGGCGTCCAGGACGGAGCCGGCCAGATCTGGGGGAGGACTTGCCGAATCCGCAGCAGAGGATGGTAGGCGGCCAGATCTGAAGCCACGGAGCCGAAGCCGCCGCCGCCACGCCCTGGCTCGCATCCACCGGGTACCTCGCCGTCCACACGGCCGAGGGGCACCGGCCCGCACCTGCGCCACCATGCGCCGAGGATCCGGTGGCGCCAATCCAGCCGGGGCCGCCGCCCTGGGTCCCGAGGCCCCCCGCGAGCGATGCAGGGCAGCAAGAGAGGCCCCGCCGCCACCTTCATCAGCAGCGCCCCGGGCGAAGCCGGCGGCTGCCTCAGGCGGCGGCGAGGGAAGGATTGGAGGGGGAGGAGACGACGGCGGCGGGCTAGGTTTTCGGCCCTCGAGTCGCCCGAGAGGGCGACGCGAGGGAGAGAGGGGGGGGGGGGGGGGGGGGGGGGGCTGAGCAAGCAGACGTCATCTTCTGATAAAAACAAAGCCTGCCTCCCACTTCTAGCCAGTACATATATCTGAAACTTTGCACGTGTCTGCATTTGCTCTATGTGATATCTGGAGCATTCATAGTAGGTAACAGATTCAGATTAGCACTCCAAGTGAAGACTGCTTACTGAACGATGCTGCAGTAGTGACTAGCCAGCACTTTCTTCTTCAGTTTTCTCTGTTTCTGAAAAGTTTCCCCGAGTGTTTCCACTCCATCTCTCGATTTCTCTTCTGTCTTTTCTTGCGGGTTTTTTAACACACTACAGACGCAAGTGCGCATATACACGCGCATACATTCACCCCTATGAACGCACACACGCACATCCTATCCCTATAAGCACTTCGGAAAGACTGAGTCGACATATCATCTTGAAATTTACGAAGCCACCGTACTTAAATCCTGGTGGGCTAGGGATACCACAATCCTTCTAACCATTCAACCACAGGTTGGTTCGCTTCTTTTCTTGCGTTGTGGACATTTGATTTACATCAACGGAATGGAGGCTGCTCGGACCTGACGCGGAAAGTACAGTATAAATTCGTTATCAGGAATACCCGGACCTTAGGCTAGTCATAGTGGAGAGTAACTTAGACTAGTAACATGCATATGTTACTGGTCTATGTTACCACCTTCAGGCTGGTCATAGTGGGGAGTAACTTAGACTAGTGACGTGCATATGTTACTAGTCTATATTACTACCTCTATAGTGCATAGTATTATAGATTAGTATCATAGATTGTCTTATTTATTGTCATGCTTGACACATAGTAGCATTATGTTTATTATGTTACGGTATCTACCTATGTTACTATAACCATCTATCTCTTTTTTAATTGCCTGCCACATAAGCATATTTGCGAGTCCCAAGTGATACTACTTATGTTACCCCACTATGGCTAGCTTTATAGTGGGGAGTAACATGTATGTGGTATCATGTAAGCCATCATTTATTAAGATGTAGACTCATTTTGCCTTGAGAAGTGTTATGTTACAGTAACATATTATGTTACCCCAATCATCTATCTCCTTATTAAATATATGTCATGTAAGCAAACTTTTTTGAATGTGTTATGTTACTTGCTACGTTACTCCCACTATGACCAGCCTTAAAGCAAAGCTGAGTGGATCAAGCTGAATTCGCAAAAAAAAAAAAAAAAAAGAGTGGATCAAGCTGAGCAATTCCCTCTTGGTCCTGTCTTGGTCCTGATGCACGCATGCGTTTTTTCTCCAACACCGCGGCGTCACCGTGTCGGTACCACGCACGCACCCACAGGGGAATGAATATCCTGACGAGCATCGCATCCTGCATTCCTGCTGCATATACCACTTGCCACTTGCGAACAGGAGAAGAAGAAATCGCGAGTGGAGGAAGGAATTATTATGCCTAAACTCCAAGTTTGCGATGGCTGTACCTACTCAACGAGAATCCCCGACCTTGTAGTACTAGACTACTAGTACTGGTGCTGCCTGGCCGGTGCGGTGCGGTGCGGTGCAGGTTGACCGGTCTCGCGACTGGCTGGACTGGTCGGTGGGTTCCTTGGAATCAATCGATGCATGCACGCCGTGAGCTCGCGTCTTGGTGCTGCTGGAGGCCGGAGAGTTTCCGAGGGTGTTTGGATACGTTTTAGTCTTATGAGTAAAAGTAGTGGGACTAAAACTTGCTAGCCTCATTCATGCTTGGATCCAAATACTTCCTCTTTTCCGATTTATAAGGCTCAATTTAAAAATCTCATCAACCAAGGTAAATAATGAGTGATGGAATACTTTTTGTAGTTTACAAAAGCACCCAACTAATGCTCTTGTTTTCCTTAAAAAAGTATGTTTACCAATGCATTAATTGCAATGCATGCATGCATAAATTACATGCATTAGTCAATTTTCTCTTAATACTTGCATGCAATGATTTAATGCACCTTGAAATCTGAACATAGGATGGAAAACAATCAAATTGAGCCTTATAAAATGAAAAAACTAAAATTTTGAGATAAGTCCTATAAACCAGAAAGGAGGAAGTACTAAAGAGACTAAAATCAAGTTAATGAGCATTTATTATCCTCCAAACCCTCCAATCTAAAACTCGCCTGTGTTAAAGAAGAGGAGTTAAATAAGGAGAGAGAAGACTAATCCACATTTTAGTAGGGGTATCCCTGACTAAAAAAATTAGTCTCAAGACTAGTTTTAGCCCCTCTTTAGTCAGGATGCTTGGAACTTTAGCCTCTTAAAGAGACTATTTTTAGTCAGATTAAAATAAGTCCCTTGGATCCAAGCACCCTCTTACTTACGTTGCTTCTTTCTTTAGTCGATCGATCGGCACCTAGGTCAACTCTGTCACTGTTACTACTACCTTTGACTCTTCATTTATTACTATCAGAATTTACCATGTTTGCTAACTACTCCCTTCGTTCTTAAATGTAAGGTTTTGTGCAGATTTCATTATGAACCATATACGGATGTATATAGATATAATTTAAAGTGTAGATTCACTTATTTTGCTTTATATATAGTTCATAATGAAATATCTACAACGATACATTTAGAAACAGAAGGAGTAATTTTTTTCATTCTCGCAGCAATAAAAACGTTTGTTTTGCCATATCATGCCTTCTCATGGAACGTCAACACAACAACATTTTCCCCTGTATGTATTGTGGAGCACCTGGATTGGAAGTGTCAGTACAGTATGAAAATGCACTCGTTGAGGATAACTACGAAATGCAAAACAGGCAACAAAGCTGAGTTCTGCTTTTGGGCGCCGACATGGTACACGAGCATCAACCTGATAGGCGCAGCTTCGTGCGGTACGTGCAGTTGGTGCTCGTGTACCATGTTGGGGGATGATAGTCCTACCTGGCGCCCTAGTCAACACGTACGGGCTGATACAGTTAGCGGGCTGGTGACAGCGACGACCAAAATTTAACCTCATGTCCTCATCACCGTGGCTAGTGATTCCGTGGTCAATGTGATCATCTCCATTGAGTGGCCGTGGCTTACCAACTCCATAGTTTAGCTTATTACTTTTGCAGGACACGTTTTGAATAATCGACAACTAACTAATACGTATAGTACAATAACAGATGAACTGTTCAACGCCAAGCAGCCCTGGCTCGGCATTGAGCAATCCGGGCGGGAGGCGACGGCGGTAGCGGCGGGGGCGGCGAGGATGGCCAAGCTCAAGCGCAAGCAAGACCGCATCATCCGGTGCTTACAAGGCTATATCGTCATCTTCAATTCTTCCTCCTCCGATGGGTCCGACTCCGACGACGACCCACCTTCTGTTGCGGACACCTACAGCAGTGTTGGCGACCGAAAGGGCAAAGGGCCGGTGAGGAAGTGGTGAGGCTCGCCCCTTCCTTTCATATAATCTAGTTCTAGTATGTAGTTACTGATGGATTATGGATGGGCTTAGGCCCATTTAAGACAATAATTCCTAGTTAATCTCCAAGGCCCATGCATGTGTACGGTAAGTGGTGGGAAGTGTGGGATGTTTAGTCCCATACTGCTACAGTAAGAAGAGTGAGACCTCTTTATAAGGGCTGCTTTACCACTTGCTATTGGGAGCTTGGGAATAGGAGTTGTACACGCACACACTTCCTCCGCCGCCGCCCGCCTCGCCTCGCCACAACGCGTGACCAGTGGAGTGAAACCTAATCAGTTCACTCACTCCCTCTCGTACAACCCTAGCCGTCATCTACTGTTCCTCTCACTGTGCTGCCTCCGGCGATCCCATCCCGACGACCACGTGCACGGTTGGTCGGGAGAGCAGGTGCCTCCGGAACCCTGTCGTTCGAGATCCTGCCCGGGAGAACGGCCGTTAGGTTTTTGGGGAGCGTCTCGACGCGACTGCTCCCGATCCGTCCCCAAATCCGTCTGCCTCTGCTTCCACTACTTCCCTTGCATCGACACCATGGCCAACGACGCCGCCGCCAAGAAGAAGGCCACGGACGACGCCGAGGCTGCTGCTGCCACCGCCGCGTTGGCCTGGCCAACCGGAGGGTATGATCTGTTCATCCCTCGTTTACTCGTACTTGTACTAGCCGTATATGTGCTGCTCATAGATGGTTCGCTTCTATGTTCTATACGTGCTAGTATGCTTAGGTATCGCTATGAATTGCATACCGTTTATGCCATGCTTACTGTATACTCGTGGATTAGTCTAATCGGGAAAGTGCTAATATTTCCAACAATCCAAAAACCTTATTTTAGGCACTTTTTGATTCAAGGCTTTGCTGCTACTCTGAAACCGGAAAAGTTTACCGGAACGCATTTTAAGCATTGGCAAACTAGGACCACCTTGTGGCTCACAGCGATGAACGTGTTCTGGGTTGGTGGTGTGTCCCCCACAGAAACGATTGCTCCTGAACAGGAGAAGGCGTTTTGGGAGGCAACCACAATCTTTCTGGGAGCAGTTCTAACTGTGATCGGAGACAAGCTTGTGGACACATATCTTCATATGCGCGTTGCCAAGAATTTGTGGGATGCGCTCGAAGCTAAGTTCGGCGCAACCGATGCTGGAAGCGAGTTGTATGCTATGGAGCAGTTCCATGACTACAGAATGGTTGATAACCGTTCTGTATTGGACCAGGCCCATGAGATACAATGCATCGCTAAGGAGCTGGAGCTCCTGAAGTGTGAATTACCGGACAAGTTTGTCGTGGGTTGCATTATTGCAAAACTCCCTCCTGGATGGAGGAACTTTGGTACTTCTCTCAAGCACTTGAGACGTGAATTCTCTGTTGAGGATGTCATCGATCATCTAAGTGTTGAGGATAACTCGAGAGCAAAGGACTCACACGTGAAAGGGGCAGAGGGTTCTTCTAGCGCCAATGTGGTGCAGAAGAACTTTCACAAGTTCAAGGGAAAGAACTCTGTCCAGCAGAATACTACCTTTAAGAAGAAGGGTAAGAAGAAAGACAAAAAAAGATGGCTGCTTTACTTGTGGTTCTGATGAACATTGGGCAAACAAGTGCCCGAACAAGTAAAAGAAGCCAGCACAGGACTCCAAGTCTGTGAATGTCACTCTAAGCAACCATGATGCGACATCTGGGTATGGTAATCTGTTTACCATACTTTCAGTTTGTCAGTCCACCGATTGGTGGGTTGACATTGGGGCCAATATTCATGTGTGTGCTCATGTGTCTTTGTTTTTTTCTTACCAGGTCGCACGAGATTGTTCCGTCCTGATGGGGAATGGCTCGCATGCTTCTGTTCATGGTGTTGGCACGGTAGATCTGAAGTTTACTTCGAGAAAGATCGTGCAACTGAAGAATGTGCAGCATGTCCCCGCCATAAAGAAGAATCTCGTTAGTGGCTCCCTTCTATGTAAAGAAGGGTTTAAGTTAGTATTTGAATCTAACAAAGTAGTCGTATCTCGTTATGGACTATTTGTTGGAAAAGTATATCATTGTTGTGGTTTGTTACGCCTTTCCCTGGAGAATTTCTGTAATAAAGTCGTGAACCAAATTCATTCCAATGTGAACGAATGTGAGGTTTGACATTCACGTCTATGTCAAATCAATTTTGGTTGTATGACGCGGCTAGCTAAGATGAATCTAATCCCGAGTTTCACTTTAGCCAAAGGCTCTAAGTGCCATGCGTGTGTGCAAGCAAAGCAACCTCTAAGCCTCACAAGTCTGCGAAGGAGAGACACCTGGCACCACTAGAGCTCATATATTCAGATCTCTGTGAGATGAATGGTGTGTTGACTAAAGGTGGAAAGAAATACTTCATGACTTTGATTGATGATTCCACTAGATTATGTTATGTGTATTTGTTAAATACAAAGGATGAGGCTCTACACTACTTTAAAATCTATAAGGCTGAAGTTGAGAACCAACTTGAGAAGAAAATAAAACGAGTCCGGTCTGATCGTGGTGGAGAGTACTTTTCCAGTGAGTTTGATTTATTCTGTGCGGAACATGGTATTATTGATGAGAGGACGCCTCCCTATTCACCCCAGTCAAACGGGGTTGCCGAACGGAAAAACCGTACTCTAGTTGATTTGGCTAACGCCATGTTAGATACATCGGGTTTATCCAAGGATGGTGGGTGAGGCTATATTGACATCATGTCATGTCCTGAATAAAGTTCCCGCAAAGGATAATGAGACTGCTCCCTATGAGCAATGGGAAAAGAAAAGAACTACACTCTCTTACTTGCGCACTTGGGGCTGTTTGGCGAAAGTCAATGTGCCAATCCCCAAAAAGCGCAAGCTTGGTCCGAAGACCGTGGACTGCGTTAATTTGGGCTACGCTAAGAATATTGTTGGCTATAGATTTCTAGTAGTGAAATCTGAGGTATCTGACCAACAATTATAGAGTCTAAGGATGCTACATTCTTTGAGGATATTTTCCCCATGAGAGATATGCAAAGCACTTCTAGACTGGAATCTGATGAGACTCCTGAACCTGCCATTCCGATGGAATACTATGAACACAAAAGTGATGAAAGTTCCACGGAGGATGACGAGGAAGCTCCTGTTAGGAGCAAGAGACAAAGGACTGCAAAGTCTTTTGGTGATGATTTCGTCGTGTACCTCGTGGATGACGACACTCTCAGTTCCATTTCAGAAGCTTATGCATCTCCGGATGCTAACTACTGGAAGGATGCGGTCCGTAGAGAGATAGATTCCATCTTGGCAAATGGGACATGGGAGATCACTGATCGTCCCTATGGTTGCCAACCATTGGGATGTAAGTGGGTGTTCAAGAGGAAGCTTAGGCCCGATGGTACTGTTGAGAAGTACAAGGCTAGGCTTGTGGCCAACGGTTATACCCAAAAAGAAGAAGAAGATTTCTTTGATACTTACTCATCTGTGCCTAGACTGACAACCATTCGAGTGTTACTCGCATTGGCTGCCTTGCATGGCCTTATTATTCATCGGATGGACGTTAAGACGGCTTTCCTTAACGGAGAGCTAGACGAGGAAATTTACATGCAACATCCAGATGGCTTTGTAGTAAATAGTCAGGAAAGAAAGGTGTGTAAGCTAGTGAAATCTTGTATGGCCTGAAACAAGCGCCTAAGCAATGGCATGAGAAGTTTAATACAACTTTGACATCAGCTGTCTTTGTTGTTAACGAAGCTGACAAATATGTATACTATCGCTATGATGGGGGCGAAGGAGTTATACTGTGTCTGTATGTCGATGACATACTGATATTCGGGACCCACCTCAAAGTAATTGAGGAGGTCAAGGCATTTCTATCTCATAATTTTGAGATGAAAGACCTGGGTGTGGCTGATGTTATCTTGAACATCAAGCTACTGAGAAATACTGAGGGTGGAATTACACTTTTGCAATCCCACTATGTTGAGAAGATTTTGAGCCGTTTTGGATATTCGGATTGCAAACCTTCTACAACACCATATGATCCTAGCGTGCGGATTCGAAAGTTCGAAAGCACGGCTGTAGATCAATTGAGATATTCTCAAGTGGTTGGTTCACTCATGTACCTAGCTTGTGCTACTCGCCCTGACATCTCATTTGTTGTGTGCAAACTGAGCCGGTTTGTTTCCAATCCGGGAGATGTGCATTGGCATGCTGTTGAGCGAGTGATGCACTATTTGCAAGGCACTGTGAACTACGGGATTCACTATTCTGGGTACCCGACGGTACTTGAGGGGTACAGTGATTCTAACTGGATATCTGATGCTGACGAGATGAAAGCCACAAGTGAATTTGTCTTCACACTTGGTGGTGGTGCTGTTTCCTGAAAGTCTTGCAAGCAGACGATCTTAACCAGATCGACTATGGAAGCAGAACTCACAGCATTAGACACAGCTTGCGTCGAAGCAGAATGGCTTCGAGAGCTTTTGATGGATTTGCCCGTGGTTGATAAACCAGTCCCGGCTATCCTTATGAACTGTGACAATCAAACAGTGATTGCCAAGGCTAAGAGTTCAAAGGACAACTTGAAATCCACAAAGCACATAAGAAGAAGATTAAAATATGTCAGAAAATCAAGAAACTCCGGAGCAATAGCGTTGGATTATATCCAAACGGCTAAGAATCTGGCAGACCCTTTTACGAAAGGGCTATCAGGATTGTGATAGAAAATGCATCGAGGGAGATGGGTACGAGACCCACGTAAGTTGCCATGGGGGTAACCCAACCTATGTGATCGGAGATCCCGTGAATTAGGACCTGGGAAAACAATCTAGCGGTCAACTGAGGGAGTATCCTTAATTAACCCACTCCGTTGGGGATGCAATAATACTTCGAATTCTGTAAGGCAGACTGACTTTTGTTTTAATATGTTCCAAAGCTTATGTGAGCAAGATGCTAACCTACAGAGCATTCTTTGAAGGAACACACCGATGTGAGCCCGACTGCTGGTCACAGTCTATGAGATTGGGTGATCTCTAGAAAGCTCATGAGAAGGTACGGAGTATGACTAATAAGCTCCACCCGTGGGGTTTAGCCTTCGGCAGCCACATATCAGCGACAATAGGCGAAACTTCTACACGTCAAACCGATAATTCAAGGCATAGCCCATTGTTCAGTTGTGAAGAAGTCTAATCCTATTGCTCTAGGGGGAAGTTCAACTTAACAGTCTCCACTGAAAATACTGGTATATGAAACATTGTTTGGAACAGTTGACAAACTTATGTGCCTCGAGATCTGGTGGGGGATTGATGGATTATGGATGGGCTTAGGCCCATATAAGACAATAATCCCTAGTTAATCTCTAAGGCCCATGCATGTGTACGACAAGTGCTGGGAAGTGTGGGATGTTTAGTCCCATACTGCTACAGTAAGAAGAGTGAGACCTCTTTATAAGGGCTGCTCTACCACTTGCTATTGGGAGCTTGGGAATAGGAGATGTACACGCGCGCTCCTCCTCCTCCGCCGCCCGCCTCGCCTCGTCACGACGCGCGGCGCGCAGCGGGTTGCAGGAATGAGCCGAGCCGAAGCCGTTGGAAATATGCCCTAGAGGCAATAATAAATGGTTATTATTATATTTCTGTGTTCATGATAATAGTCTATTATTCATGCTATAATTGTATTGTCCGGAAATCGTAATACATGTGTGAATACATAGACCACAACCTGTCCCTAGTAAGCCTCTAGTTGACTAGCTCGTTGATCAACAGATAGTCATGGTTTCCTGACTATGGACATAGGATGTCACTGATAACGGGATCACATCATTAGGAGAATGATGTGATGGACAAGACCCAACTTAAGCATAGCATAAAAGATCGTGTAGTTTCGTTTGCTAGAGCTTTTCCAATGTCAAGTATCTTTTCCTTAGACCATGAGATCGTGCAACTCCCGGATACCGTAGGAGTGCTTTGGGTGTGCCAAACGTCACAACGTAACTGGGTGACTATAAAGGTGCATTACGGGTATCTCCGAAAGTGTCTGTTGGGTTGGCACGGATCGAGACTGGGATTTGTCACTTCGTGTAAACGGAGAGGTATCTCTGGGCCCACTCGGTAATGCATCATCATAATGAGCTCAATGTGACCAAGGCGTTGGTCACGGGATCATGCATTGCGGTACGAGTAAAGAGACTTGCCGGTAACGAGATTGAACAAGGTATTGGGATACCGACGATCGAATCTCGGGCAAGTAACATACCGATTGACAAAGGGAATTGCATACGGATTGATTGAATCCTCGACACCGTGGTTCACCCGATGATATCATCGTGGAACATGTGGGAGCCAACATGGGTATCCAGATCCCGCTGTTGGTTATTGACCGGAGAGGCGTCTCGGTCATGTCTGCATGTCTCCCGAACCCGTAGGGTCTACACACTTAAGGTCCGGTGACGCTAGGGTTGTAGAGATATATGTATGCGGAAACCCGAAAGTTGTTCGGAGTCCCGGATGAGATCCGGACGTCACGAGAGGTTCCGGAATGGTCCGGAGGTGAAGAATTATATATAGGAAGTCCAGTTTTGGCCACCGGGAAAGTTTCGGGGGTTATCGGTATTGTACCGGGACCACCGGAAGGGTCCCGGGGGTCCACCGGGTGGGGCCACCTGTCCCGGAGGGCCCCGTGGGCTGAAAGTGGAGGGGAACCAGCCCCTAATGGGCTGGGGCGCCACTTTGGGCCTCCCCCCCATGCGCCTAGGGTTGGGAACCCTAAGGGGGGGGAGTTCCCCCTTGCCTTGGGGGGCAAGGCAACCCCTTCCCCCCCTTGGCCGCCGCCCCCCCTTGGAGATCCCATCTCCAAGGGCTGCGCACCCCCCTTGGGGGCCTATATAAAGGGGGGGGAGGGAGGGCAGCATACCACAGCCTTTGGCGCCTCCCTCCTCCCCTGCAACACCTCTCTCTCTCGCGCAGAAGCTCGGCGAAGCCCTGCCGGAGAGCCGCTACATCCACCACCACGCCGTCGTGCTGTTGGATCTCCATCAACCTCTCCTCCCCCCTTGCTGGATCAAGAAAGGAGGAGACGTCACTGCACCGTACGTGTGTTGAACGCGGAGGTGCCGTACGTTCGGCACTCGGTCATCGGTGATTTGGATCACGGCGAGTACGACTCCGTCATCCACGTTCATTGGAACGCTTCCGCTCGCGATCTACAACGGTATGTAGATGCACTCCCTTCCCTCGTTGCTAGTAGACTCCATAGATGCATCTTGGTGAGCGTAGGAAAATTTTAAAAAATTATGCTACGATTCCTAACAGTGGCATCATGAGCCAGGCCTATGCGTAGTTACTATGCACGAGTAGAACACAAAGAAGTTGTGGGTGTTGATGTTGCCAATTCTTCTTGCCGCTACTAGTCGTTTCATGTTTCGGCGGCATTGTAGGATGAAGCGGCCCGGACCGACCTTACACGTACGCTTACGTGAGACAGGTTCCACCGACTGACATGCACTAGTTGCATAAGGTGGCTAGCGGGTGTCTGTCTCTCCTACTTTAGTCGGAACGGATTCGATGAAAAGGGTCCTTATGAAGGGTAAATAGAAATTGGCAAATCACGTTGTGGTCATACGTAGGTAAGAAATCGTTCTTGCTAGAAACCTACAAACCACGTAAAAACTTGCAACAACAATTAGAGGACGTCTAACTTGTTTTTGCAGCAAGTGATATATGTGATATGATATGGCCAGAAGATGTGATGAATGATATATGTGATGTATGAGATTGATCATATTCTTGTAATAGGAATCACGACTTGCATGTCGATGAGTATGACAACCGGCAGGAGCCATAGGAGTTGTCTTTATTATTTTGCATGACCTGCGTGTCATTGAATAACGCCATGTAATTTACTTTACTTTGTTGCTAAACGGTTAGCCATAGAAGTAGAAGTAATCGTTGGCGTGACAACTTCATGAAGACACAATGATGGAGATCATGATGATGGAGATCATGGTGTCATGCCGGTGACGAAGATGATCATGGTGCCCCGAAGATGGAGATCAAAGGAGCATGATGATATTGGCCATATCATGTCACTATTTGATTGCATGTGATGTTTATCATGTTTCTGCATCTTATTTGCTTAGAACGACGGTAGCAAGTAGGATGATCCCTTATAATAATTTCAAGAAAGTGTTCACCCTAACTGTGCACCGTTGCGAAGGTTCGTCGTTTCGAAGCACCACGTGATGATCGGGTGTGATAGATTCTTACGTTCGCATACAACGGGTGTTGACGAGCCTAGCATGTACAGACATGGCCTCGGAACACACGCAATACACTTAGGTTGACTTGACGAGCCTAGCATGTACAGACATGGCCTCGGAACACGGAGGACCGAAAGGTCGAGCATGAGTCGTATAGAAGATACGATCAACATGGAGATGTTCACCGATGTTGACTAGTCCGTCTCACGTGATGATCGGACACGGCCTAGTTGAGCTCGGATCATGTTTCACTTAGATGACTAGAGGGATGTCTGTCTGAGTGGGAGTTCATTAAATAATTTGATTATATGAACTTAATTATCATGAACTTAGTCTAAAATCTTTACACTATGTATTGTAGATCAAATGGCCCACGTTGTCCTCAATTTCAACGCGTTCCTAGAGAAAACCAAGCTGAAAGATGATGGCAGCAACTATACGGACTGGGTCCGGAACCTGAGGATCATCCTCATAGCAGCCAAGAAAGATTATGTCTTAGAAGCACCGCTAGGTGAAGCACCAATCCCTGAGAACCAAGACGTTATGAACGCTTGGCAGCAGCGTGCTGATGATTACTCCCTCGTTCAGTGCGGCATGCTTTACAGCTTAGAACCGGGTCTCCAAAAGCGTTTTGAGAAACATGGAGCATAGGAGATGTTCGAGGAGCTGAAACTGGTTTTTCAAGCTCATGCCCGGGTCGAGAGATATGATGTCTCCGACAAGTTCTTCAGCTGTAAAATGGAGGAGAACAGTTCTGTTAGTGAGCACATACTCAGAATGTCTGGGTTGCACAACCGCTTGTCTCAGCTGGGAGTTAATCTCCCGGATGACGCGGTCATCGACAGAATCCTCCAGTCGCTTCCACCAAGCTACAAGAGCTTTGTGATGAACTACAATATGCAGGGGATGGAAAAGACCATTCCCGAGGTGTATTCAATGCTGAAATCAGCTGAGGTAGAGATCAGAAAAGAACATCAGGTGTTGATGGTGAATAAAACCACTAAGTTCAAGAAGGGCAAGGGTAAGAAGAACTTCAAGAAGGACGGCAAGGCGGTTGCCACGCCCGGTAAGCCAGTTACCGGGAAGAAGTCAAAGAATGGACCCAAGCCCGAGACTGAGTGCTTTTATTGCAAGGGAAGTGGTCACTGGAAGCGGAACTGCCCCAAATATTTAGCGGACAAGAAGAAGGCCGGCAACACCCAAGGTATATGTGATATACAAGTAATTGATGTGTACCTTACCAGTACTCGTAGTAGCTCCTGGGTATTTGATACCGGTGCGGTTGCTCATATTTGTAACTCAAATCAGGAACTACGGAATAAACGGAGACTGGCAAAAGACGAGGTGACGATGCGCGTCGGGAATGGTTCCAAGGTCGATGTGATCGCCGTCGGCACGCTACCTCTGCATCTACCCACGGGATTAGTTATAAACCTCAATAATTGTTATTTAGTGCCAGCTTTGAGCATGAACATTGTATCTGGATCTCGTTTAATTCGAGATGGCTACTCATTTAAATCTGAGAATAATGGTTGTTCTATTTATTTGAGAGATATGTTTTATGGTCATGCCCCGCTGGTCAATGGTTTATTCTTGATGAATCTCGAACGTGATGCTACACATGTTCATAGTGTGAATACCAAAAGATGTAAAGTTGATAACGATAGTCCCACATACTTGTGGCACTGCCGCCTTGGTCACATTGGTGTCAAGCGCATGAAGAAGCTCCATGCAGATGGACTTTTGGAGTCTCTTGATTACGAATCATTTGACACGTGCGAACCATGCCTCATGGGTAAGATGACCAAGACTCCGTTCTCCGGAACAATGGAGCGAGCAACCAACTTATTGGAAATCATACATACCGATGTGTGCGGTCCAATGAGTGTTGAGGCTCGCGGAGGATATCGTTATGTTCTCACTCTCACTGATGATTTAAGTAGATATGGGTATGTCTACCTAATGAAACACAAGTCTGAAACCTTTGAAAAGTTCAAGGAATTTCAAAGTGAAGTCGAGAATCAACGTGACAGGAAAATAAATTCTTACGATCAGATCGTGGTGGAGAATATTTAAGTCACGAATTTGGTACACACTTAAGGAAATGTGGAATAGTTTCTCAACTCACGCCGCCTGGAACACCTCAGAGAAATGGTGTGTCCGAACGTCGTAATCGCACTCTATTGGATATGGTGCGATCTATGATGTCTCTTACCGATTTACCGCTCTCATTTTGGGGTTATGCTTTAGAGACTGCCGCATTCACTTTAAATAGGGCACCGTCTAAATCCGTTGAGACGACACCGTATGAATTATGGTTTGGGAAGAAACCTAAGCTGTCGTTTCTAAAAGTTTGGGGATGCGATGCTTATGTCAAGAAACTTCAACCTGAAAAGCTCGAACCCAAATCGGAAAAATGCGTCTTCATAGGATACCCTAAGGAAACTATTGGGTATACCTTCTACCTCAGATCCGAAGGCAAGATCTTCGTTGCCAAGAACGGGTCCTTTCTAGAGAAGGAGTTTCTCTCGAAAGAATTGAGTGGGAGGAAAGTGGAACTTGATAAGGTGATAGTCACCCCTTCCGAACCGGATAGTAGCGCAGCGCGGGAAAATGTTCCTGTGGTGCCTACACCGACTGGGGAGGAAGTTAATGATGATGATCATGAAGCTTCAGATCAAGTTACTGAACTTCGTAGGTCCACAAGGACACGTTCCGCACCAGAGTGGTACGGCAACCCTGTCCTGGAAATCATGTTGTTAGACAACGGTGAACCTTCGAACTATGAAGAAGCGATGGCGGGCCCGGATTCCGACAAATGGCTAGAAGCCATGAAATCCGAGATAGAATCCATGTATGAAAACAAAGTATGGACTTTGACTGACTTGCCCGATGAGCGGCGAGCCATAGAAAACAAATGGATCTTTAAGAAGAAGACGGACGCAGATGGTAATGTGACCATCTACAAAGCTCGACTTGTCGCTAAGGGTTATCGACAAGTTCAAGGGGTTGACTACGATGAGACTTTCTCACCCGTAGCGAAGCTGAAGTCCGTCCGAATCATGTTAGCAATTTCCGCATACTATGATTATGAGATATGGCAGATGGACGTCAAAACGGCATTCCTTAACGGCTTCCTTAAGGAAGAGTTGTATATGATGCAGCCGGAAGGTTTTGTCGATCCTAAGAATGCTAACAAAGTATGCAAGCTCCAGCGCTCAATCTATGGGCTGGTGCAAGCATCTCGGAGTTGGAACATTCGCTTTGATGAGATGATCAAAGCGTTTGGGTTTACACAGACTTATGGAGAAGCCTGTGTTTACAAGAAAGTGAGTGGGAGCTCTGTAGCATTTCTCATATTATATGTGGATGACATATTATTGATGGGAAATGATATAGAATTCTTGGAAAGTATAAAGGCCTATTTGAATAAGTGTTTTTCAATGAAGGACCTTGGAGAAGCTGCTTACATATTAGGCATCAAGATCTATAGAGATAGATCAAGACGCCTCATTGGTCTTTCACAGAGTACATACCTTGACAAGATATTGAAGAAGTTCAGTATGGATCAGTCCAAGAAGGGGTTCTTGCCTGTATTGCAAGGTGTGCAATTGAGCACGGCTCAATGCCCGACCACGGCAGAAGATATAGAAGAGATGAGTGTCATCCCCTATGCCTCGGCCATAGGGTCTATTATGTATGCCATGCTGTGTACCAGACCTGATGTAAACCTTGCCGTAAGTTTGGTAGGAAGGTACCAAAGTAATCCCGGCAAGGAACAC
Source organism: Aegilops tauschii subsp. strangulata (assembly GCF_002575655.3). NCBI lineage: Eukaryota > Viridiplantae > Streptophyta > Magnoliopsida > Poales > Poaceae > Aegilops > Aegilops tauschii. The sequence continues at coordinate 49,292,183 of NC_053035.3, forward strand.
TGGACAGCGGTCAAGAATATCCTGAAGTACCTGAAGAGGACTAAGGATATGTTTCTCGTTTATGGAGGTGACGAAGAGCTCGTCGTAAAGGGTTACGTCGACGCTAGCTTCGACACAGATCTGGATGACTCGAAGTCACAGACCGGATACGTGTATATATTGAATAGAGGAGCAGTAAGCTGGTGCAGTTGCAAGCAAAGCGTCGTGGCGGGATCTACATGTGAAGCGGAAGACATGGCAGCCTCGGAGGCAGCACAGGAAGCAGTCTGGATGAAGGAGTTCATTACCGACCTAGGGGTGATTCCCAATGCGTCGGGCCCGATGACTCTCTTCTGTGACAACACTGGAGCTATTGCCCTTGCGAAGGAGCCCAGGTTTCACAGGAAGACCAGGCATATCAAGCGTCGCTTCAACTCCATTCGTGAAAGTGTTCAAAATGGAGACATAGATATTTGTAAAGTACACACGGACCTGAATGTAGCAGATCCGTTGACTAAACCTCTCCCTAGGGCAAAACATGATCAACACCAGGACGCAATGGGTGTTCGATTCATCACAATGTAACTAGATTATTGACTCTAGTGCAAGTGGGAGACTGTTGGAAATATGCCCTAGAGGCAATAATAAATGGTTATTATTATATTTCTGTGTTCATGATAATAGTCTATTATTCATGCTATAATTGTATTGTCCGGAAATCGTAATACATGTGTGAATACATAGACCACAACCTGTCCCTAGTAAGCCTCTAGTTGACTAGCTCGTTGATCAACAGATAGTCATGGTTTCCTGACTATGGACATAGGATGTCACTGATAACGGGATCACATCATTAGGAGAATGATGTGATGGACAAGACCCAACTTAAGCATAGCATAAAAGATCGTGTAGTTTCGTTTGCTAGAGCTTTTCCAATGTCAAGTATCTTTTCCTTAGACCATGAGATCGTGCAACTCCCGGATACCGTAGGAGTGCTTTGGGTGTGCCAAACGTCACAACGTAACTGGGTGACTATAAAGGTGCATTACGGGTATCTCCGAAAGTGTCTGTTGGGTTGGCACGGATCGAGACTGGGATTTGTCACTTCGTGTAAACGGAGAGGTATCTCTGGGCCCACTCGGTAATGCATCATCATAATGAGCTCAATGTGACCAAGGCGTTGGTCACGGGATCATGCATTGCGGTATGAGTAAAGAGACTTGCCGGTAACGAGATTGAACAAGGTATTGGGATACCGACGATCGAATCTCGGGCAAGTAACATACCGATTGACAAAGGGAATTGCATACGGATTGATTGAATCCTCGACACCGTGGTTCACCCGATGATATCATCGTGGAACATGTGGGAGCCAACATGGGTATCCAGATCCCGCTGTTGGTTATTGACCGGAGAGGCGTCTCGGTCATGTCTGCATGTCTCCCGAACCCGTAGGGTCTACACACTTAAGGTCCGGTGACGCTAGGGTTGTAGAGATATATGTATGCGGAAACCCGAAAGTTGTTCGGAGTCCCGGATGAGATCCCGGACGTCACGAGAGGTTCCGGAATGGTCCGGAGGTGAAGAATTATATATAGGAAGTCCAGTTTTGGCCACCGGGAAAGTTTCGGGGGTTATCGGTATTGTACCGGGACCACCGGAAGGGTCCCGGGGGTCCACCGGGTGGGGCCACCTGTCCCGGAGGGCCCCGTGGGCTGAAAGTGGAGGGGAACCAGCCCCTAATGGGCTGGGGCGCCACTTTGGGCCTCCCCCCCATGCGCCTAGGGTTGAGAACCCTAAGGGGGGGAGTTCCCCCTTGCCTTGGGGGGCAAGGCAACCCCTTCCCCCCCTTGGCCGCCGCCCCCCCTTGGAGATCCCATCTCCAAGGGCTGCGCACCCCCCTTGGGGGCCTATATAAAGGGGGGGGGAGGGAGGGCAGCATACCACAGCCTTTGGCGCCTCCCTCCTCCCCTGCAACACCTCTCTCTCTCGCGCAGAAGCTCGGCGAAGCCCTGCCGGAGAGCCGCTACATCCACCACCACGCCGTCGTGCTGTTGGATCTCCATCAACCTCTCCTCCCCCCTTGCTGGATCAAGAAAGGAGGAGACGTCGCTGCACCGTACGTGTGTTGAACGCGGAGGTGCCGTACGTTCGGCACTCGGTCATCGGTGATTTGGATCACGGCGAGTACGACTCCGTCATCCACGTTCATTGGAACGCTTCCGCTCGCGATCTACAACGGTATGTAGATGCACTCCCTTCCCTCGTTGCTAGTAGACTCCATAGATGCATCTTGGTGAGCGTAGGAAAATTTTAAAAATTATGCTACGATTCCCAACAGAAGCTTATTTTTGCCGCTCAGGAATGGTTAATTAATTAACGAGTCGCTCATGGAAGCGCCACCGTCCGAGACGTTGGAATGTGTGCTGTTCGCGGACTCGGTCGTGGGCCTGGCCCATGCTCATTTACCTGACGGCCTATATAAGAAGGCACTGGCTAGTGGAGTGAAACCTGACTCAGTTCACTCACTCCCTCTCGTACAACCCTAGCCGTCATCTACTGTTCCTCTCACTGTGCTGCCTCCGGCGATCCCATCCCGACGACCGCGTGCACGGTTCGTCGGGAGAGCAGGTGCCTCCAGAACCCTGTCGTTCGAGATCCTGCCCGGGAGAACGGCAATAAGGTTTTTGGGGAGCGTCTCGACGCGACTGCTCCCGATCTGTCCCCAACTCCGTCCGCCTCTGCTTTCACTACTTCCCCTGCATCGACACCATGGCCGACGACGCCGCCGCCAAGAAGAAGGCCATGGACGACGCCGAGGCTGCTGCTGCCGCCGCCGCGTTGGCCCGGCCAACCGGAAGGTATGATCTGTTCATCCCTCGTTTACTCGTACTTGTACTAGCCGTATATATGCTGCTCATAGATGGTTCGCTTCTATGTTCAGTACGTGCTAGTATGCTTAGGTATCGCTATGAGTTGCATACCGTTTATGCCATGCTTCCTGTATACTCGTGGATTAGTCTAATCGGGAAAGTGCTAATATTTCCAACAGTTACAATGTGCCGGATCATTGAACTGTGTGAATTATGCCTGTTTGGTTATCTTTTGATGATGTTTATGTGAATTATACCTGTTTGGTATCGGTTTACATGTCTGTTTTCTGTCGATTCTGATCGTTTGGTGATCTACGTACTATGTTATATGAATTTGTATGAATATATGGCGCCGGATATGAGATACGCAGGTATGGAGGGGTGAATTTCGGAACTGCCCGGTCACTGACGCGCACCAGCGCGTCAATGGACGTTTGAAGGGGCTGATTTGCAAAATCTAGTTGTAGATGCTGTTATAAAGCTTTGCTTATTCTCAAAAAGAAAATCCAAGAGCACAATCATTTTCTACAAAACAAAGGAATCATGAGATGCACATGCGTGCAGCTATTATGGGGAAATCTCTTAGCATGGACTTCTTTTTTAGGGAATCTCTTAGCGTGGACTTGAAACGGTTCGTATGCAATAGAAGCAAACCGGCATTCCCGCAACGAAACATCAACTTTGACCAAGCACGCCTCACGTTCAGTTACACTTTCTTCTTCCAATTTAGCATACTCCTTCCTTTCTGGTTTATTAGGCTCATCTTATTTTCTTGGTGTTTAATATTATAAATCTTATTTTCACTTCTTTTCACCACATGTTCATATTTCAAGATGCATTAAATTGATGCATGCAAGGATTAAAAGAAACCAGTCTATACATGTACTAATCTTTCTACTCATTTAGTGGTCATCCATCCATATATTGTAACTAATGCAGATTAAAATTTGACTAATTTTATAAACTACGAGATACATTCGTCCATTCACCATCTACCATGGTTGATGAGATTTCAAATTGAAAGCCTATAAACCAAAAAGAGGCAGTACATGGTTTTCTCTTAAAGATAGAGCCTGCCTCCCACTCGTAGCCACAAGTACATATATCTGAAACCGTGCATGTTTCTGGATTTGCTCTACTACGTGATACTCCCTTCGTGTCTAAATATAAGTTTTTTTAGATATTTTAATACAAACTATACACGAAACAAAATGAGTGAATTTACACATGAAAATACGACTATATACATCCGTATGTAGTTTATATTAAAATCTCTAAAAAAGACTTGATTTAGAAACGAAGGGAGCAGTATATCTGGAGCATTCATAATACGTAGCAAATTCAGATTAGCACTCCTAGTGACCACTGCTTACTGAACAATGCAGCAGTAATGACTAGCGAGCACTTTCTTCTTCATTTTTTTCCTTTTTCGCGGAAAACTTGATGAACGATGCCGCAGCAGTGACTAGCCAGCACTTTCTTTGGTTATCTCTGTTTCTGAAAAGTTCGCCAAGTGTTTCTACTCCGTCTCTCGATTTCTCTTGTGTCTTTTCTTGCGTCGTGGACGCTCGTTTTACATGGACGGAATCGAGGCGCGCAGGGCATTGCCTGCTTGGACATGACGCGGAAAGTAAAGTACAGTGCAGAATCGTTATCAGGAAAGCCCGGGGATTAAAGCTGGGTGGATCAAGCTGAGCAATTCCCTCTTGGTCCTGATGCACGCATGCGCTTTTTTCCTCCAGCACCGCGGCGTCACCGCGTCAGTACCACGCAGGCACGCAGTCAGGGGAATGAATATCCTGGCGAACTTGGCGAGCATCGCATCCTTGCCGCTTGCAAACAAGAGAAGAAGAAATCTCGAGTGGGGGAAGGAATTACTACAAGTTTGTGATGACTGCATCGCCGGCCATGCACGCGCTTGCTCTGCAGCCGAATCTCTCTCTCTCTCCCTCTCTCTCTCTCCAGCAGTGCTGCCTAGCTAGTCTTGGTGCTGCTTGGCCGGTGCGGTGCAGGTTGACCGGTCTCGCGACTGGCGGGCTGGTCGGTGGGTTCCTCGGAATTAAGCGATGCCGTGAGCGCGTGCTACTACCACCGCTGGAGGCTGGAGAGTACGTTGCTTCTTTCTTTAGTCGAATCCAAGGTCAGCTCCATCACTCTCAAGGCATCTCCCAGCGGGGCCGTAAACCTCATGCAACCGACTGAAGCCATACAACACGGTTCTGTATTGGTCCATGAAACGTTTCGGACGCGATTTCTCCTGCAAAACGGAAACAAATGTGAAGGAGGTTTGTAGGAGTCTGGACATGTGAAACGTACGAATCCGACACCCCAGGCCCACCCAAACCCTTCCCGGACCCCCCGACTCTATCCTCCCCATTTACTCTCCTTCCTTCTTTCTCTCTTGCCATCGCCGCCACTCCACCACCCCGGCCACCACGCCACATCCCTGCCGGAAATCTGCGTCTCCGTCACCTCCGACGATCCGCAGGTGAAAGATCGTGGATGTCGCCTAGAGGGGGGGTGAATAGGCGCTTTAAAATAATTACGGTTTAGGCTTGAACAAATGCGGAATAAACCTAGCGGTTAATTTGACAAGCACAAAACCTACAACAACTAGGCTCACCTATGTGCACCAACAACTTATGCTAACCAAGAAAAACAACTAAGTGATAGCAAGATATATGACAAGAAACAATATGGCTATCACAAAGTAAAGTGCGTAAGTAAAGGGTTCGGGTAAGAGATAACCGAGGCACGTGGAGACGACGATGTATCCCGAAGTTCACACCCTTGCGGATGCTAATCTCCGTTTGGAGCGGTGTGGAGGCACAATGCTCCCCAAGAAGCCACTAGGGCCACCGTAATCTCCTCACGCCCTCGCACAATGCAAGATGCCGTGATTCCACTAAGGGACCCTTGAGGGCGGTCACCGAACCCGTACAAATGGCAACCCTTGGGGGCGGTCACCGAACCCGTACACTTTCGCAACCCTTGGGGGCGGTGACCGGTACCCGTCAAATTGCTCGGGGCGATCTCCACAACCTAATTGGAGACCCCGACGCTTGCCCGGAGCTTTACACCACAATGATTGAGCTCCGAACACCACCAACCGTCTAGGGCGCCCAAGCACCCAAGAGGAACAAGCTCAAGGGCACCAAGCACCCAAGAGTAATAAGCTTCTCAACTTGTAACTTTCACGTATCACCGTGGAGAACTCAAACCGATGCACCAAATGCAATGGCAAGGGCACACGGAGTGCCCAAGTCCTTCTCTCTCAAATCCCACCGAAGCAACTAATGCTAGGGAGGAAAATGAGAGGAAGAACAAGAAGGAGAACACCAAGAACTCCAAGATCTAGATCCAAGGGGTTCCCCTCACATAGAGGAGAAAGTGATTGGTGGAAATGTGGATCTAGATCTCCTCTCTCTTTTTCCTCAAAAACGAGCAAGAATCCATGGAGGGATTGAGAGTTAGCAAGCTCGAAGAAGGTCAACAATGGGGGAAGAACACGAGCTCAAGAGATAAGGTTCAATGGGGAAGAAGACCCCCTTTTATAGAAGGGGAAAAATCCAACCGTTATGTGCTCAGCCCGCACACGAGCGGTACTACCGCTCCACGAGCAGTACTACCGCTCTGGCGGAAGAAGCAGGGAAAAGGAGCAACCAAACATGAACCTTGGGGCGGTAGTACCGCTTATAAGCGGTACTACCGCGCACCCCAGCGGTACTACCGCTGGAGGAGCAGAACACGGGACCAAAAATGCAGTAGCGGTACTACCGCCCGACCGGAGCGGTACTACCGCTTATAGGCGGTACTACCGCCCATCAGGGCGGTACTACCGCTTATAGGTGGAACTGCCGTGCCTTACTGCCGTGCAACTACTGCAAAACTCGACACGAAAAATGCAAGACCCAAAATCGAGGCGGTACCAGCGCGGAACCGTAGCCGTACTACCGCTTATGGCCATAGGCGGTACTACCGCTTTGGACAGCGGTACTACCGCTTGGGGTGATAAGCGGTACTGCCGCTCTGGCCGCGGTACTACCGCTAGGAAGCCAAAACTGCCATAACTTCTGCATATGAGCTCCGAATTGAGCAAACTCAAGCTTGTTGGATGGGGAAAGACGAGTAGCATCAAAGGTTATAGTAAGAAGAGGCAGGGGAGGTATGCCAAAAAATAGAGGAGTGAAACCTCCAACCGAGAAGAACCGGCATAACCTCCAACATCGAAAACATCATAGAAGATGCGAGTGAACTCCGTTTTCGATGAACTCGAGCTTGTCATCAAGATGACCATAAGCTCCAAAACTCACAAGGAGAAGAACCAAACAAGAACCAACAAAGATGATGCAAGGATGCAATGGTTTGAGCTCTCTATGAACGATACGATCAAGCTACTCATCGAGAGCCCCCCTTGATAGTACGACAATCGATCCTATAACCCGGTCTCCCAACTACCATCATAAGACCGGTAAAATAGAAAACCTATCAAGAGCAAACCTTTGCCTTGCACATGGTCCACTTGAGCTAAATGATGACGATCTTGACTCCCTCAAGTTGGACCACCTTTCTTGGTTGTGTTGGCTCGATGAAGACTAGTTGATTGCTCCCCCATACTCCACTATGGGTGAGCCACTCTTCCGCACATCTTCACAAGTCCATTGTCACCACAATGGACGGCAAGCTTCAAGCATTTGATCTCTTCATGATGCTTCACTTGAACTTGCACACCGCAACATCTTCACAAGTCCATTGTCACCGCAATGGACAGCAAGCTTCAAGCATTTGATCTCTTCATGATGCTTCACTTGAACTTGCACACCGCAACCTAACCCCACAAAGAACTCTCACGAAGATCATGGGTTAGTACACAAAGCGTAATTGACAATGCTTACCACACCATGGGATCGCTTGATCCCTCTCGGTACATCTTCTACGCTTTGTGAGTTGATCAAGTTGATTCACTCTTGACTTAGTCTTGATCAACCTTGAATCTTTTCAACTCTCTTCATTTGGATGATGTCTTGAAGATATACATGAATGATCACACAATCTTCTTCTCCAAGACATGCTGGTAATAAGCTCAACTCTCACATGACCAATCTTTGGATAATTCCTTAATAACACCTTGGTCACCACATAAACTCCTTGAAACCAACACATGGACTTCAAGAAATGCCTATGGACAAATCCTTCAAATATAACTCAAGGCAACCATTAGTCCATCGAGATTGTCATCAATTACCAAAACCAAATATGGGGGCACCGCATGTTCTTTCAGCAGGGCTCCCCGCCGCTTCTCCTTCATCTCCATTCAACCCTCTGTCCTCCGGCCACCCCGCCAGGTACCATCTCTACCATGCCCGACAACTGTTTGATGAATCGCCGGAGCTGAAAACAGGTGCCCCTTCTTGTTTGTAGCAATGAATTACGATTTGGAGTACATATACGAGCAGTATGTTGAGTCCTCCGGTAGCTCGTTAGACGAGGAGGAGTACTCCGATGAGACGGCAATGATGCAGGCGGTCCTTGAAGACGCGGAGCGTGCGAAGAAGCATGTTCTCAATTTCAAGGGCTCGATCAAGGGTCATCGCGTGCTCAACCGCAACAGAGCGCGGGCATTTGACACTGATGGCTGACTACTTTTCCCTCGGTGCACTCTTTGTTGACCATTTTTGCCAGCGTTTCGCAGCTAGAAAGGATGTCGAGAGCGTATTTGGAGTTCTTCAGGCCCGTCCGTTTTGCAGTTGTTCGTGGACCTGCAAAACAATAGGATCCGGAGACCTTATGGGAGGTGATGACATGTTGTGTGATCATGCACAACATGATCGTCAAGGATGAGGGTGACGATGCTGCAGCAGCTCTGGAATTTGACTACATGGGTGATCCTATCCAGATTCAGGACCAGAATCCGGTCACACTTAAGGAGTTTATTCAAATGCATCAACAAATTTGGCATCGACCAACTCACGAGCAGCTTAAGGAGGATCTCGTTGAGCATCAGTGAGCGGTGAAAGGGGACAACAATATTGGGATGTAAAATATTTGAATTTTTTTAAATTTTAACTAGTGTTGCATGCGGCTATTTATACTTTTGTGCCCTTTCCATGCGGCTACTTGATCATGCGTACTGGGGAAAAATCGGAATGCCGGATGTATGCAGCTACGGTTAGATGGTTGCCTCCCGCATCCGTGTCCGCAGACGAATGCGGGAGGTTTTTTGCGGGTTGCCATTAAAGATGTCCATACCATTAGATCCCTAGATCCATACAAACCATGCAAAATAAACCTACGTACTACGGGACGTTAGCCACTTCGCTTTGTCGTCGGAGATGTCCACGACATCGGTGCCGGGCGCCGGGTAGATAGGCGCGTAGGAGGGCTCTAACTCCTCCTCATCCATGAATGCGAGCATCTTGTCGACTTTCGCGGCGTGCTCCTTCTCCGCCTCCTGCCAACGACGGCGTCTGGCTTTCGCCTCCAATTCCGACCGGAGGAAATCGAGAATCGCCTGCTGCTCTGCCTGCAGATCCACGTCCCAGCGTCCCCCACATCCACCTCCGGCTTCCTCCACCTCCAAGTCCTTCTCCGGATCCTCCGCGTCTGTAGGTAACCTGGCGGCGATCTGGGCTTTGCACCTTGCCCGGATCTGCTCAAGGAGCTGCAGCCGGTGCTTCGGCCTTAGATATGGGTAGCTCCCTACCCGGCAGTGTAGAGCATGGCTACTAGTGGTGGAGGACGGCGATTGAAAAGTGCGGTGGCGGCGGCGGGCAGGAGGGTGGAAATATGGACGGGTAGGGTTTTGGTGCTGACGGTTGGCTTAAATAGTTGGACTAGGCACTACGTGGCCTACCGGAGCGGCACTATCGGTCCGGACGAAGGAGACGAGGTTCGGATCGCCGGGTTTCGAAGAGTCTTCCTATGGGACTCCATCGTCAGTCTGACGTGGCAGCCACATCCAAGCCTCCTCATATCCGCATGGTTAGCCCGGGCGTTTGAGGCCCATTTAAGACGCCCGTTTGGATTGCTTGCTTTTTAACCGGTTAGTGACCAGACCGTTGCCCAGATGTTTGAGGCGGGTTTGAGACGGCTGGCAGTAGATGCTCTAACGTATTCGTGTATTTATTGTGGAGCACATGAATTCGAAATGTCAGTGCATTATGAAAACCCTAGTACGAAATCAGGCGTCATGCACTCGATTGGATATCCACGAAGTGCAAAACAGACAACCAGAGCCGAGTTCTGCTTTTGGGCGCCGCGACGTGGTACACGAGCACGAACTTGATAGGCGCAGCTTCGTGCGGTACGTACCGGCCCACCTGGTGCCCTAGTCAACCGCGATGATCATGCAACCGTCTCGGTGCGCATGCGTGGCACCATCAACTCGCGACACGTTAGGACGGCAAGTCACGCACGTCCGTCCGTTGTTGTTTCCTGTCGGCATGTACGGCTGATATGGCTGGCAGGCCAATGGCAGTGACAAGCCGTCGAGCAAAATTTAACCTCATCACCGTGGCTTGTGATTCCGTGGTCAAATGTGATCATCTCCGCTTTGCTGCTTACCAACTCCCATTGATTAGCTTACTTTTGCAGGACACGTCTTGAGTAATCGACAGCTAAATAATACTAACAGGTGTGTCCAGAAAAAAAAATCTTTCGATCACGTAAGTGTCAATAACATACTCCCTAAAAAAAGTGTCAATAACATATTTGCAGATCGAAAAACAAAACATATTTGCAAGAAACTCACGATGAAATTTTGGAACCAGATATAGTAAATATGTTCCATATTTTGCAAAGAAACGAGTCATAGTCACATAGACTACTCGTAATCAAAACTAAAGTTACTGGACCATTGTTGAAACTACTTTTTCTTTTCGCAAAAGGCACAAGGCAAAATATAGAGTAGTATAGATATGACTAATCCTTACAAGAACAAAAAAATATGCAAGCAAAATATAGTACCATATTCCCTATGCATCCCTTGGTGGCACGGCAAGCAAAGCTCGCTGTTGTTTGTGGGTCTCCGTCTTACTTAAGCAACCTTGTTGAAACCCATGAGATTGTAGGAACAGTGGTTAGCAAGACATCGATATAGACCAACAGGTGACGACGACTGCGATCTGTACAACTGGTGCCGAGAAGGGCTAGAGGGATATCCTAACTCTAACCAAACAGTGAAGGTGACACTAACCTCACAAGTTCTCGGATGAAGTCGTATCTGATTGGGAACCAGAGAACAAAAACATGCCGCCACATCAACCCCTTCACAGGATAGCATCGTTGTGGACAAACGCTAATTACACCAGAGCAAATGTTCGGCAGTCGACATGATCCTCCGACTCGTCGAAACCCCCTCCAAGGAAGGTCATAGACACGGGGGAAGTCAAGGAACAATTATTCTCATTATCGTCGCTGCCCCAATTTCACCGTTGACGATGAACTCACAAACCCCGTGGGGCACGAACCAGACACATAGATCCGAGGTTCCCCCTGCCCTCGTGCCGCACTAGAGGCCAGCAGAGGGCAAGGGAACCCAGACGACGCCCGTGGGGCGAGGGGAGAGGTCGGTCGCCTCCTCCTATCTTCCAACCTGAAAAACGATTTACATTGCATAGAATATTGCTGTTTCCTTTATATTAAGTTAGAATAATTATGTACTCCTAGTTAACTAGCAATGAAGAGGAGACAAATGAGCCCCAATGCATATCCTTCTTATCAACTTAAGAAATTATTAATTGATAGCTACATCTTTCTTTCTCGAAATCCTTTCATTGATTCCCTCCTTTTCCGCGTAGAAGGGAAACGTGAGAAGCCAACTAATCACACTCCTCACGTCTTACACTGAGAAATCTGTCATGCATTCCCACTGTGCTCAAGTGGCATGCCACTGAAATTTCTAGAAAAATCCTAGTCTTATCTGACAATCCACATGATAGTGAGGCTTGACTATTAGTATTATGTTAGAGGATATGCACATGTTGCTCCCAGAAAGCATAAAGCAATGCACATATTGCTCCGTATGACGGTTAAACCTATATTTTTCTCATCCAAAGGGCTTGTCCTTCTCATTTGTGTGATTCACGTGTTATGAGCTTCTGAAAAGACAACAAAATAAAATAAAACTAAGAATCCGGACCACCAACTGGTCCACATTTCTGGGTTCTTCGTGAGCCTTTTATCCCATGTCGTTCTCATAAATGGAGCAGATTTCGGTGGATGTAGTCGCCGTGTGCTCCAATGCAATTTTGCATTGACATGTTACTAGTCTATGTTACTACCTCTATAATGGAGAGTAACATATGTGTGATAACATGCAACACTTTATTTATTAGGCTATAGACACATCTTGCCTTGATATGTGTGATGTTACTTCTACTACTAGTAACTAGCTATGTTACCACTTTCCTCTTTTTCATTATTTATTGCTTGTCACATCATCTATTTTATCTAAATATGTGTGATGTTACGAGTAGGGAGTTTTGGTGCCCAGGATCATCTGCACCCGGTTAGAAAAAAATCGTAAAAAATACAAAACAAAATAAAAAAATTCTAATTTTTTTGTGCGGTAGACAATTTGATGCGTGAAGCGCGCTTTAGATTTCAAGTCATTTCGTCATCTGAGAAGCTCTCAGCAAAAAAGACAAAAGGGTCAAAACAGTACATGAACAGTAAACATTTTTACAGACCCCCATTTTGTCTTTTTTGCTAAGATCTCCTCCGATGTCCAAATGATATGTAAATTGGAGCGGACCTCACGCATCAAATTGTCTACCGCACAGAAAAAATTGGAATTTTTTGAATTTTTTAGTATTTGTTTTGATTCTTTTCGTCATCGCGGGTGCAGATGAGCTCGGGTGCAAAGATGGATTTTCGTGATGTTACTACCTATGTTACTCCCACTGTGGGTAGTCTTATAGCCTGTTTCACTTCTCTCTCCTCTTCTCTCTCTTCCAACTAAGTAAAAATATAATATTTAAATCATTATAGTCTGCTTACATCATCCTATTGTACTTGCATGCTCTTAGAGCATGGTTCATAATATAGCCGACTGATGGCTATAACATGTAGCCGTGTGATCTATTGCAATAGCCAAAATGTCTTCAACGCCGGTCTGTAAACCGCCCGTATACATCCGGACTGCGGAGGTCATTCAACGCGGTCCTGTATCGGTCTGCGGCGCAGTATAGACGTGCTTTCTCCTGCAAATCGGAGATAAATGTGAGGGGCTTTGCGGGAGTCCGGACTGCTACTATGCCCGCTTCTAACCGCCGTGGCCCACCCAAACCTATCCTCCCTTGCCCGCATGCATTCCTAAAAATACATGTATGTACCCGTAATACAAAGTATTTTTGGGCCTAGGCTCCAGACAAGAAGTGGCAGTTTACAGTATGCTCCAGACCAAACTCCAGCGGGAGAGTTGGCTGGAGGGGAGAGGTGGTTCATCTACGAATGAAGAGAAGGAAAATCCTGGACTTCTCTTTGGAAGCTCACGGTCCCATCAGAGCTCAAAGTTTTCATGTGGAGATTGGCGCAAATTTAGCATATCTGAAAACATAATGTAATTTAATTGTTGATGTAATTGCACAGCTAGCAAACTAACCGTTGTAATTGCGTGTATAGTGAGCATCGTAATCCCGCCAACTAGGGAGATGAATCCTAATGTGCCCACACAGTGAACAAGATAAAACCTATTGCTGCGACCGTGGAAAGCAGTGCAATTAGAACCATCAGGTTGCTTGGTAAAGAGAGTCTCTTTAAAATTGATGTGTCAAGAGAGAATTTAGAGGCAGAACTTTTGTTTGCATCCATACCTCGGTGGCTTGGAATGAAGAGGTGTATCGTCACGTTGGCTGCTACACTAAAAAGAGCAGCGGGGCTATGTGTAGTTCTGAGGGGGCCGGTGCCCCCCCCCCTCCCTTGCATATTTACTGAAGCAAAACTTTTTTAGAGGTTAAATTATGAAGAGCTCAATCATTTGCCTAATTAACATGGAGTTAATTATCATAAATACTATGATAATACTACTGATCACAGGACTAAATGAGTGAGAAGGAAGCTCTGCTGCCGACTTCGCTCAGGAACTGCATCTATCGATGCCACGAACACTTTGTCGCCGGTGTGAGTTTCGGTCGATTTGTTAACTTCATAGGCCAATACAGTGGAGATAAAAATACTGAAGATCAAATTGTATGGGTTGTTGCTCAAAATCCCCACCGGATTCCATGATTGAGGATTAGAAGAAAACAAGTGTAAGATGAAATAACATAGAACTCGAGGCTTACCAGCTCCCATTAGATTTATCTTGCTTACTTTTTGAGCACACATTTACAGTAATCAACATCTAGCTAATAATACAACACTAAGAGGGTTGGACGCGCTTTGCTGCACCATTGATGTTGTTGGGATTCTTAAATTTCTTTACTCGCTCTATTTCAAAATATAAGTGTATTTTTTTTTAAAAGTCAAACTTCTTTAAGTTTCATCATATTTGTAGAGAAATATATTAAAATTCATAATATCAAATTGGTGTTATTAGATTCAACATGAAATGAATTTTCATATTTTTGTTTATTATTGTGAATGTCGATATTTTTGGCTCTAAACTTGGCCAAAATTAAAGAAATTTGAATTTCCAAGAATCTAATACCCCTTATATTTTGACACTGATGGAATATTTAGTTTGACCGGTGTTGGAGATGATGAAGTGTGTTTTATGTTTATTTATAATGCGACTACTTGGTGGGCCTTTCGAGGTGTGATTCTGCGTTATCCCTAATTAACCCATATTTATGCGGGAAAATATTTGCATCGGTGGTTGCATGTACTATATTCATGCTATAGCATCACATGGTGGCGCTTTTTTCTGGGTGATGAGAGTTTGCGAGGGGTTGACATGTTTTTATAGGCCGGCTCCTGCTGATTGATTTGAAATATCGTTGGCCCGACCAGAGTCATAAACCAAATCCAAAATTGAACATATCAATCGAACGAAAGAGTTTTAAGATTAGAGAACATGAAGAATTTAAAAACTTAAACAGGAGAGCTCTTTGAGAAATTGTTGACCCGGTCAAAATCGGGTGACCCAATTCTAAATTGAAGCCTCAATTAATTGTGAAGCTCTAAAAATTAGGAAGCATAGTGTGTTGTATAAAAAATTGAATGAGAGAGTTTTGAGAAATTGTTGACCCGGTCAAAATTCGGTGACCAAATAACAATTGGTGACCTCAATTGATTGTGAGGCCTCCAATCCTAGGGAGCTTAGCGATATGGTATATATGTGAACTATTTTGCTCACATTTTCATACCATTTCATTCGTGCTTAGAAATACACTCTTGCGAGTATGTAAGTATCGATGACATAGTTGATTGCAAAAAAAAATCGATAACATATTTACCATATTTGCATAGAAAAGAGTTGTAGTGACACATACTACTGGTAATCAAAACTCCAGTTTACTGAACCATTGTCTAAAACTCTACTATATCTCCTTCCATTAAGGTGGAAGAAGAGTATGTATTCCTTGTCATCTTGAAGTGAAAAAGGTGACAAAGAAGCTCCAATGCATATCTTTTTTATCAACTTAAGGAATTGGTATGATGGCTACATCTTTCTTTCTATAAATCTTTTCATGGATTCCCTCTTTTTCAGTGTAAAATAAAAACTGAGAAGGAGGGAACCCAACTGATCCAATCATCTCTAGTCTAACGTCGAGAAATCTGTCGTTCATTTCCCTTTTGGCTCAAGTGGCAGGCCACTGGAATTTCTAGGAATTTCAGAGTCATATCTCAAGTCGCATGTTGCCTATCGACGATCTGCATGACGGTGAGTCCCGGCGGTTATTATGTTAGAGGATATGCACCTATTGATCTGTCATTAGCCTCAACCTGTAAGTGCAAAGGGCTTGTCCTTCTCAATCCATGCGATTCACGTGTTATAGACTTCTATAAAGGTCATGTAAATGGATTTGCTTTTTTTTGTGACAAAAAGAAAATGAATTAAAAACTACAAATGAGGAACATCAATTGGCCCACACTCTTTTGTCCAATGCTGAACTTTAATTCATCACACAAGCCGGCTCTTATCCCATGTTGTGCTCATGCATAATTTCGCACTCCTTCTGTTTCTTTTTAATCCCCATATAACATTTGTGTAAATTCAAACTTCGTAAAGTTTGACCAAATTTATATTTTAAAACATCAATATTTACAATACTAAAATGATTGAATATGAAAGTTAAGTTCACAATGCAAGTAATGATATTGACTTAGTATTTGTGAGTGTTGATATTTTTCAAATAAACATGGTCAAACTTTACTTCAGACAAATCTTATATGCAAAGTAAAAAAGAAAAAAAAGGAGTATAATATCAACCCATGCCTCATGAGTCGTAAGTAAGGACGTACATGTCCATTATATTTCAAGCATGAAAATATTTTTACTAGCCTGCCAAACTAGTGGTATCGAGAGATGGTGTCACACGATCAAACTTGCCCTAAGAAATTTGTGAATTGGCACTTTTGTTGTCATGACAGCTGCCAGGACAAATGTCAACCACACAAATTTAGGGTTTAAACCATCGGCCCAAGGAAACAATGGCGGATCAAACACAAGATATTACTTGTTGTTATGAAATTATTAATCCTCGCCGATTTTTATGGCCTGCTTGCTACGAGGAAGGAGATGATGGCTTTGGCAACTTCGGAAATCCTGAGATATTCTCTGAACTATATATTTAAAAAAATCCTAGATTTTTTCTTTAGAATTCAAAATTTCAAGCGTGATCTAGGAAGTGAAACAGGTGCAACAACACATTTATCAAATAGTATTCTACCTTTCCATCTATGACTCTGAATACAAAGCAGGCATCCAGATTCAGGTCACACAAAACAAAACATATTTAGACACCCTTTCCAGGCTATTACCCTCTTTTCTTGGACACAGAGTTTTTTTATCCCGAGTCCACATGCTCCACGGCAAACAGTAAAATCAAAGAAATAGAAAAAGATTAAAAAATGGTTTTTTTGTTGATAGACATTGATGAATTCTTCACATGCGTGCCGATTTCATGATGAAACGATATTCATGGAGGTCCAGGAGAAATATACAAAATCGATGACCAAAAAGACTATCATTTGGATATTGCCCTCTGTTTTCAAGCTATTTCGGTGGCGTGTCCATGTCACTTTTTTATGTGAGCTCCGCTTCGGTAGATCCCCCTCTCACAAAACGTATAAAGGGTAATATAGACCTTTGTCAAATCGTATCTAGTTTCGTATGTATGATGGGTAATCCGTCCGTACATACGTCATCCAAGTACCCCTCCCGCCCAGGCCGGCCCATTAACACCCTTTTGTTCTCTTCTATTAAAGTTCAAAAAATACGCAAAAACCTACCTTCGAACTCGAAACCTCTACCCATCGTATGAAAAGCGGTAACCAACAGGACACCTTAACTCTTGTGATCATTATGATATGACACTGCTCTTAGTTAAAAACCGGGCTGCCCATCAGACTATAGAGGTCCAATATTTTAATATGGCCCACACATGGTTTGTTGGTTTGGATCCTCGATCCTTAATTCATTGCTCTAGTTAATCATTCCACTACTCACCTGCGCTACATATGCACCCTCTCGTTGCTTTCTAATTTAGTGCTTCCTGATTGAACGTACGCATCAACATATGGTAGATTTATAGTACTTAAAAAAGATTTATAGTACTTGACCATTAGCCGGAAATTGCTTCCCATAAATCATGCCAAATTTCCTTTATTATAAAAAAATCTAGTAAGTTGTGAGTTGCTTCACACATACAAATATAAGAGAATAATTATTATTCGAGGGATGTGGAGTAGCTGTTCCTAACCTCAAATACACCCTGATGAACAGTAAATCGAAAAATATAGTAAAGAAGTTATGAATTTTCTTTCTAAACTTTGACAAATGCTCTATGTGCTTGCCATAGTTCAGCACAAAATGACAATCGTGGAAACCGTGGCAAAAAAACAAAAAAATCAATGCTCCAAAAATGCTAGTTTTATAAACATTTTGAAGTACTAATTTTTTTTTGGCCACGACTTCCACGAATGTCATTTCGTGCTGAAATTTTGCAGGCATGCAAAAATTTGTCAAAGTTTACAACCAAAAAAATCAGATTTTTTTTATTAATCTTTTTAAGTTCTACAGTTCACAAGGGTGCATCTGGTCTCAGGATCAGAATAGGAATTTCGTTATTCGAGATGCATTTTGTGCAGCCCTTCAAGCTTAAGTGGCATGGAAGCATTATTCTTTATCAGTAGAAGCATCCTTTTTATGGTGTGATGAGAACATATTTATTCCATATTTATCGATTGTATTGATAGAAATATTTTTTGCCTCGATAGAAGCATTATTTCTATGCTCTATGGTAGCATTTCAATGAATTGTAAGTATATTCTGATGTAGAAAAAAACAATATTTCTATTTGATGGAAACATTTACTTTTTGCAAAATATATTATACTGAAGCAAAACAAGAATATACACATACACAAA
The DNA here is from genome assembly GCF_002575655.3 of Aegilops tauschii subsp. strangulata. Lineage (NCBI taxonomy): Eukaryota > Viridiplantae > Streptophyta > Magnoliopsida > Poales > Poaceae > Aegilops > Aegilops tauschii. The sequence goes on from NC_053035.3 coordinate 49,310,569, forward strand.
TTTAATTGGGGTTTTAACAAGTTTTGCATTTTCTGGAGTTTTCCCGGTGAAAAAAGGCCAATGAATGGTCGGCCATGTCGCAACTTGCATCGGTGTCTGGCATGAATTCCTACCATCGGCATGTCCACCTACTTGAAGAAAGTTGAGGTCATTTCAAAGATGTCAAAAAATAGACCATGTTGAACGAAGGGCCTTCACATAGGGCAGAAAGCTCCATCTGAGAGCACGTTGTTTCTCGACATCCTTGAAATGGCTTCATTTTTTCATGGCATTATATGACCAATTTAAGCCACTATACCAAGTTGTTTCATTTTGGATAAGTTTTGCATTTTTTGAAGTTTTTCCGGTGAAAAAATGTTGATAAATGGCTGGACGTGTCCCAACTTGCATCGGTGTCGAAAATTGTTCAAACCTAACATGATGCCTACAATGGGCATTTGCACCTGCTTGCAAAAGTAGAGATCATTTCAAGGATGTCCAAAAATACACCATGTTGAATGAAGGATGTTCGGGTTGGTCAGAAGTCTCAGTTTGAGAGCACATTGTTTCTCGACATCCTTGAAATGGCCCCAGTTTTTTTTTCATGCCCTTTTATGACCAATTCAAGGCAGCATGCCAAGTCGTTTGAGTTTTTTAACAAGTTTTGCATTTTATGGAGTTTTCAGTGAAATAAGGTCGATAAATGGCCGGACGTGTCACAACTTGCATACGGTGTCGGAAATCGTTCAAACCTGGCTAAGTATGTTGACGCTTTAGAAGCGACAAAGAAGATGTTGAATCATATAGTTCATTCATGAACTTAGTATAGTTCCAAGATGGCTTTTGACAATGGGACACTTGTTGGGAATCGTAGCATAATTTAAAATTTTCCTACGCTCACCAAGATGCATCTATGGAGTCTACTAGCAACAAGGGGAAAGGAGTGGATCTACATACCCTTGTAGATCGCGAGCGGAAGCGTTCCAATGAACGTGGATGACGGAGTCGTACTCGCCGTGATCCAAATCACCGATGACCGAGTGCCGAACGTACGGCACCTCCGCGTTCAACACACGTACGGTGCAGCGACGTCTCCTCCTTCTTGATCCAGCAAGGGGGAAGGAGAGGTTGATGGAGATCCAACAGCACGACGGCGTGGTGGTGGATGTAGCGGCTCTCCGGCAGGGCTTCGCAAGCTTCTGCGAGAGAGAGAGAGAGGTGTTGCAGGGGAGGAGGGAGGCGCCCAAGGCTTAGATCTTGCTGCCCTCCCTTCCCCCCACTATATATAGGGCCAAGGGAGAGGGGGGGGGGCGCAGCCTTGCCCCTTCCTCCAAGGAAGGGTGCGGCCAGGGGGGAGTCCTTTCCCCCCAAGGCACCTCGGAGGTGCCTTCCCCCTTTAGGACTCTCCCTTTTTTCTTATCTCTTGCGCATGGGCCTCTTGGGGCTGGTTCCCTTGGCCCATATAGGCCAAGGCGCACCCCTTACAGCCCATGTGGCCCCCCGGGGCTGGTGGACCCCCTTGGTGGACCCCCGGACCCCTTTCGGCACTCCCGGTACAATACCGATAAAGTGCGAAACTTTTCCGGCGACCAAAATAAGACTTCCCATATATAAATCTTTACCTCCGGACCATTCCGGAACTCCTCGTGACGTCCGGGATCTCATCCGGGACTCCGAACAACTTTCGGGTTTCCGCATACATATATCTCTACAACCCTAGCGTCACCGAACCTTAAGTGTGTAGACCCTACGGGTTCGGGAGACATGCAGACATGACCGAGACGCCTCTCCGGTCAATAACCAATAGCGGGATCTGGATACCCATGTTGGCTCCCACATGCTCCACGATGATCTCATCGGATGAACCACGGTGTCGAGGATTCAATCAATCCGTATGCAATTCCCTTTGTCAAACGGTATGTTACTTGCCCGAGATTCGATCGTCGGTATCCCAATACCTTGTTCAATCTCGTTACCGGCAAGTCTCTTTACTCGTACCGCAATGCATGATCCCGTGACTAACGCCTTAGTCACATAGAGCTCATTATGATGATGCATTACCGAGTGGGCCCAGAGATACCTCTCCGTTTACACGGAGTGACAAATCCCAGTCTCGATCCGTGCCAACCCAACAGACACTTTCGAAGATACCCGTAATGCACCTTTATAGTCACCCAGTTACGTTGTGACGTTTGGCACACCCAAAGCACTCCTACGGTATCCGGGAGTTGCACGATCTCATGGTCTAAGGAAAAGATACTTGACATTGGAAAAGCTCTAGCAAACGAAACTACACGATCCTTTTATGCTATGCTTAAGTTGGGTCTTGTCCATCACATCATTCTCCTAATGATGTGATCCCATTATCAATGACATCCAATGTCCATAGTCAGGAAACCATGACTATCTGTTGATCAACGAGCTAGTCAACTAGAGGCTTACTAGGGACAGGTTGTGGTCTATGTATTCACACATGTATTACGATTTCCGAACAATACAATTATAGCATGAATAATAGACAATTACCATGAACAAAGAAATATAATAATAACCATTTATTATTGCCTCTAGGGCATATTTCCAACAACACTACTGCAGGTAGTTGCTCCATAACTCAGTCTGAGGAATCCAGGTTCGACCTGTGATTCACATACATACAAAGCCAAGTCCACACAAAATATGAATTTTGTGAAAACGTGAAAACGCGAGGACATGCAAAGATACAAACGGAACTGAAGTCGTCAGATCCGTTGGACATCAGGCTATACCACAAGCGAAGCATATTTACACCGGTGTGCCACAGGTGTGAAGTGCATTAGCATAAGCTAGATTATTGACTCTAGTGCAAGTGGGAGTCTGTAGGAGATATGCCCTAGAGGCAATAATAAATGATATTATTTATCTCCGAGTTCATAATTATGTTTATGTTCCATGCTATAACTGCAATGATTCTCGAGTCTGCAATATCCACGAGGCTCGGAGGAAGACTCATATGCACGTGTGGAATAATAAATGGTAAGAAGTATTCCTAGTCTGGCCTCTAAGACTAGCTCAAGTGTTGCATGATGGTTATGTTTTCCTGATCATGGGCATGTCTATGTCAGCAACCTTGAGGGCACAATGTTAAGAGAACATTTGTGTTGAATCGACCCGGCATGATGTTATGCTATGAGATTCATTCGTCACAAGTTTATTGGTACATAACACAGAGATGGTTAACGTTTGCATGATTTCTTAGACCATGATAGTATCGAGTTTCTTCATGCTTGCTTCATGAACTTTGGGGTTTGTTAAACGTCATCCGTAAATGGGTGGCTATTACGGCGGCTTACGGGTTCATGGAAAAGTGTGTCAAGTAACTTGATAGCTCAAGATTGGGATTTGCTCCTCCGACGATGGAGAGATATCTCTGGGCCCTCTCGGTCTTACGGTATCCATCATCGTCTGGCCAGACACTTTGTGATTTGATCACGGGGATGCCGGAACACGATAACGAGAAAAGAGAACAATACCGGTAACGAGGTAACTAGCATAGTAGACAAGTTGTTGATCCACGGGAATGCCAACATGTCTCACCTCGGGTATTTGTAACATATCGCGAAGCAACAGGAATAGCACACGGCAACTGGAGGTTCACTCGAATATTTATTCGTGTGGGTATAGGGGTCAATATGGGTGTCCATGGCCCCGATGTTGATCATTGATCGGAAGGGGTTCCGGGTCATGTCTATACTTCACCGAACCTATAGGGTCACACGCTTAAGGGTCATCTATCTGCTGAATACTAGACAGGGAGTCTGAGAGAAAATCACCGAAAAAGTTTCGGACACCGAAAAGTTTCGGACAGCGGAATCGTACCACAGAGAGAGGTCATCGGATAAGTTTCGATGATACCGAAAAGTTGTTTCGGGATACACCATTAAGTCAAATTGGTTTCGGCACATGCCTGATAATTCTTGGAGGATGCCAGAATCATTCTGGAAGCTTTTTGGAATTTTCTGAGATAAAAACCGGAAATGTTCCGGAGCTGCCGGAGCCACTTCAGATGCGTTTCGCAGATGAAAATCACTAAAATCGGAATTGTTTCGGAACGCGTTGAAAATCATTTTAGTGGGTACTGGAAATGTTCTTAGCCCACATAAATATTTTCAGTTCGATCAGACGCTGAAAAATGTCGTCGTGAATAGTGAAAATCAGCTTTATGGTTACTTTATGGAAAGCCACGTTTTGGGGCTTTGCTCCAAAAGATCTTGGGGATGAAATGGATGGATAGGAGCCATTTTTGGGCCCCTCATGGGGGTGTGGCCGGCCACATGCGGTATCCCCCCTTGGGGACCCTCTTGTTCCTTGGTTTCACTCCTAGGTCCTTGTGGAAGGACTTCATTCATGTGCATTTTGGGTTTTTTGTGAAACTACCCTACCCCCTTGGGATTTCCTATAAATAGAGGTGGAGGGGCAGCCCTCCACACTCATCCCTTGCTCTCATACACATGCCATGCATTATCTGGCTTCTTCTCTCCCTCCCACGAAAAGAGTTTCGTAGAGCTGTAAGGCTGTCTGGGTTCCGGCAGGAACTAGTTCTGGACGGCGAAGCCCTGCCGGATAGATGACACCGTATGTGTGCAACTCTGTAGAAAGATCGTAGTTTCGGTCTTAGTTCGTGAGTGCCTCCCGAAGGGCTGTCCGTGTGACCGTCCGAGTTTCGAAGGTCCTCCCGAAGGGCTGTCCGAGTGACCGTTCGAGTTTCGAAGGTCCTCCCGAAGGGCTGTCCGCGACACCGTCCGGGGGGCTGTTCGACCGCCTCCCGGAGGGCTGTCTGAGGAGCATATGAGGGTATACATCCTCGCGGTTGGGAGGTTGTAAATCCTAGCTACGGGGATCTGCACCGCCGATCGTCATCGACTCTACTTCCCGCTGCGCTACGAGTCGGTAACGAAAAAGATCAAACCATGTATGCAGTCTCCATAGTGGTCCTGGGCTGGTGCGTAGGTCGGAAATTTTTTGTTTTCTGCTGCGTTACCCTACAGTGGCATCAAGAGCCGTGCTATGCGTAGATGCAGGTTTCGATCTAGAATACATGGAGATGTATGGGTATTGCATAATATAATTAGGTAGTAGATGAGATCTATTGCTGAAAATTATTTATGCGGGTGACAGATGAAATCTGTTACCCGACGTTCTTGTTGCTTCCCTAGAATTTGCGTTTGCTCAATGTCGAGACAGCATGGTGGAATTTGACAAAGTTCTGGCAATCCGTGATCCTGATTGATCATGGAAGTGCTATCAGTTCTTTGGGTTCTGCCGTAGTCAAAAGAAAGATGAAATTCGCAGATGAAAGGGCATTGCAGATATGATCTGCACGGGGGTCATGCGTATGAAGAAGTTTATGGGGCTCGAGATTTAATTATCCCGTGCTTCATACACCCCGAGATGTTAATCTAGCAACCTGAATAATCATACTTGATGATAAAACGTTGGTAGTTGCGGTTTAAGTCAAAACCTTAGAAGCCACGTAAAATAAAATTTTGCATAAACCTATTAGAGGCGTCTAACTTGGTTTTGCAGGATGTGCATGTGATGTGGTATAGCAGTGCTCATACTAATTCGATTATGTATGAGATGACTATATGATGTAATTTGATTAACATGACCTGCGTGTCATGATTCGGCATGATGGCTGGAGCCATATGATTGCATTTTAATGACCTGCGTGTCAACCTTGTTGTAATGCATTATTTTGTTAGCTATAGAGATAGCAATATTATCTGGTGCATCGACAAGGTGGTGGCAATCTTCGCGAAGGCTAGTCAAAGATATAGTTCTTGCGAATTATGGTTAAACATGTTAATCACTAATTCTTGGGTATTGTGAGTTCATCACAAAAATGCCCGCTCGATTGCATTCTGTTGCAACTCGATGTAAGAACTACTATGGCCTGAAAGACTAGCTAGAAATGAGGTTAAGGTATACACAGGGAACATAGTAAATGTTACTATACCTTCCATCGGTGTATTGCCGTCTGTATTTATTTTCATAATTCATTTAGAGTTTTACAAACTCTATCCCATTGCATAAGGCATCTTGCAAGAAGGTTGTTCATAAGAGAACTTTTTATGTTCGATGTTATGAATAACACAAGGGCCATACTTTCATTATGAATAAGATGTATGTTATGAATATTTATAATAATACAATACCTCTGGGTTTACTTTTCATAATTCATTTTAGAGTTTCATACACTCTAGCCCATTGCACAATGTTTGTTGCAAAAGAGTTGTTCATAAAAACAACAATTGTTGTTAAGTATTATGAATAACATAAGGGCCATACTGTTGGAAATATGCCCTAGAGGCAATAATAAATGGTTATTATTATATTTCTTTGTTCATGGTAATTGTCTATTATTCATGCTATAATTGTATTGTCCGGAAATCGTAATACATGTGTGAATACATAGACCACAACGTGTCCCTAGCAAGCCTCTAGTTGACTAGCTCGTTGATCAACTGATAGTCACGGTTTCCTGACTATGGACATTAGATGTCATTGATAACGGGATCACATCATTAGGAGAATGATGTGATGGACAGGACCCAATCCTAAGCATAGCATAAAAGATCGTGTAGTTTCATTTGCTAGAGCTTTTCCAATGTCAAGTATCTTTTCCTTAGACCATGAGATCGTGCAACTCCCGGATACCGTAGGAGTGCTTTGGGTGTGCCAAACGTCACAACGTAACTGGGTGACTATAAAGGTGCACTACGGGTATCTCCGAAAGTGTCTGTTGGGTTGGCACGGATCGAGACTGGGATTTGTCACTCCGTGTGACGGAGAGGTATCTCTGGGCCCACTCGGTAATGCATCATCATAATGAGCTCTATGTGACTAAGGCGTTAGTCACGGGATCATGCATTGCGGTACGAGTAAAGAGACTTGCCGGTAACGAGATTGAACAAGGTATTGGGATACCGACGATCGAATCTCGGGCAAGTAACATACCGATTGACAAAGGGAATTGCATACGGGATTGATTGAATCCTCGACACCGTGGTTCATCCGATGAGATCATCGTGGAACATGTGGGAGCCAACATGGGTATCCAGATCCCGCTGTTGGTTATTGACCGGAGAGGCGTCTCGGTCATGTCTGCATGTCTCCCGAACCCGTAGGGTCTACACACTTAAGGTTCGGTGACGCTAGGGTTGTAGAGATATGTGTATGCGGATACCCGAAAGTTGTTCGGAGTCCCGGATGAGATCCCGGACGTCACGAGAGGTTTCGGAATGGTCCGGAGGTGAAGAATTATATATAGGAAGTCAAGTTTCGGCCACCGGGAAAGTTTCGGGGGTTACCGGTATTGTACCGGGACCACCAGGTGGGGCCACCTATCCCGGAGGGCCCCGTGGGCTGAAAGTGGAAGGGAACCAGCCCTAGTGGGCTGGGCGCCCCCCCATGGGCCTCCCCCCATGCGCCTAGGGTTGGGAACCCTAGGGTGGGGGGGCTTTCCCCTTGCCTTGGGGGGCAAGGCACCCCTTCCCCCCTTTTTGGCCGCCGCCCCCACCCTAGATGGGATCTGGCCGGCGCCCCCCCTTCCCAGGGGGCCTATATAAAGGGGGGGGGAGGGAGGGCAGCAACCTACAGCCTTGGGTGCCTCCCTCCTCCCCTGCTACACCTCTCCATCTCGCAGAAGCTCGGCGAAGCCCTGCCGAGACCCGCTACATCCACCACCACGCCGTCGTGCTGCTGGATCTCCATCAACCTCTCCTCCCCCCTTGCTGGATCAAGAAGGAGGAGACGTCGCTGCACCGTACGTGTGTTGAACGCGGAGGTGCCGTCCGTTCGGCACTCGGTCATCGGTGATTTGGATCACGGCGAGTACGACTCCGTCATCCACGTTCATTGGAACGCTTCCGCTCGCGATCTACAAGGGTATGTAGATGCACTCCTTTCCCCTCGTTTCTAGTACACTCCATAGATGCATCTTGGTGAGCGTAGGAAAATTTGAAAATTATGCTACGATTCCCTACAGTGGCATCATGAGCCAGGCCTATGCGTAGTTACTATGCACGAGTAGAACACAAAGCAGTTGTGGGCGTTGAGTTTGCCAATTCTTCTTGCCGCTACTAGTCTTTTCTTGTTTCGGCGGCATTGTAGGATGAAGCGGCCCGGACCGACCTTACACGTACACTTACGTGAGACAGGTTCCACCGATTGACATGCACTAGTTGCATAAGGTGGCTAGCGGGTGTCTGTCTCTCCTACTTTAGTCGGAACGGATTCAATGAAAAGGGTCCTTATGAAGGGTAAATAGAAATTGGCAAATCACGTTGTGGTCATACGTAGGTAAGAAACGTTCTTGATAGAAACCTACAAACCACGTAAAAACTTGCAACAACAATTAGAGGACGTCTAACTTGTTTTTGCCGCAAGTGCTATGTGATGTGATATGGCCAGAAGATGTGATGAATGATATATGTGATGTATGAGATTGATCATATTCTTGTAATAGGAATCACGACTTGCATGTCGATGAGTATGACAACCGGCAGGAGCCATAGGAGTTGTCTTTATTATTTTGCATGACCTGCGTGTCATTGAATAACGCCATGTAAATTACTTTACTTTGTTGCTAAACGCGTTAGCCATAGAAGTAGAAGTAATCGTTGGCGTGACGAATTCATGAAGACACAATGATGGAGATCATGATGATGGATATCATGGTGCCCCGAAGATGGAGATCAAAGGAGCATAATGATATTGGCCATATCATGTCACTATTTGATTGCATGTGATGTTTATCATGTTTTTGCATCTTATTTGCTTAGAACGACGGTAGTAAGTAAGATGATCCCTTATGATAATTTCAAGAAAGTGTTCACCCTAACTGTGCACCGTTGCGAAGGTTCGTTGTTTCGAAGCACCACGTGATGATTGGGTGTGATAGATTCTAACGTTTGAATACAACGGGTGTTGACGAGCCTAGCATGTACAGACATGGCCTCGGAACACACGCAATACACTTAGGTTGAATTGACGAGCCTAGCATGTACAGACATGGCCTCGGAACACAGAGGACCGAAAGGTCGAGCATGAGTCGTATAGAAGATACGATCAACATGGAGATGTTCACCGATCTTGACTAGTCCGTCTCACGTGATGATCGAACACGGCCTAGTTAAACTCGGATCATGTTTCACTTAGATGACTAGAGGGATGTCTATCTGAGTGGGAGTTCATTCAATAATTTGATTAGATGAACTTAATTATCATGAACTTAGTCTAAAATCTTTACACTATGTCTTGTAGATCAAATGGCCAACGTTGTCCTCAATTTCAACGCGTTCCTAGAGAAAACCAAGCTGAAAGATGATGGCAGCAACTATACGGACTGGGTCCGGAACCTGAGGATCATCCTCATAGTAGCCAAGAAAGATTATGTCTTAGAAGCACCGCTAGGTGATGCACCAATCCCACAGAACCAAGACGTTATGAACGCTTGGCAGCAGCGTGCTGATGATTACTCCCTCGTTCAGTGCGGCATACTTTACAGCTTAGAACCGGGTCTCCAAAAGCGTTTTGAGAAACATGGAGCATATGAGATGTCCGAGGAGCTGAAATTGGTTTTCCAAGCTCATCCCGGGTCGAGAGATATGAAGTCTCCGACAAGTTCTTCAGCTGTAAAATGGAGGAGAATAGTTCTATTAGTGAGCACATACTCAGAATGTCTGGGTTGCACAACCTCTTGACTCGGCTGGGAGTTAATCTCCCGGATGACGCGGTCATTGACAGAATCCTTCAGTCGCTTCCACCAAGCTTCAAGAGCTTTGTGATGAACTACAATATGCAGGGGATGGAAAAGACCATTCCTGAGGTATATTCAATGCTGAAATCAGCTGAGGTAGAGATCAGAAAAGAACATCAAGTGTTGATGGTGAATAAAACCACTAAGTTCAAGAAGGGCAAGGGTAAGAAGAACTTCAAGAAGGACGGCAAGGGAGTTGCCGTGCCCGGTAAACCAGTTACTGGGAAGAAGTCGAAGAATGGACCCAAGCCTGAGACTGAGTGCTTTTATTGCAAGGGAAGTGGTCACTGGAAGCGGAACTGCCCCAAATACTTAGCGGACAAGAAGAAGGCCGGCAACACCAAAGGTATATGTGATATACATGTAATTGATGTGTACCTTACCAGTACTCGTAGTAGCTCCTGGGTATTTGATACCGGTGCGGTTGCTCATATTTGTAACTCAAAACAGGAACTACGGAATAAACGGAGACTGGCGAAGGACGAGGTGACGATGCGCGTCGGGAATGGTTCCAAGGTCGATGTGATCGCCGTCGGCACGCTACCTCTGCATCTACCCACGGGATTAGTGTTAAACCTCAATAATTGTTATTTAGTGCCAGCTTTGAGCATGAACATTGTATCTGGATCTCGTTTAATTCAAGATAGCTACTCATTTAAATCCGAGAATAATGGTTGTTCTATTTATTTGAGAGATATGTTTTATGGTCATGCCCCGCTGGTCAATGGTTTATTTTTGATGAATCTCGAACGTGATGTTACACATGTTCATAGTGTGAATACCAAAAGATGTAAAGTTGATAACGATAGTCCCACATACTTGTGGCACTGCCGCCTTGGTCACATTGGTGTCAAGCGCATGAAGAAGCTCCATTCAGATGGACTTTTGGAGTCTCTTGATTACGAATCATTTGACACGTGCGAACCATGCCTCATGGGTAAGATGATCAAGACTCCGTTCTCCGGAACAATGGAGCGAGCAACCAACTTGTTGGAAATCATACATACCGATGTGTGTGGTCCAATGAGTGTTGAGGCTCGCGGAGGATATCGTTATGTTCTCACTCTCACTGATGATTTAAGTAGATATGGATATGTCTACCTAATGAAACACAAGTCTGAAACCTTTGAAAAGTTCATGGAATTTCAGAGTGAAGTTGAGAATCAACGTGACAGGAAAATAAAATTCTTACGATCAGATCGTGGTGGAGAATATTTAAGTCACGAATTTGGTACACACTTAAGGAAATGTGGAATAGTTTCACAACTCACGCCGCCTGGAACACCTCAGAGAAACGGTGTGTCCGAACGTCGTAATCGCACTCAATTGGATATGGTGCGATCTATGATGTCTCTTACCGATTTACCGCTCTCATTTTGGGGCTATGCTTTAGAGACATCCGCATTCACTTTAAATAGGGCTCCGTCGAAATCCGTTGAGACGACACCGTATGAATTATGGTTTGGGAAGAAACCTTAGCTGTCGTTTCTAAAAGTTTGGGGATGCGATGCTTATGTCAAGAAACTTCAACCTGAAAAGCTCGAACCCAAGTCCGAAAAATGCGTCTTCATAGGATACCCTAAGGAAACTATTGGGTATACCTTCTACCTCAGATCCGAAGGCAAGATCTTCGTTGCCAAGAACGGGTCCTTTCTAGACAAGGAGTTTCTCTCGAAAGAATTGAGTGGGAGGAAAGTGGAACTTGATGAGGTGATAGTCACCCCTTCCGAACCGGAAAGTAGCGCAGCACGGGAAAATGTTCCTCTGGTGCCTACACCGACTGGGGAGGAAGTTAATGATGATGATCATGAAGCTTCAGATCAAGTTACTGAACTTCGTAGGTCCACAAGGACACGTTCCGCACCAGAGTGGTACGGCAACCCTGTCCTGGAAATCATGTTGTTAGACAACGGTGAACCTTCGAACTATGAAGAAGCGATGGCGGGCCCGGATTCCGAAAAATGGCTGGAAGCCATGAAATCCGAGATAGAATCCATGTATGAAAACAAAGTATGGAATTTGACTGACTTGCCCGATGAGCGGTGAGCCATAGAAAACAAATGGATCTTTAAGAAGAAGACGGACGCGGATGGTAATGTGACCATCTACAAAGCTCGACTTGTCGCTAAGGGTTATCGACAAGTTCAAGGGGTTGACTACGATGAGACTTTCTCACCCGTAGCGAAGCTGAAGTCTGTCCAAATCATGTTAGCAATTGCCGCATACTATGATTATGAGATATGGCAAATGGACGTCAAAACGGCATTCCTTAAGGAAGATTTGTATATGATGCAGCCGGAAGGTTTTGTCGATCCTAAGAATGCTAACAAAGTATGCAAGCTCCAGCGCTCAATCTATGGGCTGGTGCAGGCATCTCGGAGTTGGAACATTCGCTTTGATGAGATGATCAAAGCGTTTGGGTTTACACAGACTTATGGAGAAGCCAGTGTTTACAAGAAAGTGAGTGGGAGCTCTGTAGCATTTCTCATATTATATGTGGATGACATACTATTGATGGGAAATGATATAGAATTCTTGGAAAGTATAAAGGCCTATTTGAATAAGTGTTTTTCAATGAAGGACCTTGGAGAAGCTGCTTATATATTAGGCATCAAGATCTATAGAGAAAGATCAAGACGCCTCATTGGTCTTTCACAGAGTACATACCTTGACAAGATATTGAAGAAGTTCAGTATGGATCAGTCCAAGAAGGGGTTCTTGCCTATATTGCAAGGTGTGCAATTGAGCACGGCTCAATGTCTGACCACGGCAGAAGATATAGAAAAGATGAGTGTCATCCCCTATGCCTCGGCCATAGGGTCTATTATGTATGCCATGCTGTGTACTAGACCTGATGTAAACCTTGCCGTAAGTTTGGTAGGAAGGTACCAAAGTAATCCCGGCATGGAACACTGGAGAGCGGTCAAGAATATCCTGAAGTACCTGAAGAGGACTAAGGATATGTTTCTCGTTTATGGAGGTGACGAAGAGCTTGTCGTAAAGGGTTACGTCGACGCTAGCTTCGACACAGATCTGGATGACTCGAAGTCACAGACCGGATACGTGTATATTTTGAATGGAGGAGCAGTAAGCTGGTGCAGTTGCAAGCAAAGCGTCGTGGCGGGATCTACATGTGAAGCGGAGTACATGGCAGCCTCGGAGGCAGCACAGGAAGCAGTCTGGATGAAGGAGTTCATTACCGACCTAGGGGTGATTCCCAATGCGTCGGGCCCAATGACTCTCTTCTCTGACAACACTGGAGCTATTGCCCTTGCGAAGGAGCCCAGGTTTCACAGGAAGACCAGGCATATCAAGCGTCGCTTCAACTCCATTCGTGAAAGTGTTCAAAATGGAGACATAGATATTTGTAAAGTACATACGGACCTGAATGTAGCAGATCCGTTGACTAAACCTCTCCCTAGGGCAAAACATGATCAACACCAGGACGCAATGGGTGTTCGATTCATCACAATGTAACTAGATTATTGACTCTAGTGCAAGTGGGAGACTGTTGGAAATATGCCCTAGAGGCAATAATAAATGGTTATTATTATATTTCTTTGTTCATGGTAATTGTCTATTATTCATGCTATAATTGTATTGTCCGGAAATCGTAATACATGTGTGAATACATAGACCACAACGTGTCCCTAGCAAGCCTCTAGTTGACTAGCTCGTTGATCAACTGATAGTCACGGTTTCTTGACTATGGACATTAGATGTCATTGATAACGGGATCACATCATTAGGAGAATGATGTGATGGACAGGACCCAATCCTAAGCATAGCATAAAAGAGCGTGTAGTTTTGTTTGCTAGAGCTTTTCCAATGTCAAGTATCTTTTCCTTAGACCATGAGATCGTGCAACTCCCGGATACCGTAGGAGTGCTTTGGGTGTGCCAAACGTCACAACGTAACTGGGTGACTATAAAGGTGCACTACGGGTATCTCCGAAAGTGTCTGTTGGGTTGGCACGGATCGAGACTGGGATTTGTCACTCCGTGTGACGGAGAGGTATCTCTGGGCCCACTCGGTAATGCATCATCATAATGAGCTCTATGTGACTAAGGCGTTAGTCACGGGATCATGCATTGCGGTACGAGTAAAGAGACTTGCCGGTAACGAGATTGAACAAGGTATTGGGATACCCACGATCGAATCTCGGGCAAGTAACATACCGATTGACAAAGGGAATTGCATACGGGATTGATTGAATCCTCGACACCGTGGTTCATCCGATGAGATCATCGTGGAACATGTGGGAGCCAACATGGGTATCCAGATCCCGCTGTTGTTTATTGACCGGAGAGGCGCCTCGGTCATGTCTACATGTCTCCCGCACCCATAGGGTCTACACACTTAAGGTTCGGTGACGCTAGGGTTGTAGAGATATGTGTATGCGGATACCCGAAAGTTGTTCGGAGTCCCGGATGAGATCCCGGACGTCACGAGAGGTTCCGGATGGTCCGGAGGTGAAGAATTATATATAGGAAGTCAAGTTTCGGCCACCGGGAAAGTTTCGGGGGTTACCGGTATTGTACCGGGACCACCGGAAGGGTCCCGGGGGTCCACCGGGTGGGGCCACCTATCCCGGAGGGCCCCGTGGGCTGAAAGTGGAAGGGAACCAGCCCCTAGTGGGCTGGGCGCCCCCCCATGGGCCTCCCCCCATGCGCCTAGGGTTGGGAACCCTAGGGTGGGGGGCCTTTCCCCTTGCCTTGGGGGGCAAGGCACCCCTTCCCCCCTTTTTGGCCGCCGCCCCCACCCTAGATGGGATCTGGCCGGCGCCCCCCCTTCCCAGGGGGCCTATATAAAGGGGGGAGGGAGGGCAGCAACCTACAGCCTTGGGCGCCTCCCTCCTCCCCTGCTACACCTCTCCATCTCGCAGAAGCTCGGCGAAGCCCTGCCGAGACCGTCATGCTGCTGGATCTCCATCAACCTCTCCTCCCCCCTTGCTGGATCAAGAAGGAGGAGACGTCGCTGCACCGTACGTGTGTTGAACGCGGAGGTGCCGTCCGTTCGGCACTCGGTCATCGGTGATTTGGATCACTGCGAGTACGACTCCGTCATCCACGTTCATTGGAACGCTTCCGCTCGCGATCTACAAGGGTATGTAGATGCACTCCTTTCCCCTCGTTGCTAGTACACTCCATAGATGCATCTTGGTGAGCGTAGGAAAATTTTAAAATTATGCTACGATTCCCAACACATACTTCCATCATCAATGGGACGTATGTTATGAATATTGAGGGTAATATGATACATCCATAACACTGACGCTAAATGTCGCAAGACTAAAAGAATACCACACAAGTGTGGCACTACATTTGGTCACATTGGAGAAACCCGCATGGAAAATTCCATTATGATGGATTTTGAAGTCTTTTTGATTTTGAATCATCTGACACTTGCAACTTTCCTCCGAAAAGTGAATTGACTAAAATACCGTTCACAGGCCATAAGGAACGAACAACAAACTT
This sequence comes from Aegilops tauschii subsp. strangulata, assembly GCF_002575655.3. Lineage (NCBI taxonomy): Eukaryota > Viridiplantae > Streptophyta > Magnoliopsida > Poales > Poaceae > Aegilops > Aegilops tauschii. Next base: position 49,325,827 of record NC_053035.3, read on the forward strand.
ATTAGTGATCATACATTTGATGTGTGTAGTCCGATAAGTGTTGTTAGTGGTGGATTTATTTATCTTCAGAAATGACTCAAGTAGATATATGGATATTTACTTGATGAGACGTAAGTCTGGATCTTTTAAAATCATTCGAAAGGTTCTCAAAAATGAAGTAGAAGTTATTGTAACAAGAAAATTATGTTTCTGCAATTTGATTGCACAAAGGAATATTTGAGTTACATGTTTAGCGAATGTCTGATGAGTTGTGAAAGGGGTTTCATAAACTTGCACCTCCCGGAACACCACTGCATGTGGAAAGTCCGTGGAGATGTAATCAAACCATTTATGACATGGTAAGGTCAAAGATGACATAAATAAATTTGCCATTATCCCTTTTAAAGTGATGCTTTAGAGACTGCGGCTTTTACACTGAAAAGAGCTACATCGGGTCTGTTGAAATGAAGCCATGGTATGGTACGCCCAACCATGTTATATCTTTTCTTAACATTTGGAATATGGGGCTTGTGTAAAAGGTTACAAACCTATTCCAAATCAGACAAGTGCTACTTTCTAGGTTATACCAAAATGTTGGGTATTCCTCCCTCACTATACCGAGGCAAATAGTTTTGCCGCAAAACGGTGTGCTTTTAAAGAGAATGGTTCTTTCTAAAAGGTGAGTGGGAGAATAGTGCAACTCGACGAGATAAACAGTATCTTCATCAGATCAAAGGAAAGAGACCTTGGAAGAAATTCCAGAGTTTCCTACTGCGACTGATACAGAAGTCTCTACAATAAAATGTATGAACTTCGGTCGAACTTGGAGCTGAACCACGTAGGCAAGGCTCGTGCAAACCTCTCAGGTGCGCAAACGAGATATTGTTGTTAGACAACACTATACCTACGATACACGAGGAAGCATTGATGGGCCCTGACTCCGGAATTGGCTAAATGCCAATACAACCCGAGTTAGTTTCCATATAAGTGATTCAAGATTAAAACCTTGATACACCTTTCGGAAGACTTAGAGTCTAACGAATATTTATGGAACTTAAAACTGATACGGATAAAATGTTTTATCCATAAAGCTCGACTTGTTGAAATAACAAGTTCAAGAGTTGACTACGATGAGGTTGTTTTCATCGTAGCGATGCTTAAAGTCGGTTCGGGTTGAACTAGCAATTAATACATATTTCAATCATGAGATATGAAACATGGATGATAAAAGGATTTCCATCTGATGGAAATGAAAGCTAGGACTTGTATATGATACAGTCCAAAGTAATTTGTCGATCCAGAGGATGCTAGTAGGTATGCAAACTTCAGAGTTCCAGCAATGGACAGAAGAGAGCAAAATGGAGTTGGAATCTTCGTGTTTTGAGGAAATGGTCAAAGGGGTTTTGAGTTCATCAATGGGTAACGAAGATGCTTGTAATTCAAGAAAGTAAGTGGGAGCGTAATAATATTTCTAAAAACCTTATGTGCTTGGCACAATGGTAATTGGAAATAAATTTCTTGACACAAATTAGGACTTCATTTGAAAATAGTTTTTCGATGAAGTGCTTAGGCTAAATAGCCTCAATATTAGGCATGATGATCTATGGAGATAGATTTACCTAATGGGGCTAAGCAATGAATACATATTGACAAGATGCTAAAACCTTTTAGCATTTAAAACGCCAAGGAGTGATTCTTGCCAAAGTCACATGGAAAGAGTTTTTGCAAGACTCGGTGTCCCAAAACACTGATGAGTGAAATACATGATTCCACACACTTTTGTGTTTGGATTAATCATGTATTCCATGGTATGTAAAACAACCAGATATGTCCGATACTCCCAAGGTGTTGCGAGTATGGATACCAAAGTGATCAAATTACTAATCATGGGACAACAGTGAAAGATGTCACAGAGTACTAGAGTAAGTACTGATGACATGGTTTTCTCGCAAGCAGAGATCATGAAGAGTTCGTTGTAAAATGTTACATCGACAGAGTCTTCATCTTTTCTCCATGCGATTTTTAATTTAAATTAAGGGTTTTGTGTAACACACAATGTGGTGGCACAGTTAGTTGGAATTTGTTCAAACTAGTTACTGTGGCGGATTCTATAACAAGGGCTAAGTATGTTGACGCTTTAGAAGCGACAAAGAAGATGTTGAATCATATAGTTCATTCATGAACTTACACTACTGGAATCAGCTAATTTGCCATCTGCCAGCTCTTTGCCGTCTGCTAGCTGACGGCAAAGAAGCTCTTTGCCATCAGCTACACATAAACAGACGGCAAAGAAAAGGCTGACGGCAAAGAAGCTCTTTGCCATCTGCCAGCTCTTTGCCGTCTGCCAGCGGACGGCAAAGTCTTTGCCGTCCGCTGGCAGACGGCAAAGAGTGTGGTGGCCCCCACCCCCCGCTCGTTTGAAAAAATCATAACGGCCCACCTCTTTGCCGTCCGCTAGCAGACGGCAAAGAGGCAAAAAGGCGGACGGCAAAGGCTGGCGGACGGCAAAGAAGGCACTTGACTAACGGCACGTACCCCCCGCCCGTTACTCACTTCGTCCTCGCGCCCTTCTCCTCCCACCCCGCCGCCGCCCGCCGCGCGCCGCCGCCCCGTCGCCCCCGCCGCCCCGTCGCCCCGCCGCCCCGGCTCCCCGCCGCCCCACCGCCCCGTCGCCCCCCCCCGCCCCGGCCCCCCGCCGCCCCGCGCCCCACCGCCGCCCCGGCCCACAGCCGCCACGGCCCCCCGCCGCCTCCTCCACCGCCCCGCCCCGGCCCCCCGCCCCCCATCCCCCCCGCCGCCCCAGCCCCCCGCCGGCCGGGCCCCCGCCGCCCCGCCTCCTCCACCGCCCCGCCCCGGCCCCCCGCCGGCCGGGCCCCCGCTGCCTCGCCTCCTCCACCGCCCCGCCCCGCCCCTCCGTCGCCGGCCCCTCCCCGACCCATCGCCGCCCCCCCACAGTGAGCCCCTCCTCCCTTTTTTTTTTTCTGTTTTTTTGTTTTTTGTTTTTTTTTGTTTTTTGTTTTTTCTGTTTAAGTTTAGGTTTAATTAGTTTAAATAGTTTAGTTTTAATTAGTTTAGGTTTTTAGTTTAGGTTAGTTTAGGTTTAGGTTAAGTAGAAGGGGGAAGAAGAAGAAGAAGAAGAAGAAGAAGAAGAAGAAGAAGAAGAAGAGGAGGAGGAGGAGGAGGAGGAGGAGGAGGAGGAGGAGAAGAAGAAGAAGAAGAAGAAGAAGAAGAAGAAGAAGAAGAGGAGGAGGAGGAGGAGGAGGAGGAGAAAGAAGAAGAAGAAGAAGAAGAAGAAGAAGAAGAAGAAGAAGAAGAAGAAGAAGAAGAAGAAGAAGAAGAAGAAGAAGAAGAGGAGGAGGAGGAGGAGGAGACACCCCGAAGCCCCGACCCCGAAACAGCACCCCGACCCCGACACGGCACCCCGACACCTACAAGACACCCCGACCCCCGACACGACACCCCCGACACCCCGACCCCGAGAACCCGACCCCGACCCCGACCCCGACACCCCGACCCCGAGCCTGACCCGACACCCCGACCCCGACACCGACACGGCACCCCGACCCCGACCCGGCACCCCGACCCCCGACACCGACACGACACCTCGACCCCGACACGACACCCCCGACACCCCGACCCCGAGACCCCGACCCCGACCCCGACCCCGACACCCCGACCCCGAGCCTGACCCGACACCCCGACCCCGACACCGACACGGCACCCCGACCCCGACCCGGCACCCCGACCCGACACCCCGACCCCGAGACCCCGACCCTGAAAAGGTGTTCTTTGGCCTTCCAGAAGCCGACGGGGTCATATATTTGTGAATTATTAGTTAGGTCATATATCTTTTGATTTTGTTATGAAAAACATCATATATAATTGTGTTGATCGGGTAGTTTTAAATGTGCAGTTGTTTCATCGCTGCGAGGTTTGGTGTTCGACGACCTCGCCGTGCGTTTGACGAGCTCTGCCCCTTCGTTCGTGGGTGAGCACAAATGACATGTCCTCCTCCCCCATTAATTATTTGATCTATTCCGATGAAACTTGATAGCTAGATATATATGTGTCTTGAATCATCAGTATGCGTAACCAATATGTGTCTCCCGTTCGAAAGCGTCATAGTTATAAATATGCATGCATTTGCATATTTATAACCTTGATTCTTTCGAATTGTCCAACGCTATCCATGGACAGCCCGAGTATGTTTAGATTGGGTTCGTTTTCCCATATGCTTTGCTCCGGATCCGACGCATATATTTCGTCAGTGCCTCCCCTGTTGTTCTCCGGGTACACATCCTCTCTGTTTATTGCAGAGACGTGTATCAGGAGAACAGCGGGGAGGTGCTGCCGAAATTTTGCGTAGGATCCGGGGCATAGCATGGGAAAATGAACCCAATCTAAACATACTCGGGTGGGATTAGGACCTATCATTACCTATTAGAGTGTAGGTTGCATGGACGTAATAAAATTGACAAAGTAGATCAACTGATGAATACATACATGGTGAATTATATATATATATATATATATATATATATATATATATATATATATATATATTTGTTGTGTGTCTAGTAGCTCTGAAAGTCAAGATGAGTGATCGTGCGTGGATGTACACCGGTCACACTGGTCAGAACAAATGGAGCACTGAATGGTTCACAAAAACCAAGGGGTTTGTGCGAGCCGCATTTGCAAATGGCCAGAGGAAAACCTGGTGCCCCTGTTTACGGTGCGGCAATTGGGAAAAGAGGACAGAGGCTGAAATGGGCAAACACCTGCAGAAGAGTGGTTTTACGCCCGATTATACGGTGTGGACATTTCATGGTGAGTCTGCCCAACGTGACCGAGCTGAGGTGGATCGTCGTCGCACCGACGAGCATGGTACCGGTATGGAAAACATGGTGCAAGACTTTGATGATGCTCGGGATTCGGACGAGGAGATGGAGGAATCTGCAAAGGCCTTCAATGAAATGTTGGAGTCTTCAAAACGTCCGCTCCATGAGCACACTGAGCTTTGTCAGTTGGATGCCATCTCACAAGTAATGGCTCTGAAGGCTCAGTTCAACTTGGGCAGAGAATGCTACGATGCAATGATGACAGTATTTGGACGCTTTCTACCCAAAGGCCATGTAATGCCTGCAAACCTGTACCAGTCGGACAAAATCCTCCGTGCACTGAAGATGCCCTATGATAAGATACATGCCTGTGAGAAAGGATGTGTCTTGTTTAGGCTTGACTATGCGGACTTGAACTGTTGTCCCATTTGCAAGTCTTCCAGGTATGTTGTGGTAGACAACGGTATGGGTGAGAAGACACAGACCAAAATCCCCGTTAGTGTTCTTCGGTATATGCCAATCGTACCAAGACTTCAACGTCTTTTCATGGTCGAAGAGACGGCCAGACAGATGACATGGCACAAAACGGGCAAAAGAACCGAACTAGATGCAGATGGGAATCTGATGATTGTACACACATCGGATGGTGTTGCGTGGAAAAAGTTTGATGAATTACATGGTGACAAAGCGGCAGATCCGAGGCATCCTTGAGTCGGCATCAGCATGGATGGGTTCAGTGTGTTTGGTATGACGGCAGCCCAATACAGTTGTTGGCCCATATTTGTATTTCCACTCAATCTCCCCCCCGGATAGATTATGCAAAGAAAGAACATTTTCCTGACGTTGATAATTCCAGGGCCCAACTATCTGGGGAAAAATATGAATGTGTATATGCAACCGCTTAAGGACGAATTGCAAGAAGCCTGGCATAATGGGTTCAAGACATACGATGCCTATAGCAAACGGAACTTCATAATGTGTGTCTGGTACATGTACTCGACGCATGACTTGCCGGCGTATGCGCTATTCGTTGGCTGGTGTGTGCATGGAAGGTTCCCGTGCCCCACATGCAAGGGAGCTCTTGAGTTTCGTTGGCTTCAGGCCGGTCGCAAGTTTTCTTGCTTCGACATGCATAGACAGTTCCTGAATCCTCGCCATAAGTTCAGGAAAGACAAGAAGAACTTCATCAGAGGTAGAGTTGACAAAAACTGTGCACCACATGCATTGACAAGCCAACAGACCCTGAATCAGTTAAACGCTCTCGAGCCAGATCCAGAGCGTCCAGGGTACTTCAAGGGGTATAATTCTAAGCACGCCTGGACTCACAAAACATGCTTATGGGATCTGCCTTACTTCAAAGACCTCCTTTGCCCACACAACATCGACGTGATGCACACTGAGAAGAATATCGCCGAGGCACTTATTGGTACATTGTTCGGCATAGATGGGAAGTCAAAGGATAATACTAAGGCTAGAGTCGATCTGGAGGCGCTATGTGACAGGCCGTTACAAAACATGAAAGAACCGAAAGGAAAGCAGAACTGGACGAAGCCAAAGGCATCGTTCAATCTTGGAAGGCCAGCTATGAGGGAAATTATCTTGTGGGTGAAAATGCAGTTGATGTTCCCCGATGGGTATGCAGCGAATCTACAGAGGGGAGCCAGTCTTGATAAATTGAAGATATTTGGTCTCAAGAGTCATGATTGGCACATATGGATTGAGCGGGTAATGCCGGTGATGTTGCGTGGCTTCATCCCTGAGGATGAATGGCTAGTACTGGCAGAACTCAGCTATTTCTTCCGTGTTCTTTGTGCGAAAGAACTATCGCCTGGCGTGCTAGAAGAAATGGAAAAGTTGGCGCCGGAGTTGATCTGCAAGTTAGAGAAGATCTTTCCACCGGGCTTCTTTAATCCAATGCAACATTTGATTTTGCATCTCCCGACCGAGGCAAGATTGGGGGGGCCCGTGCAAAATCGTTGGTGCTACCCAACTGAGAGGATGCAGAAGACACTTCGACAAAAATGTAAAAATAAACGTAGAATTGAAGCATCGATGGCTGAGGCATTCATCACTGAGGAGGCGGCAAACTTCGTGACAGCACACTACGAAGCCAAAAATCGTCATTTGCATAATCCGAAGCCTCGGTACAATGCTGACGACCCTAAAAAGGGTGGATCCAACCTCAGCCTATTCAAAGGGAATCTCGCACCAGCCAGTGTTTCAAATCCAGTATCTTTGGATAACGAACAATGGCGGACCATTTCGTTGTATATCTTCAACAACCTGATAGAAGTACGGCCGTACATCGAGTAAGTTCTCGGTACATAGTTTCGCAACTTCTATTTCCTTTGAACTGCTCTTATTCCTGGATATTTCATACAGTCGATACGTCGCCTTATTCTCGTATGGAGCGGTGATCCAAAAGGATTCTGTCGAAGAGTATGAGCTTCTCGCAAAGCAAGGAGGCGGCTATCCCGGTTTCATCTCTTGGTTCAAACAAACGGTAATTTCTATTAGACTTGTAGGCTAATTTGTAGGCGGCTATCCCGGTTTCATTCGCTAATTTGTGCGTAATGCAACAATCCTTTCATATTAAACTTGTAGGCTAATTCAGAGTCTATGGACGCCGAATTGAGACAAGTCGCTAATGGTTTTGACTATAAGGTCCGTTCATTTGACAAATACGACATCATCGGGTATCGCTTTCGTACCTATGGCAAAGAGCTATCTATGGCCGACCGAAAGTCTACAAATTGTTGTGTATCTGCTATCGGCGAAGGAGGTACCGAGTATTATGGGAGAGTTGAAGCAATTTATGAACTTCTATTCTATGATGAAAACCCACCGAATGTCGTAGTCTTCAAATGTTATTGGTTTCAGCCGAAGGAGACTAGAAGGACTCATGAACATATAGGGCTAGTTGAAATCAACCAAAGCACCCATTTAGATGTTCCTGATGTCTATATTACGGCTCAACAGGCGACCCAAGTATTCTATCTACCGTGGGCCTGCCAAACTAATCCAAATCTGAAAGGTTGGGATGTCGTTTATGAAGTGCCGCCACGTGCTAGACTATCTCCCCCAAAGGAAGAGGATTATGAACCTCACATTAACCCAGACACATATGAAGGAGAATTCTTCCAAGAGACACGTCTTTCCAAAAAGCGTTTCAAGAACCGCTATACTTCACCCCAAAACATTGAAGTAGACAGCGAAAGTGAATCCGACATCACCCCAGAGGAGGAACAAGAAGAGCCGGAACAAGAAGAGGTTACTGCTGCGGATGACCTATCATTGCTTGACCGATTACGTCAAGGTGGCCTTGCACATGTTGATGCCACTGAACCCTATGAGCCCGTCATTGATTATAGTGATGATGATGATTATGCATTTATTGATGATACTGATCGAGATTATTAGTAGTGTCAGGTATTAAATTTTGTAATGTTGTACTTGATGATGATACACTTAAGTGATACACATATTATTATTCATGTCGGTCTTTTTTTTATGTTGTACTAATTTCGTTTACTGTTTCTCATGGCAGGTGTTGAAAGATGGTGGGCGCTGGTCGGGAGCGCGCCAAGGCCCCTTCTTCGTCGGCGCGTGGTCTGAGGTCTTCGATTCCAGACGTACCTCTCCGCCGAGCGTTGCTGGACAGTATGTTCACACCGTCGGGCCCTTCTTCGTCGACCGCGGTGCCCAGCAGGGGACGAGGTAGGAAGAGAGGAGGTGGGGCACGTGGTCGCGGGAGAGGAGGTAGGGTGACTGCTAGGGCACCTTCCTCGCCGCCACCCCCAGCTGTTTCACCCGAGCACGTGACTGCTAGGGTGGACTCGTACGAGGAGGAGGCTACACGGACTCCGGTCCACGAGCCTCCGGTCCACGGGTCTTGGGCCCACGAGCCTCGGGTCGACTGGCCTTCGGCCCACGAGAGTTCGGCCCACGAGACCCCGGAGGAGCACACGTCCGGATGGGGTACCTGGCCGGATCAGCCCGAGGAGCCGAGTGGCCATGCTGATGATGGCGGGGAGCCGACTGATCTTGAGGAGGAGGGTGGCACCGTGTACCAGCGTGGTGCTACACGGCTCCCGTCCGTGCCGGCGACCCGCGAGCAGAGGTGGTTGATCTTCCCTGATGGGGAGAGGTACGTAAGTGCATTTAATATTTTTGTACCTTCTACATTCACGTTTCTTCAAATAACTAATGCGTTGGCCTTGTCATGCTGCAGGGGTTGGGACCACCATCATAGTGTCCGCCGGCCCAACTCCGTCCTTGGAGTTCTTTGCCGGCAAAACTTCCCGGGGTTTGTCACGTTGCCTGGTGAGGGTCGGCTTCCAGAGCTTGGGTTGAGCTGGGAGCACTACGTGGCTGCCCCGGCCCCGCCGGATGTCATTATCGACGGTGTCGTGTGCGACACGAGGGCAGACATGGTGATCAGGACGTTCTGGGTAATTTCTCCTTTACACATTTCAAAATCTTCAACTAGCTAGTTATTAATTGTACTAATCAATATTGTCTCATTTGATTGCAGATATTCTACAGGTGTGAGGAGGGATACGAGGAGGACAGCGCAAATGTTATCGAGAACGTCTGCAAGCGCCTACTCCAGAACTTACGGCACGAGGCTCGGCTGCAGGCTGTTCGAGACTACTACGCCTTGCGTGGTATCAAGAAGACCAAGCCGGCGTGCCGCGATAAGTTCCTGAGTAAGGAGCAGTACATGAAGGTAATTCTTAAGGCCTTCTACTTAAGTTCCTTCATTTAGTAATTCTTAGCCGTAGCGCTCAAGTTTCTATTTGCTAACTTAGGCGCCTCCGAGATGGTGTGCGGATCGGATGGATTGTTGGGAGGTGTTGGTCGATGAGTGGTGCTCACAAGAATGGCTAGCCCTCCACAACCAGGCCAAGGACAAACGTGCCCAAATGGAAGGTGTGCCACACCATCAAGGCAGCTCCAACTTATATCAGTTCGGGCGCAACTGGGTATGTGGTTTGCTTCATGATTCATGCAATTCATTCATCATGCTAGCTTGAGCCCTTTAATTACTAATTTTCATTGTTTCTCTTTTCAGGCACGCCACAATAAGGCGGATAAGGTGCCAGAGGTGTACGACCTGTATGCCATGGCCCACACTGGCTCTTTCAAGAAAGTCAAGGCTTTCTCTCACTCTGACCTTGATGATGCAAACAACTTCACCAACATCTCCTCCCACAACAAGCTCGTGAGATATAGAGATGAGGGGAAGGCGAGGAAAGGGGAGGACTTTAACCCGAGCCAGGGCCCCATTGATCCAGAGCTGGTGATGATATCTGGTGGCGGGAGGTCCCATGGCTCCATAGCCATTGGAGATGGACTTATCCGTTGTCCTAGCACTCTCCCGGAGATCAAGGCGCGCCAGTCGAGCTCCGCTCCTGAGATAAGGCCTCGTGAACGGCCAGTGCAACTCGCCATCAAGGTTAGTGATACGTACTCAGTTATCTTTCTCCATTACATTGTGTGCGCTTCCATCAATGATTACAAATGGTCATGTGAGTGGTGTTGCAGGCTGCTATACAGACTGAGAGAGATAGAACGGAGAAACTTCTGGCGGAGGCGGCGGAGAGGCAGCGGGAGATGGAGGAGAGGACGAGAAAGATGATGGAGGAGGAGAGGGCACGGAATGACATGCAGGCAAGGGCCATGTACGAGCTCCTTGTGGTAAGTTTCTTCTGCAGATTACTTGCTAGTCTTAACATTTGAGTCTCATTACTAACTAGTATGACTCTGTTCTGAAAACCAAATGTGCAGTCTGTGTGCGAGAAGTCCGGTCAGCCCGCTCCGCCGATGCCAGTGATTGCTCCTGGGAGCACGGTGAGTTTAGTTTGAATGGACATTACTTGGTAGTCTTAACATTTGAGTGTCGTAATGCTAACGAGACATTGGAAATGATCTTTGGTGCAGCTTAACTCCAGAAACGCATCGCACGATCCTTCTCCAGGTAGCGGCACTAGCCACCCCGCTCCTACACCTCCCTGATCACGGTAAGTTTCTCTAGTGTTTTGCTTAACAAATGCATAAAGTCCTAGACTTAGCTTTATTTCCTCCAATATGCTTACCATAATGACCTAGAGTTAGCTTATTTTCCTCCAAAATGACCCATTTTACCTAGGTTAGCTTATAAATGATGCAGTTCATCCAAGTTAGCTCAAAAATGACCCATTTTACCTACATTAGCTCCTAAATGATCCTTTTTACCTACGTTAGCTTTAAAATGGCCCATTTCACCTAGGTTAACTCTAAAATGACCCATCTTACCTAGGTTATCTCATAAACGATCCATTTCAACTAATTTAGCTCATAAACGATCCATTTGACCTAAGTGAGCTAAAAAATGATCCATTTCACCTAAATTAGCTCTTAAATGATCCATTTCACCTAAGTTAGCTCAAAAAGATCCATTTCAACTTAATTAGCTCTAAAATGACCCATTTTACGTAGATGAGCTCCTAAATGATCCATTTTACCTACGTTAGCTTTAAAATGACCCATTTCACCTAGGTTAGCTCCAAAATGACCCATTTCACCTTACTTAGCTCAAAAACGATGCCCTTCACCTTAGTTAGCTCATAAACGACCCATTTCAACTAAGTTAGCTCATAAATGATCCATTTCAACTAAGTTAGCTCATAAACAACCCATTTCAACTTAGTTAGCTCATATATGATCCATTTCACCTAAGTTAGCTCATAAATGACATATACTTCTTGTTCTAGTCTTCTTCTTGTTCTAGTCGCCTATTTCACCTAAGTTAGCTCATATATGATCCATTTCACCACGTGGCAGCCAACTGTGCTTCCTGGGAGCTGACCCATTTGGTCAGTTTGCCTACAGTGGCAGACGGCAAAGACTTTGCCGTCCGTGGCAGACGGCAAAGAATCTGTGGTAGACGGCAAAGAACCTGCCATCTAGTGACGTGTAGATGACATCATAAGGCGGACGGCAAAGACCAGAGAAATTTTGCCGTCTGCGGCGGACGGCAAAGGTCTGCCGTTAGCCACTTAACGGACTGACAGCGCAATTATTGCCGTCCGCCTTCTTTGCCGTCCGCCGCAGATGGCAAAGAGCCTTTGCCGTCCGCCGCCAGGAAGCAGACGGCAAAGCAGCTGTTTACCGTAGCCTTCTTTGCCGGAGCCTTTTGCCGTCCGCGGCTGACGGCAAAGGTCTTTGCCGTCCGCCTTTCGAGCCTTTGCCGTCCGTCGTGGCAGACGGCAAAGTAGCTGTTTCCTGTAGTGTTAGTATAGTTCCAAGATGGCTTTTGACAATGGGACACTACTGCAGGTAGTTGCTCCATAACTCAGTCTGAGGAATCCAGGTTCGACCTGTGATTCACATACATACAAAGCCAAGTCCACACAAAATATGAATTTTGTGAAAACGTGAAAACGCGAGGACATGCAAAGATACACACGGAGCTGAAGTCGTCAGATCCGTTGGACATCAGGCTATACCACAAGCGAAGCATATTTACACCGGTGTGCCACAGGTGTGAAGTGCATTAGCATAAGCTAGATTATTGACTCTAGTGCAAGTGGGAGTCTGTAGGAGATATGCCCTAGAGGCAATAATAAATGATATTATTTATCTCCGAGTTCATAATTATGTTTATGTTCCATGCTATAACTGCAATGATTCTCGAGTCTGCAATATCCACGAGGCTCGGAGGAAGACTCATATGCACGTGTGGAATAATAAACGGTAAGAAGTATTCCTAGTCTGGCCTCTAAGACTAGCTCAAGTGTTGCATGATGGTTATGTTTTCCTGATCATGGGCATGTCTATGTCAGCAACCTTGAGGGCACAATGTTAAGAGAACATTTGTGTTGAATCGACCCGGCATGATGTTATGCTATGAGATTCATTCGTCACAAGTTTATTGGTACATAACACAGAGATGGTTAACGTTTGCATGATTCCTTAGACCATGAGAGTATCGAGTTTCTTCATGCTTGCTTCATGAACTTTGGGGTTTGTTAAACGTCATCCGTAAATGGGTGGCTATTACGGCGGCTTACGGGTTCATGGAAAAGTGTGTCAAGTAACTTGATAGCTCAAGATTGGGATTTGCTCCTCCGACGATGGAGAGATATCTCTGGGCCCTCTCGGTGTTACGGTATCCATCATCATCTGGCCAGACACTTTGTGATTTGATCACGGGGATGCCGGAACACGATAACGAGAAAAGAGAACAATACCGGTAACGAGGTAACTAGCATAGTGGACAAGTTGTTGATCCACGGGAATGCCAACATGTCTCACCTCGGGTATTTGTAACATATCGCGAAGCAACAGGAATAGCACACGGCAACTGGAGGTTCACTCGAATATTTATTCGTGTGGGTATAGGGGTCAATATGGGTGTCCACGGCTCCGATGTTGATCATTGATCGGAAGGGGTTCCGGGTCATGTCTATACTTCACCGAACCTATAGGGTCACACGCTTAAGGGTCATCTATCTGCTGAATACTAGACAGGGAGTCTGAGAGAAAATCACCCAAAAAGTTTCGGACACCGAAAATTTTCGGACAGCGAAATCGTACCGCAGAGAGAGGTCATCGGATAAGTTTCGATGATACCGAAAAGTTGTTTCGGGATACACCATTAAGTCAAATTGGTTTCGGCACATGCCTGATAATTCTAGGAGGATGCCAGAATCATTCTGGAAGCTTTTTGGAATTTTCTGAGATAAAAACCGGAAATGTTCCGGAGCTGCCGGAGTCACTTCAGATGCGTTTCGCAGATGAAAATCACTAAAACCGGAATTGTTTCGGAACGCGTTGAAAATCATTTTAGTGGGTACTGGAAATGTTCTTAGCCCACATAAATATTTTCAGTTCGATCAGACGCTGAAAAATGTCGTCGTGAATAGTGAAAATCAGCTTTATGATTACTTTATGGAAAGCCACCTTTTGGGGCTTTGCTCCAAAAGATCTTGGGGATGACATGGATGGATAGGAGCCATTTTTTGGGCCCCTCATGGGGGTGTGGCCGGCCACATGGGGTATCCCCCCTTGGGGACCCTCTTGTTCCTTGGTTTCACTCCTAGGTCCTTGTGGAAGGACTTCATTCATGTGCTTTTTGGGTTTTTTGTGAAACTACCCTACCCCCTTGGGATTTCCTATAAATAGAGGTGGAGGGGCAGCCCTCCACACTCATCCCTTGCTCTCATACACATGCCATGCATTATCTGGCTTCTTCTGTCCCTCCCCCGAAAAGAGTTTCGTAGAGTCGTAAGGCTGTCTGGGTTCCGGCAGGAACTAGTTCTGGACGGCGAAGCCCTGCCGGATAGATGACACCGTATGTGTGCAACTCTGTAGAGAGATCGTAGTTTCGGTCTTAGTTCGTGAGTGCCTCCCAAAGGGCTGTCCGTGTGACCGTCCGAGTTTCGAAGGTCCTCCCGAAGGGCTGTCCGAGTGACCGTTCGAGTTTCGAAGGTCCTCCCGAAGGGCTGTCCGCGACACCGTCCGGGGGGCTGTTCGACCGCCTCCCGGAGGGCTGTCTGAGGAGCAGATGAGGGTATACATCCTCGCGGTTGGGAGGTTGTAAATCCTAGCTGCGGGGATCTGCACCGCTGATCGTCATCGACTCTACTTCCCGCTGCGCTACGAGTCGGTAACGAAAAAGATCAAACCATGTATGCAGTCTCCATAGTGGTCCTGGGCTGGTGCGTAGGTCGGAATTTTTTTTTCTGCTGCGTTACCCTACATGGATTCCTACCATGGGCATGCCCACCTGCTTGCAAAAGTTAGGGTCATTTGAAGGATGTCCAAAAATAGATCATATGCAACGGATGGTGTTCAAGTAGGGTGAGAATGGTCATTTTGAAAGCACGCTGATTTCCGACATCCATCAAATAACAATCTAGAATATTTTTTAAAGTTGTAAACAGCATTTGAAAAAAATTAACATTTTTTGGTTTTCAAACAATATTTTAAAATTTTAAACAGGTTTAAAAAAGAAATATTAAATTTCAAAAAAGAAAGAGACATGAATAAACGAAAAAACAGAAATTGTCGTTGTTTCGCATTATATGAACATGGAGCAAATATCATAAGCATATGAAAGCAGTGTGACTAAAGCAAGATTATGAATATTAGGGAAGCATATTTTCTATCAAATTGACTCACTTTAGATCGAAGCAAAATTCAGTGGCGTCAGAAGTAAAGAGGTCAAGTAACACCAGAAGTAAAATATGCTTCTTGATGGAAAATAATAGAAAATTGATTCAATAGTTTGTTTCTGAACAAATAATAATAAACAAATAGTTACATTGGACATAAAACTTTATTGAATGGAAGCAAATTTACCATGTACGGGGAGCTAACTTTAGAAGGAAAGAAACAAAATTCTATCCAGTACAAAATAAGAGAATATGTTGTAGCTTGATTTGTGGGTCTGATTAGTTTGAGAAACAGAATGACAAGGAAAGCAAGCTGGACCAACGTTCCATTCCAACTAACCGTAATTTTTGGGATCAATTAATTCTACGAAGCAGATAAACGGGACAAATTAATTCCTCGATGCAGATTCGAAGGAAACTACCTGGAGAAAGACCCGGCCAAGTCTCATGCAACGCTACCTGAACCATAGCGGTGCCTTATATGTTTCGTGCTTCTTAACATCAGGAGTGGCAGTGTAGCTGAGTGGTAAGAGCATCTCCAGCCGCGCCCCCAACAGGCCCCCCAGGCGACTTTTTCGGCGCCGGCGTAAAAAAAACGGCCCAGTCGCGCCCCCAGGACGACGAAAAGTGCCGGTTCGGCCCTTTTTTCTGCCCGGCGGCCGCAGGCCGAACCCGGCGCGCTGGGGGGCGCTTGGGGGCTACGGCGCAACGGAAAAGCGCGGCTGGCCCATGCCGTCAGGTGAAAAGTCAAGATTTTCTTCCCCGACTCGCCTCCCACCCCCCGCGCTCTCGGCCGCCACTAGGTATATCCCGGCGCCGCCCCGCCGCCCTTCACAGGTAGATAGCCATTCCCCGCCGGAAAAATAGCAGAGGTTCGCCGCGGCAGCCCCTCCGACACCAGCTGGGCGTTTCCGGCCGCGGAGGGGCAGTTTAGCGGCGGGTGCACGCCCACCGCGCGCAAGGTATTCGGCGATTTGCCTGCCTCGGCGATGGACTCGGATGACGAGGAAGTGCTCGCCGCGCTGCTGGAGGAGGAAGCCGAGGCCGACGTCCAGGAAGAAGAGCATCTCATGGTGCCCGCCGCCCTTGCCCAGCTGCTGGCGAGCAATGAAAAGCCGCGGCGAGGTGGCTCGGCGCCGGGGCGGGTGAAAGAAAAGAACCGGCATCGTCTCGAAGGCTACTGCATGCTCTACTCCGACTACTTCGCCGATGCTCCACTTCACGGCGACAGAACATTTCGGCGCCGTTATCGGATGAGCAGAAAGCTTTTCCTCAGGATTGTGAATTCCATCCGGGAGTTCGACAACTACTTCAAATGCAAGATGGATTGCACCGGCAAACTTGGATTCACCTCCATCCAGAAATGCACGACAGTGATGAGGATGCTTGCATACGGAGCTCCCGGTGACTCACAGGACGACTATGGGCGCATGGCCGAGTCCACCAGCATAGAGTGTTTCTACAAGTTCTGTCGGGCAGTGGTGGCAGTGTTTGGACCGCAATACTTGAAAACACCCAATGCGGAAGACACTGCTCGGATCCTAGCACAGAATGCAGCAAGAGGATTTCCTGGGATGCTTGGAAGCATCGACTGCATGCATTGGAAATGGAAGAATTGCCCATTTGCTTGGCAGGGGATGTACAAAGGCGTCAAAGGCGGTTGCAGTGTGGTACTTGAGGCGGTGGCCACACAGGACCTCTGGATTTGGCACTCCTTCTTTGGTATGCCAGGAACTCACAATGACATCAACGTGCTGTAGTGCTCTCCTGTCTTTGCCAAGCTTGTTGAAGGTCATTCTCCTCCGGTGAACTTCGAGATCAATGGGCGGCACTATAACAAGGGGTACTATCTAGCTGATGGCCTCTATCCGAGATGGTCGACATTTGTGAAGACCATCAAAAACCCTGTGCCTGGAGGCAAGAACGCCTGGTTTGCGAAGATTCAGGAGGCTTGCAGGAAGGATGTCGAGCGGGCATTTGGTGTGCTCCAATCTCGATTTGTTGTTGTCCGGTACCCCGCTCAGACCTGGTCGAAAGATCAAATGTGGGAGATCATGACCTGCTGTGTCATCTTGCACAACATGATCATTGAGAGCGAGCAGGAAGAGCCAGTGTTTGACACTGAACCATACCACAGGCATGGTCCTCTTGCCCAAGTTGATCACCAGCTACCGGCAACCTGGACTGCCTACCTCAGTATGCGTCAGGAGATCCGAGACCCACAGGTGCATCATCAACTGCAGCAAGATCTGATGGAGCACCTATGGAGGCTCAAGGGCGACACCGGGCGCGACGTGTGATGAAATATGAGTTTTTATTTGTTGAACTATATAATTTGTATTGAACTATTTTGTTGAAGTATTTGAATTTTCTGTGATGAAATATGTGATAAAAAAAATTATGTTGATAATTGAACGCCGAGCCACGCCGAATATGGGCCTATTCTCGCCCATATGGGCCTTTCTCGCCAAAATGGGCCTTCAAAAGTGGGCCAAAATCAGCGACTGGGGGCGACGACTGGGCGCAAAACCACCCCCAGCGCCGAACGAATCGCCGGCTCGCCTCCAAGGGGCGATTTTTATGCGTCCGGGGGGGCCAATGGCTGGAGATGCTCTAACAAGCCTAATTAGTTGTACGAGGTTATGCGTTTTATTCCAAATGCATGCTTTCTCATATTTTCTCAGGATTTTTATATCGCGCTTTTAAATAGTAAGTGGCCTTGCCCCCGGTGGGCCGACCCAGTCGTACGAAGGGCACGCACAGGAGGACTCTACATGGGTGTACTTTTGAAAAGGACCATCATGCCCTTTATTATAAAAGAGTATAGGGTAATCTCAGTCATCGATGTGTTTAGGGAGGTCTACCGAAGCAGAAGTGTTTTTATGTACTACTAGGCAGGAGCCACTCCATTGCATTTGCACATGCGTCTCCACTGCACCTCGTCGTCGTTTCCAAAAAAAAAGAAGAATAATCCAAGTGCGTCGTCATTTCCTACCGAACAAGGAATCATGAGATGCACATGCGTGCGGCTATCATAGGAAATCTCTTAGCATGGACTTGTAACGGTTCGTATGCATCGAAGCAAGCCGGCATTCACGCCATGAAACATCCACCTTGAGCAAGCAGGCCTCACCATCAGTTGCACTTCTTTTTTCCAAAATTTAGCAGGAGTAGCAGACGCCATCTTCTGATAAAAACATAGCCTGCCTCCCACTCGTACCCAATACTACCTACATATATATCTGAAACCGTGCATGTTTCTGGATTTGCTCTATGTGATATGTGGATCATTCATAATATTACGTACTACCTTCATCCTGATTTATTAGTCCTCTTCGTGTTTTGTGTCAAATTTTGACCATAAATTTTACTAACAAAATGCTAATGCATGTCAACAAAAATTATATTGTTGAATTCATATTTGAACACATTTTTTAATGATATAATTTTTGCGTCATATGTTAGAGATTTTGTTAGTTAAATCTATGGTTAAAATTTTAGACTAAATACGAGGAGGACCAATAAATCAGGACGGAGGTAGTACGTAGTGACAAATTCAGATTAGCACTCCTAGTGAAGATTGAAGACTGCTTACTGAGCGATGCTGCGGTAGTGACTAGCCAGTGCTTTCTTCAGTTATTTCTGTTTCAGAAAAGGTCCCCCGAGCGTTTCCACTCCATCTATGATCTCTCTACATTGCATTGTGGACGCTCGTTTTACATCGACCGAATCGAGGCGCGCATGCCTGCTTGGACATGACGCGGAAAGTAAAGTTCAGTGCAGAATCGTTATCAGGAAAGCACTTGGATTAAAGTACCGCTGAGCGGATCAGCCTAAGCAATTCCATGATTCCATCCTCGTCGTCCCGATGCACCATCCGCTTTTCCTACAGTACCGCGGCGTCTCCGCGTCAGTACCACGCACGCACGGACGCAGTCAGGGGAATGGACATGCTGGCGAAGTTGCGGAGCATCGCATCCTGCTGCATATACCACATGCCACTTGCCAAGAAGAGAACTGAAGAAGAAATCTCGAGCGGAGGAAGGAATTATGCCTAAACTACAAGTTTGTGATGACTGCATCGCCGACCATGCACGCGCTTGCTCTTCAGCCGAATCTCTCTCCCTGTCTCCAGCAGTGCTGCTTGGCCGGTGCGGTGCAGGTTGACCGGTTTCGCGACTGGCGGGCTGGTCGGTGGATTCCCTGGAATTAAGCAATGGCTGGAGAGTAGTGTACGTTGCTTCTTTCTTTAGTCGAATCGAAGGTCAACTCCATCACTGTTACTACCTTAGACTCTTCATTTACTAACTCATTTTGTCACTCTCGCAGCAATTAAAAATGTCATGAAACCTTACCAGGGAACGTGAGTACAGTAACGTATCCCTGTATGTATTGTGGAGCACATGAATTCGAAATGTCAGTGCAGTATGGAAATCCTAGCTAGTACGAAATCAGGCGACATGCACTCGATTGGATATCTACGAATTGCAAAACAGACAAGAAAGCTGAGCTCTGCTTTTGGGCGCCGACATGGCACACGAGCGGTACGTACTGACCCACCTGGTGCCCCAGTCAACCGTGATGATCACTGTCTCGGTGCGCATGCGTGGCACTATCATCCCCCGACACGTATGGATACATACACATATGCGGGTTTGAGAGGTCCGACTATAGATACTCTTAAAGCAAAGCTGAGTGTTCTCGTCACGCACGTTCGTCCGCTGGTGTTCCCTGTCGCCACGTACAGCTGATATGGCTAGCAGGCTAATGACAGAGACGCGTCGTCGAGCAAAATTTAACCTCATGGCCGTGGCTAGTGATTCCGTGGTCAATGTGATCATCTCCAATAAGTGGCGGTGGCTTAACAAGTCCCATATATTAGCTTATTACTTTTGCACGACACATTTTGAGTAATCTACAGCTAACTCACGATAACATTGCAATATCAATACTAGATGAACCGTTTTATAGTACCATTGGACTCGTATTCAAAACGATCACGCAATTATCAATAACATAGTATTTGCATATCTAAAAAACTTATGCCGGAGAGGGTATGTGTTTTCTAGATGGGCGACGGGCGTGAGTCTCCGCCACCGCCGATCCAGCCGGAGCCACCGCCGCCGCTCTCGCCAGCCGATGGGGAGGGCTTGGGGGCCGACGGAGGGGGGATTTCACCGCCGCCGATCCGCCTCGCTGATCCGCCTCGCGGAGTGACGACTCCGCCTCAGCCGCCGCTACGGTTGTCGCCGGATCCGCCTCTTCCTCTGGATGAGGTGCGGTCGGCGCTCGTGGTGGCTCCCGTGGCGGCGCTCGATCTGCCCTCTTCCCCGGCTTCTCGTCGAGATCCCTCGACGGAGGATCGGGATCGGGGGTTTTTGAATCCTACGAAATGGTACGTGCGTTTTGAAGATGCTCGAGAGGTGGGGAGATGGATCAATGGCCTGATCTACTCGCACCCATCTCGTTGGATGACGATCCGAGATGAAGAAGGAGAAATTTTGGCCGGACGACATCTCAACATTGACGAAGAGCTTGATATCGGTAAGCGTTTAAAGATTGATTTTTCCATATCGAGGTTCTTGAATGTGTGCAGGTCCCCATGGAGTGCGAAGAACAAACTGTCGTAGTTGATCTTACGGAGGACGACGATGGACCAAAGCCTTCGCAGCGGTTTGGGGGGCGTTTCTGGATTCTTGCTGATGACGATGAAGACGATGAGGATCTGCCGGAACCGACAGTTCGGCCGCCATCTACGAGTGGCTTGATAACATCTATCCCTGTGACTAAACCTGTGGTGAGTTGCAAGAAATCGTTATCGCTCGGTACTCCGGTTCCTTCGCAGAAGTCGAAAGTGAAACCATGGAGTGGTCCATTGCCAAAGGAGGGGCCGCCGGCTATCACCTTGTCCGACTTTTTTCGTCCCGAGTGCTGGACGAGAGTGACTAGGAGAAAGAAGGGTGGTTGGATGGTGTCGCAGCAATTGCCGGTGGTGACCGGTACGCGTGATATTCGGGCGGCCAGATCGGCGCGTTTGAATTCGCTTTTGGGCATAGTTGGGCCGCAAGCGAGCGATGGCGATGTGGGTTTGGCTAGTACTGGGCTAGAGGCCCAGGGGGCTGGCCAGGCCTGCGTTGAGGTGGGTGTGGGCGACGTGCATGTGGTGGCCTCGGGTCGGTCGCCCCCGCATGCACGATCTCCCTCCTCCTCTCACCACGTTCATGCTAGGGTTCGCCGCCGCGGGAGGCCTGGTTTTCCGTCCGCGTCCTTGCGCCGTCTTGCTCCGGGGATCGCCGGCGTTGGCCGCCGCCTGCCACCTGGACTTTGTCCGGCTGCGATGCCGCCAAAACCACCTCCGCCGCGGGTCGCGCCGGTGGTGAGGAACCCGATCGGGCCGCGGGGGTCTCCGCTGCTCAGGTTGCGGCTGCTGCCGCGCCGGCTCCCACGCGGGCGGCGCCTCCACCTCGGGGGGCTCCGCCGCCGCCTCGGGTGGCGCCTCCGTCTCGGGTGGTTCCGCCGCCGCCTCGGGCAGCGTCTCCTCTGCCTCCGACTAGGGCGGCCCTTTGAAGGAAATATGCCCTAGAGGCAATAATAAAGTATTATTTATTTCCTTGTATCATGATAAATGTTTATTATTCATGCTAGAATTGTATTAACCGGAAACATAATACATGTGTGAATATATAGACAAACAGAGTGTCACTAGTATGCCTCTACTTGACTAGCTCGTTAATCAAAGATGGTTATGTTTCCTAGCCATAGACATAAGTTGTCATTTGATTAACGAGATCACCTCATTAGGAGAATGACGTGATTGACTTGACCCATTCCGTTAGCTTAGCACTCGATCGTTTAGTATGTTGTTATTGCTTTCTTCATGACTTATACATGTTCCTATGACTATGAGATTATGAAACCCCCGTTTACCGGAGGAACACTTTGTGTGCTACCAAACGTCACAACGTAAATGGGTGATTATAAAGGTGCTCTACAGGTGTCTCCAAAGGTACTTGTTGGGTTGGCGTATTTCGAGATTAGGATTTGTCACTCCAATTGTCGGAGAGGTATCTCTGGGCCCACTCGGTAATGCACATCACTATAAGCCTTGCAAGCATTGTGACTAATGAGTTAGTTACGGAATGATGTGTTACGGAACGAGTAAAGAGACTTGCCGGTAACGAGATTGAACTAGGTATCGAGATACCGGCGATCAAATCTCGGGCAAGTAACATACCGGTGACAAAGGAAACAACGTATGTTGTTATGCGGTCTGACCGATAAAGATCTTCATAGAATATGTGGGAGCCAATATGCGCATCCAGGTCCCGCTATTGGTTATTGACCGGAGACGTGTTTCGGTCATGTCTACATAGTTTTCGAACCCGTAGGGTCCGCACGCTTAACGTTACGATGACAGTTTTATTGAGTTTTGATGTACCGAAGGAGTTCGGAGTCCCGGATGAGATCGGGGATATGACGAGGAGTCTCGAAATGGTCGAGACGTAAAGATCGATATATTGGACGACTATATTCGGACTTCGGAAAGGTTCCGAGTGATTCGGGTATTTTTCGGAGTACCGGAGAGTTACGGGAATTCGTATTGGGCCTTAATGGGCCATACGGGAAAGGAGAGAAAGGCCTCAAAAGGTGGCCGCACCCCTCCCCATGGTCTGGTCCGAATTGGACTAGGGAAGGGGGGCGCACCCTTCCTTCTTTCTCCTTCCCCGTTCCCTTCTCCTACTCCCACAAGGAAAGGAGGAGTCCTACTCCCGGTGGGAGTAGGACTCCCCCCTATGGCGCGCCTCTCCCCTTGGCCGGCTGCCTCCCCCTTGCTCCTTTATATACGGGGGCAAGGGGGTACCCCAGAGACACAACAATTGATCCTTGAGATCTCTTAGCCGTGTGCGGTGCCCCCCTCCACCATATTACACCTCGATAATACCGTTGCGGAGCTTAGGCGAAGCCCTGCGTCGGTGGAATATCATCATCGTCACCACGCCGTCGTGCTGACGAAACTCTTCCTCAACACTCGGCTGGA
Organism: Aegilops tauschii subsp. strangulata; assembly: GCF_002575655.3. NCBI lineage: Eukaryota > Viridiplantae > Streptophyta > Magnoliopsida > Poales > Poaceae > Aegilops > Aegilops tauschii. The sequence continues at coordinate 49,348,842 of NC_053035.3, forward strand.
TCGGAGTTCGAGGGACGTCATCGAGCTGAACGTGTGTAGAACTCGGAGGTGCCGTACGTTCGGTACTTGATCGGTCGGATCGTGAAGACGTACGACTACATCAACCGCGTTGTGATAACGCTTCCGCTGTCGGTCTACGAGGGTACGTGGACAACACTCTCCCCTCTCGTTGCTATGCATCACCATGATCTTGCGTGTGCGTAGGAAATTTTTTGAAATTACTACGTTCCCCAACAGTGGTATCAGAGCCTGGTTTTATGCGTTGATGCTATGCACGAGTAGAACACAAGTGAGTTGTGGGCGATATAAGTCATACTGCTTACCAGCATGTCATACTTTGGTTCAGCGGTTGTGAGATGAAGCGGCCCGGACCGACATTACGCGTACGCTTACGCGAGACTGGTTTCACCGTTGTGAGCACTCGTTGCTTAAAGGTGACCGGCGGTTGTCTGTCTCTCTCACTTTAGTTGAACCGAGTGTGGCTACGCCCGGTCCTTGCGAAGGTTAAAACAGCACCAACTTGACAAACTATCGTTGTGGTTTTGATGCGTAGGTAAGAACGGTTCTTGCTAAGCCCGTAGCAGCCACGTAAAATATGCAACAACAAAGTAGAGGACGTCTAACTTGTTTTTGCAGGGCATGTTGTGATGTGATATGGTCAAGACATGATGTGATATAATGTGTTGTATGAGATGATCATGTTTTGTAATCGAGTTATCGGCAACTGGCAGGAGCCATATGGTTGTCGCTTTATTGTATGAGATGCAATCGCCATGTAATAGTTTTACGTTATCACTAAGCGGTAGCGATAGTCGTAAAAGCAATAAGTTGGCGAGACGACAACGATGCTACGATGGAGATAAAGGTGTCGCGCCGGTGACGATGGTGATCACAAGCACGGTGCTTCAGAGATGGAGATCACAAGCACAAGATGATGATGGCCATATCATATCACTTATATTGATTGCATGTGATGTTAATCCTTTATGCATCTTATCTTGCTTTGTTTGACGGTAGCATTATAAGATGATCCTTCACTAAATTATCAAAGTATAAGTGTTCTCCCTGAGTATGCACCGTTGCGAAAGTTCTTCGTGCTGAGACACCACGTGATGATCGGGTGTGATAGGCTCTACGTTCAAATACAACGGGTACAAAACAGTTGCACACGCGGAATACTCAGGTTAAACTTGACGAGCCTAGCATATAACAGATATGGCCTCGGAACACGGAGACCGAAAGGTCGAGCGTGAATCATATAGTAGATATGATCAACATAGTGATGTTCACCATTGAAACTACTCCATCTCACGTGATGATCGGACATGGTTTAGTTGATATGGATCACGTGATCACTTAGAGGATTAGAGGGATGTCTATCTAAGTGGGAGTTCTTAAGTAATATGATTAATTGAACAAAAATTTATCATGAACTTAGTACCTGATAGTATTTTGCTTGTCTACGTTAATTGTAGATAGATGGCCTGTGCTGTTGTTCCGTTGAATTTTAGTGCGTTTCTTGAGAAAGCAAAGTTGAAAGATGTTAGTAGCAAAGATGCGGATTGGATCCGTGATCTGAGGATCCTCCTCATTGCTGCACAGAAAAATTATGTCCTTGATGCACCGCTAGGTGACAGACCTATTGCAGGAGCAGATGCAGACGTTATGAACGTTTGGCTAGCTCAATATGATGACTACTTGATAGTTTAGTGCACCATTCTTAACGGCTTAGAATCGGGACTTCAAAGACGTTTTGAACGTCATGGACCATATGAGATGTTCCAGGAGTTGAAGTTAATATTTCAAGCAAATACCCGAGTTGAGAGATATGAAGTCTCCAACAAGTTCTATAGCTAAAAGATGGAGGAGAATCGCTCAACTAGTGAGCATGTGCTCAGATTGTCTGGGTACTACAATTGCTTGAATCAAGTGGGAGTTAATCTTGCAGATAAAATAGTGATTGACAGAATTCTCTAGTCACCATCACCAAGTTAGTAGAACTTCGTGATGAACTATAGTATGCAAGGGATGACGAAAGTAATTCCCGAGCTCTTCGTGATGCTGATATCGACGAAGGTAGAAATCAAGAAAAACATCAAGTGTTGATGGTTGACGAGACCACTAGTTTCAAGAAAAGGGCAAAGGGAAGAAGGGGAACTTCAAAAAGAACGGCAAGCAAGTTGCTACTCAAGTGAAGAAGCCCAAATCTGTACCTAAGCCTGAGACTAAGTGATTCTACTGCAAAGGGACTGGTCACTGGAGGCGGAACTGCCCCAAGTATTTGGTGGATAAGAAGGATGGCAAAGTGAACAAAGGTATATTGGATATACATGTTATTGATGTGTACTTTACTAGTGTTTATAGCAACCCCTCGGTATTTGATACTGGTTCAGTTGCTAAGAGTAGTAACTCAAAACGGGAGTTGCGGAATAAACAGAGACTAGTAAAAACGCGAGGTGACGATGTGTGTTGGAAGTAGTTCCAAGATTGATATGATCATCATCGCACACTCCCTGTACTTTCGGGATTAGTGTTGAAACTAAATAAGTGTTATTTGATGTTTGCGTTGAGCATGAATATGATTTGATCATGTTTATTGCAATGGTTATTCATTTAAGTTAGAGAACAATTGTTGTTCTGTTTACATGAATAAAAACCTTCTATGGTCATACACACCAACAAAAATGGTTTGTTGGATCTCGATCGTAGTGATACACATATTCATAATAGTGAAGCCAAAAGATGCAAAGTTAATAATGATAGTGCAACTTATTTGTGGCACTGCCGTTTAGGTCATATTGTTGTAAAGCGCATGAAAAAACTCCATACTGATGGGATTTTGGAATCACTTGATTATGAATCACTTGCTGCTTGCGGACCGTGCCTCATGGGCAAGATGACTGAAATGCCGTTCTCCGGAACTATGGCGAGAGCAACAGATTTGTTGGAAATCATACATACAGATGTATGTGGTCCGATGAATATTGAGGCTCGTAGCACGTATCATTATTTTCTGACCTTCACAGATGATTTGAGCAGATATGGGTATATCTACTTGATGAAACACAAGTCTGAAACATTTGAAAAGCTCAAAGAATTTCAAAGTGAAAGTGGAAAATCATCGTAACAAGAAAATAAAAGTTTCTACGATATGATCGCAGAGGTAAAATATTTGAGTTACGAATTTGGCCTTCAGTTAAAACAATGTGAAATAGTTTCACTACTCACGCCACCTGGAACACCACAGTGTAATGGTGTGTCCGAACATCGCAACCGTACTTTATTAGATATAGTGCGATATATGATGTCTCTTACCGATCTATCACTATCTTTTTGGGGTTATGCATTAGAGACAGCTACATTCACGTTAAATAGGGCACCATCAAAATCCGATGAGACGACGCTTTATGAACTGTGGTTTGGCAAGAAACCAAAGTTGTCGTTTCTTAAAGTTTGGGGCTGCGATGCTTATGTGAAGAAACTTCAACCTGATAAGCCCGAACCCAAATCGGAGAAATGTGTCTTCATAGGATACCCAAAGGAGACTGTTGGGTATACCTTCTATCACAGATCCGAAGGCAAAACTTTTGTTGCTAAATTCGGAAATTTTCTAGAGAAGGAGTTTCTCTCGAAAGAAGTGAGTGGGAGGAAAGTAGAACTTGATGAGGTAACTATACCTGCTCCCTTATTGGAAAGTAGTTCATCACAGAAACCAGTTTCTACGACACCTACACCAATTAAGTGAGGAAGTTAATGATGATGATCATGAAACTTCAGATCAAGTTATTACTGAACCTCGTAGATCAACCAGAGTAAGATCCGCACCAGAGTGGTACGGTAATCCTGTTCTGGAAGTTATGTTACTAGACCATGACGAACCTACGAACTATGAAGAAGCGATGGTGAGCCCAGATTCCGCAAAATGGCTTGAGGCCATGAAATCTGAGATGGGATCCATGTATGAGAACAAAGTATGGACTTTGGTTGACTTGCCCAATGATTGGCAAGCCATTGAAAATAAATGGATCTTCAAGAAGAAGACTGACGCTGATGGTAATGTTACTGTCTATAAAGCTCGACTTGTTGCGAAAGGTTTTCGACAAGTTCAAGGGATTGACTACGATGAGACCTTCTCACCCGTAGAGATGCTTAAGTCTGTCTGAATCATGTTAGCAATTGCCGCATTTTATGATTATGAAATTTGGCAAATGGATGTCAAAACTGCATTCCTGAATGGATTTCTGGTAGAAGAGTTGTATATGATGCAACCAGAAGGTTTTGTCGATCCAAAGGGAGCTAACAAAGTGTGCAAGCTCCAGCGATCCATTTATGGACTGGTGCAAGCCTATCGGAGTTGGAATAAACGCTTTGATAGTGTGATCAAAGTATTTGGTTTTATACAGACTTTTGGAGAAGCCTGTATTTACAAGAAAGTGAGTGGGAGCTCTGTAGCATTTCTGATATTATATGTGGATGACATATTACTGATTGGAAATGATATAGAATTTCTGGATAGCATAAAGGGATACTTGAATAAGAGTTTTTCAATGAAAGACCTCGGTGAAGCTGCGTATATATTGGGCATCAAGATCTATAGAGATAGATCAAGACGCTTAATTGGACTTTCACAAAGCACATACCTTGACAAAGTTTTGAAGAAGTTCAAAAAGGATTCTTGCCTGTGTTGCAAGGTGTGAAGTTGAGTAAGACTCAATGCCCGACCACTGCAGAAGATAGAGAGAAGATGAAAGATGTCCCCTATGCTTCAGCCGTAGGCTCTATCATGTATGCAATGCTGTGTACCAGACCTGATGTATGCCTTGCTATAAGTCTAGCAGGAAGGTACCAAAGTATTCCAGGAGTGGATCACTGGACAGCGGTCAAGAACATTCTGAAATACCTGAAAAGGACTAAGGATATGTTTCTCGTATATGGAGGTGACAAAGAGCTCATCGTAAATGGTTACGTTGATGCAAGCTTTGACACTGATCCGGACGATTCTAAATCGCAAACCGGATACGTATTTACATTGAACGGTGGAGCTGTCAGTTGGTGCAGTTCTAAACAAAGCGTCGTGGCGGGATCTACATGTGAAGCGGAGTACATAGCTGCTTCGGAAGCAGCAAATGAAGGAATCTGGATGAAGGAGTTCATATCCGATCTAGGTGTCATACCTAGTGCATCGGGTTCTATGAAAATCTTTTGTGACAATACTGGTGCAATTGCCTTGGCAAAGGAATCCAGATTTCACAAGAGAACCAAGCACATCAAAAGACGCTTCAATTCCATCCGGGATTTAGTCCAGGTGGGAGACATAGAAATTTGCAAGATACATACGGATCTGAATGTTGCAGACCCGTTGACTAAGCCTCTTTCACGAGCAAAACATGATCAGCACCAAGGCTCCATGGGTGTAAGAATCATTACTGTGTATTCTAGATTATTGACTCTAGTGCAAGTGGGAGACTGAAGGAAATATGCCCTAGAGGCAATAATAAAGTATTATTTATTTCCTTGTATCATGATAAATGTTTATTATTAATGCTAGAATTGTATTAACCGGAAACATAATACATGTGTGAATATATAGACAAACAGAGTGTCACTAGTATGCCTCTACTTGACTAGCTCGTTAACCAAAGATGGTTATGTTTCCTAGCCATAGACATAAGTTGTCATTTGATTAACGAGATCACCTCATTAGGAGAATGACGTGATTGACTTGACCCATTCCGTTAGCTTAGCACTCGATCGTTTAGTATGTTGCTATTGCTTTCTTCATGACTTATACATGTTCCTATGACTATGAGATTATGCAACCCCCGTTTACCGGAGGAACACTTTGTGTGCTACCAAACGTCACAACGTAAATGGGTGATTATAAAGGTGCTCTACAGGTGTCTCCAAAGGTACTTGTTGGGTTGGCGTATTTCGAGATTAGGATTTGTCACTCCAATTGTCGGAGAGGTAGCTCTGGGCCCACTCGGTAATGCACATCACTATAAGCCTTGCAAGCATTGTGACTAATGAGTTAGTTACGGGATGATGTGTTACGGAACGAGTAAAGAGACTTGCCGGTAACGAGATTTAACTAGGTATCGAGATACCGACGATCAAATCTCGGGCAAGTAACATACCGGTGACAAAGGGAACAACGTATGTTGTTATGCGGTCTGACCGATAAAGATCTTCGTAGAATATGTGGGAGCCAATATGGGCATCCAGGTCCCGCTATTGGTTATTGACCGGAGACGTGTCTTGGTCATGTCTACATAGTTCTCGAACCCGTAGGGTCCGCACGCTTAACGTTACGATGACAGTTTTATTGAGTTTTGATGTACCGAAGGAGTTCGGAGTCCCGAATGAGATCGGGGATATGACGAGGAGTCTCGAAATGGTCGAGACGTAAAGATCGATATATTGGACGACTATATTCGGACTTCGGAAAGGTTCCGAGTGATTCGGGTATTTTTCGGAGTACCGGAGAGTTAAGGGAATTCGTATTGGGCCTTAATGGGCCATACGGGAAAGGAGAGAAAGGCCTCAAAAGGTGGCCGCACCCCTCCCCATGGTCTGGTCCGAATTGGACTAGGGAAGGGGGGCGCACCCTTCCTTCTTTCTCCTTCCCCCTTCCCTTCTCCTACTCCCCCCTATGGCGCGCCTCTCCCCTTGGCCGGCTGCCTCCCCCTTGCTCCTTTATATACGGGGCAAGGGGGCACCCCAGAGACACAACAATTGATCCTTGAGATCTCTTAGCCGTGTGCGGTGCCCCCCTCCACCATATTACACCTCGATAATACCGTGGCGGAGCTTAGGCGAAGCCCTGCGTCGGTGGAATATCATCATCGTTACCACGCCGTCGTGCTGACGAAACTCTTCCTCAACACTCGGCTGGATCGGAGTTCGAGGGACGTCATCGAGCTGAACGTGTGTAGAACTCGGAGGTGCCGTACGTTCGGTACTTGATCGGTCGGATCGTGAAGACGTACGACTACATCAACCGCGTTGTGATAACGCTTCCGCTGTCGGTCTACGAGGGTACGTGGACAACACTCTCCCCTCTCGTTGCTATGCATCACCATGATCTTGCGTGTGCGTAGGAATTTTTTTGAAATTACTACGTTCCCCAACACCCTTCCCCAACCACTAAGGGCTGTGCCTCCACAACTCCAGACTCGGGCAGCCACGCCGCCGCCACCTAGGGCCGAGCCGCCGCCGCCCCAACGGCCGTGGCCGAGGCAGATGGCGGGTGGTAGTGGTGCCTCGGGCCAAGGCTCGATCGGCCGCGGGGCTGGTGCATCTGCGGGCGATGATCGTAACCCTCCGCGTGGCCAGTGGGGCGATGATGGATATGATGCTTATGGTTCTGGTCTGCATCGGGGCTCTTCGTCTACCGGAGGTGGCCGTGGCTATGCTTGGGTGGACAAAGGCAATGCCAACCAGGGTTTTCAAGGGCCGCCCGACAACTTTGTGGAGGGTGCGGCTGGCCCTAATAACCGCTCTTTCCGGGGTCATTTCCGGGGAGGTCGGGGCGGGAACCGGCGTCACTTTTCGCCAAAGCACCCGAAGACTTCTGCCGAGCCGGAGGTGGCTGACGGTGGATCGGCTTTACCGCAGGTGGCAGTGGAGACGGTTCAGGCACTGGCTGCAGTCACGTTGCCGGAGCCCATGCAGACTGGAGACTCTGTTTCTGAGCAAGGTACGGAGAAGTCCGAGGTTGACAAGGTGTCCAAGTGGGCGGCTAAAAAGAAGAAGCTAACCTGTTTCCGTTGTGGTGAACCGGGACACCTTATGGTTGAATGCACTGCGGAGTTATGTGAGTTGTGCCGGAAACCTAAACATTCAGCTGCCGAGTGTCCTCTTATGTTGGGGCCTAAACCTTCCGTTCAGATATACGGGGTTTGCTGCTCGGAGTTGATGTTTTTCGAGTCTCCCAGTGTGGAACCCTTGACACCCGCGGTGGAGACCTCCTTCCCCGGTGTGGTGAAGGTGGTCCATGGATCGTTGACCGAGGCGCAGATCATTCAGCAGTTGAGGGAGCCCGCTCCAGGTAATTTCCAGTGGTCGTTGCTCAAGCTCACAGATTCAACTTATAAAGTAGATTTTTCGTCTAAGGAGGATCAGTTGAGAATCCTCAAGTTCGGTATGAGCAGGGTCACGGGCACTAGTTTTGTGTTGCATTTTGATGAGTGGAAAAAGAAGGAGCCGCAGGGCACACCGTTAACTCAGATTTGGGTTCGTTTCTCTGGGGCGCCATCTGAGCCACTGGATAGCTTTTTGGTGACGTGGAGCCTGGGTTTGTTGATTTGCAAGACTGAGCAGGTGGATATGTAGTTCACACGTGCTCACGGGGTGGCGCGTCTACTTGTCGGTGTTGCTAACATTGAGTTCCTGCCAGACGTGGTGCCTTGGACATATGAAGGCGTTCTGTATCAGTTGGATGTTGAGTATGAGGATCCTAACCTTTTCAGTGAGTTTGAGGATGATAACCCCATGGACACCTCTGAGGGAGGAGGTGCTCCGGGGAACCAGGATGATAATGCTAAGAGTGATGATGATAAGGCCAAGGGGCCTTCTGGTCCATCTGATTCTGGTGACACTACTCCTGTTGGGTCAACTGGTGCGGTCCCGACGAGCACCTTGCAGCTTGGTTCATTGGGGGCGTTCTCGGCTCCGCCTAGGCTTTGGGGGTGACCGAGTTGATACCGTGAGCCATGTGGTGAGTCCGTGCGTGACGAAGCCTGTTGAGGTGGGAGGTGCCGAGGGGCAGGAGGCCCCTCCCTCTTCTCTTACCTTTCCTCCGACTACGGTGGAGGTGGCTGCGACGGTGGTTTCGGTTGGAGGTGTATGGCAGGAGGCCCGGCGCTCTGAGTTGCCATCACCGTCGGCGCCGAGGGCGAGCTCGGCGTTCCCTCCCTTGAGGCCGGCTGCTTGTGAAGGGGTGGGCGTGCAGGAGGCCACCGTATCCCCTTTGGCCAAGACGCGTTCGACCTCGGAGGGAGGGTCAGGTGGAGTGGCCGTATCACCACACTCCCCGGATCGCCCTAGGCTGGTCTCGCCGGTCTCGGCTGTCGGTGGGAGTTCCGTGGACAGGCCGCGGGAGTTGCCGTCGTCCTGTGGTGCTGCGCCGGTCGTCCCGGCCGAGGTCACCGCTGTTGGGGGACGGGCAGGAGGCCTTTCCCCTAGCAGAGCTTCACGCGAGGAGGTCGTCGCCTTTGGTGGGATCCCGAATCCTATCTCTGAGGGGAGGCGGATCAGCGGGAGGCTGCAGGAGCAGTCGGACGTTGATGACATGCAGCTGAGGTGTGCTATGAGGGCGGCCAAGCTGCGTGACATCGAGATCTCCACTAGTATGTCTGTTATTAATTCGAATTCAATTTTGCATTTTACCAATGATGAGATTGTTCACAATGCAAACCAACTAGGAGTATCACTTGGTAATAATGATATAGAGATATCTAGGTCTGTTAATGACATTCTTGATTTGGAAGCTGAACGAGCGTTAGAAATGATTCGTCACATAGCTGCCGTTAAGCCTATGAATGAGTCGGAGATTGATGCGCTTGGGGTTAGGGTTCTTGATGGTTTGTGTGCCGATCTTGACCCTGCGGTACCGGAGATGGAGGAGGAGGAGGGGTATGCCTACCCTGAGATCTCTAACCATGTAGATGAGTCTTTGGTGATTGCGGCAGAGCCCGAGTGTGGTGTCCGATCTGATGATCGCATTAAGCCTAAACGAACTTGGAAACGGAAGGTTTATCCGGTTTCGGCTGTGCGTAGAAGTGCTAGGATCCGTACCACTAAAAAATTTCATGATGAAATATGAGAGGCATTTTCTGTAATAGTAGAGGTCTTAAAGACTTGGCTAAAAGAAGGTTTCTAGCGGATGCTTCTCTTGAACATCATTTGGACTTTATTGCTCTGTCTGAAACTGGAAGAGGCAACTTCACTCCACATTTTCTTAGTACTTTATCCGGGGGGTATATTTCGACTGGCATTGCCTCCCCCCTCGAGGAAGATCCGGTGGGATTTTACTTGGGGTTAAGTGTGAAACTTTGGAAGTTCGGAGTGTAGTTTTGGGAGAGTTTGCGGTAAAGTTTCGGGTCAGAACTAAGGCTGATGGATTTGTTTGGGCTTTGGTCGCGGTTTACGGAGCCGCGCAACAAGAACTCAAGCCAGATTTCTTGGTCGATCTGGTGCGTGTCTGCGGTAATGAGCAGCTCCCTGTTTTAGTGGGGGGTGATTTCAACATTATTCGAAGAAGGGAGGAAAAGAATAATGAGAATTTTGACGGCAGATGGTCGTTTATGTTCAATACTATCATTGAAAGCTTGGGTCTCAGAGAGATAGAGCTCTCGGGTAGGAAATTCACTTGGGCTAACTCGTTACCGGTACCGACTTTTGAGAAGCTTGACCGGGTTTTAGCTAGTGTCGAATGGGAACAGAAGTTTCCCCTGGTAACAGTGCAGGCATTGACTCGAGGGATCTCGGATCACACGCCGCTACTAGTTGACTCGGGAGCTCAAACTCATGTGGGTAACAAGAATATTTTCTCATTTGAACTTGCTTGGTTTGAAAGAGAAGGTTTTCTCGAGTTGTTAGCTAGAGAGTGGGCTAAAGACTCAGGAGGAAGGTCACCCATTGAGAGATGGCAATGCAAGATTCGTCATCTTCAAAGGTTCCTTCGTGGATGGGCTAAGCATACGCAGGGGATATATAAGGCGGAGAAGGAGCGACTCCTTCTACTTATCCAGACCCTTGAAGTAAAAGCTGAAACTTCTATCTTAGGTGCCAGTGAGCTGGAAACTAAGATGGAGGCTGAGTTGCGGCTGAAAGAGCTTCTCCGTGAGGAGGAATTGAAGTGGGCATTGCGCGCTAAGGTTCGCAAAATCGTCCAAGGCGAGGATAATACTCAATTCTTTCACATGATTGCTAATGGGAAGCATCGTAAGAAGAGAATTTTCCAATGAACAAGACGAAGGAACGATAGTTGGTCAAGAGAACCTGAAAGTTTACATTACCAACTATTATAAGGAGTTGTTTGGACCTCCGGAAGAGAATTTTGTGTCTTTGGACGAGTCAAGGGTTGAGGATGTTCCCCAACTTGAGACTGTCGAGAATGAGATTTTGACTGCCCCCTTTACGGAGAAAGAGGTGTTTGAGGCCATCGCACAAATGGAAAATAATAAGGCTCCAGGACCGGATGGATTTCCGGCGGAGTTTTATAAGAAGTGTTGGCACTCCATTAAGGGAGACCTGATGCCGATGTTTCATCAGTTTATTAATGGTCAGCTTCATTTGTTTAAGCTGAATTTTGGAACGATAACTCTTCTTCCTAAGAAGACAGAGGCCGTTCGCATTGAGCAGTTCAGGCCTATATGTCTGCTTAATGTTAGTTTCAAAATATTCACCAAGGTTGGGACGAACAGACTTACGCAGATTGCGCATTCAGTTGTGCAACCGTCCCAGACTGCTTTCATGCCAGATAGAAATATCCTTGAAGGGGTTGTCGTCTTGCATAAAATGCTCCATGAGATTCACTCAAAAAAACTAGATGGCGTTGTTTTTAAAGTGGATTTTGAAAAGCATACGATAAAGTTAAATGGCCTTTCCTTCAACAGGCTCTGCGTATGAAAGGATTTGACACGGCCTGGAGAAACCAGATTGAATCCTTTACGCAAAAAGGGAGTGTTGGGATTAAAGTGAATGACGATATAGGCCACTATTTCAAGACTCACAAAGGGTTAAGGCAAGGAGATCCCATGTCACCGATCCTATTCAACATAGTAGTTGATATGCTGACTATTTTAATAGGACGGGCTAAGGATGCGGGGCAGGTAGGTGGCCTAGTTCTGCATTTAGTTGATGGCGGTATCTCCATCCTTCAGTATGCTGATGATACTATCATCTTCATGGAGCACGACTTGGCGAAAGCGAGAAACATGAAGCTTCTGTTATGCTTATTTCAACAATTGTCCGGGCTCAAAATTAACTTCCACAAGAACGAATTGTTCTGTTTTGGAAGAGCTAATGATGACCAGGAGGCGTATAAACAATTGTTCAGATGTGAGTTGGGCACGTTACCGTTCACGTATTTAGGTATACCCATCCATCATCGTAAGCTAACTAGCAAAGAGTAGAAATGCATCGAGGATCATTTCGAGAAGAAACTGAGCTGTTGGAAAGGGAAGCTCATGTCATATGGAGGGCGATTAATTTTGATTAATTCGGTCCTCACCAGTATGCCTATGTTTCTTCTATCCTTTTTCGAACTCCCGGTGGGTGTCAGGAAGAGGCCAGACTTCTATCGATCTCGATTCTTTTGGCAGAGTGATGAGCTTAAACGAAAGTATAGGCTTGCTAAATGGGATATAATCTGTAGGCCGAAGGACCAAGGGGGTCTAGGTATTGAAAATCTGGAAGTCAAAAACAGATGTCTCCTTAGCAAGTGGTTGTTTAAACTTTCGTCCGAGACGGAGGCTGCTTGGGCTCAGATTTTGCAAAATAAGTATCTTCAGTCTAAAACGTTGGCCCAGGTGACAGTGAGGCCGACTGACTCACCATTTTGGAAAGTATTGATGAGAGTCAAGCCACTATTTTTCAACAGGACAAGGTTCTTAGTCGGAAATGGAGCTAATACGAGGTTCTGGGAGGATACGTGGCTTGGGGGACTCCCCTTGCACTTCAATATCCTTCTCTGTACAACGTTGTTCAACGTAGAGAAGCTTACGTTGCAACCGTTCTACAATCCACTCCCCTCAATATTAGTTTTCAGAGGACGCTAGTTGGAAATCGTTGGGAGGCCTGGCTTCATCTTGTAAGACGTTTGATGGATGTCCAGTTGTCTCAGCAGCCAGATCAATTGTATTGGAAACTAACTAAGAACGGCGTGTTCTCGGTCAAATCCATGTATCTGGACGTCATAAACTCTAGCGTCATTCCTTCCTCGAAGCATGTTTGGAAAGTAAAGGTACCTTTGCGAATCAAAGTGTTTATGTGGTTCGTGCATAAACAAGTTATTTTGACTAAGGATAATCTGGCAAAACGCAATTGGGTGGGTTATGCTAGATATAGTTTTTGTGACCATAACGAAACTATCAAACACCTCTTTCTTGATTGTTCGCTTGCTAAGATTCTATGGTGGTCGATTCATATTGCTTTTAATATTAATCCGCCTACGTCCATCAACATGTTATTTGGAACGTGGCTAGATGGGGTTGACTCCGATACAGCGAGGCACATTCGCGTTGGCGTCTGTGCTTTATTATGGGCAGTCTGGAACTGCAGAAATGATTTGGTTTTTAACAGATCAACGAACATTCATTTTTTGCAGGTTATCTTCAGGGCCACAGCGTTGATCCGTATGTGGTCGCTACTCACTCCGACGGAGGCCAGGGAGCGTTTGGTTACTGCGTCTACCTGATGGGAGATGGTAGCTCGGGATATTTTCAACCGGTTTGGATGGTGGTCATGTAATAGGATAGGTATGTAGTGCTCCTATTTTTTTTGCCAGCCGGTTGTGGCTTTTCTGTTTAGCTCTTATGAGCGTTTTATTTTTTTTCATACTTCGAAACTTGGAGACTTGTTGCTGGTTTTTATTAATAATATGAGCCGTATGCATCTTTCTGATGCAGAGGCTGGGGTAAAACCCCTTTAAAAAAACTTATTTGCAGGAAACACACGATGAAGTTCCTAAACCAGACAGTTGTAGTAAATATGTTCCATATCTTGCGGCCATTGCTTGAAACTATTTATTTGCACGAAAGGCACAAGGCCAACTATAGTATTAATACTCTTGTTTGAAACTATTTCTTTACCCAAAAGGCACAAGGCTCTTACAAGGATTCTCTTGCAAGAATAAAAATATGCAAGTAAACCCTTGAAGAAAATAACACCATCTTCCTTATGCACCCCTTGCCGGCACGACCATCCGACTTACATGAGCAATCCTTTTTGGGCCTTCTTCTTACTTCAGCAACCGTGGTGAAACCTATGGGATTGTAGCAGCAAAGCTCTGGAAGTCGTAGATATCAACCAAAAGGCAACGACGACTACGATATGTATAGCTAGCGCCGAGAAGGGCCAGAGGATAATCCCAACTTCGGGCAGACAGAGAAGGGGACACAAACTTCACAGGTTTTCCGATGAAGTTGTATCTGGTTGGGAATCAATAGAACAAAAACATCCAGCCACACCATCCCCTTCACATGACATCATCATTGTGGACAAACGCTAATCACACCAGTCCAAATGTTCGGCGGTTGACATGATCCTCTGGCTCATCTCGACGCCCCTACAAGGAAGGGCATAGACGTGGGGAAAGCCGAGGACCAATTATTGCCACTACTATCGCTGCCCCAAATTCATTGATAACAAAGAACTTCCAAACTCTGTGCAGCACTGACCAAACACATAGATCCGAGGTTTCCCCGCCCTCGTGCAACTGTAGATGCCAGGAAAGGGCAGGGGAACCCGAGCAGCACCGGTGGGTTGAGGGGAGAAGCCGGCTACCTCCTCCAATCATCCAACCAGGAAAACGATTCACATTGTCTAAAACATTACCGAGGATTCCTTCATATTAAGATAGAAAAATCATGTATGATGAAGTGCGGACTAGCGAGATGCTAATTCGTGCGTGTAGACGGTCCGATCTTTCACGGCGATGTTAGATGAGCAGTCCGTCTCACTGTTCCTCCTCGCAACCTCCAAGAATAATTTTCACCCGTGTACTGAAATACACGAATAAAAATAATGATCCCCTTGAATCAGCACGTAGGCGTCAATATGATGATCAACTCTTCGTCGCTAGTAAATTTCCTCGAAACAAAACTCAAAGTGGCCGTCGCCAGCCTATTATATAGGCTACACACATATTACGTGACACGCCTAACTAACCCAAATTGACACGGACTCTCCTTTCCTATCTAAATTAATCATGGATTTTATTCTAAATGATTCAGCCACGTTGATCTCCTAGATTCTCTCACCAAACCAAAACTGAACGCACAAGATCTGGACTCCATCAAATATTCACGTTGCTTCTAGCTAGACTTAACTTTTAAGTACCTAAATCTATACGTATTGAAATGGATCCAATAAAAATCCAGCATGGAGGCGTCCGAAACCTAGGCATTATTTCTTATGGCTTTGGTTCCTCAACGCTTGCACGGGCTGGCTTCTTCCTCCATATTTGTTTTGTCTTCTTAGGTGGTTTTGCCGGTCGGTCTCTACAGCGGATCTTTCTTACTTGCCGATCGCTTTGCTTCTGTTCTAGTCGCCTCTAACATATACAGCATAGCTTTTTTTTCGAAAAGGGGGATCTCCCCGGCCTCTGCATCAGAGTGATGCATACGGCCATCTTATTAACGAAATAAAAGGTTCCAACAAGGTTCAAAAGTCTCCGACTGAAAAGTAATAAAAAGACAGCTCACACAGAGCTAAAGAGGCTGGACACACAGACTAGCCAAGATAAGACGCCACAACCGGCTGGCTAAAGACAAATAGGTAAACTAATTGCCTATCCTATTACATGACCGCCATCCAAACCGGTTGAAGATATCCCGAGCTACCATCTCCCAGCGGATAGATCCAGTAACCAAATGCTCCCTGGCCTCCATCGGAGTGAGTAGCGACCATGAACGGATCACGGCCGTGGCTCGGAAAATAACCTGCAAAAAGTGAATACGTGATGTTCTGTTAAAAACCAAATCATTTCTGCAAGTCCAGATAGTCCACAACAAAGCGCAAACTCCAACACGAATATGTCTCGCTAATTCAGGCTCAATCCCAGTGAGCCATGTCCCAAATAACGTAGTGACAGAATTCGGTGGAGTAATATTAAAAGCAATGTGAACCGTCCGCCAAAGTACTCTGGCAAACGGGCAATCAAAAAAGAGATGTTTGATCGTCTCGTCCCAATCACAGAAGCTACACCTCGTAGGTCCTGTCCAATTACGCTTAATCAAGTTATCCTTGGTTAAAATAACCTGTTTATGGACAAACCACATAAACACTTTTATTTTCAAAGGAACTTTGACAGCCCAAACATGCTTGGAGGTAGGAATGGAGCTCGAATTAATTACATCAATATACATTGATTTAACCGTGAATACTCCAGACCTAGTCAGTTTCCAGCGTAATTCATCGGGTTGTTGAGAAAGATGGACATCCATTAGTCTCCGAACTAGACGGAGCCAACCTTCCCAACGATTACCCACTAACGACCGTCTGAACTGAATATTAAGGGGGATGGATTGAAACACCGTAGCAACGAACACCTCACGTCGTTGAACAATACGATATAAAGACGGATATTGAATGGCCAAGGGTGTCTCGCCGAGCCAAGTATCCTCCCAGAAGCGTGTACTAGCGCCGTTGCCAATAACGACCTTTGGCCTATTAAACAGAGATTGTTTGACTTTCATCAGGCCTTTCCAGAAAGGCGAGTCAGTTGGCCTGACTGTGACCTGGGACAAGGACTTTGTCTGTAGGTACTTGCTGCGAAGGATTTGGGCCCACATGGCATCAGTCTCAAAAGAAAGCTTCCACAGCCACTTGCTAAGAAGGCATCTGTTCTTGACTTCAAGATTCTCAATACCAAGACCCCCTTGGTCTTTCGGTCTACAGATGATATCCCATTTTGCAAGTCTGTATTTTCTTTTTAGATCATCACCCTGCCAAAAGAAGCGCGATCGATAAAAGTCCAGTCTTTTCCTAACACCAACTGGGACTTGAAAGAACGATAAGAGAAACATAGGCATACTCGTGAGCACCGAATTAATCAGAATTAATCGGCCTCCATATGACATGAGCTTGCCCTTCTAGCAACTCAGTTTCTTCTCGAACCGGTCTTCGATGCACTTCCATTCTTTGTTGGTCAGCTTTCTATGGTGGATTGGAATACCTAGGTAAGAGAAAGGTAAATCCCCCAAGTCGCACCCAAACAATTGCCGATAAGCCTCCTGTTCGTCTTTGGCTCTACCAAAGCAGAACAACTTGCTCTTATGAAAGTTAATCTTTAACCTGGTCAATTGTTCGAAAAGGCATAACACCAACTTCATATTTCTCGCCTTGGCCAGGTCATGCTCCATAAAGATGATTGTATCATCAGCGTACTGAAGGATGGATACACCTCCATCAACCAGATGAGGTACCAAGCCACCCACTTGACCAGTCTCCTTAGCCCTTCCTATCAAGATGGCTAACATATCGACCACAATGTTAAACAAGATAGGGGACATCGGATCTCCTTGTCTTAGGCCTTTGTGTCTGGAAGTAATGACCAATATCGTCATTCACTTTAATTCCCACACTCCCTTTATGCGTAAATGATTCAACCTGGCGTCGCCAGGCTTCATCAAAACCTTTCATATGCAATGCCTGTTGGAGAAATGGCCATTTAACCTTATCGTACGCTTTCTCGAAATCCACCTTAAAAATGACACCATCTAACTTCTTGGAATGGATTTCATGGAGCGTTTCATGAAGGACGACCACTCCTTCAAGGATATTTCTGTCCGGCATGAAAGCAGTTTGGGAGTGCTGCACCACAGAATGCGCAATCTATGTGAGCCTATTAGTCCCGACCTTGGTGAAAATTTTAAAACTAACATTGAGAAGGCAGATCGGCCTGAACTGCTCAATTCTCACAGCATCCGTCTTCTTCGGGAGCAGTGTGATAGTTCCAAAATTCAAGTGAAATAATTGAAGCTGTCCAGAGAACAGATCATGAAACATAGGTAGCAGATCCCCCTTAATAATATGCCAGCACTTCTTGTAGAACTCCACCGGAAATCCATCCGGTCCGGGAGCCTTATTATTTTTCAACTGTGCTATAGCATCAAACACCTCCTTCTCCGAAAATGGGGCAACCAGAATATCATTTTCAGCAGCCGAAAGTTGAGGCACATCCTCAGTTCTGGACTCATCGAGAGATACACAATTATCCTCCGGAGGTCCAAACAACTGCCTATAATACTCGGTTATATATGTTTTTAGGTTATCCTCTCCTAAAATAGTGCCCTCATCTTGTTCAAGTTAGAATATTCTCTTCTTTCTGTGCTTACCATTAGCAATCAGATGAAAGAATTGAGTATTCGCGTCCCCTTGGACCACTTTGCGAACCTTAGCCCGCAAAGCCCACTTCAATTCTTCTTCGCGGAGAAGTTCTTTCAACCTCTTCTCTGCGTCAATTTTAACCTGGACCTCAGCAGGCATCAAAATCGTGGATTCAGCCTTAACGTCCAGATTCTGTATAAGAGAGAGGAGCATGTCCTTCTCAACCTTATATACCCCACTAAGGTGCTTAGCCCAACCCCGTAAGAAGCTTCTCAAACTCCTAATCTTATTTTGCCAACGCTCGACCGCGGTTCTACCGCCTACACCCTTCGCCCATTCCCTAGCGATCAGGTCTAGGAACCCTTCGCGTTCGAACCAGGCCATCTCAAAAGAAAAGGTGTTTTTGTTTCCCACGTGGTTCGGCTCCCCTGAGTCAACGAACAGGGGTGTGTGATCGGAAAAACCCCGTGAAAGAGCTTGAACCGTCACAAGCGGGAACTTCTGTTCCCACTCCACACTCGCAAGAACGCGATCAAGCTTTTCGTAAGTCGGGTTGGGCAAAGAGTTAGCCCAGGTGAACTTTCTACCAGAAAGCTCTATCTCCCTCAGATCCAAGCTTTCAATAATAGTATTGAACATGAACGACCACCTGCCGTCAAAATTATCATTATTCTTCTCCTCTCTCCTCCTAATGATGTTGAAATCACCCCCAACTAAGATTGGAAGCTGCTCGGACCCACAAATCCGAACAAGATCGGCCAAAAATTCCGGTTTAAGCTCGGGCTGTGCGGCACCATAAACCGCCACCAACGCCCAGTTGAAACCATCAACCTTAGACCTGACTCGAAACTTAACCGCGAAGTCGCCCATCACTACACTCCAGACTTCAAGCGAATCACATCTCACACCCAGCAAGATACCACCCGATCTTCCTCGCGGAGGGAGGCAATGCCAATCAAAATCAACACCACCCGCAAGAGAGGAAAGGAACTGGGGCGCAAAGTTGTCTCTACCAGTTTCCGATAGAGCAATAAAATCTAAACGATGCTCCAGAGATGCCTCAGCAAGAAACCTTCTTTTAGCCAAGTCTTTCAGACCTCTGCTATTCCAAAAGATTCCTTTGATCACTCACCATGAAATTTTTTAGTAGTCCGAATCCTAGCACTCCGACGAACTGCAGAATCGGGGTAAATTTTCCGTTTCCACTTACGCTTGGGTTTACTAGGTCCTGACTCCCGATCCTCATAATCGGGCTCAGCGGGACAAAAAACTGCATTCTCTATGGGCATATCATCGTCCTCAGACTCATGATTGGATGGTGCTAGATCCACACACATATTATCGAGCACTCTAACCCCTAAAGCATCAATCTCATTGTCATTCATGGGTTTAACCGCTGCAATATTACGAATAGTTTCTAAGGCACGCTCCGCCTCCAAATCTAACAAATCATTCACCGAATTGGAAACCTCACTATATGTATCCCCGAGTGAAACTCCCAATTGGTTTGCATTATTTATAATCTCCTCATTAGAAAAATGCAATAAAGAGTTAGATATGTTGACGGACATACCAGCAGAGATTGCAGCATCCTGAAGCTTGGCGGCCCTCATAGCGCACCGCTGCTGCATATCATCCACCTCCGGAAGCTCGTGGACGCACGCACTGAACCGTCTCCCCGTCGAGACAGGGTCTGGGATCCCGCCAAAAGCAACGACCTCCTCCCTGGTAAAGCCCCGCATTG
Source organism: Aegilops tauschii subsp. strangulata (assembly GCF_002575655.3). Lineage (NCBI taxonomy): Eukaryota > Viridiplantae > Streptophyta > Magnoliopsida > Poales > Poaceae > Aegilops > Aegilops tauschii. The sequence goes on from NC_053035.3 coordinate 49,368,643, forward strand.
AGTCCCTCAGAGGATCGGAGTAGGTGGCTGCTGGCTCCCAAACCCCATCGGGGGGTCCATGTCCACGGGGACGGACGGATAGGAGAAGGCGGGGGCCACCTGCCCGTACCCTCCTCCCACCCCTCCTGCCGACGCAGAGGGTAGGGCCGTCGGCGAAGGAGTGGCGGTCCTCCTGACCGCCGGGGAAGAAGGGAGAGCCAGGGCCACCTGCCCCAGCCCCCCCCCCAGCGCAACAGCTGGCTCGGGTGGCACCGCCCCAACCGGGGAGGCAAGAGCCGAGGCCGCCTGCCTCGGGCTCCCTCCCCCGGCGCTGGCCGACCCCACCTGGATCGGCGACCCCACAGGGGGGAAGGCTAGGTCCACCTGACCCATGCAGCCCTCCCCACAGCCGACCATCACCGGTGTCACCGGCGCCAGACTAAGAGAAGGAGAGACCGAAGCCACCTGCCCCAGACTCCCCTCCCCATACCGAACCACCAAGTCAGTCGACGCCTGCCGGCCCGAGACCACTGAGGTGGTAGGAGAGAGCGGCCCCACCTGAGGCTCCACCTCCCGAACCCCTCCCACGGGCGTCCCCAACAAACCATCCTCCATAGGAGTAGCCTCAGCATCAAGCTCCAACGACGGAAGCATACACTCAAAGCTATCATCAGACTCTACCCTGCCGCTCCAGAGCCGGGGAGGAGCCGATGCAGGCTCGAAGGATCCAAACCACAGCGTATTCATTGGTACCGCCGGATCCGAGGGAGACTCTACTCCAGGACCATCACCGGGCAACTGAGCATCCGGACTCGACCCCTTGGCCTTGTCGCGACCCGCCTCATTATGCGGGTTCCCACGAGCACCGGCATCATCATCCCCCTCGTGCATATCCATAGCATCATCGGAAACCACATCGACAAACAGCTCTGAATCCTCAAACTCAATCTCAAGAGGAAACACCTCTCCCCTATAGAACCAGTTGACCATATCTGGGACAAAATCGATGTCCAAAACACCCACTAAGAGCCGGGCCACCCCATGTGAGCGGGTGAAAGCCATGTCCACATCCTCAGTCTTACCAACCAACATACCCAAACTTGCCACAACTCGAGCATCTGTCAGAGCCTCAGATGGGGCCCCTGAAAACCGCAGCCACACCAGAGTGAGCGGTTTGCCCTTAGGTTCCACCTTTTTCCACTCGTGAAACTCCAGGATGCACTTAGTACCCGGCACCTTACACAACCCAAAACTCAGCAGCTTCTGCAAATCTTCCACCGAAGGGAAATCAACCCTAAACACATTGTCCTCAATCTGGACGAGCTCCCACTGAAAATCCCCTGGAGCCAGTTCCTGGAGTCGCTGCACAATTTGAGCCTCAGAAATCACTTCGCGGGTAGCTTTCACGAGTCCAGTAGTCAAACTTTGAGTCTCAACTCGAATCTCCCTCGCCACCGGAGACTCAAAGAACGTGAGCTCGGCACAGTATACTCCGTACATCGTGAGAGTAGGAGCCTGATCACGTAAAACCGGGCAATCCCCCATAATATGAGCAGTCTTACCACATGACTTATAGAGTTCCGCCATGCACTCAGCAATAAAGTGGCCCTTCTCACCACATCGATAACAAAGCATCTTTTCTTTCTTACGCGCCCATTTGGACGCCCTCTCAGACTCATCCCTGTCCCTAGCCTCCATAGCGGCTCCAGTTGCAGGAACATCCACATTGGCCAAAGACGTCACAACTTCCATAGCCTGGCTAGGCAACTCAGTCGACTGCACGGGATCCACAGCCATGTCTGAAACCTGATGGTCAACCATGACCGTTGCCGGGGGCGGCTTGCGGGCCCGACCACGTCCACCACCACGGCCACCACGATAGCCACGGAATCCACCTCTATGCCGGTTGTTCGGGCCAGTAGCCCCCTCGACAAAACCACCCGCCGGACCAAGGAAAGGTCTTTCAGCAGAGCCATCACTCTGCCAAGCGTAGCCGCGTCCACCTCCCGTAGACGACGAGCCACGGTGCTGGCCAACCCCGTAAGCATCAACACCATCATCCCCCCACTGTCCTCTAGGCGGCCCAGTAGTACCTCCGTCCCCCACGTCGGGCCTTGTCGGCGATGGACCCGAGCGTTTCTGCGCCGGTCTCGCGACATAGTGAGGCGGTGGCGCGGCGCTAGGCACAGTCGGCGCGACACCCCGCCCCACGGGAGCAGGCATCAGAAGTCTTGGGGGAGGGGCATCGCTCCCCGCAGCTGCAATGACCGGCTTGGGAGGCCGCAAACCACCTCACCCTGCAGTCGGCGAGGACCCAGTCGGCACCGCCGGACGCTGTAGCGGCGGCCGGGCACCATAACCACCACCCCGGCTCGCGGCAGCAAAAGAAGCAGGACGAGGCGGGCGGATGCCACCACCCCTACCCGCGGCGGCTACAGGGACCGGAGAAGGCGGGCGGGCAGGAGCACCACCTCCGCGGCCAAGGGCCGAAGCAGTAGCCCCGGCCGGTGCGACGCCCCGGCCCGCCGCCGGCACGCCACGGTTAGCTCCACCAGGAACGTCCAGCGGCACAACTCCGGCGCGGGTTGACCCGGCCGGCTCCGCCGAGCTCTTTCCCGGGGGCCCCTGACCCGCCATGTGAAGCAGCGGCGGGATACGACGGGCGCGGCCTTCACGATCTACACGACGATGAGGAAGCCGACGACTGAAAACCCTACGGCGCGTGGCGGGATCAGCGGGATCAGCTGTATCGTTGCATGCCTCTCGCATGTAACCGGTACGCTCGTCGCCCACTGAATCCGGCCCAAGGGTCACTGGCCCACATGCAACTACTTGGTACTGGGCCTCATACCCAGCCGAAGACGGCCCATTCTCCACCGGTGAACCTGCCGCGCCACACAAGGCATTCTCGATCGGGATCGAAACCGCTGGCCCACACCGCGACAAATCACACTGGGCAGAAGCCGAGGCGCCATCGGCGGAAGATGGCCCTCGCTTGGTGGGCGGCTGACCACGACCTGCCATGCCGTAGGCGGGTGAGATCCTCCTCGCCCTGCCCGGCCCGAGCGAAGGAAATCCAGACGAACGAGAAACCCTAGCTGAAACAACGTGAATCGGCGCGGGCCTTAGCGTTACATGCAAGCACGTAGCAAGAACGGCCGACCCGGCTTGGGCCTCTGGCTGGGCCGCATGCCCCACTTCTAGAGAGCCCACGACCGTTGTCGGTTCTGCGTCCACATCGAGGCCCAGCAGCGAGTTCAAACACGCCTTCCTGGCCGCTTGAATCACGCAAACCGAGGTCGCCACCGGCGATCGCTGCGGCGCCGGCTTCAATGACTTCCCTTTCTTGCCTTTCTTTTTTCTAGTGACTAACGTCCAAGAATTCGGAATGTAATCTGACAAAGTAACAGGTGCACGAGATACCTTAGGAATCGGACCAATCCAAGGTTTAACCATTTTCTTCAAAACCGGAGCTTTGGATCGAGGCCGCTCCGTTGAATGTTTAGATTCCGGCGATCTCTCCGGTCCCGGCATTAACACTGGCATCTGCTTGGGCTGTTCGATCTCACCCTCCTCTTCTTCATCGCTGTCGATTAGCTAGGTACATAATCTGCTGTCTTAGCAATCCTCGAACCACAAAGCACACGTAACTTGTCATCCTTTCCATGACTAAGGTGTATTTTGTTTAGCTCTCTCAGCTTGTCCTCCCCTACGGCCACATAGTCATCTGTCGATGTGTTTGATATGTGCATGTCCGCATCAACGTATTTCTCGTCAACTTGGAGTGAAGAGGAGACAAATAAGCCCCGATGCATATCCTTCTTATCAACTTAATAAAATGTTGATATGATAGCTACATCTTTCTTTCTTGGAATATTTTCATTGATTCCCTCCTTTCCGACGTAGAAGGAAAATGTGAGAAGCCAACTGATCTTACTCCTCACGTCTTACGCTGAGAAATCTGTCATTCATTTCCGATAGGACTCAAGTGGCATGCCACTGAAATTTCTAGGAAATTCACAGTCTTATCTGAAACTCCACATGATAGTGAGGCTTGACTATTTTGAAGTTAGAGGATATGCACATATTGCTCTGTTATCAGGTTCAACATATTCCGTCCAAAGGGCTTGTCCTTCTCATTTGTGTAATTCACGTGTTATGAACTTCTAAAAAGATGACACGGATGGATTTTTCTTTTCATAACAAGTCAACAAAATGAAATAAAACTACGAATCAGGACCACCAACTGGTCCACATTTCTCTTACTACATCACAATTCACACATGCCAGCCTTTTATCTCATGTCGTTCTCATAATATCTAAGAACGCACAAATCAATTACTCCCTTGGTACCAAAATATTTTTTGCTTGCCGAACTAGTTAAAGCACACAAAAAAAAAGTGCCATTATCGATTTTTTGTGTGTGTGTAGGGAGGCACTCCATACTGCACATGCATCTTCCCTCGAGCTCGTCATTATTTCCTGGTGAACCAACTCAATAATCCAAGCGTATGGTCATTTCCTACCAAACAAGGGATCATGAGATGCACATGCGTGCGGCTATCATGGGAAAATCTCTTAGCATGGACTTGAAACGGTTCCTATGCAATTCGAAGCAAACCGGCATTCACTCCACGACACGTCCACTTTGAGCAAGCAGGCCTCACGATCAGTTGCACACTGTTTTTTCCAATTTAGCATATGTCGTTTTCTAACAAAAATAAAGCCTGCCCCCAACTTGTACCCAATACATATATCTGAAACCGTGCATGTTTCCACGCAAAAAAAGAAAAGGAAAAGAAACCGTGCATGTTACTGGATTTGCTCTACTATGTGATATCTGAGTCTGACTCACTCATTTGCATAAGCAGCCAAACAGGGATACAACTCACTTTTCGTACTATCTTGTACCGAAAAATGAATAGACCGTGCTTGTATTTCCTTTGACACACACAGTGTGTATTTCACCGTAGAAGACCAATAAACCTGTCACCGAGAGATACCAAATTTTCCCTGTAAAAAAAGCATCGGGAAAGGTAATTAGATTGAAATCAGTGTCAGCATTCTTCTTTGGACGCCGATACGTGCTACTGGTAGTATAGGTGCTTCATGATTTGAATTCGCAAAAAAAAAGGTGCTTCATGATTTGGTAGGACGTGGTACCGTCAGGTAAAACCTACCTAGGCCTGGTTGCTCGCTGGTCAACCTCGGTCGGCGCAGACGTGGCACGCCCAGTCCGCCACACATACGAGGACGACAGGCCACGCGCATCCATTGGTGTTCCATGTCGACGGCACGTACGGCTGGCAGATAAAGCCATCTAGCTCCACTGCCGCTGACTACTGACCACTGACAGCAACATTAACGTGATCAAGCGATTTACTGCTACGTAGCAGTAATTTACTTTTTCCTCATCAAAAGAGAAGTAGGGCATTTTGGAGACCGAGCTCCATGGAGCCCTTTATTTTAAAAAATTCAAAATTCATAAATTTCGGTTCAAAAGATTCTGAAAAAATTACACATGTACGCAAGGATGTAAAGTGTATGTGTGAAAAATTTCAGGAGCTGCAAAAAAAAACAAAATCATGAACTTTAAAAATGAACAGTACATATGCTAAAAAGCCCCAGATTTGTCTTTTTTAAGTAGCTCACATTTTATTGTATTTCGACCTAAAAATTTGCACACATGTACTCCCTCCGTTCCAAAATAGATGACCCAACTTTGTACTAAAGTTGAGTCATCTATTTTGAAACGGAGGGAGTATATTATGTATCTAGCTATATGTGTATTTATTTTTAGAATTTTTCAAAACTAAAAAGTTTGAATTTTAAAGTTTTTAAATAAAAGCCTCCATGAAGCTCGGTCTCTGTTTGACATTTTCGGTTTGACTCCTACTACTTCACTGCACTATACCATTATTATGATATACAGGAGTACTTGATTAAGTTGATGTTTACAACACATATGGAATTAGGAGTACAACAGCAAAGCGTACTTGACGCTTCTTCATTGCATGTTGACGATGAGTATCAATGTAAGTAGGTAATATAATCAGCCCGTACATGTAGTACATCCCTTCTTGTCAAGGTAAAAACCGTTGAAGCAGGGAGGCACTCACCTTACAGCATCTACAAACGGACCTCTCAAACCCATCTCATACGTCCGGGCGGGCCGTCGGTCATCGCCCGGTCACGATTTTTTTATACAGACGGACCCCTCAAACGGTCCACAAACGCTCAGGCTGACCGACACCCCCCATATCCAGGCCAAATATGGGACGAATATGGGGCGCTCGGACACGTCCGCTACGTCGGCCTGACGGCGTGGCCCCACATGGAAACGCCCGGAAACCCGGCGGTCCGACGGACGCCGCATCCATCGCCGCGGTGTAACGCCGTGTGGCGCTGCTCCGGCTCGCCGCCCAAGGCCTTAGCCGGCTATTTAAGCCGGCCGGCGCCACCAGCCCTGGCACATCCGCCTCTTCCCTTCCTCCGCCGCCACTCAAGCCTAGCCATGCCCCCACGCCGCCGCTACTACACGATCCAGCATCGTCTCTTCGTCCTTGAGCAGGTCCAAATCCGTAGGGAAGCAAGGCTACCTCAGGAATCGGAGGAGGATTTCGAGGAGGTTGAGGTGTAGGTGCCGGGGGAGGAGGAAGAGGAGGAGGAGGAGCAGGTGAAGGAAATATGCCCTAGAGGCAATAATAAAGTTGTTATTTATATTTCCTTATATCATGATAAATGTTTATTATTCATGCTAGAATTGTATTAACAGGAAACTTAGTACATGTGTGAATACATAGACAAAACATAGTGTCCCATCATTAATCAAAGATGATTATGTTTTCTGACCATAGACATGTGTTGTCATTTGATGAACGGGATCACATCATTAGAAAATGATGTGATGGACAAGACCCATCCGTTAGCTTAGCATTATGATCGTTGAGTTTTATTGCTATTGCTTTCTTCATAACTTATACATGTTCCTCTGACTACGAGATTATGCAACTCCCGAATACCGGAGGAACACCTTGTGTGCTATCAAACGTCACAACGTAACTGGGTGATTATAAAGATGCTCTACAGGTGTCTCGAAAGGTGTTTGTTGGGTTGGCATAGATCGAGATTAGGATTTGTCACTCCGTGTATCGGAGAGGTATCTCTGGGCCCTCTCGGTAATGATCATCACTATAAGCCTTGCAAGCAATGTGACTAATGAGTTAGTTACGGGATGATCCATTACGGAACGAGTAAAGAGACTTGCCCGTAACGAGATTGAACTAGGTATGTTGATACCGACGATCGAATCTCGGGCAAGTAACATACCGATGACAAAGGGAACAACGCATGTTGTTATGCGGTTTGACCGATAAAGATCTTCGTAAAACATGTTGGAGCCAATATGAGCATCCAGGTTCCGCTATTGGTTATTGACCGAAGATGTGTCTCGGTCATGTCTACATAGTTCTCGAACCCGTAGGGTCCGCACGCTTAACGCTCGATGACGATTTGTATTATGAGTTATGTGATCTGATGACCGAAGTTTGGTTGGAGTCCCGGATGAGATCACGGACATGACGAGGAGTCTAGAAATGGTCGAGACGTAAAGATCGATATATTGGAAGGCTATATTCGGACATCGGAAAGGCTCCGAGTGATTCGGATATTTTTCGGAGTACCGGAGAGTTACGGGAATTCGCCGGGGGAAGTAGTGGGCCTTAATGGGCCATACGAAAAAGGAGAGAAGGGCCTCAAGGGGTGGCTGCGCGACCCCCCATGGGCTGGTCCGAATTGGACTAGGAGGGGGCGGCGCCCCCCTCCTTCCTTCTCCCATCTTCCCCCTTCCCTTCCCTCTCCTAGTTGGAATAGGTAGGGGGGGGGGCGAATCCTACTTGAACCGGGAGTCCAAGTAGGACTCCCCCTCTGGCACGCCCCTTCCAGGGCCGGCCTCCTCTTCCTGTTGGGGAACACAGTAATTTCAAAAAAAAATCTACGCACACGTAAGATCATGGTGATGCATAGCAACGAGAGGGGAGAGTGTTGTCCACGTACCCTCGTAGACCGAAAGCGGAAGCGTTAGCACAACGCGGTTGATGTAGTCGTACGTCTTCACGATCCGACCGATCAAGTACCGAACGCACGGCACCTCCGAGTTCAGCACACGTTCAGCCCAATGACGTCCCTCGAACTCCGATCCAGCTGAGTGTTGAGGGAGAGTTTCGTCAGCACGACGGCGTGGTGACGATGATGATGTTCTACCGACGCAGGGCTTCGCCTAAGCACCGCTACAGTATTATCGAGGTGGACTATGGTGGAGGGGGGCACCGCACACGGCTAAAAGATCAAACGATCAATTGTTGTGTCTCTAGGGTGCCCCCTGCCCCCGTATATAAAGGAGCAAGGGGGGAGGTGCGGCCGGCCAGGAGGGGCGCGCCAGGTGGAGTCCTACTCCCACCGGGAGTAGGACTCCCTCCCTTTTCCTAGTTGGATTAGGAGTGGAGGGGAAAGAGGTGGATGAAAGGAAGGAAAGGGGGGGCGCCGCCCCCCTCTCATTGTCCTATTCGGACTAGGGGGAGGGGCGCGCGGCCCTGCCCTGGCCGCCTCTCCTCTTTTCCACAAAGGCCCACTATGGCCCATTAAGCCCCGGGGGGTTCCGGTAACCCCTCCGTACTCCTGTAAAATCCCGATTTCACCCGGAACACTTCCGATATCCAAATATAGGCTTCCAATATATCAATCTTCATGTCTCGACCATTTCGAGACTCCTCGTCATGTCCGTGATCACATCCGAGACTCCGAACAACCTTCGGTACATCAAAACATATAAACACATAATATAACTGTCATCGAAACGTTAAGCGTGCGGACCCTACGGGTTCGAGAACTATGTAGACATGACCGAGACATGTCTCCGGTCAATAACCAATAGAGGAACCTGGATGCTCATATTGGCTCCCACATATTCTACGAAGATCTTTATCGGTCAGACCGCATAACAACATACGTTGTTCCCTTTGTCATCGGTATGTTACTTGACCGAGATTCGATCGTCGGTATCTCAATACCTAGTTCAATCTCGTTACCGGCAAGTCTCTTTACTCGTTCCGTAATACATCATCCCACAACTAACTCATTAGTTGCAATGCTTGCAAGGCTTAAGTGATGTGCATTACCGAGAGGGCCCAGAGATACCTCTCCGACAATCGGAGCGACAAATCCTAATCTAGAAATACGCCAACCCAACAAGTACCTTCGGAGACACCTGTAGAGCACCTTTATAATCACCCAGTTGCGTTGTGACGTTTGGTAGCACACAAAGTGTTCCTCCGGTAAACGGGAGTTGCATAATCTCATAGTCATAGGAACATGTATAAGTCATGAAGAAAGCAATAGCAACATACTAAACGATTGAGTGCTAGGCTAACGGAATGGGTCAAGTCAATCACATCATTCTCCTAATGATGTGATCCCGTTAATCAAATGACAACTCATGTCTATGGCTAGGAAACATAACCATCTTTGATCAACGAGCTAGTCAAGTAGAGGCATACTAGTGACATTCTGTTTGTCTATGTATTCACACAAGTATTATGTTTCCGGTTAATACAATTCTAGCATGAATAATAAACATTTATCATGATATAAGGAAATAAATAATAACTTTATTATTGCCTCTAGGGCATATTTCCTTCAGTCTCCCACTTGCACTAGAGTCAATAATCTAGAATACACAGTAATGATTCTTACACCCATGGAGCCTTGGTGCTGATCATGTTTTGCTCGTGAAAGAGGCTTAGTCAACGGGTCTGCAACATTCAGATCCGTATGTATCTTGCAAATTTCTATGTCTCCCACCTGGACTAAATCCCGGATGGAATTGAAGCGTCTATTGATGTGCTTGGTTCTCTTGTGAAATTTGGATTCCTTCGCCAAGGCAATCGCACCAGTATTGTCACAAAAGATTTTCATTGGACCCGATGCACTAGGTATGACACCTAGATCGGATATGAACTCCTTCATCCAGACTCCTTCATTTGTTGCTTCCGAAGCAGCTATGTACTCTGCTTCACACGTAGATCCTGCCATGACGCTTTGTTTACAACTGCACCAACTGACAGCTCCACCGTTTAATGTAAACACGTATCCGGTTTGCGATTTAGAATCGTCCAGATCAGTCTCAAAGCTTGCATCAACGTAACCATTTACGATGAGCTCTTGGTCACCTCCATAAACGAGAAACATATCCTTAGTCCTTTTCAGGTATTTCAGGATGTTCTTGACCGCTGTCCAGTGATCCACTCCTGGATTACTTTGGTACCTCCCTGCTAGACTTATAGTAAGGCACACATCAGGACTGGTACACAACATTGCATACATGATAGAGCCTATGGCTGAAGCATAGGGAACATCTTTCATTTTCTCTCTATCTTCTGCAGTGGTCGGGCATTGAGTCTTACTCAACTTCACACCTTGTAACACAGGCAAGAACCCTTTCTTTGCTTGATCCATTTTGAACTTCTTCAAAACTTTGTCAAGGTATGTGCTTTGTGAAAGTCCAATTAAGTGTATTGATCTATCTCTATAGATCTTGATGCCCAATATATACGCAGCTTCACCGAGGTCTTTCATTGAAAAACTCTTATTCAAGTATCCCTTTATGCTATTCAGAAATTCTATATCATTTCCAATCAGCAACATGTCATCCACATATAATATTAGAAATGCTACAGAGCTCCCACTCACTTTCTTGTAAATACAGGCTTCTCCAAAAGTCTGTACAAAACTAAATGCTTTGATCACACTATCAAAGCGTTTATTCCAACTCCGAGAGGCTTGCACCAGTCCATAAATGGATCGCTGGAGTTTGCACACTTTGTTAGCTCCCTTCGGATCGACAAAACCTTTTAGTTGCCTCATATACAACTCTTCTTCCAGAAATCCATTCAGGAATGCAGTTTTGACATCCATTTGCCAAAATTCATAATCATAAAATGCGGCAATTGCTAACATGATTCGGACAGACTTAAGCATCGCTACGGGTGAGAAGGTCTCATCATAGTCAATCCCTTGAACTTGTCGAAAACCTTTTGCAACAAGTCGAGCTTTATAGACAGTAACATTACAGTCAGTGTCAGTCTTCTTCTTGAAGATCCATTTATTCTCAATTGCTTGCCGATCATCGGGCAAGTCAACCAAAGTCCACACTTTGTTCTCATACATGGATCCCATCTCAGATTTCATGGCCTCAAGCCATTTCGCGGAATCTGGGCTCACCATCGCTTCTTCATAGTTCGTAGGTTCGTCATGGTCTAGTAGCATAACCTCCAGAACAGGATTACCGTACCACTCTGGTGCGGATCTTACTCTGGTTGACCTACGAGGTTCAGTAACAACTTGATTTGAAGTTCCATGATCATCATCATCATTAACTTCCTCACTAATTGGTGTAGGCATCGCAGAAACCGGTTTCTGCGATGAACTACTTTCCAATAAGGGAGCAGGTACAATTACCTCATCAAGTTCTACTTTCCTCCCACTCACTTCTTTCGAGAGAAACTCCTTCTCCAGAAATATTCCGAATTTACCAACAAAAGTCTTGCCTTCGGATCTGTGATAGAAAGTGTACCCAACAGTCTCCTTTGGATATCCTATGAAGACATTTCTCCGATTTGGGTTCGAGCTTATCAGGTTGAAGTTTTTACACATAAGCATCGCAGCCCCAAACTTTAAGAAACGACAACTTTGGTTTCTTACCAAACCACAGTTTATAAGGCGTCGCCTCAACGGATTTTGATGGTACCCTATTTAACGTGAATGCGGCCGTCTCTAGAGCATAACCCCAAAACGATAGCGGTAAATCAGTAAGAGACATCATAGATCGCACCATATCTAGTAGAGTACGATTACGACGTTCGGACGCACCATTACGCTGTGGTGTCCCGGGTGGCGTGAGTTACGAAACTATTCCGCATTGTTTCAAATGAAGACCAAACTCATAACTCAAATATTCTCCTCCACGATCAGATCGTAGAAACTTTATTTTCTTGTTACGATGATTTTCAACTTCACTCTGAAATTCTTTGAACTTTTCAAATGTTTCAGACTTATGTTTCATTAAGTAGATATACCCATATCTGCTTAAATCATCTGTGAAGGTGAGAAAATAACGATATCCGCCACGAGCCTCAACATTCATCGGACCACATACATCTGTATGTTTGATTTCCAACAAATCTGTTGCTCTCTCCATAGTTCCGGAGAACGGTGTTTTAGTCATCTTGCCCATGAGGCACGGTTCGCAAGTACCAAGTGATTCATAATCAAGTGGTTCCAAAAGTCCATCAGTATGGAGTTTCTTCATGCGCTTTACACCGATATGACCTAAACGGTAGTGCCACAAATAAGTTGCACTATCATTATCAACTCTGCATCTTTTGGGTTCAATATTATGAATATGTGTTTCACTACTATCGAGATTTAACAAAAATAGACCACTCTTCAAGGGTGCATGACCATAAAAGATATTACTCATATAAATAGAACAACCATTATTCTCTTGATTTAAATGAATAACCGTCTCGCATCAAACAAGATCCAGATATAATGTTCGTGCTTAACGCTGGCACCAAATAACAATTATTTAGGTCTAAAACTAATCCCGAAGGTAGATGTAGAGGTAGCGTGCCGACCGCGATCACATCGACTTTGGAACCATTTCCCACGCGCATCGTCACCTCGTCCTTAGCCAATCTTCGCTTAATCTGTAGCCCCTGTTTCGAGTTGCAAATATTAGCAACAGAACCAGTATCAAATACCCAGGTGCTACTGCGAGCATTAGTAAGGTACACATCAATAACATGTATATCACATATACCTTTGTTCACCTTGCCATCGTTCTTATCCGCCAAATACTTGGGGCAGTTCCGCTTCCAGTGACCAGTCTGCTTGCAGTAGAAGCACTCAGTCTCAGGCTTAGGTCCAGACTTGGGTTTCTTCTCCTGAACAGCAACTTGCTTGCTATTTTCTTGAAGTTCCTCTTCTTCTTCCCTTTGCCCTTTTTCTTGAAACTGGTGGTCTTATTGACCATCAACACTTGATGCTCCTTTTTGATTTCTACCTCCGCAGCCTTTAGCATTGCGAAGAGCTCGGGAATCGTCTTATCCATCCCTTGCATGTTATAGTTCATCACGAAGCTCTTGTAGCTTGGTGGCAGTGATTGGAGAATTCTGTCAATGACGCTATCATCCGGAAGATTAACTCCCAGTTGAATCAAGTGATTGCAGTACCCAGACATCTTGAGTATATGCTCACTGACAGAACTATTCTCCTCCATCTTGCAGCTGTAGAACTTATTGGAGACTTCATATCTCTCAATCCGGGCATTTGCTTGAAATATTAACTTCAACTCCTGGAACATCTCATATGCTCCATGACGTTCAAAACGTCGTTGAAGTCCCGGTTCTAAGCCGTAAAGCATGGCACACTGAACTATCGACTAGTAATCAACACGTGACTGCCAGGCATTCACAATGTCTGCAGTTGCTGGCGCAGGTGGTACACCTAGCGGTGCTTCCAGGACGTTATTCTTCTGTGCAGCAATGAGGATAATCCTCAAGTTACGGACCCAGTCCGTGTAATTGCTACCATCATCTTTCAACTTTGCTTTCTCAAGGAACTCATTAAAATTCTACGGAACAACAGCACGGGCCATCTATCTACAATCAACATAGACAAGCAAAATACTATCAGGTACTAAGTTCATGATAAATTTAAGTTCAATTAATCATATTACTTAAGAACTCCCACTTAGATAGACATCCCTCTAATCCTCTAAGTGATCACGTGATCCATATCAACTAAACCATGTCCGATCATCACGTGAGATGGAGTAGTTTCAACGGTGAACATCAGTATGTTGATCATATCTACTATATGATTCACGCTCGACCTTTCGGTCTGAGTGTTCCGAGCCCATATCTGTTATATGCTAGGCTCGTCAAGCTTAACCTGAGTATTCCGCGTGTGCAACTGTTTTGCACCCGTTGTATTTGGTAGAGCCTATCACACCCGATCATCACGTGGTGTCTCAGCACGAAGAACTTGCGCAAGGGTGCATACTCAGGGAGAACACTTATACTTTGATAATTTAGTGAGGGATCATCTTATAATGCTACCGTAAACCAAAGCAAGATAAGATGCATAAAGATAAACATCACATGCAATCAATATAAGTGATATGATATGGCCATCATCATCTTGTGCTTGTGATCTCCATCTCCGAAGCACCGTCATGATCACCATCGTCACCGGCACGACACCTTGATCTTCATCGTAGCATCATTATCGTCTCGCCAATCTTATGCTTCTACGACTATCGCTACCGCTTAGTGATAAAGTAAAGCATTACAGGGCGATTGCATTGCATACAATAAAGCGACAACCATATGGCTCCTGCCAGTTGCCGATAACTCGGTTACAAAACATGATCATCTCATACAATAAAATTTAGCATCATGTCTTGACCATATCACATCACAACATGCCCTGCAAAAACAAGTTAGACGTCCTCTACTTTGTTGTTGCAAATTTTACGTGGCTGCTACGGGCTTAGCAAGAACCGTTCTTACCTACGCATCAAAACCACAACGATAGCTTGTCAAGTTGGTGCTGTTTTAACCTTCGTAAGGACCGGGCGTAGCCACACTCGGTTCAACTAAAGTTGAAGAAACTGACACCCGCCAGCCACCTGTGTGCAAAGCACGTCGGTAGAACCAGTCTCGCGTAAGCGTACGCGTAATGTCGGTCCGGGCCGCTTCATCCAACAATACCGCCGAACCAAAGTATGACATGCTGGTCAGCAGTATGACTTATATCGCCCACAACTCACTTGTGTTCTACTCGTGCATATGACATCTACGCATAAAACCTGGCTCTGATACCACTGTTGGGGAACGTAGTAATTTCAAAAAAATTCCTACGCACACGTAAGATCATGGTGATGCATAGCAACGAGAGGGGAGAGTGTTGTCCACGTACCCTCGTAGACCGAAAGCGGAAGCGTTAGCACAACGCGGTTGATGTAGTCGTACGTCTTCACGATCCGACCGATCAAGTACCGAACGCACGGCACCTCCGAGTTTAGCACGTTCAGCCCAATGACGTCCCTCAAACTCCGATCCAGCCGAGTGTGTAGGGAGAGTTTCGTCAGCACGACGACGTGGTGACGATGATGATGTTCTACCGACGCAGGGCTTCGCCTAAGCACCGCTACAGTATTATCGAGGTGGACTATGGTGGAGGGGGGCACCGCACACGGCTAAAAGATCAAACGATCAATTGATGTGTCTCTAGGGTGCCCCCCTGCCCCCGTATATAAAGGAGGAAGGGGGAGGTGCGGCCGGCTAGGAGGGGCGCGCCAGGTGGATACAAGTATTATGTTTCCGGTTAATACAATTCTAGCATGAATAATAAACATTTATCATGATATAAGGAAATAAATAATAACTTTATTATTGCCTCTAGGGCATATTTCCTTCACTTCCTCCCTCCTTTATATACGTGGGCAGGGGGCACGCCAAAGGACTCAAAATTTGTCTTAGCCGTGTGCGGTGCCTCCCTCCACAGTTTTACACCTCAGTCATATCGTCGTAGTGCTTAGGCGAAGCCTTGCGCCGGTAACTTCATCATCACCGTCACCACGTCGTCGTGCTGACAAAACTCTCCCTCGGCCTCAGCTGGATTAAGAGTTCGAGGGACGTCACCGAGCTGAACGTGTGCAGATCGCGGAGGTGTCGTGCGTTCGGTACTTGACGGTTGGATCGCGAAGACGTTCGACTACATCAACCGTGTTACTAAACGCTTCCTGTCGGGGATATACCCCGCGGTATGACCCGGCCGGGAGTATGACCCGGCCGGACTTGATGCTTCATCGTAACCCGCCGGAAGATTTGCAACTCATGAGCCTGGCGACTTAATGATGGCCCCGACGGCGGGTCAGACGGATGACAAGGGTCCAAGTCCCAGTAGGCTGGGACGTGTTATTATGGGCCGGCTTAAGACGGAAGGCATGAGGAATATTTCCTTTACGAGGAAGCAAGACCCGTACTTGTATCCGACTTGTAATAGAGAATAAGTTAATTCTAATCCTACTAGGACTCTACATGTAAAGCCGCCTCTCCAACTTATATAAGGAGGGGCAGGGCACCCCAAAGAGGGACAAGTAACAAGAAACAATCTCTAGGGCTAGACATCGAGAGCTGGTACCCGGCGACTCTCCCGTGATCATAATGAGACCTAGCCTCAAACAACATGTAGGGTTGTTACCGGATGATGTTTCCCGGGGCCCGAAGCTGTCTAAATCCTTGTCTTGTGTTGCGTCTCTCGATTCCGCTCAACCCCTCTCAAGCTACCACATAGATGCGTTGGCCTCGCGACTAAGTCCTGACACTAAGGACATCTGCCGTGACAATTCCATGACACTTCCGCTTTCGGTCTACGAGGGTACGTGGACACACTCTCCCCGCTCATTGCTATGCATCACCTAGATAGATCTTGTGTGATCGTGTTTGACACGAAAAAAGAATAACGCGGGCGTGCCAGTGTACTAAGTACACAAAGAAAAGACATAGGGAAATATGTATTTTTATTAATCTCATGTCGAGAAACAAAATTAGAAAGTCCCTATTAAGAGTGCGCTCCATGGCCTGCTGGCACGACCAAAATGACTTCGACGATGTGAGATTCTGGTTCACGAGGCCTCGGAAAGCTCCCGCTTAATTACGTCCGCGAGTCAAGCTCGCGAACCACCTCCGATTAAGCTGCTGCAATGGTCGTCGTCTTCTGGTCTCGTCTTCTCCGTGAGGTTGGTGTAGATGGTAATGAAGTGGAAGGGGAGAGCGATATGCCCATCACTCCGGCCATGCTTGGCCATACCCCTCCGCCTTGTCGATGTCCGATGATGAAGATGTGGGCGGCCTTCGCCTCGTCGGTGCCCGGCCTGGTGATGTCCGCCTTGTCGGTATCGGACTGGATGACTTGACATTGCCTCATCGGCATATCAAGTAGTGGTTTGCCTCCATCGGATATAGACGTGTCGGTGGAGTATAGCTTCGCCTCGCCGGCGTTAGGACAATGTTGATGATGTGCATTGGTGTGGGTGTTGGAGTAGACTTGGGCAGTATCGCCCACTCAATAAGCTTGTCGGTGTAGCCAGCAGCCTTGTCGAGCCGAGACTCGGCGCGAACGAAGCCCGACGATGGGTCGTGTCCGCAACAATGCAGACGACGCCCGCCTTGCACGGGCTCTACGGTGGTGGCGATGTACATGGCTCATCACCCTGGCCAAGCTCCGTATCGGCAAAGGTGTGGACGACGTCCCTCCTTGGGGCACTCGATGTCGGAGGAGGTGTAGATGGCACCCCGCCAATACGTCGTCGTCACAAGTGAAGGGAGCGCCGAGGCTGCGCACGAGAGGTAGTCCAACCACATCGTCGCCGATAGTGAGTCCGGCATGATGGAATCGCCGGGGGCTGCGCACGAAGGGCAACCCCGACGTTGTCGTCTTCAAGGCAGGCTGACACGTGAGTGTGGCCAGCGGAGAGTGCTCCTGGGTTGCACAGCCGTGGCACGTCGTCAGTCTGCCGCAGAGGGTGCACCGGGGGAGAGTGCACCAGGGGCTGCATGGCCCGGACACATCAACGTCGCCCTCACGGGATCGAGTCGCCGGTGGAGAGTGCACCGGGGGCTACAAGGCCCCGACGCGTCATCGTCGTCCTCGCCGGTGGGGAGTGCATTCGTGGCGACACGGCCCTGGCGCGTCATCGTCGTCCTCACAGGAGTCGCCGGTGGAGAGTGCACCGGGGTCTAGACGGCCCCGACGTCATCGTCTTCATCCTCGCGAGAGTCGCCCGTGGAGAATGCACCGGGGGGCTACTAGGGCCCGGAGCGTCGTCATCCTCCTCACGGGAGTCGCCGGTGATGAGTCCGGCGTGAAGGATCGCCATGGGCTGCACATGAGAGGCAACCCCGGCATCGTCGTCGCCGGTGGTGAGTCCAGCATGAAGCAATCGCCGGGGGTTGCACACAAGAGGCAACCTTGGCGTCGTCGTCACCGGTGGTGAGTCCTGCATTAATGATCGCCATGGGCTGCACACAAAAGGCAACCCCGGGGGCATTGTCGTCTTGCGTGGAGAGTGCACCGGGGGTCGCTCATAGGGGGCAGCCCCGGCACGTCGCCGCCGATGGTGCGTCCGCCGTGAAGGAGTCGTCGGGGGCTCCACATGAAGGGCAACCCCAGCGCGTCGTCGCCTCTGATGGGTCCAGCATGAAGGATCGCCGGGGGCCGCACACGAAACTGCAACCCCGGCGCGTCGTCGCCGGTGGTGAGTCTGGCGTGAAGGAGTCGCCGGCGGCTGCCCACGAAACGACAACACTCGCGCGTCGTCGTGGTGAGCAGCGGGCTCGCCGGAGGGCGAGCCCGACACCTCGTCACCATTGGTGAGTCCGGCACGATGGTGTTGTTGGCGGAGCAGGCGGTGCGGGATGCACCAGGGACCGTGCACGGACGGTGGCCCCGGTATGTCGTCGTCTTGCGCAGAGGGTGCGTCGGGGGTTGCGCATGGCCGGCAACCCCGGGCCATCGTCGCCGTCCTCGCGGGAGTCGTCGCCACCTGGGGCTACACATGAACGGCAACCCCAGCATGGCGTCCTCTTGAAGGGAGAGTGCACCGGGGTCGTGCATGGGTGGCAGCCCCGGCACATCATCGTCTTGCGCGGAGGGTGCGCCGGGGTTGTGCATGGGCTGCAACCCCGACACATCGTCGCCGTCCTCGCCGGTGAGTAGTGCGCCGGGGACCGTGCATGGGCGGCAGCCCCGACACATCGTCGTCTTCAGCGGCAAGGGATAGAGCCAGCAGCCGGCTCCGTCTCCAACCGCGTGGCCACATCTCGGATGACAATCGTGGAGATGTGCAGAGAAGGAAGGAGCCGGCAGCCACCTCCGTCTCTGACCACGTGGCCACAACTCCGATGACCATCGTAGAGATGTGGAGAGAAGGAAGGGATAGGAGAGATTAGTTTTGGTCCTCACTTTTAGAGAAGATGATCGGCATGCTGGCGACCTCCTCGTCAGTGCACGCGCTGCTCGCGTACTGGATCCTCCTGGTTGCCCGCCCGGTCAAGGCAGCCGAGCTAGCCGGATCGATCTCCGAGCTCTTCTCCTGAAGCTTCGGGAGGGATGGATTCGTGCGTGGTCCTCCCTTCCTCGATGGATGGATGGCTTCTCCGTCCGCGATCTCCTCGACGCTGCCATAGGCGCGTCTCCTCCTTGCCACCCTCCGGGTGCTTCGTGTTGGTTGTGTATTTATAGGTGGAAGGTATGGCGCTGCGTCTCGCGGCCCAGCCGGCCGGTCCAATCTTCTTGGAAGAGATATGGACGCAAGTCGTTTAAGATACATGCTTTGGTGCTTATCTCTCGACTGGAGGCACACGCGGGACTAACCATGCATTGTACGGCAAGACATCGATCAGGTATCCCGGTACAGCTAGCTCTATACATGCCGGCCGGTACGCACGTAGTAGTCATGTATTATTTTTTTTCATGGTAATACGTGTCTCATTTATAAAATAAAGATCCGGTTACAAGGCACGTAAGCACCAACATTACAAGACTGAAAGGATAGGATAATCCTATGCAAAATACCAGCGTATGTTCCTCTCCTCCGACACCACCGAAGCTGCCACCAAAGGGAAAGAAAACAGATCACCTCTTCACCCGAGCTCGACGCGGCTCCATCGCTGATCAACAGCTTTACGGACCTCGAAAGTAGTTTGCCAGAAGCAAAACCATTGCCGTTGAAAGAATCAGACCGGGGCAACATATCCCCGGACACGCCATCGAACTCTAGATCTGACACCCCCGCACGACAACGACGTCGAAGGAGGAAACCAGAACTGTCAGCCACCAACCACAAACCTAGCAGGGGATGCACCATCTTCCTGCTGTCACTTGCGCAGACAACCGTCTGCGCATACTCCTGGACGATAAAACCTCCCTGCTCCACCATGACGTTGGAGACAACGCCACAGCAACGGGGACAAAGCAGAAGGAGAGACACACCTGATGGAGCCGCCGCCTCGCCGACACCATCCATGAACCCTAACACAGCCGATCTGAAGGATCGGCAAACACACGATGCCATCAACTCCGAGACGCCGCCATGAAGGACACCGCCGGTGTGGGAGTGAAGCTGAGGCAGATTTATTCGTCCGGGCGCCGCTCCTACCACCCCAACGGCGCACCACGACCTACAAATCCAAAACCTAACTACAGAGCGGAGGAATGGGGTCCCCCCTCCCTCCTGCCGCCAGAGCGGCCGGAGGGAGAGGGGGCCAACGCCCTGGCCGGCTGAGATCAGAGGAAGAAAATCGCCTCCCTATATATTTGAATGGGATATTTAAATTAGTTCCCCTGGTTCCTTAGTTGTGCTCACTTTTCCCCACGCTCCAAACGTTTTCTCACTTCCCCCCTCTTCCTTAGCTGAAACTCTCACAAATGCTCATAGCGGGCGTTTGCCGTCTTGACCGTCCATTGACCGTTAATTGCTGACGAGTGGGGCCGAGTCTTCGTCTGACTGTTGCTTGCTGACGGGTGGGACCGCAAGGAGACACGTATTGGGCAGCTTGTCTGAATCTGAAACAAATCTAGACAGGCCGCACTGCACCGCGCCGCCCCGCCCCCTCCTTCGGCGTCGTGCCGCGTCCACCGCACTAGTTTCCTCCACCCTATGCCCCTATTCAGTTCGTCGGCGACGCCGCGTCTCCGCCAGATATAGCCCACCTCCCCATCTGGGATTACATAGTGATGTTGAGTGAGGACGGCCGGAATGCAGTCGACTCTGGAGAGGATTGGGTCGAATCCGCGGCAGATAATTCATGGATTAAACCAGGGTAAGCATTGTTTCCTCTCGAATTGACGTTCTAAGTCGTATTGTAGGCCGTATTTGACTTCTGTTTGCTTGAATCGTTCGAATTTGTGCTCGATTTTACCCGGCTAACTGAAGCCTTTGTTTCTTTCAACAAAATAGGATTGATCCCGCGCTGGCTTTCCGGCTGGCGATTAGAACGGAAACTAGTGTGCTGCGTGGTACTAAACCGCATTTGATTTCATCATTTTTCTATCCCAAAGTGGTAGAAACCAGCATATCTTTCAAAGATTTGCGAGCTGAGCTCCGAAACACCTATCCCTGGAGTGATGCCGATGCTGTTGAACTGAATTACTTTAGCAGGGACGAGCAAAGATTTCTCCCACTAACTTGCGACGATCATATGCCGTTGCTTTTTGCTGGGATTGCTAGCTGCCGATTCGGTAAACTCCAAATCGATGTGCTTCAGCCACGCGCAAAACGGGCGAAGGGGAAGGGAGTTCAGACATCATCTGTCTGTGCTAATAGCCAGCACCCCGGCACTCCTTGTAGGTCGACACCAAGTAAAGCAAGTGGTTCATGGAGCCACAACATGCCTGCTGCCAATTTTGGTTCCGATTCAGCTGCTGCTTCTCGTGTACCTTCTGCAGTTGGTGTAGAAGAAGATGCAGAACCTGACGAGGCAGTGCCTACAAATGATGATGAAGACGAGATGATGTTTCCTAAACTGGTCGATGTAGCCAGTCAGCAAGCAGTGGATGACGAATATATGGAGGAGCCCATCAGCCAAGCTAGGTTTGACATGGATAGCTTAATCGAGGATGAATACGATGGTGATGACATGCCAACAATTGAGTGGAACAGGGAAAAACCTGAGCTTAGTGTAGGTACCATTTTCCAATCAATGGTGGACTGTCGGAATGCAGTGACAACATGGTGCATTATATCTGAAAACACCTATAAGATTAAAAGGAGTGAGCCAGCAAGGTTCACGGTATTTTGTCCATATCCTAGGTGTAGGTGGAAGTTGTATCCATCTCGTATGAGAAAGAGCAAATATATTCAGGTAATCCAAGTTCAGTTAGTAATTTAGTTTCAGATCGTTGAGTAAGTTTTCTTAACTGTTTTTTACCCTTTTATTTTGTTTCAGATAAAGAAAAACCCACACAAGCACACCTGTCCACCTGGAGGGGGAGGGGGGAAGGCCAAAACCAAGCTAGCAAAAACTAGGTGGGTGGCAGATGCTATATTGGATTGGCTGAGAGAAGAACCTGGACTTGGTCCAACAGCACTCCATGGGAAGCTTTTTGAGAAGTACAAGATAGAAATTCCTTACATGAGAATTTTCAATGCTAGGGAAAAGGCTCTTGACAGAATTAATGGTCAATGGAATGACAGTTTTCAGCTGCTTTACACTTTCAAAGCTGAAGTGGAGATGGCAAGTCCAGGGAGTGTTGTAGAGATTGACAAGCATACAGTTCCATTCAAAATAAAAGGGAAGTCATTTCAGAAGGAGTGCTTCAGAAGGGCTTTTGTTTATTTCAAGGCTTGCTGGCAGGGGTTTCTAGATGGTTGCAGGCCCTATTTGGCTGTAGATGCTACACATTTGACTGGAAGATGGAGAGGACAACTAGTAGCAGCTTCTGCAGTTGATGGACACTACTGGCTATTCCCAGTTGCATTTGGTGTGGTGGAGGCAGAGTCTGAGGAAAGTTGGGTCTGGTTTCTGCAGCAGTTGCGCAACATTATAGGCACACCCCCAGGTTTAGCTATACACACAGATGCTTGCAAGGGTTTAGAGAGTGCAGTGGAAATTGTATTCCCTGGAGTGGAGCATAGGGAATGTATGCGACACCTAGCGCATAATTTCAAAAAGAAGTTCAAAAGTAAAGTTTATGATGAGAACTTACGGCCAGCATCATACACATGCAGCAAAAGGAAGCATGAACACCATTTGAGAGTGTTGTATGCTCAAAATCCTCTTGTGAAGGAGTACATGGATGCACATCATGGTAAGGTGTGGTCAAGAAGCAAATTCAACGAAATCTGCAAAGTAGATTATGTGACCAGTAACCTTGCAGAATGCTTCAATTCAAAGTTCAAGTTAGTGAAAGGGCTCTTGTTGTGGCAAGCATTTGACAAGATGAGGCAAATGATCATGATAAAGATGGCTCTTCGCAAAAGAATTGCTGAAACACAATATGTTGGTCATCAAATGCTCCCATCACTGATTAAGGCATTGCACTTGAAGGCAAGAGGACTGAAGATGAAATGTATTCGATCTGGTACATATGAGGGAGAGGTTACCTATACTGACACTAAAAATAGGGTATGGAGGTATCCTGTGAACCTAAGTACTAGAGAATGTACTTGTAGGCAATGGAAGATCCGTGGGAAGCCATGCATACATGCCCTACATCTGATGACCGTTATCGGGGGTGCAGATGGTGAAGTTGATCAATATTGCTCTGAGTATTTCTCTGTTGCCAAATTTATGGCTGCTTATGCTGACAATGTGCCTGCACTATTGGGGAAAGATCATTGCAACATAGTAGATCCAGGGTTCAAACTCCACGCTCCTGTCATTACTAGACCACCAGGAAGACCAAGGAACCGGAGGATTAGAGCAGGTGAGGAGGGTCATCTACCAAAGAAGCGTGCTTGCAAAAAATGTGGAGTTCTGGGGCATATTGCTAGGCTTTGTACCAATGCAGTGGATGCATCATTTGGAGAGGAGGAAAGATGGACAACAGCTAATGCTGAGGAGAATGCAACAACAATGGAGACTGAAGATGCAGTGGAGAATGCAGCAGCAAATGAAGCATCTTGGTATGTGTTTGCACCCTTTGTAGAATGCAGCTACCCTTTTGTTTGCATTTGTTGTCTTTTTTGCCTATGGCTTATAATTTTATTTACCAGCTCTAGGGAGAAAGGGCCAAGAGATGAAGAAGCAGAAGATTTTGAAACCATGGCCTTTGATGGTTTTGAAGCTATAAGAGAGGAAGAGGAGGGGTAATTTTTCAATTGTGCCTTTAAAGATTATTGAACCCATAGATGACCGTCAAATGGTCGTCAAGTGCTCGGCGAGTGGAACTACTCCATCAGCACCTCCACGGGGAAAACCCCAAGTAAAGCCCAAGATCAAAAGGAACAAGAGTCTGAAAGAAAAGAGCATCTCAACTAGGGAAACCAGGAGCAAGACGGTGAAGCCAGCTGCAAACACAAGGAGCAAGTCGAAAATTTGAATTAAGTTGTTGGGAAATGTTTGTGTTGTCAATTTGACGGCGAGTCGATCGCTTAAAACTTGGTAGATTTGTATTAAGATATTGGCATCTTAAAACTTGGTAGATTTGAGCTACTGTGAAAACTTTTCAGTTGTAATAATGTTGCTTCTACTTTGGTTTCTTATTTGAGTCAGAATTCAAATTTCCATCAAAATTTGAATTTAAATCAATATTTTAATTTGGGCCAAAATTTGGGTTCGAGCCAAAGTTGAAGTTGAACATTGGAGGTTCATTGCTCTGTGCGGTGTATTTGATCAAGCATTTGAAGTCCAATATTCGTAGGTGAACAGTCCGAATGAGAAATGTGCTAGAAACGGGCTCGAAAGCTAGGGTAAACAGCCCTATTTGAAATCAAGTTTTTTTTTGACCTTGCCTAAATGAGGCATATATATTTTTATTAAGACTTGTTCGATATATATATGGTAAAAACGAAGTCTCACTATTTATTGATTAATATTCATATTACTACATTTTTTTTGAAAAAATATGCTTTTAATTCAAAACCGTCAAATAACACGTTTTAGATATGAAAATGAAAAAGTAAGTTCAGATCCTTCTTATTCACTCGAAAATGAAGCTATGGAGATTTTTCTGATTTTTTTTGAATTATTTTGATTTGTTTCAAACCCTAAACCCTCTCTCCCTATTCTACGAACTCTGAACATGTTCATAGGTGATAGCTCATTTGTGTGAAGCCTTTTTTCATGAAAATGACCTACACCAAGTTTATATTTTTTCTCATAACCTTGTCACATATGACGGCTATGTGTGCAAGAATTACAACATTTTGATTTTTTTGAATTTTTTAAAAACATTTGAACTTGATTTTATATTTTTTATGGTAACTAGGTCTCATAAACGGATGAACTACGTTTGTTTTATATTTTTGCGATTTTTTCTAATTTAGTTATGGCCATTTGAAATCTGGTCAAACCCTAATAACCCCGTTGACTCGCTCATAACCCCGCAGAAATGCTCCAAACCCTAGCGTCGAACGTCCGCTGTCGGATCCTACCAAGCGCCAAACACCACCCATCAGATGTGGGGCAGGCATGCGCGATCCGCGTGATGCATCCTGATTGGCTACTGCACTGTCCTTCTCGGGTTTTTACGATCTGCCCCACTTTACATATGAAATTGTATTTTTCGCACATGACCACCACATGTCAGTGTTAAGAGTTGGTTCAAATATTCAAACTGCAAAATACAATGTGGCAAATCGTCAATATAGCTTCCCCTTCTCCTCTTCTCCATCTGACAGACAAAGGCATCGAGCAGATCGAGCAATTCCTCTGTTTCTTTCCCCATCTTCTCGTTCTTCTTCCTCTCGAGCAATTCCTCTGTTTCTTCCTCTCGGGCGATATGTCGACCTCCTCGTCAGCCCCCCGTTCCACGTGGCGGGTGTATGGTCCAGTGCCGATGACTCGATGCACTGACTGCCCACGGACTGCGCCACTGAAGCAGTTGACTTCGAAGGAGGAGAAGAATGGGAACTTTGGGCGCGAGTTCGTCAAATGTGAGAGCAAGCCGGAGGGGCAGGTTAGATCTAAGTTTTCCTCGCATCCTTTATCTCTACTTTCTCAAAAAATCTGTCAGATTTGGATTTAGGTTACATGATTTCGTTTTCAGATCGTGAAGAAATGCCACCATTTCAAGTGGATGGATGATTACATCCAGAGGCTTCAAGGGTTGGGCTTGCTGGAGTCGAGGGGGGATGCAATCCGCAAGTTCAATCTGCGCCATGACTGTGCCGCTCCGGCAGCAGCAGCGCGTTCGGAATACCCGACGGTGGTAGATGTCGAACTGAAGACGGAATTGAAGAAGATGAACAAGAACTTCAAGCAGCTGATTGAGTTGAAGAAGCAATCCAATCTGATAGCTTTAGGAATACTTGCTCTAGGAATTTTTTACTTGATGGCCATCCCTCGTTAGAGATGTTTGTCTACTGTTGTTGCCACTGTTTAGCAATCCAAGTCTGTTTATCCCAAATGCAACTCTGTTTAGTGCAACCGTCGATCTCTGAATGTATGCAGTTTACTGTTAAGTTTCGACACTTTCAGCTTCGGCAGAAGACAACTACCAGTTTAGTGATAGGATTATTTTGTTAGCTAATAACCTCGAGTGTTGGATCATACCCTAGCTCGTCGGATGACAGTAAGCAGTACTTGAGCAGCACAAGGGATATACATCAAGTTCATCTCTTCTCTCTCGCACTTGCCAAACTTTTGTCCTCGAGTTCGTCAGTTCTGCTAGAGAAAAACCTAGTTCGCGGGCCCAAAGAGAATCAAGCTGCAATAGGCCCACAAAGGATAAATGAGGCCCAGAAACAAGCGATGTTTCTTTTTTTGTTTAGGAACGATTGCTTTGTTCTTTTTTGTTTCTGATTGCTTTTTTCATTAATTTGATTGCCCAATCTCTTCTATCTCATTGAGGATTTGTTTTGCTTTCCTTTATGGGTCCCTTCATTTTTTAGAATCAAAGTATTTGCAAACCGCAGTATTATTATGCCTAGCGAACTAATACTTCATGATTGGAAAAAGAGGTCCAACCCTCTTTTTTATATACTTCAAACATAGTGTAGTTTTCTACATATTAAAGTATATAAAACTACACTTTTGACTAAAGCCAAACATCTCAAAGTATCTGATACTTCAATATTTCTGAAAACCAAAGATTCTTGGAATACCTAAAAAATACAGAGCTCTCAAACCAAAGCCGTGTACAAATGTACAATATGTTCTTATTTTTAGAAGGCATCTATAAACACATCATTTTTAGTTAGTTTGGTTAATTTTTCCCACGCCAATTAGCCGTGTCTAAACTTGGGACAAACAAAATACAAACATAACAAAGCATTAATATAACACACATAACTTAACTTAGATAGGGTTGCTAGGGCAACATAAGTTCTTACATATAACACGACACCGATAGATAATAATAATTAACCTTACATAGATAGGGTAGCTAGGTCGGGTAACACACACCAAACTCACACTACATAGTAGATAGGGTAGCTAGGGCAACACCGCCATGTCTTCACCGTCGTCTTCACCTTAACCGTCGGCTTCACCGTCTTCTTCGCCCCCGGCTTCAGTACTGCTCCTCCTCAAGGCCGTTGTCGCCGAGGTAGTACGGGAGGCTGTGCATCCGGTTGCGAGCGGGGAAGACGCTCTCGAAGTCGGTGAAGATGTTATAGGCGGTGAATGCAATGAACTCGCACCCACACCAATACACCTTGCCGAGCAGGTAGTAGGCATCGAACCTGTTGGTGAAGTGGACGACGAGCCCTACCACTGGAGCATTGGCGTGGGGACGCTGCTCCACGAGGTTGAACATGGGCGGCGAGCCCGCCGGGAGGTGGTCGAATCCCGCACGGAGGAACCCCCGTGCAAGCTCAGTGCTACCCCTCCAGCGTGAGAACGCCCACACACGGAGCGATGCCTCGATGACGACGTTGGCGGGGTACCGCCGTTCTGGCACGGTGGGCGGCTCTTGGAATGTCGGCCCGTTGTACTGCATCTTGAATGCTTCGCCGAGTGGAACGGTGTTAAGGCATATCTCTCTAGATGTAGTTTTGGTGATTGATGACAACATGCTTGCGGACTAATCGTGTGCTTTGAGCATTTCAGAGATTCATCATTTGGCACGAGACGATTTCTTTCCCCTCGGAGTGTCATTCAAGACGCTGTAGCTCTTTTGCTTCTTTTGGTGGATTAGTTTCGTAGGAGTCACCGTACTATCAAGAGGGGGTCCGCTTTGGTAAGGCTAGGGTGGAATCAACACGTACACATCCTCTTTACACCCTCTGAGCCTTACCGCTTCATTGGAGTTTTCTTTCCTCTCTCTTTGGGCTGAGTCTGGTCCCAGCGGTAGTACCGCTTAGGGGTCACAAGCGGCAGTACCGCTCCGCAGCGGTAGTACCGCTTGTGGGTCCTCAGCAGTAGTACCGCTACGGTACCAGGCCCCTACCACGTCGACTCGAGGGGTCCTTTTTCATGTCGGATTGTGCGGCACTTCGCAGCGGCAGTAGAGCGGCAGTACCGCTCTTAAGCGGTAGTACCGCCCTACCACCGCGGCAGTACTGCCCATGTCCGTATCTCCCTTGCCCTCCAATCTCCACGGTAGTACCACCGTGGGTGCGGTAGTACCGCTGCCTTATGCGGTAGTACCGCCCTCTACGGGGCTGTTGTGGGGGGTAACGGTTGGATTGTTCCCCCCACTATATAAAGAGGTCTTCTTCCCCTTAGTTGACCTACCTCTTCCCCCAAAAGCTCCATTGTTGCTCAAAGCTCCATTTTCGCCCGATCTCTCTCCCTAGCCAATCAAACTTGTTGATTTGCTCGGGATTGGTTGAGAAGGCCCCGATCTACACTTCCACCAAGAGAAATTTGATTCCCCCCACTTATCCCTAGCGGATCTTGTTACTCTTGGGTGTTTGAGCAGCCTAGACGGTTGAGGTCACCGCGGAGCCATAGTCCATTGTGGTGAAGCTTTGTGGTGTCGTTGGGAGCCTCCAATTAAATTGTCGAGATTGCCCCAACCTTGTTTGTAAAGGTCCGGTCGCCGCCTTCAAGGGCACCAATAGTGGAATCACGGCATCTCGCATTGTGTGAGGGCGTGAGGAGAATACGGTGGCCCTAGTGGCTTCTTGGGGAGCATTGTGCCTCCACACCGCTCCAACGGAGACGTACTTCCCCTCAAAAGGAAGGAACTTCGATAACACATCCTTGTCTCCACCGGCTCCACTCTTGGTTATTTCTTACCTTTACTTGTGCATGCTTATATTGTGTTGTATCCCTTTCTTGCTTGTGCGCTTGTTGTTGTTGCATCATATAGGTTGCTCACCTAGTTGCATATCTAGACAACCTACTTTGATGCAAAGTTCAAATTGGTAAAGAAAAGCTAAAAAAATTAGTTGCCTATTCACCCCCCCTCTAGTCAACTATATCGATCCTTTCAATTGGTATCAGAGCCTCGTCTCTTTATTAAGGACTTTACCGTCCGAAGAGTATGGTTGACGTCGTAGACGGTGTGGAGGAGCACTCCGGTGTGAATCCGGTCTCGTCTACGGGAGATGGGGGAACCGCGGTCTCTCGTGAGGAATTCAATGTGGCGTTGGACACATTGAAAACCTCCATGACTACCGAGGTCGAAAGCATGTTTAATAAATACTTAGAAGGGCTTAAACTTTCCACCGCACCGTTGAAAGTGGGTGATCCCGCCAACAAGGTGACGGATGCTACCTCCGACAAAGGGGAAGCTACTAGCGAGAAAGCTCCTTCTTCTAGTGGTAAAAATGGCACCGGCATCTTTGCCCATGTGGAACCTCCACATGTCTATGGTGGACCGCTCCCTTCCACTCATTTGAATCATGCCGGCCCGGCTCCTAAGATTGAGAAGAATGTAGATTTTGATTCTTGGGTCTATCATTTTAAGCGTCATTTAAATCATGTGAACACTAACCTTTGGAGAATCATTGAAGAAGGTTTTTATCCGCATGACCGATGTAACTTCACTCCTAGAGAAGTTGTGGATCATCAATTCAATGAGAATGCTCTCATCATCATCCAAGAAGCAATCCCACCCGAAGACCTTCCTCATCTCCGGCCCTACACTGTGGCCAAAGATGCTTGGCTGCAAGTTGTTTCCCTCTATCGGGGAAGCGCAAGCATTCAACGCTCCAACTATGAAGTGGTGCAATATGAAGCCGATGAGTTTGCAATGAAAGAATATGAAGAACCTTGTGAGCTTTTTCGGAGAGTAACCAAACTCGCGGTCTCTCTCCGAGATCATGGAAGTAAGGACACGGATGACAATTGGATCAAGCGCAAATTCCTCAAGGCAATGATGCCCTACCACAAAGCCATGTCCTCCGTCATTCGTCCAAGGCCGGACTTCCACACCTTGTCCTCAAGTGAAGTGTTGGATGAGTTCGTTGCTATGAGCATCTTGGACAAGACCGCCGACAATGTGGTTCTTCGCTCTCAAAGAGTAAAGAGGCCCAACCTTGCTCTAAAGGCCAAGGTTGGTATGGAGGAAGAGGAAGAAGAGGAAGAAGAGGAGGGCAACCTCGAAGATACGAAGTATGCCTATCATGAACACATGGCTCTTGCTTCTAGGCAATTTTGGAGCAAGAAGAACTTAAGGCCAAACTTCAACAAGAACAATTCAAGTGGCGCAAAGGGCAAGCAACGAGTGAGGACTTGCTTCAATTGTGGCAATGTGAGTCACTTTGTTGCGGAGTGCCCTTACGAGAAGAGGGAAGACAATGGTGGCAAGCTCATCCGAAAGGACAAGGCCAAGTCGATCCCCCACAAGAGCAACTTCACCAAGAAGACTCCTCCCAAGGCATTAGTCGTACAAGAAGAGTACAACGAGGATGATGACGATGATGAAGATGGTGAGTCGGTTGCCATGGCCTCCGTTGCCATTGCGATGACTCCACGGATGTCTCTCTTCGACTCACCCAATGAGAACATCACCGCCAAGTGCCTCATGGCTAAAGCCACCAACAAGGTAACCCCCAACATCAAAACTACCATCATTAATCATCCTTCTTTGACAGATAGCATTGATGAACATGAGGGGACAAATGTGGAGGAAAATGAGTTTGAGACCTTTTTGGGTAAACTCAAGGGTAAATCCAAGAAGCACTTCGTTGCTCTCTTGGAACAACTTGGTGAAGCCAATGACATGATCGAGGCTCACGAAGATACCATCTCTAAGATGGAGGGGCATAGTCGTGACTATGCCGATGAGGTTTCGGATCTTTCCAATGCTCTTTACGAAGAGCGTGGTCTTTGTTTGGCTGTTGAGGAGTCATATAACGATGATCATGCTAAGTTAAAGAAAGATCTTGATCATGCTCTTGTTGTGTCTCGTGTGCTAAACTCCGAGAAGGAAAAACTTGGGGTTGATCTTGCTAGATTCAATGAGGAGCTTGACATTCTCGACAAGGCTTACAAAGTCTTGAAGGGTGTTCATGCTAGCCTCAAGGAGTCTCATGATCAACTCCAAGTAAAGCTAACTAAGGAGAAAGCCACCTTTCCTCATATGGTGTTAATTGATAATGCAAATGCTACTAACCCTTTTTGTGAGCATGTGCATCTTGTTGAGGAGAATGCTAAGTTGAAGGAGCAACTTGAGAAAGGCCTTGTGTCATGCATACAAGGTGAGAAGAACCTCAACGACCTTTTGAGCAACCAAAAGGAAGTTGTGGCCAAGGAGGGGATTGGGTTCGCACCCAAGCCTAAGAACAAGAAGAAGAATGACAAGACCAAACGACCTCCTCCTCTCAAGCAAACTTTTGTGAAGGAGGGAGAGTGTGCTTCCAAGGAGAAGAAGAACAATGCGAAGGGTGGCGGTGTCAAGAAGGGCAATGCCACCCCATCCAACAAAGCCGGTGACTTTAATCCTTCTTATGTGTTATGCCCTGCTAGTGATGGGCATGTTTATGCCAAATTTGTTGGTTCTCCTCATGAGTACATTGAATGGCCTATTTGGGTTCCTAAGACCCTTGTTACTAACATCAAAGGACCCATTACAAAATGGGTACCTAAAACAAAGCATTGATCTCTTGTAGGTGTTTGCTTCCGGTGGGGGATCATGGTTGCGCGATAGTGGAGCTACAAATCATATGACCGGAAGCAAGGAGTTGGTGGTGGACGTGCACAAGATTCCATCTATGCCCACCAATGTCGAGTGGGGTGATGCCTCGTCCTCTAAGGTATTGGGACTCGGTAAAGTAGTCATTTCTCATGATCTCACGATCGAGAAAGTCATGCTTGTTGAGTCCCTTGCATACAATTTACTTTCCGTTCGTCAACTTGCTATCATGGGTTTTGCCACCTTCTTTGATATTGATACCGTGGCCCTCTTGTGGAGCAAGACTCTTAAAGTAGCCTTTGTTGGGCATGTCGAGAACGGTCTCTATGTGATTAACTTTTCGGAGCGACCCACTAAGACCGCGACATGCCTAATGGCTAAAGTTGACGTGGGATGGCTTTGGCATCGCCGTTTAGCCCATGTCAATATGAGATCTTTGCAAAGTCTTCTCAAGGGGGACCATGTCCGTGGACTAACGAACGTTATTTTTGCTAAAGATCGTGCTTGCAGTGCTTGTATCGAAGGAAAGCTTCATGAGAAGGCTCACCCTCCCACGACTCTCATTTACTCGAAGAGGCCTTTGGAGCTCCTTCATTTGGATCTCTTTGGGCCTCCATCCTTTGATAGTCTTGGGGGTAGAAAGTATTGCTTGGTAATTGTGGATGACTATTCAAGATACACTTGGGTGTATTTCTTCAAGAGGAAGAATGAGACCCAACAAACCGTCATTGACTTTGCAAATGAAGCCCAACGTCAACACAATGCAAAGATCTTGACAATAAGAAGTGACAACAGCACCGAGTTCAAGAACTACACCTTGGATGAGTTTCTTAGTGATGAGGGGATCAAGCATCAATATGCCGCACCTTACACCCCTCAACAAAACGGTGTTGCGGAGAGGAAGAACCAGACGTTGACGGATGCCGCAAGGACCATGATGGCGGAGTTCATGTCTCCATACAACTTTTGGGCCGAAGCCATCAACACCGCGTGTCATGCATCTAATCGGCTCTACCTCCGCAAGGGCTTGAACAAGACTCCATATGAGATACTCACCGGTAACAAGCCCAACCTCAAGAACTTTCGGGTGTTCGGGTGTAAGTGTTTCATTCTCAAGAAAGGTGTTCGGTTGTCTAAATTTGAGGCTAGAGCATATGAGGGCATATTTGTTGGTTATGCTACAAACTCTCATGCTTACCGTGTCCTCGATAAATCCACGGGACTTATTGAGGAGACGTGTAACGTGGAGTTTGATGAGAATAACGGCTCCCAAATGGAGCAAAGTGGCACTTGTGATGTAGGTGATGAAATTCCTCCTCAAGCCATAAGAAGAATGGGTGTTGATTTTATCCTACCCATTGAGGAACCCCTTGTGGCCGAAGGAGAAGGACAATGCTCTACTCAGGTGGAGCCATCACCAACCCAAGGCCCACACGCTTCCGAAGAACAAAGTGAAGGCCCTCAACCTCATGAACAAGACCAAGGGAAAGATCAAGCTCAAGACGGTGGTGACACACCTAGTGATGCCCAAGGTCAAGTTCTTTCCTCCAAGGAAGTTCAAGATCAAGAACAAGCTCAAGACGGCGCTCAAGATGATCAAGTGACCGCTCCTCAACTCACCACCGAGGAGGAATTGGAGCGTCGTGCCGCCAAGATTGCTTCCAAGCTCTCCACCAAGGGCCATCTCATGAAGAATGTGCTTGGAAGCATTCAAAAGGGGGTAAGCACTCGTAGACAATTGGCAAACTATTGTGAACATCACGCGTTTGTCTCTTGTGTGGAACCCCATAAGGTATATGAAGCTCTCGAAGATCTGGATTGGCTCAATGCCATGCATGAAGAACTCAACAACTTCGAGTACAACAAGGTGTGGAGATTAGTGCCAAGGCCAACGGAGAACCACAATGTCATTGGAACCAAGTGGATATTCAAGAACAAGCAAGATGCTCATGGGACCATCATCCGCAACAAGGCACGATTGGTGGCACAAGGCTACTCCCAAGTCGAGGGTATCGACTACGGTGAAACCTTTGCTCCCGTTGCTCGCCTTGAATCTATTCGTTTGTTGATTGCTTATGCTTCTCATCACAACTTTAAGTTGCAACAAATGGATGTGAAGAGTGCTTTTCTTAATGGTCCAATTAATGAGTTGGTTTATGTCAAGCAACCCCTCGGGTTCGAGGATCCCTACTTTCCCGATCATGTGTATCAACTCGATAGAATGGCCTTAAACAAGCCCCTCGTGCGTGGTATGACCACCTTACCGAGTTGTTACAAGATCATGGGTTTGAAGTTGGGCTAATCGACCCCACTCTTTTTACTAAGAAGGTCAAAGGGGAGTTGTTTGTGTGCCAACTATATGTCGATGACATTATCTTTGGTTCCCCTAACAAAGCTTTCAATGAGGAATTTGCCGCACTCATGACCTCAAAGTTCAAGATGTCTTCCATGGGAGAGTTGAAGTTCTTTCTCAGTTTCGAAGTAAAGCAAAGAAGAGAAGGAACCTTCATCAACCAAGCCAAATACACTCAAGACATGCTCAAGAGATTCAAGCTAAGTGATGTCAAGCCGGCGTCCACTCCAATGCCCATCAAGTGCCAACTTGACATTGATCCCAATGGTAAAGCGGTGGATCAAAAGGTATATCGCTCCATGATTGGTTCATTACTTTGCCTTTGTGCATCTAGACCGAATATCATGTTGAGTGTGGGAATTTGTGCATGTTTTCAAGCCGCACCTAAGAAAAGCCACTTTGTGGCAGTCAAGCGAATCTTTCGATGTTTGGCTCATACCCCAAACTTTGGCTTATGATACCCAAGAGGATCAAACTTCAAGCTTGTAGGGTATTCGGACCCCAATTGGGCGGGAGACAAAGTGGATAGGAAGTCCACTTCCGGAGGGTGCCAATTCCTTGGTTGCTCTTTGGTAAGTTGGTCTTCTAAAAAGCAAAGTTGTGTGTCTCTCTCGTCCACCGAAGCGGAGTATGTGGCGACCAGGAGTTGTTGTGCACAACTCTTATGGATGAGGCAAACTTTAAAGGATTAGGGTATCATTTGTGACAAAGTGCCACTTTGGTGTGACAATGAAAGTGCCATCAAGATTTCTCTCAACCCGGTGCAACACTTCAAGACGAAGCATATTGAGATTCGGTATCACTTCATCCGGGATCATATTAGGCGAGGGGAGATCGAGCTCAACTATGTCAACACTCATGATAACCTTGCAGATATTTTCACGAAGCCGTTGGATGAAGCAAGATTTCGCGAGTTAAGGCATGAGCTAAATATCATTGATTCGAGCAATGTTGCTTGAACACTTGCACTCCCCACCATACTCGACTTGTTCTCTTGTTTAGGTGTAGGCATGGACATAGGGGGAGTGTTCTTATCTTAATGAACTCTCCCTCCCCTTATTATGCATAAATTGATCAACTCTTTCACATTAGCCATTTTTTATGGTACTTGTGCTTCAAAGACGAGTTTTGGTCATGGGCCCAAGGATAATTCTTCGCGGTGCCATACCAATTGACTCAAACATAGGTGGCCTCGGCCACCGCCCTCTCTTGTAGAGGTGTGTGGTTCTTGTCCTCTTGCTGGTGCTTTTGTTGCTTTGTGTTTGCTCTCTCTTCTTGCCGTTTGTTTTTCTTTTTCTTTTGAGCTAAGCCTTTGTGTCTAGTCTTTGGAGTATTGGCTGGGCGGTACTACCGCTGGTGGTGCGCGGTACTACCGCTTATGTTGACAAGCGGTACTACCGCCCACCCGAGCGGTACTACCGCTGGGGGGGGGGGGGGGCGGGATCAGGGGGTTATGTCGGGGCAGGGGAGGTTTCTCCTCCCCCATACCCATTCGCACCGCCCCTTCGTCCCTCTCCCTCTCTCCAGTGACTCCTGGCCGCGGGAGGGCTCCGGCGGGCCGCCGTCTCCGGGCCATCCCTCTCCATTCCCTTCGGTGGAGTCGATACCCACCTCGTCCTCTTGCCATGGATGCCGGTATTGCCCTCGTTCCTTCTCTCTTTTTGTCTAGTTCTCAGATCTAGCGTTTTTGGGGCAATAGTGGTTGCATCTCTAGATTTTTGGCTAAATCTCGGCTTGAGCAGTTTGGAGAAGGCGTCTAGACTATGTGGATTAAGTTTTGGTAGGATTATTTTTGAATTTGGCAGTCCGGTAGTGCCGGATCTGACCACGGCAGTAGGAACCACCGGTTCCCAGTCTTGCGCGGTACTACCGCTCCCGCTGGGGCGGTACTACCGCTTGGGCGGTACTGGCGCCTATGGCCAGCGGTACTACCGCTGCCTGCCAGATGCCATCATTCCGCTACCTCTGTTTGATCCATGTTGTTTTGTTTGGAGGCTTACGCTTTTTCTTTCGTGTTGGTTTTTCTGTTCGTGTGTTTGGTTCCAGGTGGTGAACGTCCTGAGGAGCAAGTCCGCCGTGTCAACCCCGGTCGTGCAACATCAAATCGCTACCGCACCTCTGAGTCAGTAGGTGCTTCCTCAAGTGTGGCTCCTCCGCCTCAACATCAGAAGAAACTTGCCAACAGGCCCAAGCCAAGGGGCAAGACTGTGACTGAGTTGTCTGCTAAGGAGTCCTGGGAAAGGCGTCGCCGCAACCCCTATGCGGAAGACCAAGAACCCAATTTTGTCAACCGCCCGTTCTGGAACCGCTTTCAGTTTGCCATCTACTTTGATGTGATCAAGGCCAAGAAGAATCTCTATGTTGATGTTCGCTCCATCGACACGGATGCCATGGAAAAGGATCCTGAATACTTTGGTGAAGCTCTTCAGATGTGTACTCAGCTCAACATTCTCAGAATCATGCAGTTCAACAAGGACTTTGATGCAGATTTGGTGGCTCAGTTCTATGCTACTGTCCATCTTGGAACTGATGAAGAAAGGACTCTGACCTGGATGACAAATGGCAAGTTACTGTCTGTCAAGTGGAAGGCCTTCATGGAGTTACTTCATGTGGAAGATCGCGGGCTTGAGACTCCTGTCGGCTTTCGCCCTCACCGCAACGTCAACTCCACTCACAAGCAAGCCCTCTGGCCCTACTGCACTGTGAAGGTTCACCCTGTGACTAAGAAGGAAACCTATGAGTTGTCTACCTACCTGGACATCCTTCATCGTGTCTTTCGAGAGACCCTCTTTCCTCTCATCGGGAATCTGGATATGGTCCACTCCTATCTCGTGGATATGCTTCTCTTCTGCCAGCATGAGAAGGAAGCAAACACTGGCGAGTCCCTGGACATTTCTCATGTTATGTGGTCTGAACTTCTCACTGCCATTTCTGAGCGCAAGTGCCCGATCTATGGTCCGTTTATCATGCTGCTCATTGAGAAGGCCTGGGCACGTGTCCATCCCCAGGTGATGCTGGAAACTGGAGAATTGGTCTCTCATGAGATCAAGCGTCTGAGGAAGAAGGACAGTTGGCGCATCCCAGCCCCTAAATCCGGGGGTCCATCTACTGCTGCTGACATGGAGACCGAGGATGGGACTGAGGCTGATGATGACGATGAGGATTATGAGCCTTCTGGGACAGAGCCTTCTGGGACAGAGCCTTCTGGGACAGAGCCCTCTTGGGCGAGGAAGATCAAGCGCAAGATGAAGAAGCTCTTCTGCATGGAGTCTCGTGGTCAGTACATGACTCATGTGGCTGAGAATAAGGCTAGGGGGTGTCACAAGGAGGTCATGCGTCAGCTAGGTGCGACCGTTGTCAGTGGGTCTGAGGGCCAGATCACTGAGGAAGAGGAGTGGATTTAGTAGCACTGTCCGTGGACCGATTTCGACACCGACCAGTTTCCGACTGAGGATGGCAGTGCAGATGACCCTGCTGGGATGTGATGAGAGAGCTCCTCAGTTTGCCTTCACTTGGAGCCGTAGCGTCGCTCTTTGCCCTTTTGGTGTCTCGATGCCAAAGGGGGAGAGAGCTTAGGGATTTGCTTTATGCTGTGCTTTATGGTGTCAATGTTTTCTGTGTTGTGTCGTTGTGTTTTCTCGCGATTTGCATTGTTTGGTTGTGTGCCAGTGAGACCTAAGTTCCAGATATATGGTGTAAGACATATGCTACCTTATCTTTATCTATGTCTTTCTAGTAGTTTGGTATCTTATGAGTTGCTTGTCTATCATGTTATATTACCTGCTCTCATGTATCCTATGCTTAGGTTGTTGGACTATAAAATATAGGGGGAGTGTTGATCCTAATGTGTGTGTCCTACATTCCAAAGGCACTACCAACTAGGTGCACACATTCAGGGGGAGCCCGTCTATATTTTGTAGTTCTAAGTTTCTTTACTTTCATGATATATCCTTGTGCAAATCCCTGGTTGTCATCAATCCACCAAAAAGGGGGAGATTGTTAAGGCATATCTCTCTAGATGTAGTTTTGGTGATTGATGACAACATGCTTGCGGACTAATCGTGTGCTTTGAGCATTTCAGAGATTCATCATTTGGCACGAGACGATTTCTTTCCCCTCGGAGTGTCATTCAAGACGGTGTAGCTCTTTCGCTTCTTTTGGTGGATTAGTTTCGTAGGAGTCACCGTACTATCAAGAGGGGGTCCGCTTTGGTAAGGCTAGGGTGGAATCAACACGTACACATCCTCTTTACACCCTCTAAGCCTTTCCGCTTCATTGGAGTTTTCTTTCCTCTCTCTTTGGGCTGAGTCTGGTCCCAGCGGTAGTACGGCTTAGGGGTCACAAGCGGCAGTACCGCTCCGCAGCGGTAGTACCGCTGGTGGGTCCTCAGCAGTAGTACCGCTACGGTACCAGGCACCTACCGCGTCGACTCAAGGGGTCTTTTTTCATGTCGGATTGTGCGGCACTTCGCAGCGGCAGTAGAGCGGCAGTACCGCTCTTAAGCGGTACTACCGCCCTACCACCGCGGCAGTACCGCCCATGTCCGTATCTCCCTTGCCCTCCAATCTCCACGGTAGTACCGCTGTGGGTGCGGTAGTACCGCTGCCTTATGCGGTAGTACCGCTGCCTTATGCGGTAGTACCGCCCTCTGCGGGGCTGTTGTGGTGGTAACGGTTGGATTGTTCCCCCCACTATATAAAGAGGTCTTCTTCCCCTTAGTTGACCTACCTCTTCCCCCAAAAGCTCCATTGTTTCTCCAAGCTCCATTTTCGCCCGATCTCTCTTCCTAGCCAATTAAACTTGATGATTTGCTCGGGATTGGTTGAGAAGGCCCCGATCTACACTTCCACCAAGAGAAATTTGATTCCCCCCACTTATCCCTAGCGGATCTTGTTACTCTTGGGTGTTTGAGCACCCTAGACGGTTGAGGTCCCCGCGGAGCCATAGTCCATTGTGGTGAAGCTTTGTGGTGTCGTTGGGAGCCTCCAATTAAGTTGTGGAGATTGCCCCAACCTTGTTTGAAAAGGTCCGGTCGCCGCCTTCAAGGGCACCAATAGTGGAATCACGGCATCTCGAATTGTGTGAGGGCGTGAGGAGAATACAGTGGCCCTAGTGCCTTCTTGGGGAGCATTGTGCCTCCACACCGCTCCAACGGAGACGTACTTCCCCTCAAAAGGAAGGTGTAAGGGCATTGGTATCCCTTAGATGTTTTGGTGATTGATGACAATGCTTTTGCGGACTAATCGTGTGCATTGAGTTTTTCAGAGATTCATCCTTTGGCACGAGACGATTCCCTCCCCTCGGAGTTTGAAGCGAAGACGGTGTAGTACTTTCGAATTAGTTTGGTGGACTAGTTTCGTATGGATCACCGTACTATCAAGAGGAGGTCCGCTTTGGAAAGGCTAGGGTGGAATCATCACATACACTTCCTTTGCACACCCTCCGAGCCTTTCCGCTTCGTTGATGAGCTCATTCCCCTCTCTCAGTGTGCCCTCTCTGGTCCCAGCGGTAGTACCGCGGGCCGGAGCAGTAGTACCGCTTGGGTGCTACAAGCGGCAGTACCGCTCCACAGCGGTAGTACCGCTGTAGCGCCCAGCCGTAGTACCGCTGCGGCTTCGTGCTAGTACCGCCTCGATTCGAGGGGTCTTTTTCCGTGTCGGGTTTTACGGTACTAGCCGCGGCAGTGGGGGCGGTAGTACCGCTTGTGTGCGGTAGTACCGCCCTGACCACCGCGGTAGTACCGCTCTGGGCCCAGCGGCAGTACCGCGAGGGGGAGCGGTAGTACCGCTGGCCAAGCGGTAGTACCGCTCTCTGCGGGGCTGAAGTGGGGGGCAACGGTTGAATTGCTCCCCCCACTATAAAAGGGGGTCTTCTTCCCCAAAGTTGATCTACCTCTTCCCCCAAAAGCTCCATTGTTGCTCCAAGCTCGATTTTTGCCCGATCTCTCTCCCTAGCCAATCAAACTTGTTGATTTGCTCGGGATTGGTTGAGAAGGCCTTGATCTACACTTCCACCAAGAGAAATTTGATTCCCCCCCCCCCACTAATCCCTAGCGGATCTTGTTACTCTTGGGTGTGTGAGCACCCTAGATGGTTGAGGTCACCGCGGAGCCATAGTCCATTGTGGTGAAGCTTCGTGGTGTTGTTGGGAGCCTCCAATTAAGTTGTGGAGATTGCCCCAACCTTGTTTGTAAAGGTTCGGTCACCGCCTTCAAGGCAACCAATAGTGGAATCACAGCATCTCACATTGTGTGAGGGCGTGAGGAGAATACGATGGCCCTAGTGGCTTCTTGGGGAGCATTGTGCCTCTACACCGCTCTAACGGAGACGTACTTCCCCTCAAAAGGAAGGAACTTCGATAACACATCCTTGTCTCCACCGGCTCCACTCTTGGTTATTTCTTACCTTTACTTGTGCATGCTTATATTGTGTTGTATCCCTTTCTTGCTTGTGTGCTTGTTGTTGTTGTATCATATAGGTTGCTCACCTAGTTGCATATCTAGACAACCTACTTTGATGCAAAGTTTAAATTGGTAAAGAAAAGCTAAAAAAATTAGTTGCCTATTCACCCCCCCCCCTCTAGTCAACTATATCGATCCTTTCAATTGGTATCAGAGCCTCGTCTCTTTATTAAGGACTTTACCGTCCGAAGAGTATGGTTGACGTCGTAGACGGTGTGGAGGAGCACTCCGGTGTGAATCCGGTCTCGTCTACGGGAGATGGGGGTACCACGGTCTCTCGTGAGGAATTCAATGTGGCGTTGGACACATTAAAAACCTCCATGACGATCGTGGTCGAAAGCATGTTTAATAAATTCTTAGAAGGGCTTAAACTTTCCACCGCACCGTTGAAAGTGGGTGATCCCGCTAACAAGGTGACGGATGCTACCTCCGACAAGGGGGAAGCTACTAGCGAGAAAGCTCCTTCTTCTAGTGGTAAAAATGGGACCGGCATCTTTGCCCATGTGGAACCTCCACCTGTCTATGGTGGACCGCTCCCTTCCACTCATTTGAATCATGCCGGCCCGGCCCCTAAGATTGAGAAGAATGTAGATTTTGATTCTTGGGTCTATCGTTTTAAGCGTCATTTAAATCATGTGAACACTAACCATTGGAGAATCATTGAAGAAGGTTTTTATCCGCATGACCGAAGTAACTTCACTCCTAGAGAAGTTGTGGATCATCAATTCAATGAGAATGCTCTCTTCATCATCCAATAAGCAGTCCCACCCGAAGATCTTCCTCATCTCCGGCCCTACACCGTGGCCAAAGATGCTTGGCTCCAAGTTGTTTCCCTCTATCGGGGAAGCGCAAGCATTCAACGCTCCAACTATGAAGTGGTGCAAGATGAAGCCAATGAGTTTGCAATGAAAGAAGATGAAGAACCTCGTGAGCTTTTTCGGAGAGTAACCAAACTCGAGGTCTCTCTCCGAGATCATGGAAGTAAAGACACGGATGACAATTGGATCAAGCGCAAATTCCTCAAGGCAATGATGCCCTATCACAAAGCCATGTCCTCTGTCATTCGTCAAAGGCCGGAGTTCCACACCTTGTCCTCAAGTGAAGTGTTGGATGAGTTCGTTGCTATGAGCATCTTGGACAAGACCGCCGACAATGCGGTTCTTCGCTCTCAAAGAGTAAAGAAGCCCAACCTTGCTCTAAAGGCCAAGGTTAGTATGGAGGAAGAAGATGAAGAGGAAGAAGAGGAGGGCAACATCGAAGATACAAAGTATGCCTATCATGAACACGTGGCTCTTGCTTCAAGGCAATTTTGGAGCAAGAAGAACTCAAGGCCAAACTTCAACAAGAACAATTCAAGTGGCGCAAAGGGCAAGCAACGGGTGAGGACTTGCTTCAATTGTGGCAATGTGAGCCACTTTGTTGCGGAGTGCCCTTACGAGAAGAGGGAAGACAATGGTGGCAAGCTCATCCGAAAGGACAAGGCCAAGTCGTTCCCCAACAAGAGCAACTTCACCAAGAAGACTCCTCCCAAGGCATTAGTCGTACAAGAAGAGTACAACGAGTATGATGACGATGATGAAGATGGTGAGTCGATTGCCATGGCCTCTGTGGCCATTGCGATGACTCCACGGATGTCTCTCTTCGACTCACCCAGCGAGAACATCGCCGCCAAGTGCCTCATGGCTAAAGCCACCAACAAGGTAACCCCCAACATCAAAACTACCACCATTAATCATCCTTCTTCGACGGGTAGCATTGATGAACATGAGGGGACAAATGTGGAGGAAAATGAGTTTGAGACCTTTATGGGTAAACTCAAGGGTAAATCCA
Organism: Aegilops tauschii subsp. strangulata; assembly: GCF_002575655.3. Lineage (NCBI taxonomy): Eukaryota > Viridiplantae > Streptophyta > Magnoliopsida > Poales > Poaceae > Aegilops > Aegilops tauschii. The sequence goes on from NC_053035.3 coordinate 49,411,080, forward strand.
AGAAGCACTTTGTTGCTCTCTTGGAACAACTTGGTGAAGCCAATGACATGATCGAGGCTCACGAAGAAACCATCTCTAAGATGGAGGGGCATAGTCGTGACTATGCCGATGAGATTTCGGATATTTCCAATGCTCTTGACGAAGAGCGTGGTCTTCGTTTGGCTCTTGAGGAGTCATACAATGATGATCATGCTAAGTTAAAGAAAGATCTCGATCATGCTCTTGTTGTGTCTCGTGTGCTAAACTCCGAGAAGGCAAAGCTTGGGGTTGATCTTGCTAGACTCAAAAAGGAGTTTGACATTCTTGACAAGGCTCACAAAGTCCTTAAAGGTGTTCATGCTAGCCTCAAGGAGTCTCATGATCAACTCCAAGTAAAGCTAACTAAGGAGAAAGCCACCTTTCCTCATATGGTGTTAGTTGATAATGCAAGTGCTACTAATCCTTGTTGTGAGCATGTGCATCTTGTTGAGGAAAATTCTAAGTTGAAGGAGCAACTTGAGAAAGGCCTTGTGTCATGCATACAAGGCGAGAAGAACCTCAACGACCTTTTGAGCAATTGAAAGGAAGTTGTCGCCAAGGAGGGGATTGGGTTCGCACCCAAGCCCAAGAATAAGAAGAAGAATGACAAGACCAAACGACCTCCTCCTCTCAAGCAAACTTTTGTGAAGGAGGGAGAGGGTGCTTCCAAGGAGAAGAAGAACAATGCGAAGGGTGGCGGTGTCAAGAAGGGCAATTCCACCCCTTCCAGCAAAGCCAGCGACTTTAATCCTTCTTATGTGCTATGCCGTGCTAGTGATGGGCATGTTTATGCCAAATTTGTTGGTTCTCCTCATGAATATATTCAATGGTCTATTTGGGTTCCTAAGACCCTTGTTACTAACATCAAAGGACCCATTGCAAAATGGGTACCTAAAACCAAGCATTGATCTCTTGTAGGTGTTTGCTTCCGGTGGGGGGTCATGGTTGCTCGATAGTGGAGCTACAAATCATATGACCGGAAGCAAGGACTTGGTGGTGGACGTGCACAACATTCAATCTATGCCCACCAATGTCGAGTGGGGTGATGCCTCGTCTTCTAAGGTATTGGGACTCGGCAAAGTTGTCATTTCTCATGATCTCACGATCGAGAAGGTCATGCTAGTTGAGTCCCTTGCATACAATTTTCTTTCCGTTCGTCAACTTGCTATCATGGGCTTTGCCACTTTCTTTGATATTGATACCGTGGCCCTCTTGTGGAGCAAGACTCTTAAAGTAGCCTTTGTTGGGCATGTCGAAAACGGTCTCTATGTGATTAACTTTTTGGAGCGACCCACTAGGACCGCGACATGCCTAATGGCTAAAGTTGACGTGGGATGGCTTTGGCATCGCCGGTTAGCCCATGTCAATATGAGATCTTTGCAAAGTCTTCTCAAGGGGGACCATGTCCGTGGACTAACGAACGTTAGTTTTGCTAAAGATCGTGCTTGCAGTGCTTGTATCAAAGCAAAGCTACATGAGACGGCTCACCCTCCCACAACTATCATTTACTCAAAAAGGCCTTTGGAGCTCCTTCATTTGGATCTCTTTGGGCCTCCATCCTTTGATAGTCTTTGGGGTAGGAAGTATTGCTTGGTGATTGTGGATGACTATTCAAGATACACTTGGGTGTACTTCTTCAAGAGGAAGAGTGAGACCCAACAAACCGTCATTGACTTTGCGAATGAAGCCCAACGTCAACACAATACAAAGATCTTGACAATAAGGAGTGACAACGGCATCGAGTTCAAGAACTACACCTTGGATGAGTTCCTTAGTGATGAAGGGATCAAGCATCAATATTCCGCACCTTACACCCCTCAACAAAATGGTGTTGCGGAGAGGAAGAACCGGACGTTGCTGGATGCGGGAAGGACCATGATGGCGGAGTTCAAGTCTCCATACAACTTTTGGGCCGAAGCCATCAACACCGCGTGTCATGCTTCAAATCGGCTCTATCTCCGCAAAGGCTTGAACAAGACTCCATATGAGATACTCACCGGTAACAAGCCCAACCTCAAGTACTTTCGGGTGTTCGGGTGTAAGTGTTTCATTCTCAAGAAAGGTGCTCGTTTGTCTAAATTTGAGGCTAGAGCTCATGAGGGCATATTTGTTGGTTATGCTACAAACTCCCATGCTTACCGTGTTCTCAATAAGTCCACGGGACTTATTGAGGAGACGTGTAACGTGGAGTTTGATGAGAATAACGGCTCCCAAGTGGAGCAAAGTGGTACTTGTGATGTCGGTGATGAAATTCCTCCCCAAGCTATAAGAAGAATGGGTGTTGGTTATATCCTACCCATTGAGGAACCCCTTGTGGCCGAAGGAGAAGGACAATGCTCCACTCAAGTGGAGCCATCACCAACCCAAGACTCACACGCTTCCGAAGAAGAAAGTGAAGGCCCTCAACCCCATGAACAAGATCAAGGGCAAGATCAACCTCAAGATGGTGGTGATCCACCAAATGATGCCCAAGGTCGAGTTCTCCCCCTCGAGCATGTTCAAGATCACGAGCAAGCTCTAGATCAAGAACAAGCTCAAGACGACGCTCAAGATGATAAAGTAACCCCTCCTCATTTCACTTCCGAGGAGGAATTGGAGCGTCGTGCAGCTAAGATCGCTTCCAAGCTCTCCACCAAAGGTCATCTCATGGAGAATGTGGTTGGAAGCCTAAGAAAGGGGGTAAGCACTCGTAGACAATTATCAAACTATTGTGAACATCATGCGTTTGTTTCTTGTGTCGAACCCCAAAAGGTGTATGAAGCGCTCGAGGACCCGGATTGGCTCAATGCCATGCATGAAGAACTCAACAACTTCGAGCATAACCAAGTGTGGAAATTAGTGCCAAGGCCAACCGGGAACCATAATGTCATTGGAACCAAGAGGATATTCAAGAACAAGCAAGATGCTCATGGGATCATTGTTCGCAACAAGGCTCATTTAGTGGAACAAGGCTACTCCCAAGTCGAGGGTATCGACTACGGTGAAACCTTTGCTCCCGTCGCTCGCCTTGAATCTATTCGTTTGTTGATTGCTTATGCTTCTCATCATAATTTCACGTTGCAACAAATGGATGTGAAGAGTGCTTTTCTTAATGGTCCCATAAATGAGTTGGTGTATGTCAAACAACCCCCCGGGTTCGAAGATCCCTATTTCCCCGATCATGTGTATCAACTCCATAAGGCGCTCTATGGCCTTAAACAAGCCCCACGTGCGTGGTATGAGCATCTTACGGGGTTGTTACAAGATCGTGGATTCGAAATCGGGAAAATCGACCCCACTCTTTTTACTAAGAAGGTCAAAGGGGAGTTGTTTGATGCCAACTATATGTTGATGATATTATTTCTGGTTCCCCTAACAAAGCTTTCAATGAAGAATTTGCCGCTCTCATGACCTCAAAGTTCAAGATGTCTATGATGGGAGAGTTGAAGTTCTTTCTCGGGTTCGAAATCAAACAAAGAAGAGAAGGAATCTTCATCAACCAAGCCAAATACACTCAAGACATGCTAAAGAGATTCAAGCTAAGTGATGTCAAGCCAGCTTCCACTCCAATGCCCACCCAAGTGCCAACTTGACATTGATCCCAATGGTAAAGCGGTGGATCTAAAGGTATAGCGCTCCATGATTGGATCATTGCTTTACCTTTGTGCATCTAGACCGGATATCATGTTGAGTGTGGGAATTTGTGCACGGTTTCAAGCCGCACCTAAGGAAAGCCACTTTCTGGCGGTCAAGCGAATCTTTCGATATTTGGCTCATACCCGAAACTTTGGCTTATGGTACCCAAGAGGAGCAAACTTCAAGCATGTAGGTTATTCGGACTCCGATTGGGCGGGAGACAAAGTGGATAGGAAGTGTTGTTCTCTAAATGAACTCTTCCTCCCCCCATAATGCATAAACTAATCTCACTCTTTCACATTAGCCATTTTTTATGGTACTTGTGCTTCAAAGACGAGTTTTGGTCATGGGCCCAAGGATAATTCTTCGCGGTGCCATACCAATTGACTCAAACATAGGTGGCCTCGGCCACCGCCCCTTTCTTGAAGGGGTGTGTCTTCTGACCTCTGGCTAGTGTTCTTTGGTTGTCTCTTGGTTTTCTCTTCTTGCCGTCGTTTTCTTTTCTTTTCTTTCGTGTCGTGCTTGTTGAGTCTAGTTTTGAGTTGCGCTGGGCGGTACTACCGCTGTTGCTGCGCGGTACTACCGCTTAGGTGCATAAGCGGTACTACCGCCCTCAGCCGCGGTACTACCGCACTAAGTGGTACTACCGCCCAAAACTGCGGTACTACCGCTGAGGGGCGGGACCAGGGGGTTAAGTCGTGGGCAGGGTGGTTTCCTCCCCCCATACCCATTTGCTTCGTCCCCTCGTTCCTCTTCGTCTCTCCAGTGCCATCTCGCCGCGGGAGGGCTCCGGCGGCCCTCTGTCTCCGGACCGTTTCTCTTCTTTTCCCTCGATGGAGTCGATCCCCACCTCGTCCTCTTGCCATGGATGCCGGTATTGCCCCCGTTCCTCTTCTCTTCTTGTCTAGTTTTCTAATCTCGTGTTTTAGGGGCAATAGTGGTTGCATCTCTAGATTTTTGGCCAAATCTCGGCTTGAGTAGGTTGGAGAAGGCAACTAGACTCTTTGGATTAGTGTTTGGTAGGTTTATTTTTGAATTTGGCATCCCCGATAGTGCTGGATCTGTCCACGGCAGTAGGGATCCTCCGTGCCCCGTCTCGGGCGGTACTACCGCCCCTCCTGTGCGGTACTACCGCGCGAGCGGCACTAAGCGGTACTACCGCCCATATGGCGCGGTACTGCCGCTGTGCAGGCGCGGTACTACCGCCGGATGCCCAGTTCCATCATTCCCTACCGCATGTTGATCCATGTTTGTTGTGTTTATTTGGTTTTGATCGTTCCTTCTGGTTGTTTCGTGTGTCTGTGTGTTTGGTTCCAGGTGATGAACATCCTGAGCAGCAAAGTGGTTCCAGGTGTCAACCCCGGGCGTTCAACGTCAAAGCGGTACCGCTCATCTGAGTCTGCAGGTGGTTCTTCCAGTGCTCCACCCCCACCAGTGGGTGCTTCCTCAAGTGCTAATCCTCATCTCAAGAAGAAGACTGCCAACAGGCCGAAGTCAACTGGCTAGAAGGTGACTGAGATGACTGCCAAGGAATTCTGGGACAGGCGTCGCCGCAACCCATATAAGGAAGACCAAGAATCCAACCTTGTCAATCACCCGTTCTGGAACCGGTTTCAGTATGCCACCTACTTTGACGTGATAAAGGCTAAGAAGAACCTCTTTGTGAATGTTCATTCCATCAACATGGATGCTATGGAGAAGGACCCGGAGTACTTTGGTGATGCCCTTCAGATGTGCTCTCAGTTGAACATTCTCAGGATCATGCAGTTCAACAAGGACTTTGATGCAGATTTGGTGGCTCAGTTCTATGCCACTGTCCACCTAGGAACTGATGAAGACAGGACTCTGACTTGGATGACTAATGGGAAGTTGCTAGCTGTCAAGTGGAAGGCCTTCATGGAGTTGCTTGAGGTGGAAGAGCAAGGGCTCGAGACTCCAGTCGGGTTCCGTCCTCACCGCAATGTTACCTCCACTCACAAGCAAGCCCTCTGGCCCTACTGTACTCTGAAGATCAACCCTGAGACCAAGAAGGAAACCTATGAGTTGTCTGCCTTTCTGGACATCCTTCACCGTATCTTCCGCGAGACTCTCTTCCCTCGTATCGGGAATCTGTACATGGTTCACTCCTATCTCGTGGACATGCTTCTCTTCTGCCAGCGTGAGAAGGAAGCAAACACTGGCGAGTCCCTGGACATCTCTCATGTTATGTGGTCTGAACTTCTGTCTGTTGTTTCTGAGCGCAAGTGCCCGATTTATGCTCCGTTTATCATGTTGCTCATTGAGAAGGCCTGGAGAAGTACCTATCCCGAGGAATTGCTGGAAACTGGAGAGTTGGTTTCTCATGAGATCAAGCGTCTGAGGAAGAAGGACAATTGGGGCACCTCCGTTCCTAAATCTGGGGTTCCTTCTTCTGCTGCTGCCATGGAGACCGAGGGCGAGGCTGATACTGGTGTTGACCATGACTATGTGCCTTCTGAGGCAGAGCCCTCTTGGGCAAAGAAGCTCAAGCTCAAGATGAAGAAGTTGTTCTGCATGGAGTCTCACGGTTAGTACATGACACATGTGGCTGAGAAGAATGCCAAGGGATGCCACAAGGAGCTTATGCGTCAGTTAGGTGCGACAGTCACCAGCGGCTCTGAGCGTCACATCACTGAGGAGGAGGAGTGGATCCAGCAGCACTGTTCGTGGACCGATTCAGATGCCGAGCAGTTTCCGACTGAGGACGGCGGTGCAGACGATCACGCGGAGTACTGATGTTCGAGATCCTCAGCATGCTCTCACCTGGAGCCGTAGGAGCACTCTTTGCCCCTTTTGGTGTCTCGATGCCAAAGGGGGAGAGAGTTTAGGGATTTGCGTCGTTGTGTTCCGAGTGTGTCTGTGTGCTTTCGTTGTGTTTGCTTCCATTTGCTTTGTTTGGTTTTGTGTTCCGTGAGACCTAAGTTCCAGACATATGGTGTGAGACATATGCTACCTTATCCTTATCATATCTTTATCTATGTCTCTTGTCATTTAGTATCTCATGAGTAGCATGCTTACTATGTCATATTTCCTGCTCTCATGTATCACGCTTAGGTTGTTGGTCTCTAAAATACAGGGGGAGTGTTGATCCTAGTATGTGTGCCGTGCAGTCCAAAGCACTTATCTTGATGGCACACATCTAGGGGGAGCCGGTCTATATTTTAGAGATTTGGGGTCTGCTTATGTCCTTTGTCTGTTCCCGTTTGTGCAAATCCCGTATTGTCATCAATCCACCAAAAAGGGGGAGATTGTAAGGGCATTTGTATCCCTTAGATGTTTTGGTGATTGATGACAATGCTTTTGCGGACTAATCGTGTGCATTGAGTTTTTTAGAGATTCATCCCTTGGCACGAGACGATTCCCTCCCCTCGGAGTTTGAAGCGAAGACGGTGAAGTACTTTCAAATTAGTTTGGTGGACTAGTTTCGTAGGGATCACCGTACTATCAAGAGGAGGTCCGCTTTGGAAAGGCTAGGGTGGAATCATCACGTACACTTCCTTTGCACACCCTCCGAGCCTTTCCGCTTCGTTGATGAGCTCGTTCCCCTCTCTCGGTGTGCCCTCTCTGGTCCCAGCGGTAGTACCGCGGGCCGGAGCGGTAGTACCGTTTCGGTGCTACAAGCGGCAGTACCGCTCCACAGCGGTAGTACCGCTCCACAGCGATAGTACCGCTGTAGCCCCCAGCCGTAGTACCGCTGCGGCTTCGTGCTAGTACCGCCTCGATTCGAGGGGTCTTTTTCCGTGTCGGGTTTTACGGTACTAGCCGCGGCAGTGGGGCGGTAGTACCGCTCGTGTGCGGTAGTACCGCCCTCACCACCGCGGTAGTACCGCTCTGGGCCCAGCGGCAGTACCGCGAGAAGGAGCGGTAGTACCGCTGGCCGCTGGCCAAGCGGTAGTACTGCTCTCTGCGGGGCTGAAGTGCGGGATAACGGTTGGATTGCTCCCCCCACTATAAAAGGGGGTCTTCTTCCCCAAAGTTGATCTACCTCTTCCCCCAAAAGCTCCATTGTTGCTCCAAGCTCCATTTTCGCCCGATCTCTCTCCCTAGCCAATCAAACTTGTTGATTTGCTCGGGATTGGTTGAGAAGGCCCCGATCTACACTTCCACCAAGAGAAATTTGATTCCCCCCACTAATCCCTAGCGGATCTTGTTACTCTTGGGTGTGTGAGCACCCTAGATGGTTGAGGTCACCTCGGAGCCATAGTCCATTGTGGTGAAGCTTCGTGGTGTTATTGGGAGCCTCCAATTAAGTTGTGGAGATTGACCCAACCTTGTTTGTAAAGGTTCGGTCGCCGCCTTCAAGGGCACCAATAGTGGAATCACGGCATCTCGCATTGTGTGAGAGCGTGAGGAGAATACGGTGGCCCTAGTGGCTTCTTGGGGAGCATTGTGCCTCCACACCGCTCTAACGGAGACATACTTCCCCTCAAAAGAAAGGAACTTCGGTAACACATCCTTGTCTCCACCGGCTCCACTCTTGGTTATTTCTTACCTTTACTTGTGCACGCTTATATTGTGTTGTATCCCTTTCTTGCTTGTGCGCTTGTTATTGTTGCATCATATAGGTTGCTCACCTAGTTGCATATCTAGACAACCTACTTTGATGCAAAGTTTAAATTGGTAAAGAAAAGCTAAAAATTGTTAGTTGCCTATTCACCCCCCCTCTAGTCAACTATATCGATCCTTTTAGAAGGAACTTCGGTAACACATCCTCGTCTTCACCGGCTCCACTCTTGGTTATCTCTTTCCTTTACTTTCACAAGCTTACTTGTGTTAAATCCCTTGCTTGCTTGTGTGCTTGTTGTCATTGCATCATATAGGTTGCTCACTTAGTTGCATATCTAGACAACCTACTTTGATGCAAAGTTTAAAGTGGTAAAGAAAAGCTAAAAATTGTTAGTTGCCTATTCAGCCCCCCCCCCCCTCTAGTCAACTATATCGATCCTTTCAAATGACTTTGGCTTTGGGGGGAAGAAGAGAAGTGGGAGGCGCAGATGGATCTGTAGTAGAAGAGGCAATGAAGGGCAGTTTAAATAGCCGGGGGAGACGAAGTGGGTACACGCACAAACGGCGTAGATCGTGACTCAGTGCGTGCGTGAACCGATGCGATCATCAATGTGTGAACGTGAATCGATGCGAACGTGCTTTGCGTGCTCTGCGTTGGCGGCTGCCTGCCTCCCCCTTCTTCGTGCTTTGCGTTGGCGGCTGCCTGCCTCCCACAACTGAATCGAGCGGCAGCCTTGCGGCGTGAACAAATGCCTCGACATATGGACGCGAGTGTGCGTGCAGCCTGCCCCTTCTGCCACCGGCACGTATGCCTGCGACGCGTGAAACGACGCTGCGGAGCGACTGAATCCACCGGCAACCGTGCGGCACGGATCGATGCGTGCATGTCGGCGTGCATGCATGCGTTTAGGTCTAGGTCACTAGATGTGTGTGTGGCGGTGTTCGCATGCATAGCAGGCTACATCGATGCCAAAGCCGGGCATGCATAGCAGGCTGCATCCATCAATCGCAGGCTTTTTTTAATTTATTACCAACAAACTAACGGGCCCGTCCTATGAACACAAACACGGCCCAACCAGCGAAGCCACAACCACAGTCAACAGAGTCCAACGTGGCCCCACAAGTCAGTTAACGGCCAAGACGGCAAACGTTAGTTATGAACATTTGTGAGAGTTTCAGCTAAGGGAGTGGGGAAAAGTGAGCAAAAGTTTGAAGCTTGGGAAAAACTGAGCACAACTAAGGAATTGGGGCATAGATGGAATAAGCCCTATTTGAATATACACCGGATCCAGGCAACAGGTCATGTGCGTATGCACGTGTTGTACCAGTCGTGATCATTTGCTTGTACGTAGCTTAATCAAGTCTTTCTGCATGCATGTGTAGGTATTTTTGCTATGCATCAGTACGTACGAAGCCCAATATGCATGGGCCATGCAGTGCAATTGCAGCCCAACTTACACATATATCAAGAACTTGGGCTAGCTAATTAATTAACCAGCCATTAGCCCATAAAAACATCTTTCGCTCAGGATTTTCAATGTACATACACTGTGCATGTGTATGATACGCATGCAATCCATGGGCACTCGTTGCTCCACACAAATTCAGTCTTCTTCTCAAGTTATGAGGAAAGGGAGAAAAAGATATTGGTACAAATTATCATCAAACAACTTTTTTACTACTCATTCTCCTTATTTTCGTACTATATGTAGTACAAAATCCCGTCGAACAGATCGTAGGGATTTTTTTTTAATTACTGCGTTCCACAACAGTGGCATCCGAGCCAGGTCTATGCGTATATGTTATATGCACGAGTAGAACACAAAGAGTTGTGGGCGATAATAGTCATACTGCTTACCAGCATGTCATACTTTGATTCGGCGGTATTGTTGGATGAAGCGGCCCAGACCGACATTACATGACCACGTTCATGAGACTGGTTCTACCGCCGTGCTTCGCACACAGGCGGCTAGTGGGTGTCTCTTTCTCCAACTTTAGTTGAATCGAGTGTGACTACGCCCGGTCCTTGTTGAAGGTTAAAACAGCACACTTAACGAAAAATCGTTGTGGTTTTGATGCATAGGTAAGAACGGTTCTTGCTAAGCCCGTAGCAGCCACGTAAAACTTGCAACAACAAAGTAGATGACGTCTAATTGTTTTTGCAGGGCATGTTGTGATGTGATATGGTCAAGACGTGATGAGATATAAATTATTGGATGAGATGATCATGTGTTGTTAAAGTTATTGGCAACTGGCAGGAGCCTTATGGTTGTCTTTTTATTGCGTAAGATGCAAGCGCCATATAATTGCTTTACTTTATCGCTGTGCGATAGCAATAGTTGCAAAAGCAATAGTTGGCGAGACGACCATGTGATGACACGTTGATAAAGATCAAGATGATGGAGATCATGGTGTCATTGTTGGGGAACGCGGTAATTTCAAAAAAATTCCTACGATCACACAAGATTTATCTAGGATAAGCATAGCAACGAGCGGGGAGAGTGTGTCCACGTACCCTCGTAGACCGAAAGCGAAAGCGTTATGTAAACGCGGTTGATGTAGTCGTACGTCTTCACGATCCGACCGATCCTAGTACCGAACGTACGGCACCTCCGCGATATGCACACGTTCAGCTCGGTGACGTCCCACGAACTCTAGATCCAACTGAGGTCGAGGGAGAGTTTCGTCAGCACGACGGCGTGATGACAGTGTTGATGAAGTTACCGACGCAGGGCTTCGCCTAAGCACTACAACGATATGACCGAGGTGGAAATCTGTGGAGGGGGCACCGCACACGGCTAAACAATCAACTTGTGTGTCTATGGAGTGCCCCCTCCCCCGTATATAAAGGAGTGGAGGAAGGGGAGGGCCGGCCTCCTATGGTGCGCCCAAGGGGGGAGTCCTACTCCTAGTAGGAGTAGGTTTCCCCCCTTCCCTAGTTGGAGTAGGAGAAGAAGGGAGAGGAAGAGGGAGAGAAGGAAAAGGGGGCCGGCCCCCCTCCCAATTCGGATTGGGCTTGGGGGGACCCCCACCTTGGCCGCCTCCTCCTCTCTTCCACCATGGCCCATTAAGGCCCATTAACTCCCCGGGGGGTTTCGGTAACCCCCGGTACTTCGGAAAAATGCCCGAACCACTCGAAACCTTTCCGGTGTCCAAACATAGCCTTCCAATATATCAATCTTTATGTCTCGACCATTTCGAGACTCCTCGTCATGTGCGTGATCATATCCGGGACTCCGAACAACCTTCGGTACATCAAAACACATAAACTCATAATACCGATCGTCATCGAACGTTAAGCGTGCGGACCCTACCAGTTCGAGAACTATGTAGACATGACCGAGACTCATCTCCGGTCAATAACCAATAGCGGAGCCTGGATGCTCATATTGGTTCCTACATATTCTACGAAGATCTTTATAGGTCAAACCGCATAACAACATACGTTGTTCCCTTTGTCATCGGTATGTTACTTGCCTGAGATTCGATCGTCGGTATCTCAATACCTAGTTCAATCTCGTTACCGGCAAGTCTCTTTACTCGTTCCGTAATGCATAATCCCATGGCTAACTCATTAGTCACATTGCTTGCAAGGCTTATAGTGATGTGCATTACCGAGAGGGCCCAGAGATACCTCTCCGAAACACGGAGTGACAAATCCTAATCTCGATATATGCCAACCCAACAAACACTATCGGAGACACCTGTAGAGCATCTTTATAATCACCCAGTTACATTCTGACGTTTGATAGCACACTAAGTGTTCCTACGGTATTCGGGGGTTGCATAATCTCATAGTCATAGGAACATGTATAAGTTATGAAGAAAGCAATAGCAATAAACTAAACGATCATAGTGCTACGCTAACGGATGGGTCATGTCAATCACATCGTTCTCTAATGATGTGATCCCGTTCATCAAATGACAACTCATGTCAATGGCTAGGAAACTTAACCATCTTTGATCAACGAGCTAGTCAAGTAGAGGCATACTAGTGACACTCTGTTTGTCTATGTATTCACACATGTACTAAGTTTCTGGTTAATACAATTCTAGCATGAATAATAAACATTTATCATGATATAAGGAAATATAAATAACAACTTTATTATTGCCTCTAGGGCATATTTCCTTCAGTCTCCGGCCATGGTCGACAACGACGAAATTTGAGTAGCATAGAATGTAGTACGTAGTTATATATATATTGTGCATGCTTTTGTATGGATTTAAGGGGTGAGTGCGAGAGACTTATATGTGGAGAAGGAAATATGAGAAGTGCCCGCTCAATACCTGCCGACGCGTCCGCGAGCGTTTGAGGGGCCGAAATAGTAAAGTTTGGCTGTTGATGCTCTTATCTATGGCTCTAGATAATTTGCTAATCAATCTCTCTTTCCTGTCTACCACCAAAGATCTGCGTGACAGTGAGACTTGAGGATCGCACCCACTGTTTCGTCATCAGCCTCCCTTTGTGTGCCCTTAATTAGTCAGTGCCGATCGATCAAAGGGCCAAAACTCTTATTTATTTTTGTTCATCCCGTTTGATTGAATCCAAAAGCCGCTGCCTTTCTTACCTGGGTGAGTCACCATGTGTCCAAAACTTGTAAATATCAGGCGGGTGGATATTTTTCATCACAAAAAGCCAGAGCAAAAATTGCACGACCATGATCAATTGATGGGCCCGCTCTGCTTGTTCATCGTCATATGGATGGATGTACCCTGCCACATGTGCCGGCTTTGTGTCGCATATTGTGCCCCTGTTTATGTCCACTCAACCTGACAAGTCATTCTCAAAAAAGAAAAAAATGATAAGTTATGGTACCATTTTTCTTGCCATCAGCTTATGGTTTTCGAGGTACCAATTTGGTGCATTATTACGTGTATTAGAAACGCCGGATTCTATGGCGCGATTGAAACGGGTCAGGCCATCAAATAAGTTTTTGGAGGGGTCGGTGGACACTAAATAAGATCCTTTAGGGGACATTTTTTGCAAACACACACACACACACACGAGAATCGCCAACAATGCACGCGCTTGCTCTGCACCCGATGTTGGGGAACGTAGCGGAAATTCAAAATTTTCTACGCATCACCAAGATCAATCTATGGAGTAATCTAGCAACGAGGGGAAGGGGAGTGCATCTACATACCATTGTAGATCGCTATGCGGAAGCGTTGCAAGAACGCGGATGAAGGAGTCGTACTCGCAGCGATTCAGATCGCGGTTGATTCCGATCTAAGCGCCGAACCACGGCGCCTCCGCGTTCAACACACGTGCAGCCCGGTGACGTCTCCCACGCCTTGATCCAGCAAGGAGAGAGGGAGAGGTTGGGGAAAGACTCCGTCCAGCAGCAGCACAACGGCGGCGTGGTGGTGGAGGAGCGTGGCACTCCAGCAGGGCTTCGCCAAGCACCGCAAGAGACGAGGAGGGAGAGGGGTAGGGCTGCGCCAAAGAGAGAGGATGTTCTCATCATCTATGGCAGCCCCAAACCCCCACTATATATAGGGGAGGGGGAGGGGCTGAGCCCCCATCTAGGGTTTCCCCCCCAAGGGGTGCGGCCAGCCCTAGATCCATCTAGGGGGGCGGCCAAGGGGGAGAGAGGGGGCGCACCACTAGGTGGGCCTTAGGCCCATCTGAGCCTAGGGTTTCCCCCTTCCCCCCTTTCCTGCGCCTTGGGCCCCTTGTGGGAGGCGCACCAGCCCACCTAGGGGCTGGTCCCTTCCCACACTTGGCCCACGCAGCCCTCTGGGGCCGGTGGCCCCACTTGGTGGACCCCCGGGACCCTTCCGGTGGTCCCGGTACGTTACCAATAGCACGCGAAACTTTTCCGGTGACCAAAACAGGACTTCCCATATATAAATCTTTACCTCCGGATCATTCCGGAACTCCTCGTGACGTTCGTGACAAATCCCAGTCTCGATTCGTGCCAACCCAACAGACACTTTCGGAGATACCTGTAGTGCACCTTTATAGCCACCCAGTTACGTTGTGACGTTTGGTACACCCAAAGCATTCCTACGGTATCTGGGAGTTGCACAATCTCATGGTCTAAGGAAATGATACTTGACATTAGAAAAGCTCTTAGCAAACAAACTACACGATCTTGTGCTAGGCTTAGGATTGGGTCTTGTCCATCACATCATTCTCCTAATGATGTGATCCCGTTATCAACGACATCCAATGTCCATGGTCAGGAAACCGTAACCATCTATTGATCAACGAGCTAGTCAACTAGAGGCTTACTAGGGACATGGTGTTGTCTATGTATCCACACATGTATCTGAGTTTCCTATCAATACAATTCTAGCATGGATAATAAACAATTATCATGAACAAGGAAATATAATAATAACCAATTTATTATTGCCTCTAGGGCATATTTCCAACAGTCTCCCACTTGCACTAGAGTCAATAATCTAGTTCACATCACCATGTGATTAACACTCACAGGTCACATCACCATGTGACCAACATCCAAAGAGTTTACTAGAGTCAACAATCTAGTTCACATCACTATGTGATTAACACTCAATGAGTTCTGGTTTGATCATGTTATGCTTGCGAGAGAGGTTATTAGTCAACGGGTTTGAACCTTTCAGATCCGTGTGTGCTTTACGAACATCTATGTCATCTTGCGGATGCTACCACGCGCTACTTGGAGCCATTTCAAATAACTGCTCTACTATACGAATCCGGTTTACTACTCAGAGTCATCCGGATTAGTGTCAAAGTTTGCATCGACGTAACCCTTTACGACGAACTCCTTTTCCACCTCCATAATCGAGAAAATTCCTTAGTCCACTAGATACTAAGGACAAGTTCGACCGCTGTCATGTGATCCATTCCCGGATCACTATTGTACCCCTTGACTAACTCATGGCAAGGCACACTTCATGTGCGGTACACAGCATAGCATACTGTAGAGCCTACGTCTAAAGCATAGGGGACGACCTTCGTCCTTTCTCTCTCTTCTGCTGTGGTCAGGTCTTGAGTCTTACTCAATACTCACACCTTGTAACACAGCCAAGAACTCCTTCTTTGCTGATCTATTTTGAACTCCTTCAAAAACTTGTCACGGTATGTATTCATTTGAAAGTACTATTAAGCGTTTTTTGATCTATCCTTATAGATCTTGATGCTCAATGTTCAAGTAGCTTAATCCAGGTTTTCCATTAAAACACTTTTCAAATAACCCTGTATGCTTTCCAGAAATTCTACATCATTTCTGATCAACAATATGTTAACAACATATACTCATCAAAAATTCTATAGTGCTCCCACTCACTTCTTTGGAAATACAAGTTTCTCATAAACTTTGTATAAACCCAAAATCTTTGATCATCTCATCAAAGCGTACATTCCAACTCCGAGATGCTTACTCCAGTCCTTAGAAGGATTGCTGGAGCTCTGCATACTTGTTAGCATCTTTCAGGATTGACAAAACCTTCTAGTTGTATCACATACAACCTTTCCTCAAGAAAATCGTCGAGGAAACAATGTTTTGACATCCTATCTGCAAGATTTCAAAAATAATGCAGTAACTGCTAATATAATTCCAACAGACTCTTAGTATCGCTACGAGTGAGAAAGTCTCATCGTAGTCAACTCTTTGAACTTGTCGGAAAACATCTTAACAACAAGCCGAGCTTTCTTAATGGTGACACTTACCATCATTGTCTGTCTTCCTTTTAAAATCCATCTGCACCCAACAGCCTTACGACTATCAAGTATTTCTTTCAAAGTCTATACTTTGCTTTTATACATGGCTCCTCTCTCGGATTTCATGGCCTCGAGCCATTCGTCGGAATCCGGGCCCACCATCGCTTCTCCATAGCTCGTAGGTTCATTGTTGTCTAGCAACATGAATTCCAAGACAGGATTGCGTACCACTCGAAGTAGTACGCATCCTTATCGTCCTACGAGGTTTGGTAGTGACTTGATCCGAAGTTTCATGATCACTATCATAAGCTTCCACTTCAATTGGTGTAGGTGCCACAGGAACAACTTCTTGTGCCCTGCTACGCACTAGTTGAAGCGACGGTTCAATAACCTCATCAAGTCTCTACCATCCTCCCACTCAATTCTTTCGAGAGAAACTTTTCCTCGAGAAAGGACCCGTTTCTAGAAGCAATTACTTTTGCTTCCAGATCTGAAATAGGAGGTATACCCAACTGTTTCGGGTATTCTATGAAGATGCATTTATACGCTTTGGGTTCGAGCTTATCAGCCTGAAACTTTTTCACATAAGCATCGCAGCCCCAAACTTTTAAGAAACGACAACTTAGGTTTCTCTAAACAGTGTCGTCTCAACGGAATTGCGTGGTGCCCTTTTTAAAGTGAATGCGGTTGTCTCTAATGCCTAACCCATAAACGATAGTGGTAAAGAGACATCATGGTATGCACCATATCCAATAGGGTGCAGTTATGATGTTCGGAAACACCACACTGTGGTGTTCCAGGCGGTATTAATTGTGAAACACTTTCCACAATGTCTTACTTGTGTGCCAAACTCGTAACTCAGATATCTCTATGATCATATCATAGACATTTTATCCTCTTGTCACGACGATCTTCAACTTCACTCTGAAATTACTTGAACCTTTCAATAATTCAGACTTGTGTTTCATCAAGTAAATATTCTCAGCATCTACTCAAATCATCTGTGAAGTAAGAACATATCGATATCCACTGCGTGCCTCAGCACTCATTGGACTGCACACATCAAATGTATTACTTCCAACAAGTTGCTCTCTTCTTCCATCTTACTGAAAACGAGGCCTTTCAGTCATCTTGCCCATGTGGTATGATTTGCATGTCTCAAGTGATTCAAAATCAAGTGAGTCCAAACGATCCATCTGCATGGAGTTTCTTCATGCATATATACCAATAGACATGGTTCGCATGTCTCAATCTTTTCAAAAACGAGTGAGTCCAAAGATCCATCTATATGGAGCTTCTTCATGCGTTCTATACCAATATGACTCAAATGGCAGTGCCACAAGTATGTGGTACTATCATTACTATTTTATATCTTTTGGCACGAACATGTGTATCACTGCGATCGACATTCATTTTAGGTGCAAGACCATTGAAGGTATTATTCAAATAAACAGAGTAACCATTATTCTCCTTAAATGAATAACCGTATTGCGATAAACATAATCCAATCATGTTTATGCTCAACGCAAACACCAAATAACAATTATTTAGGTTTAACACCAATCTCGATGGTAAAGGGAGCATGCGATGCTTGATCACATCAACCTTGGAAACACTTCCAACACATATCGTCATCTCACCTTTAGCTAGTCTCCGTTTATTCCGCAGCTTTTATTTCGAGTTACTAACACTTAGCAACCGAACCGGTATCTAATACCCTGGTGCTGCTAGGAGTACTAGTAAAGTACACATTCATATAATGTATATCCAATATACTTTTGTTGACCTTACCTGCCTTCTCATCTACCAAGTATCTAGGGTAGTTGTGCTTCAGTGACCGTTCCCCTCATTACAGAAGCACTTAGTCTCGGGTTTGGGTTCAACCTTGGGATTCTTCACTAGAGCAGCAAATGATTTGCTGTTTCATGAAGTATCCCTTTTGCCCTTGCCCTTCTAGAAACTAGTGGTTTTACTAACCATCAACAATTGATGCTCCTTCTTGATTTCTACTTTCGCGGGGTCAAACATCGCGAGTTGCTCAAGGATCATCATATCTATCCCTGATATGTTATAGTTCATCACGAAGCTCTAATAGCTTGGTGGCAGTGACTATGGAGAACCATCACTATCTCATCTGGAAGATTAACTCCCACTCGATTCAAGCGATTGTGGTACTCATACAATCTGAGCACATGCTCAACGATTGAGCTTTTCTCCCTTAGTTTGCAGTCTTAAGAAACTTGTCAGAGGTCTCATACCTCTTGACGTGGGCACTAGTCTGAAATCCCAATTTCAGTCTTCGGAACATCTCATATGTTCTGCGACATTTCAAAACGTCTTTGGTGCCACAATTCTAAACCGTTAGCATTACGCACTGAACTATCACGTAGTCATCAAAACATGTATGTCAGACGACGCTGAGGTTCAGCACATCGAGCGGTGCATTATGGACATAAGCCTTCTGTGCAGCAATGAGGACAATCCTCAGTTTACGGACCCAGTCCGCATAATTGCTACTATCAACTTTCAACTAAATTTTCTCTAGGAACATATCTTAAACAGTAGAACTAAATCGTAAGCTATGACATAATTTGCAAAGACCTTTTGACTATGTTCATGATAATTAAGTTCATCTGATTAATGAACTCCCACTCAGATAGACATCCCTCTAGTCATCTAAGTGATACATGATCCGAGTCAAACTAGGCCGTGTCCGATCATCACGTGAGACGGACTAGTCATCATCGGTGAACATCTCCATGTTGATCGCATCTACTATACGACTCATGTTCGACCTTTCGATCTCTTGTGTTCCGAGGCCATGTCTGTACATGCTAGGCTCGTCAAGTCAACCTAAGTGTTTCGCATGTGTTCCGAGGCCATGTCTGTACATGCTAGGCTCGTCAACACCCGTTGTATTCGAACGTTAGAATCTATCACACCCGATCATCACGTGGTGCTTCGAAACAACGAACCTTCGCAACGGTGCACAGTTAGGGGGAACACGTCTCTTGAAATTTTAGTGAGGGATCATCTTATTTATGCTACCGTCGTTCTAAGCAAATAAGATGTAAATATGACAAACATCACATGCAAATCATAAATTGACGTGATATGGCCAATATCATCTTGCGCCTTTGATCTCCATCTTCGAGGCGCGGCATGATCACCTTCGTCACCCGCATGACACCATGATCTCCATCATCATGATCTCCATCATCGTGTCTTCATGAAGTTGTCTCGCTAACTATTACTTCTACTACTATGGCTAACGGTTAGCAATAAAGTAAAGTAATTACATGGCGTTTTTCATTGACACGCGGGTCATACAATAAATTAAGACAACTCCTATGGCTCCTGCCGGTTGTCATACTCATCGACATGCAAGTCGTGATTCCTATTACAAGAACATGATCAATCTCATACATCACATATATCATTCATCACATCCTTTTGGACATATCACATCACATAGCATACCCTGCAAAAACAAGTTAGACGTCCTCTAATTGTTGTTGCATGTTTTACGTGGCTGCTATGGGTTTCTAGCAAGAACGTTTCTTACCTACGCAGAACCACAACGTGATATGCCAATTTCTATTTACCCTTCATAAGGACCCTTTTCATCGAATCCGATCCGACTAAAGTGGGAGAGACAGACACCCGCTAGCCACCTTATGCAACTAGTGCATGTCAGTCGGTGGAACCTGTCTCACGTAAGTGTACGTGTAAGGTCTGTCGGGGATATACCCCGCGGTATGACCCGGCCGGGAGTATGACCCGGCAGGACTTGGCGCTTCATCGTAACCCGACGGAGGATTGGCGACTCATGAGCCTGGCGATTTAATGATGGCCCTGACGGCGGGTCAGACAGATGACAAGGGCCCAAGGCCCAGTAGGACGGCTCATGTTATTATGGGCCGGCTTAAGACGGAAGGAATATTTCCTTTACGAGGAAGCAAGACCTGGACTTGTATTCAACTTGTAAGAAAAGATAGACTAGTCCTAGTCCTATTAGGACTCCACATGTAACCCGCCCCCCTAACTTATATAAGGAGGGGCAGGGCTCCCCAAAGAAGGACAAGACAAGAAACAATCTCTAGGGCAAAACACTGAGAGCCGGTTCCCGGCGACTCTCCCGTGATCATAATGAGACCTAGCCTCAAACAGCATGTAGGGTTGTTACCGGATGATGTTTCCCGGGGCCCGAAGCTGTCTAAATCCTCGTCTTGTGCTGCGTCTCTCGATTCCGCTCAACCCCTCTCAAGCTACCACATAGATGCGTTGTCCTCGCGACTAAGTCCTGACACTAAGGACATCTGCCGTGTCAATTCCACGACAGTTGGCTTCCACCGTGGGGCTGTCGCACGGTGGTGTTGAGTTCTTGGAGGGATCTCTTCTAGGGTTCGAGAAGCTCGTAAAATTCCGGATGAAAAAAAGCCGGCGCAGAAGGATCTACATCGGCTACGAGTTCACCAGTTGATTAAAAAGTTTGGTGCTATCAGCCCTGCATGGATGCAGTCGACTCAAAAAAAATACCATATGACCTATATATAGAAGGGGAGACGATCTGCTCAACTCAGGAAAATTCAAATCTCCGCAATTTGCAATCCGAGGAAGACAAAACAGGGCAACACTGGGTTCAGCTTCGTGGGTTCACACGACCGGGTACTACAGCCCCATGATAAAGTCAGCTCGTGGTGGAGAGATCAAACATCAGTCAAAGATTACAATTATCCCAGTCTGTACATGAAGACAATAAAAAAAAAGAGGAGCATTGATCTTGCAACGCTAAGGTGGACAAAATTGATCAGGGTCACATCTGACTAAAAGCTGCCGCAGCTTTTGATGAACTTCTAGATGTATTAAGGAAAATACTATTGAAGAAAAAGAGTTGGTAGTTGTTTCAGACCAAGGCAGACTCGGACGAGTGTAACAGCTCAATCAAAGATGAATACTACTCTGATTCAAATATGGATCTAAGGAAAAAGCCAGGAGTCAATTGCTAGTGTGCTACGTGGAAGCTAAATCCGAGTGGCCAGGGATCATCATGTGAGGCGTGCTAGTCATATAAGGAGTATGTATCCGTACATAATGTAAAAAAACAGAGGAAAGGAAGCGATCTGTCAGATGAGTTGTAGTCACCTGTTTCTCTGGTCCGAGCCGGTCGCTGCCACTTAGAGCCACCACCCGGTGGAGTCTCTGCTACAAGCCGGGTCACGGGCCTCCTTCGGCTAGTTTCCGCCTTGAGATGCCCTGCGCGGTCGCTCCTGATGTTTCTTCTGCCGAGACTCATCTCCTCTTTGCCAAGGCGCCCTTGCTGGTGATGTCTTGTCTCGCCAGTGCAAAACAAAAGCAGCACTATGCATTATCCAGCGTCAGCATCCGTGTTCATCCAGCAAAAAATACCAGGTGTTATTTTTCCAATGTATTTTATCAGTACATGTTAATTCATCCGACAACGGTTACTCTGGCCTGTAATATTTTTATGCAGGACGGCAATTAAAAGAAAAAGGGGTGGTATTACACCGCGAAGACATGTTTGGTTGTGCCGCGCAGCTTCACGGACACGCGTATCGCGGTCCAGTTTACATCAACGCGCCGGCCGACTCGCCCGTCTGCACCACCTTACAACACCACGGACGACTCGCCCGTCCGCCCTCGCCGCCGGTTCATGCGTCCGCGCCGGTTTACAACGCGGAGGACAACTTGCTCGTCCGCACCGGCTTACAACGCCGCGGCCGGCTCATCTATCTGCTCCCGCGGCCGACTCATCTGTCTGCGCGGCTTACAATGCTGCGGCCGACTCACGCGTCCGCTCTGTCCTTTAAATGTCGCGTATCGTTTATGCAGGGCAATGGTTCACTGCAAGAGCGATGGCCGTGTCATGTTGCTCGACGAACACGCGTGCCAGCCGCCGCCTCTACGGCCCAATTTACATCAACACGTCGGCTGACTTGCCGGTTCATGCGTCCGCACCAGTTTACAATGCGGAGGACAATTTGCTTGTCCGCACCGGTTTACAAAGCCTCAGCCGACTCATTTGTCTATATCTGTGGCCGACTCGCTCGTGATTGGTTTTAACCTCGCCGCGGTGATCATCAACTCCGCGGTGGATAACTACTGGCCTGACGTATCAGGTGAAATCCATCCAATATGTTTTTATATTACATATTGCTTTCTTTAAAAACAACAAATACTTTGGCTTGCAATACTTTTTGATGCAGGACAATTGTTCGTTGTGAATGAGGTGTTATATTGTAGGGTATGGAGCAAGCCATGGCAACGTTCTGCACCGGGGTTTCGTCCGTGTCATACTGCCCGGAGAATGAACGTGTGCAAGGTCACCATCCTCTGTGGCCCGGTTTGCATTAACTCGCCCGTCCGCGCCGGCTTACAGCGCCGCGGCCGACTAATCTGTTGCCCGGGCGAATCAGGACATTTGTTCACTACGTCAAAACAAACATGGTTGACTCGCTCGCGCCGGTTTACAGCGCCGCAGCCGGCTCATCTGTTTGAGCTGCCTCTGATGTGGCGGTCGTCTTTTCCATCCGTCTATTGCGGCCTGGTCTACATCGACACACCAGGACTGCATCTGTCTGCATGAGCGAATTATTGAATATGAACAAGTCACTTGGGAAGCCCGGTTTTCTTCCAACAGCTTGGAGGAAAATTGTCATGTGTTATCAGCCGCCGTCGGCACTGGACGGCTCAATGGGCAGGCGCACAAGTCACCGCCACTACAGTTTGGTTAACTTCAAAACATCCAGTTGGAAGGAACCATTGGTCGAGTTGCTGACACGGCTCATACGGGATCATTTATAACCCGCCGCAGTCACTTCAACCTTCTGTGGATTCACATCGCGCTATCAGCACCAAGGATATACACCTTATGCTATGGTCAATATGGAGAATCTCAAAGCCAACTCCTCGAGTCGTCTTGAGACTCGGAGGCTACAATGATATGACTCGGCAGCATTAGTCGGTTTCAATGCATTCAAGAAATCCGGGTCATTGGAGGGGAAAATAACCCGGTCCCGGAGGCTACCGCCATATTGGTAAAAAGGTTTAAAGGCCGTCAGAAAATTTCCGGCTTAAAAAGATGGATTCCGGTTTAGATCCGGCTCAAGAGACTTGACATCTCCCACAAAGCACTGAAGCTCTTAAATATCCGGTTTAAAATCCGGTTCAAGGGAAATTTATCTGCCACAAAGTTTTGAGCCTCAAACAGCATGTAGGGTTGTTACCGGATGATGTTTCCCGGGGCCCGAAGCTGTCTAAATCCTCGTCTTGTGTTGCGTCTCTCGATTCCGCTCAACCCCTCTCAAGCTACCACATAGATGTGTTGTCCTCGCGACTAAGTCCTGACACTAAGGACATCTGCCGTGTCAATTCCACGACAAGGTCGGTCCGGGCCGCTTCATCCCATGATGCCGCCGAATCAAGATAAGACTAGTAACGGCAAGTAAATTGACAAAATCGACGCCCACAACTACTTTGTGTTCTACTCGTGCATAGAAACTACGCATAGACCTAGCTCTGATACCACTGTTGGGGAACGTAACGGAAATTCAAAATTTTCTACGCATCACCAAGATCAATCTATGGAGTAATCTAGCAACGAGGGGAAGGGGAGTGCATCTACATACCATTGTAGATCGCTATGCGGAAGCGTTGCAAGAACGCGGATGAAGGAGTCGTACTCACAGCGATTCAGATCGCGGTTGATTCCGATCTAAGCGCCGAACCACGGCGCCTCCGCGTTCAACACACGTGCAGCCCGGTGACGTCTCCCACGCCTTGATCCAACAAGGAGAGAGGGAGAGGTTGGGGAAAGACTCCGTCCAGCAGTAGCACAACGGCGTGGTGGTGGTGGAGGAGCGTGGCACTCCAGCAGGGCTTCGCCAAGCACCGCAAGAGACGAGGAGGGAGAGGGGTAGGGCTGCGCCAAAGAGAGAGGATGTTCTCATCATCTATGGCAGCCCCAAACCCCCACTATATATAGGGGAGGGGGAGGGGCTGAGCCCCCATCTAGGGTTTCCCCCCCAAGGGGTGCGGCCAGCCCTAGATCCATCTAGGGGGGCGGCCAAGGGGGAGAGAGGGGGGGCGCACCACTAGGTGGGCCTTAGGCCCATCTAAGCCTAGGGTTTCCCCCTTCCCCCTTTCCTCCGCCTTGGGCCCCTTGTGGGAGGCGCACCATCCCACCTAGGGGCTGGTCCCTTCCCACACTTGGCCCACGCAGCCCTCTGGGGCCGGTGGCCCCACCTGGTGGACCCCCGGGACCCTTCCGGTGGTCCCGGTACGTTACCGATAGCACCCGAAACTTTTCCGGTGACCAAAACAGGACTTCCCATATATAAATCTTTACCTCCGGACCATTCCGGAACTCCTCGTGACGTCCGGGATCTCATCCGGGACTCCGAACAACATTCGGTAACCACGTATATCTATTCCCTATAACCCTAGCGTCATCGAACCTTAAGTGTGTAGACCCTACGGGTTCGGGAACCATGCAGACATGACCGAGACGTTCTCCGGCCAATAACCAACAGCGGGATCTGGATACCCATGTTGGCTCCCACATGTTCCACGATGATCTCATCGGATGAACCACGATGTTAAGGATTCAATCAATCCCGTATACAATTCCCTTTGTCTATCGGTATGTTACTTGCCCGAGATTCGATCGTCGGTATCCCGATACCTTGTTCAATCTCGTTACCGGCAAGTCTCTTTACTCGTTCCGTAACACATCATCCCGTGATCAACTCCTTGGTCACATTGTGCACATTATGATGATGTCCTACCGAGTGGGCCCAGAGATACCTCTCCGTTTACACGGAGTGAAAAATCCCAGTCTCGATTCGTGCCAACCCAACAGACACTTTCGGAGATACCTGTAGTGCACCTTTATAGCCACCCAGTTACGTTGTGACGTTTGGTACACCCAAAGCATTCCTACGGTATCCGGGAGTTGCACAATCTCATGGTCTAAGGAAATGATACTTGACATTAGAAAAGCTCTTAGCAAACAAACTACACGATCTTGTGCTAGGCTTAGGATTGGGTCTTGTCCATCACATCATTCTCCTAATGATGTGATCCCGTTATCAACGACATCCAATGTCCATGGTCAGGAAACCGTAACCATCTATTGATCAACGAGCTAGTCAACTAGAGGCTTACTAGGGACATGGTGTTGTCTATGTATCCACACATGTATCTGAGTTTCCTATCAATACAATTCTAGCATGGATAATAAACGATTATCATGAACAAGGAAATATAATAATAAACAATTTATTATTGCCTCTAGGGCATATTTCAAACACCCGAATACTCTTACATTGCATACATTTCTCAACCCAGTCTGGTTGAGCAAAAACAGCCTCAAATGCATCATCTGCAAGTTGTTTGGTTGCCTGCATCTAGGGTCCCCGCATTAGGTAATACGCAGGTGCACTTTGTTTGGTTGGTTGCATTAGCCCAAGCGGCACATGAACACGGCGTTTGGTTGCATACGCCGTACATGTTGTGCTTGCCTTGTATCCTAGTTCGTGAGCTTACCCACACCTAGCACACCAACGCCACAGGACGGCAATGGCAATGAACTGGGCGAAGATGATGAAGTTCTTCAGCTTCAGCCCAAACTGACGATCCACCTTGACACCTCCAACCTTGCCACTGTCAACACTGCTGTCGTGCTTTCGCACCCACTCGGAATAAGCTTGTTCTGCTGCCTGCCTAGTCTTGAACCCTCTATGGGTGATGTTGCTATACGATGCCACTTGTGCACTGGCTTCTTCCCATGAACTATAAACCCCTGGAGCCTTACCGATGAACACGGCATACCACTTGCCCTAGCAATGCACAAGAGCAAGAGTTGAAGCAGCAAATCAATGGAGCACACAAGTAGCAAGCAAAGTAGCACACAAACAACAATGGAGCAGAAGAAAAGTAAAGCATACATGATCATACGGCATAGCAAGTTCTTCCTAGCACTACCTTCGTGTTAATCTATCACCACATCCAAAAGAGGGTGTCGTCCTACCACCGCAAGTTCACCATCAGCGTGAGGGGTTAGTATATACCACCTCACCAAAATATACAGACCATCAAATAGTTTTGAGCCCTAACTACACAAAATGTACGTCGTCATCGTCATCGTCATCGTCGTCGCCACCGCCATCGCCATCGACTTCTCCACTTGGACACTTGGATCCATCGACTTCTCCACTTCCTCAGGTGGTTGTACACCTGGGTGGCAGACACCTCTTGCCCACATAACTCGAACACCTGCTTCGCAACGGTGTTAAGTGCACCTCCTTGAATCCCTTGTCAGTCCTAACTCCACTAGAGATGAGCTCACACATCTTGTTCAGCACGAACGTGGACATGAACGGCTGCCACTTCATGTTGTTCGACCTACCATCCTTCTTTGCCTTTGCTGCTGCTAGCTTGAGTGCAGCGGCAGCAGCAGCAGTAGTAGTTGGCTCAACGAGCACTACTGGCACATAGAGGGAATCAGACGTGAACACCTCTGAATCAGGTGCCATCTCGGACATAGGCTGCGAGTCCTCGACAAACGATGGAGTAAACTGGCTGTCGGACACGACAAGGGCCTAACTAAGATCTTGCGTCTGCGTGGTCATGTCCTACAATCGTAGCACGCATTAACAGTAAGCATAGCACGCAACATACCGGACAATCCATGAAAGCAGAAGCATACATGTACATGGTTCATCACTATCATAGTAAGCACATGCTTCATCGCTATCATACCAAGCATACCGGACGATCTATGATCAAGAACATACATCTACAGCAAACAGCATGCTACAAATGGACCACCAATACCTACAAATCACATATCTAAGCATGATTCAACACAAGCACAATGTTCAACTTCAAACTCTACTACTAATCTAGCCTACCACATGCTTGAACATCTAGCCCTACCACAAATTGCAACCACAGCATAGCAATCAACCATATCAGCTCACAGATCAGACCACTATTCAACCATGCATCTAGATCAAACCCTAGCTGCAGCTCAGATCTAGCTAGAAGGAACAGAGAGAAAGGGTGATTGAACTCACAGAGGCCATGGCTGCAGCTTGAGGACGAGGGGGGACGGTCGTGGAATATCAACGCCGGTCGGTGAAGGAGCGCCGACGTCGTGGACCGCCGGCCGATGAAGATGCGCTGCTTACCTACTCGTCGGTGCCGATGCGCGTCGGCGGGAAAGCTCGAACGGAGGAAGAATGGTGGCGGGAGTTGGGGCGGTGAGGGAGGGGCTAAATAGGGAACTCGGCGGGAGGTGAGCCGAAATCCTCCCGCCGATTTTTTGGCGACGCGGGCGAGCTCGTGCCATCTCCCCTGCTCGCATGAGGGGAGAAGCGTGTCGCCCTCCCCTGCCTCGCCCGAGCCAGGCTCGCGAGCTACTGCCGATTCGGGCGTTTCCCTGGACTTGGCCTGGACGTGCTTTAAGGTCCGTGCGATGCGAGCCACACAGTGAACACAGGCAACCAAACGAGCCACTTTCTTCCCGCACGGACCAGGCTAGGCCTAATGCGGGCAACCAAACACCCCCTCTGTGTCTGTCTCCTGCAGCGCTGCCTAGCTAGTCTTCGCGCTGCTTGGCCGGTGCGGTGCAGGTTGACCGGTCTCGCGACTGGCGGGCTGGTCGGTGAGTTCCTTGGAATTCAGCGATGCATGCATGCATGCATGCCGTGAGCTCGCGTACTACCACTGCTGGATGCTGGAGAGTACGTTGCTTCTTTCTTTAGTCGATCGATCGGCACCTAGGTCAACTCTGTCACTGTTACTACTACCTTTGACTCTTCATCTGCTACTTACTAGAATTTGCCGTTGTACTATTTATTTGAAAATTAATAAAAAAACGCAGCAGAGTCCTGCTGCTTTCCTCAAAAAGAAGAAAAAAAAACTAGAATTTGCCGTGTTTCCTGACGAAACTTGTCATCCCCGCAACTGATAAAATTACCATAAAATAACGTTTGTTTTGCCATGTCTTCCCACTTTCCCAGGGAACATCAGCACAATAACCTTCGCCTATTTGTGGAGCAGCGCATGAATTCGAAATGTCAGTACAGTATGAAAATCCTGGCGTCATGCACTCGATCGGGATAACTACGAAATGCAAAATAGACAACAAAGCTGAATTCTGCTTTTGGGCGCCGCGACGTGGTACACGAGCACGAACTTGATAAGCGCAGCTTCGTGCGCTACGTACCGGCCCACCTGGCGCCCTAGTCAGCCGTGATGATCATGCAACCGTCTCGGTGCGCATGCGTGGCACCATCATCCCGCGACACGTAACGTAAGGATGGCTAAGTCACGCAAGTCCGTCCGTTGTTGTTCCCTGTCGGCGCGTACGGCTGATATCGCCAGCAGTCCAATGACAGTGACGCGCCGTCGAGCAAAATTTAACCTCGTCACCGTGGCCAGTGATTCCGTGGTCGATGTGATCATCTCCATTAAGTGGCCGTGGCTAATTACCATCTCCCATAGATTAGCTTATTACTTTTGCAGGACACATTTTGAGTAATCGATGGCTAACTAATAAGCATAGTTGTTGTTTTATCTATAAAACGGGACGCGAGACTATTTAAGAAAAATACTAATACGTACAATACAGATGAATGGTTTCATAGTATCATTGGACTCGTATTAAGATCGATCACGCAAGTATCAATAACATAGTATTTGCATATCCAAAATATAATTATTTGCAGGAAACACTCGATGAAGTTCCGAAACCAGACAGTTGTAGTAAATATGTTCAATATTCCGCGGCCATTGCTTGAAACTCTTTCTTTGCACAAAGGCACAAGGTCAAATGTACTACTAATAGTCTTGTTTGAAACTATGTATTTGCGCAAAAGGCACAAGGCCCTTACAAGAATTCTCTTGCAAGAATAAAGAATGCAAGTAAATCCTTGAAGAAAATAGACCATCTTCCTTATGCATCCCTTGCCGGCATGACCGTCCGACATACTTGAGCAATCATTCTTTAGGGCTTCTTCTTACTTGAGCAACCATGTTGAAACCTATCGGATTGTAGGAGCAGAGCCCGGGAAGTCATAGACATCGACCCAGAGGCAATGAAGACTACGATATGCATAGCTAGGGCCAAGAATGGCCAGAGGATAACCCCAACTCCGGGCAGACATAGAAGGGGACACAAACTTCACAGGTTTTCCGATGGGGTTGTATATGTCTGGGAACCATAGAACAAAAACATCCAACTACACCATCCCCCTTCACATGACATCCAGCTACACAGATCTGTGCCCTTGGGCCCCATTAGGTGGGCCGGTTCAGTCCTTCGACGATGTTGTTGTTTGTCTGACAAAGATGCGCTCCTGCTCGGACGTGGTCACGTGGAGCGGCGGAACGATGGCGCACCTGTTGCATCGCGGCAGAGGAGGCTTCATGTGCCCCTTCGGGGCCTGGCCAGACCCGCGGGCCCACGGGACTGGTATGCCTCTGCTGCTGTGTCCGCTCGGCTACTGCCTTCGTGGTGGATGTCAGTCCCTCCCGCGTGTCTACGGTGCTGCTGCTCCCGGTTTCCAGCAAGGGTGAGTCTCCTTGCTTCAGGCCTCGCGTATTAGCTTTGCTGAGACGGCGTCGATGATGACAAGGCCGTGATGGCGCATGCTGGTTGATGGTGTGTGTGGTGGAGGGCTTCGAAGCGTCTAGGAGGGGGGTGAGGGTCGGGAGAAATCCGTGTCGAGGTTCGACGTCGATGCGGGGACGCCCGTGGGCGCCACCATCCCTTCCTGAAGGGCGTTGGTATTTACCCCCCACCCACCTCCCTCGGTGTATCGGGGGAAACGCCAGGACTTGTCTGGGCAGCAGCTTCGTCGCCGTCGCTTCCCTTTCTAAGGGTGTTGCTTGTTTCGTGACGGTTCGAAGCACTAGGAGCATGGTAGGACAACTTCGGCGGGTGCAGCGGTTACGTGTCTTCTTCGTCTTGTTGATCCGCCATTGTCGGCGTTGTTTTCTTTTATGTTTTCTCTCTTTTTTTGTTTTGGGCACGGTTGTGCTGTTGGTGCCCCAGCATTGGATCGGTTGTATCGGCAGTTGTTATATAATATAGCGGGGCTCAAGTCTGTTTCGAGAGGATTCCTTCATACTAAGCTAGAAGAATCACTAATTTTCATCAACTTGGAGTGAAGAGGAGACAAATGAGCCCCAATGCATATCCTTCTTATCAATTTAAGAAAATATTGATATGATAGCTACATCTTTCTTTCTTGAAACTTTTTCATGATTCCCTCTTTTTCCGTGTAGAAGGAAAACGTGAGGAGCCAACTGATCCCACTCCTCACTCCTCTCGTCTTACGATGAGAAATCGATCATGCATTTACCACTGGGCTCTAGTGGCATGCCACTGAAATTTCTAGGAAATTTGCAGTCTTATCTAAAAATCCACATGATAATGAGGCTTGACTATTTTTAAGTTAAGAGGGTATGCACATATTGCTCTGTCATCAGGTTCAACGTGTTTTTTCAATCCAAAGGGCTTGTCCTTCTCATTTGTGTGATTCACGTGTTATGAACTTCTAAAAAGATGATGTGGATGGATTTTTCTTTTCATAATAAGACAACAAAATAAAAAATAAAATAAAACTACGAATCAGGACCACCAACTGGTCCACATTTCTCTGTTCTTTATATGGGTGAACATTACTTCATCACAATTAACACATGCCAGCCTTTTAGCCCATGTTCTCATAATAACGCACGGATCAGTTAATCCCTCCGTATCAAAATATTTTTTGCTTGCCGAACTAGTTATATATAGCACACAAAAAAGGTGCTATCATCAAAAAAACATTGTGTAGGGAGGCACTCCATACTGCACATGCATCTCCCCTCCACCTCATCAGCATTTCCTTCCAAAACAAAGGATCATGGGATGCACATGCGTGCGGCTATCATGGGAAATCTCTTAGCATGGACTTGAAATGGTCCGTATGCAATAGAAGCAAACCGGCATTCACTCCATGAAACATCCACTTTGAGAAAGCAGGCCTCACATTTTTTTACAGTTTAGCACACGTCGTTTTCCGATAACAATAGTCTGCCTCCTCCCACCGGTACCCAATACTACTCCCTCCGTTTTTAAATATAAGTCGTTGTAGAGATTTCACTATAGTCTACGTGCGAAGCAAAATGAGCAAATCCACACTCTAAAATGCATCTATATACATCCGTATGTGCTTCATGTGAGATGTCTACAAAGACTTATATTTAGAATTAGAAACAAAGAGTGCATGTTTCTGGATTTGCTCTATGTGATATTTGAGGCCGACTAGTTTCATTTGCATAAACAGAGAATGCATGCAATGCAACATCCACAGGTGTACCTTAACGGCTTAACCAGTCTAGACATTATTATTTCTCTGCCAGCACTAATAGTCGTTCGATCAAGAGACCATATTACGTCATTTTTGTGCTGATATGTATCTCGTGTGTAGATTGAATGGTTCCCACCGATGACCCTGAGAAATGGCAAAACCATTTAAAACGAGTCTTCTTCCAGGGATATAATAAGTGTGTATTTCTTTTTTCAATATAATACAGACGCAAGCGCTCATATACACGTGCATACACTCATCTTGTGAACGCACACATGCACACCCTATATGAGCACCTCTGAAAGGTTGCGCCGGCATATCATCTAGAATTTTGCGAAGTCACCGTACGCACCTCGTCATCGCCGGAACCGTCTCCTCCCACTAAATGCGCATCGTCGGAAATCCTGAAATAAATCGGTAATAAATACGAGCACCAGGACTTGAACCCTGATGAAATAGGAATACTACAGTCCCTCTAACCATTCAACCACAGGTTGGTTCGCGGCGTGTATTTCCTTAACACTCACCCACACACAGAGGAAAAGTGTATTTCACCATAGTAATTTCTGTCACCGAGAGATATGAAATTCCCATGTAAAACAAGCATCGAGAAAAGTAATTAAATTGAAATCTGCGTCTGCATTCTTCTTTGGACGTGGTAGGTGTTCGGGGCCACAGCCCGTACGGGTGGGGACTGGGACGTGGTACCGTCAGGTAAAACCTAGTCGTGGTTGCTCCCCGGTCAACCTCGGTCGGCCCAGCCGTGGCACGCCCAGGCCGAGACACGCAGCTGGTAGGCCGGGTGCAGGCACGTCGCTGCAAAGGACGACAGGTCACGCGCATCCATTGGCGTTCCATGTCGACGGCACGTACGGCTGATAGATAGAGCTACAGTACTACTAGCTCCACTGCCGCTGACTACTGACTACTGACAGCAACATTAACGTGATCAAGCGATTTACTGCTACGTAGCAGTAATTTAGTACTACTTTTCCCGATCAAAAGAGGTCGTGTCGTGTACTACTACTCCACTGTACGTGTCACAGTAAATGGTACTGTAGTAGTACTGGTAGTATTATGCTACTATACAGGAGTACTCCTACTTGATTAGTTAATGTATAAAACACATATCGAAGCAGTTTCAATATACTTTTCAATCAAGTCTATATGATACCCCTTCGCTCCTGCCTCCTGCAACCTTCGAGTTAGGTTTTCCTGCCTTTCGCCGGCGTCATCGCCGGTCCGCCTCGTCTCCCATATGTCAGGACCTCGATTCTAAGTCACACCGACCTAACATGTAACACATTATATCACTTTACGGCCTCACGCACGGTATTCTCACGGGTGCCACTTTATCTGACCTGGGTCCGTTTGCGTCTTTTGGCTCACACATATATGATAGTGTCGCTAGCATCCATATGACAGATAACCCGGGCCGACATGACTAGTCGTGAATCCAAAGTGGCACTAACTTACAAGGACAGGCATACATGACCCAGCAACGAACGTGTCGGTCATTAACGTATGAACCCAAGTCGTAGCAAGTTACAAGGACTTAAAGGACAACGCGTGACATTTCCCCGGAGGGACAAACATAGGTACGAAGAAGGACACATGCCGGCCAGCCTAAGTGTTCTGAAGCAGTAGCAAGCTACCACGGCTCAGTGAAAGCACTAGGAGACATTTCCCCATAAGAGAGGCTACCAAGAATAAACAACTAGATTATCGGATCTCACACATACCAAGCATTCCAAAATCATACACACAATATGCTCGATATGTGCAAATACAACATGGCATCACAACAAAATTCTACGACTCGGAGTATTTATTCAAAAGGCTCCCTAAAATTTGTCCTTTTTTAACGGATTTACCAGAGTCATAGATAGTACGAATTACAATCATGGGTCACATGACCCAACATACAGAGCATACAAGCAATGGAAGCATAACATGTCTGAGTAAAAACAACTACAAATGAAAAAGGCTGAGAAGCCTAACTATCTACAAGACCCTCCCAAGGATACATGATCTTAGCTGAGGTAACAAGCTAAACGTCGAAGTCCACGCGGAACTACTAGTGAGACTGAAGTCTCTTCTAAAAAACATAAATTAGGCAAACGTGAGTACAAATGCACCCAGCAAGACTTACATCAAAACTAGCTACATATGCATCAGTATCAACAAAGGGGTGGTGGAGTTTAACTGCAGCAAGCCAGCTTTGACTCAGTGGCTAACCTGAACTACGACTGCAAGTAACTCTTTTGAGGTGGCGCACACGAGTCCACATATTCACCATAACAATACACCACTATGGATCCGCTCCCGTCTCCCTACGAGAAGGCCATCGATAGCACTCACGCTTATCTTGCGCATTTTAGAGTATCCACTTTCACTTGTCTATGAACTGTATAAGCAACCCAGTAGTCCTTTACCGCGGACGCGGCTATTTGAATAGATCATGTTAACCCTGCAGGGGTGTACTTCACACACGCCATGTACACGTCATGTATCTCGGCAACCTTCAAGCGGAAGCCTGGCGAGGGTGTCGGCCACGACTTGACTAACCACGCAAGACTCTAGTCCAGGTTTATCGCCTATTCGGGTTCCACCCGCAAGGGAGTCTAGCCGAGGTTTCCATCACGGCCTCAAACGATGTGTACAGGGTTCCCAAGCCCACCAAACGGGCGACGCTTGGTATACCCGGCCACGGTGCCTAGTCTGTCCCAAGTCCACCTGTACCGGGTGCCACTTGGTAGACTACTACAAACACCAGAAACTAGTTGCAACTCCTGGACGGAGATCGAGGCGATTAATAAGCCGAGAGGGGCACTTAAGCATTCCAATGTGCGGTAGTAACTGTCTTGGATCACAGACACAGAACTCAGTTTCTGATGACGGTTTCAATGAGACAACCCACCATGTACTCCTACATGGCCTCTCACCGCTACCTTTACCAAATCATGTTCACACACTTAGGCCCCGTTCGGATCAAAGGGAAGAAAAACAATGGATTGGAACAAAGTGGAGGAAAAGGAAAGGAAAGCAGGTGTGAAACATAGGAATATAAAAACGTTGCAGCAGTGTTCGGGACGCAGGAGACACAGTACAGGAAATATAAATGGGTTAGTCCCACGAAATGAATTTTCTATGTTGAGTTCAGGTCAATGGACCCCAGCATGCACAGATCCAGGCCGTAGTTAGCTTGATGTGGGCCCCAAATGCTTGGTTGAGCTACGCTGCCTCGGGCCAACGCACAAAAAAAGAGCTGGGAGTGGATGTTTTATTTCCTCCAAAAGTACAGGATAGCTACGATTTCCAAAGGATTTGAAATGATAGATTCCTATGTCCTGAACAAAGCTACAGTGACAAAACCAGTAGGAATGGATTCCTTCACCGCTTCCTTCAGTTTTCCCATGAAACGAACATGCCCTTAGCTCTCAACAGTAGGACATTGATGACCACATTCCAATTCATCCCCGATGAATCAGACCTGACACAACTCTAAGCAATAGCAGGCATAATAAGCAAGCATAAATGAGTAGGCACATCATGGCTCAAACAACTCCTACTCATGCTAGTGGGTTTCAACTATTTACTGTGGCAAAGACAGATCATGCAGAGGAAAAGTGGTTCAACTACCATAGCATGTAACAGTTGAAACATTATTGTCCTAATGCAGTAAAAGAGAGCAAGAGCGAGAGAGTGGGATTGTATCGGAATGCTCAATGGGGGTTTGCTTGCTTGACACTTCTGAAGATAGCATTGTATCTTCATCAGTGTCATCGATCACATCGTCGGAACAACGTCTACCGAAAGGGAACAACACCGACAAAGGAACAGAAACAACATTCAATTCAATGCAATGCACAAGCAAATGAATGATGTGACATATTATGGTACTGAATTGAGCTAATGCAACAACAAGTCATTTTAATTGAAGTGGAATTCAAACTACTTCAAATTCCAACTCCAAACCTATTTTTCAAATTTACCCTAATCATGTTTTATCCTAAACAGTGGAGTTAACTTGCTCAAACATGCATGAACATGGCATAAACAGATTCTTTGGATTTTTATGATCATTTTTCATATATAACTTATTTCATTTGGAGTTACGGTTGAATTCCTATAATTTTTTTAAAGTTTTGAACATTTTCTGAAATAAATAAATCATTTCTGATTTATTTAAAACTCTAGAAAACATTTAACGCATCAGCATTATGTCACTGTGACGTCAGTAGGTCAACTGGGCGGTCCAGGTCAAACCTGACCAGTGGGACCCCCGTGTCAGTGTCACATCTAGCTAACAGTGGTATTAGTGTTAAGCTGAACCTAATCTAATTACTGTCAGGTGTCGGGCCCACCTGTCATGGGCACAGGGGATGCCACTAGCGCTAATTAACCGGGATTAGGCCGGCGGCTAATCACCAACGAGGCCAGAGGCGGCAGTGGGGCTCGGGATTGCGCTACAGGGCACGGTTCGAGCCGGGGCTGGGCGCGTTGGAGTGCCCTCGCCGACGCGCGTCGAAGGGTGGTGCCAGCCGGGCCTGTGGTGGCCGGAGGCGACGGCTACAAGCTCGGCAGCGGCTGCCGGCGTGCAAACAAAATGGATGAGAGGGGTATTCGGGGGAGGAGCTCACGGTGACTGCGTTGAGCTTTTCAGTGGGCTTGGGGAGGCATCGGAGCGGGCGGATCGGCGAGGCGGATCTCCGGCGGCCGACGATGAAGAAGACGGTGGTGGCGATGATGCAGGGCCTCCGGGCGTCGCGTAGCTCGGTGGAGAGGACGAGGAAGACGCGGCGGAGCTTCTTGGTGGGTGCTACCTCTTGAGCACTGCGTTGGTTTTCCCTTGAAGAGGAAAGGGTGATGCAGCAAAGTAGCGTAAGTATTTCCCTCAGTTTTTGAGAACCAAGGTATCAATCCAGTAGGAGACCACACGCAAGTCGCCTCGTACCTGCACAAACAAATAAGAACCTTGCAACCAAAGCGATAAAGGGGTTATCAATCCCTTCACGGCCACTTGCAAAAGTAAGATCTGATAGAGATAATAAGATAAATATTTTTGGTATTTTTTATGATAAAGATTGAAAGTAAAGATTGCAAAGTAAAATAGATTGGAAACTTATATGATAGAGAATAGGCCCGGGGGCCATAGGTTTCACTAGTGGCTTCTCTCAAGATAGCATAAGTATTACGGTGGGTGAACAAATTACTGTCGAGCAATTGATAGAAAAGTGCATAGTTATGAGAATATCTAGGCATGATCATGTATATAGGCATCACGTCTGCGGCAAGTAGACCGAAACGATTCTGCATCTACTACTATTACTCCACACATCGACTGCTATCCATCATGCATCTAGAGTATTAAGTTCATAAGAACAGAGTAACGCATTAGGCAAGATGACATGATGTAGAGGGATAAACTCAAGCAATATGATATAAACCCCATCTTTTTATCCTCGATGGCAATAGTACAATACGTGTCGTTTCCCCTGTTGTCACTGGGATCGAGCACCGCAAGATTGAACCCAAAGCTAAGCACTTCTCCCATTGCAAGAAAGATCAATCTAGTAGGCCAAACCAAACTGATAATTCGAAGAGATTTGCAAAGTTAACAAATCATACATAAAAGAATTCAGAGGAGATTCAAATATTGTTCATAGATAATCTTGATCATAAACCCACAATTCATCGGATCTCGACAAACACACCGCAAAAAGAGTTACATCGAATAGATCTCCAAGAAGATCGAGGAGAACTTTGTATTGAGATCCAAAGAGAGAAAAGAAGCCATCTAGCTAATAACTATGGACCCGAAGGTCTGTGGTAAACTACTCACACATCATCGGAGAAGCTATGGTGTTGATGTAGAAGCCCTCCGTGATCGATTCCCCCTCCGGCGGAGCGCCGGAAAAGGCCCCAAGATAGGATCTCGCGGGTACAGAAGGTTGCGGCGGTGGAAATAGGGTTTCGTGGTGCCCCTGGATGTTTTCAGGGTATATGAGTATGTATAGGCGAAGGAAGTCGGTCAGGGGAGCCACGAGGGGCCCACGAGGGAGGGGGCGCGCTTCCCTGCCTCGTGGCCTCCTCGCTTCTTTCTTAGCGTCCACTCCAAGTACCCTGGATTGCGTTTGTTCCAAAAATAACTCTCCCGAAGGTTTCATTCTGTTTGGACTCCGTTTGATATTCCTTTTCTGCGAGACACTGAAATAGGCAAAAAACAGCAATTTGCACTGGGCCTTCGGTTAATTGGTTAGTCCCAGAAATAATATAAAAGTGTATAATAAAGCCCATTAAACATCCAAAACAGATAATATAATAGCATGGAACAATCAAAAATTATAGATACGTTGGAGACGTATCAAGCATCCCCAAGCTTAATTCATGCTCGTCCTCGAGTAGGTAAATGATAAAAACAGAATTTTTGATGTAGAATGCTACCTAGCATATTTCTCAATGTAATTTTATTTATTGTGGCATGAATGTTCAGATCCGAAAGATTCAAGATAAAAGTTTAATGTTGACATAAAAATAATAATACTTGAAGCATACTAATAAAGCAATCATGTCTTCTCAAAATAACATGGCCAAAAAAGTTATCCCTACAAAATCATATAGTCTGGCTATGCTCTATCTTTATCACACAAAATATTTAAATCATGCACAACCCCGATGACAAGCCAAGCAATTGTTTTATACTTTTGATGATCTCAAACTTTTTCAATCTTCACGCAATACATGAGCGTGAGCCATGGACATAGCACTATATGTGGAATAGAATGGTGGTTGCGGAGAAGACAAAAAGAAGAAGATAGTCTCATATCAACTAGGCGTATCAACGGGCTATGGAGATGCCCATCAATAGATATCAATATGAGTGAGTAGGGATTGCCATGCAACGGATGCACTAGAGCTATAAGTGTATGAAAGCTCAACAAAAGAAACTAAGTGGGTGTGCGTCCAACTCTCTTGCTCACGAAGACCTAGGGCATTTTGAGGAAGCCCATCATTGGAATATACAAGCCAAGTTCTATAATGTAAAATTCCCACTAGTATATGAAAGTGATATCATAGGAGACTCTCTATCATGAAGATCATGGTGCTACTTTGAAGCATGCTACCTCTTGAGCACTGCGTTGGTTTTTCCCTTGAAGAGGAAAGGGTGATGCAGTAAAGTAGCGTAAGTATTTCCCTCAGTTTTGAGAACCAAGGTATCAATCCAGTAGGAGACCACGCTCAAGTCCCTCGCACCTACACAAACAAATAAGAACCGTGCAACCAACGCGATAAAGGGGTTGTCAATCCCTTCACGGTCACTTATGAGAGTGAGATCTGATAGATATGATAAGATAATATTTTTGGTATTTTTATGATAAGAGAAATAAAGATGCAAAGTAAAATAAAAGGCAATAGAAATAGTTAAGTGTTGGAAGATTAATATGATGGAAAATAGACACGGGGGCCATAGGTTTCACTAGTGGCTTCTCTCAAGAGCATAAGTATTACGGTGGGTGAACAAATTACTGTCGAGCAATTGATAGAATTGAGCATAGTTATGAGAATATCTAGGTATGATCATGTATATAGGCATCACGTCCGTGACAAGTAGACTGACTCCTTCCTGCATCTACCACTATTACTCCACACATCGACCGCTATCCAACATGCATCTAGAGTATTAAGTTCATAAGAACGGAGTAACGCTTTAAGCAAGATGACATGATGTAGAGGGATAAACTCATGCAATATGATATAAACCCCATCTTGTTATCCTCGATGGCAACAATACAATACGTGTCGTTTCCCTTTCTCTCACTGGGATCAAGCACCGCAATTTTGAACCCAAAGCTAAGCACTTCTCCCATTGCAAGAAAGATCAATCTAGTAGGCCAAACCAAACTGATAATTCGAAGAGACTTGCAAAGATAACCAATCATACATAAAAGAATTCAGAGAAGATTCTAATATTGTTCATAGATAAACTTGATCATAAACCCACAATTCATCGGTCCCGACAAACACACCGCAAAAGAAGATTACATCGAATAGATCTCCACAAGAATCGTGGAGAACTTTGTATTGAGATCCAAAGAGAGAGAACAAGCCATCTAGCTAATAACTATGGACCCGAAGGTCTGAGGTAAACTACTCACACATCATCGGAGAGGCTATGGTGTTGATGTAGAAGCCCTCCGTGATCAATGCCCCCTCCGGCAGGACGCCGGAAAAGGCCCCAAGATGGGATCTCACGGGTACAGAAGGTTGCGACGGTGGAATTAGGTTTTCGTGGATGCCTCTGTTGGTTTGGGGGTACGTAGGTATATATAGGAGGAAGAAGTACATCGGTGGAGCAACATGGGCCCCACGAGGGTGGAGGGCGCGCCCCCCTGCCTCGTGCTCTCCTGGTTGATTTCTTGACGTGGACTCCAAGTCCTCTGGATCACGTTTGTTTCGAAAATCACGTTCCCGAAGGTTTCATTCCGTTTGGACTCCGTTTGATTTCTTTTTCTGCGAAACAGTGAAATAGGCAAAAAATAGCAATTTGGGCTGGGCCTCCGGTTAATAGGTTAGTCCCAAAAATAATATAAAATGTATAATAAAGCCCATTAAACATCCAAAACAGAATATAATAGAGCATGGAACAATAAAAAATTATAGATACGTTGGAGACGTATCAAAGCACAAGTGTGGTAAAAGGATAGTAACATTGTACGTTCTCTCTTTTTCTCTCATTTTTTTATTTGGGCCTTCTCTCCCTTTTTTCTCTTTTTTTATGACCTTGTTTTTTTAGTCCGGAGTCTCATCCCGACTTGTGAGGGAATCATAGTCTCCATCATCCTTTCCTCACTTGGTACAATGCTCTAATAATGATGATCATCACACTTTTATTTACTTACAACTGAATACTTAGAACAAAATATGGCTCTACGTGAATGCCTCCGGCGGTGCCCCGGGATATGCAATGAATCAAGAGTGACATGTATGAAAATTATGAACAGTGGCTTTGCCACAAATACGATGTCAACTACATGATCATACAAAGCATATGACAATGATGAAGCGTGCCATAATAAATGGAACGGTGTTAAGTTGCATGGCAATATATCTCGGAATGACTATGGAAATGCCATGATAGGTAGGTATGGTGGCTGTTTTGAGGAAGGTATATGGTGGGTGTATGATACCGGCGAAAGGTGCGCGGTATTAGAGAGGCTAGCAATGGTGGAAGGGTGAGAGTGCGTATAATCCATGGACTCAACATTAGTCATAAAGAACTCACATACTTATTGCAAAAATCTATTAGTTATCGAAACAAAGTACTACGCGCATGCTCCTAGGGGTATAGATTGGTAGGAAAAGACCATCGCTCGTCCCCGACCGCCACTCATAAGGAAGACAATCAATAAATAAATCATGCTCCGACTTCATCACATAACGGTTCACTATATGTGGATGCTACGGGAATCACAAACTTTAGAACAAGTATTTCTCAAATTCACAACTACTCAACTAGCATGAATCTAATATCACCATCTTCATATCTCAAAACAATTATCAAGTATCAAACTTCTCATAGTATTCAATGCACTTTATATGATAGTTTTTATTATACCTATCTTGGGTGCCTATCACTTTAGGACTAAGATTTTTAACCAAAGCAAATTACCATGCTGTTTTGTAGGACTCTCAAAATAATATAAGTGAAGCATGAGAGATCAATAATTTCTATAAAATAAACCACCACCGTGCACTAAAAGATATAAGTGAAGCACTAGAGCAAAATTATCTAACTCCAAAGATATAAGTGAAGCACATAGAGTATTCTAATAAATTCCGATTCATGTGTGTCTCCCCAAAAAGGTGTGTACAGCAAGGATGATTTTGGTAAACTAAAAAGCAAATACTCAAATCATACAAGACGCTCAAGCAAAACACATATCATGTGGTGAATAAAAATATAGCATCAAGTAAAGTTACCGATGGACGAAGACGAAAGAGGGGATGCCTTCCGGGGCATCCCCAAGCTTAGCCTGTTGGTTGTCCTTGAATTTTACCTTGGGGTGCCTTGGGCATCCCCACGCTTAGGCTCTTGCCACTCCTTGTTCCACAATCCATCAAATCTTTACCCAAAACTTGAAAACATTACAACACAAAACTCAACAGAAAATCTCATGAGCTCCGTTAGCGAAATAAAACAAACCACCACTTCAAGAAAGTGTAATGAACTCATTCTTTATTTATATTGGTGTTAAACCTAATGTATTCCAACTTCTCTATGGTTCATACCCCCGATACTAGCCATAGATTCATCAAAATAAGCAAACAACACACGAAAAACAGAATCTGTCAATAACAGAACAATCTGTAGTAATTTGTATCTAACGCAAACTTCTGTAGCTCAGAAAAATCTGAAAAATAGGACGTCCTAGATAATTTGATTATTTATCTACTGCAATTGTAATCAGTATTTTATCACGTTATGGTGATTTTTAACAATTGTTTTCGTGAGCAGAAAGTTTCTGACTTTTTCAGCAAGATCAAATAATTATCATCCAAGAAGATCCTATAGGTTTTACTTGGCACAAATACTAAATAAAACATAAAGACACATCTAACCAGAGGCTAGATGAAATATTATTTGCTAAACAGCAAGGATAAATAGTGGGTTGTCTCCCAACAAGCGCTTTTCTTTAAAGCCTTTTTAGCTAGGCATTGGGATTTTGATGATGCTCACATAAAAGATAGTAATTGAAACACAAAGAGAGCATCATAAAACATGTGAAAATCACATCTAAGTCTAACATACTTCCTATGCATATGCATCTTATAGGCAAACAAATTATCAGGGAAAGCAAAAACTAGCATATGCAAGGAAGCGGAAAGAAACAATAGCAATCTCAACATAACGAGAGGTAATTTAGTAACATGAAAATTTCTACAACCATATTTTCCTCTCTCATAATAATTACATGAAGGATCATAAGAAAATTCAACAATATAGCTATCACAAAGCATATTCTTAACACGATCCACATATATGCAAAGTTGACACTCTTCCAAAATAGTGAGATTAACATTAACTAAAGTCATGACCTCTCCAAACCCACTTTTATCAAAAAACTCATAAGATTGAACATTCTCCAAATATGTGGGATCTAAAGTCGACACTCTTCCAAACCCACTTCAATATTATTTCAAATATTATTATCAATCTCATATTCATCATGGGGTTTAAATAAATTTTCAAGATCATAAGAAGAATCACCCCAATCATGATCATTGCAACAAGTAGTAGACATAGCAAAACTAGCATCCCCAAGCTTAGGGTTTTCCATATTATTAGCACAATTTACATCAAGAGAATTTATAGTAAAATCATTGCAATCATGCTTTTTATTCAAAGATCTATCATGGATCACTTCATAAAGTACTTCATCATAATTTTGAGATTCACGAATTTCAAGAAAAACTTCATAAAGATAATCTAGTGCACAAAACTGACTAGCAATTGGTTCATCATAATTGGATCTCTTAAAAAGATTAGCAAGCGGATGAGGATCCATAGATCTTAGATTCTCTGTTTAGCAATAAATAAACAACTATTCCAACCAAACGAGCAAACGAGCCAAGTAAGACATCAAAGCAAGCGAAAAAGATGAACAGAAGAAGGGCGAATAAAACGGCAATGGTGAAGTGGGGGAGAGGAAAACGAGAGGCAAATGGCAAATAATGTAATGCGAGGGATAAAAGTTTGTGATGGGTACTTGCTATGTCTTGGCATAAGCCTCCCGGCAACGGCGCCAGAAATCCTTCTTGCTACCTCTTGAGCACTGCGTTGGTTTTCCCTTGAAGAGGAAAGGGTGATGCAGCAAAGTAGCGTAAGTACTTCCCTCAGTTTTTGAGAACCAAGGTATCAATCCAGTAGGAGACCACACGCAAGTCGCCTCGTGCCTACACAAAGAAATAACAACCTTGCAACCAATGCAATAAAGGGGTTGTCAATCCCTTCACGGCCACTTGCAAAAGTGAGATCTGATAGAGATAATAAGATAAATATTTTTGATATTTTTTATGATAAAGATTGAAAGTAAAGATTGCAAAGTAAAATAGATTGGAAACTTATATGATAGAGAATAGACCCGGGGGCCATAGGTTTCACTAGTGGCTTCTCTCAAGATAGCATAAGTATTACGGTCGGTGAACAAATTACTATCGAGCAATTGATTGAAAAGTGCATAGTTATGAGAATATCTAGGCATGATCATGTATATAGGCATCACGTTCGCGGCAAGTAGACCGAAACGATTCTGCATCTACTACTATTACTCCACACATCGACTGCTATCCAGCATGCATCTAGAGTATTAAGTTCATAAGAACAAA
Source organism: Aegilops tauschii subsp. strangulata (assembly GCF_002575655.3). Lineage (NCBI taxonomy): Eukaryota > Viridiplantae > Streptophyta > Magnoliopsida > Poales > Poaceae > Aegilops > Aegilops tauschii. Next base: position 49,454,670 of record NC_053035.3, read on the forward strand.
GTAACGCATTAGGCAAGATGACATGATGTAGAGGGATAAACTCAAGCAATATGATATAAACCCCATCTTTTTATCCTCGATGGCAACAATACAATACGTGTCGTTTCCCCTGCTGTCACTGGGATCGAGCACCGCAAGATTGAACCCAAAGCTAAGCACTTCTCCCATTGCAAGAAAGATCAATCTAGTAGGCCAAACCAAACTGATAATTCGAAAATACTTGCAAAGATAACAAATTATACATAAAAGAATTCAGAGGAGATTCAAATATTGTTCATAGATAATCTTGATCAAAACCCACAATTCATCGGATCTTGACAAACACACTGCAAAAAGAGTTACATCGAATAGATCTCCAAGAAGATCGAGGAGAACTTTGTATTGAGATTCAAAGAGAGAAAAGAAGCCATCTAGCTAATAATCATGGACCCGAAGCTCTGTGGTAAACTACTCACACATCATCGGAGAGGCTATGGTGTTGATGTACAAGCCCTCCATGATCGATTCCCCCTCCGGCGGAGCGCCGGAAAAGGCCCCAAGATGGGATCTCACGGGTACAGAAGGTTGCGGCGGTGGAAATAGGGTTTCGTGGTGCTCCTGGATGTTTTCGGGGTATATGAGTATATATAGGCGAAGGAAGTCGGTTAGGGGCAGGAGGGGCCCACGAGGGTGGGGGGCGCGGCCACCCTCCTAGGGCGTGCCTCCCTGCCTCGTGGCCTCCTCGCTTCTTTCTTGACGTCCACTTCAATTCCCCTGGATTGCGTTTGTTCCAAAAATAACTCTCCCGAAGGTTTCATTCCGTTTGGACTCCGTTTTATATTCCTTTTCCGCGAAACACTGAAATAGGCAAAAAAAGCAATTTGCACCGGGCCTTCGGTTAGTAGGTTAGTCCCTAAATCAATATAAAAGTGTATAATAAAGCCCATTAAATATCCAAAACAGGTAATATAATAGCATGGAACAATCAAAAATTATAGATACGTTGGAGACGTATCAGTGGGTCGGCGAGGCGAGGCAGTGGCGGTGGCCGCGGCAACAGCGAGCGACGGCGATGGAAACGCTCGGGTGTGGCGCGGGAAAGAGCGGAGGAGGGGGGAGGAGCACGAGGGAGAGTTCGAGGGGATTCAGGGGGTTGCGTGGCGCTCGGGAGAGGCATCCGGGGGGAGGAGGGGCAGCCAGGCAGGGAGGAGGGGGCCGGCGTGCGTCGAGCACACGCCCTCCTGCCTACTGGCAGGAGGTTAGGGACGGTGGGGAGTTGGGCTGGGCCTCAGCCACAGTGTTGGGCCGCCAGGTGAGTGGGCTTCCAAGTAAGGCCGGGTTAGTTTCCTTTCTCTCTCTCTCTTTTCTGTTTTCTATTTATTTCAATCTGTTTGGTTTGATTCAAAGGCCAAACCACTTTCATAAATTCTGAAAATATTCATGGGCTCTCTCTAAGTTATTCCATATGCCCAAAACATAAATCCAGAAGTATTGGAGCTATAACTTATTTTATAGCATTTATTAGCTCCAATTCAAATAGGTAGTCAGTTAATTCAAAAATCCAAAAATGTACTAGAAATATATTCATCATTTTTGGGAGAGGTTTCCACCTTAACCAGAAATCATGAACTTTTCTTAAGGGCATTTTGGGCTCATTGAAGATTATTTTAGGTTGAACCTATTTGATTCGATCTGGTGCTAGGGTTTGAACAATCCCCATTTCCACTTTCAAATAAATTTAGACATGATGCATGGATGCTTGCGTAACTATTTGCAATCAAATTCTAGGGCTGTGACACTATGGTCCTCCGACCCTTGCTGACGGGAGGGCTCCGTTTTTGAATATTTTTCGAAGTTTTGTTAGGGTTTGTGTCATGCTCAGAAAGACGAGGCGGAGGCAACTTCTTGAAGATGGAATAAAGTCCTCTTCACCTAGCCACCGTCCTGGCGATGTTTCTAGCGTTGTCGGAGGGCGTGTGGAGGTATGCCTCCGGCGGATCTCGTGGGATCCGGTCGGCATTTGTCTTCGGTGGATCCGTTTGGATTTGGTCTTCGTTAGTCTATGTGTCTGCAGGTTGGATCCATCCGATCCAGATGTCTCTTCATCGGCGGCGGTTACTGTTCTGGTGTGTTGGTCTTATGGAGCCTTAGCACGACGACTTCCCGACTATCTACTACAACAATGTTTGTCCGGCTCCGATGAGGGAGGGACGATGACGCCGGCGCGCCTTCGGCTCGCTTCAGTTCTTGTAGTTGTCGCTAGGTGGTCTACGGACCTGAATGTAATTCTTATTTTTGTGTTCTTTGTAATACCTTGACAGTTGATAAATAAATTGAAAGTTTGTCAAAGAAAGAAAAAACACATATCGAAGCAGGAGTACTACAACAGCAAACGTACTTCACTGCATGTTGACGATGAGTATTAATTTAAGTAGGCATCAGCTCGTACATGTACATCCTTTCTTGTCAACGTACCAAAACGTTCAAGCAGGGAGGGTCACTCACGTTATGTATGGCCTCTAGTCTAGATATAAGTTGCTAATCAATCTTTCTTTTCCGTCTACCACCAAAGATCTGCGTGACAGTGAGGCTTGAGGATCGCACCTACTATTCTGTTTCGTCATCAGCCACCCTTTGTGTGCCCTTAATCTTAATTAGTTAGTGCCGATCGATCAAAGGGCCAAAACTCTTATTTATTTTTGTCCGTCCCGTTTGATTGAATCCAAAAGGCGCGCCCTTTCTCATCAGGGTGAGTCATCATATGTCCAAAACTTGTAAAGATCAGGCGGGTGGATATTTTTCATCAGAAAAAGCCAGAACGGAAACTGCACGACCACGATCAATTAATGGGCCCGCTCTGCCTGTTCATCGTCATAGGGATGGATGTACCCTGCCTGCCTGCCACATGTGCCGCGCATGTTGTGCCCCATGTTTAGACCAACTCCAACGCACTGACCCATTTCATTCGCGTGTGTTTATTTGAATCAAAACAGACATAAAAATTGACCCAACACATCGATCTAAATGGACGTGCATTTGTTTTTTTCGTCTGCGAACCCATTTCCGACCCAAATTTGAACCCCATTTGCATCAGCTCGGACACGAAACGGACGCGCGCTATGCCCGCACACTCCTCCCCTGGCCCGTCAGTCGGCGGCATCACCACAACCATTTCCCCCTACTTTCCTAAAAAGCTCTTGCCCGCTTGCACTCCGGGCCGCTCGCCATGGACAGCCGCCGTCCTCTCCGCCGCCTCACGGCAGGAGGAAACCAACACCCGAGTGGCCGCGGCAACGAGGGAGATCCTGCTCTATCTAGGGTTAAACATTGGCCATCACGGGCTCGTCAGCGCCGCCATGGCCACGGCCAGCACGGGCTCATCGGCATTCCCTCGGGTGGTACTGCCAGCGTTCGTCTGCCATCCAGCCAATTCCCAACTTCCATGTCTATCCACATGCCTCCCGCTTCTCTAGTGAATGCTCGTCGGAGGTGAGCGTGGTGGCGCTGTCCACGCCCACGGCCATGGCCATCGACCTCAACTCCACACCGGTGGCCGGTGGATTATCCCCCGGAGGGCGCAAGGAAACGCCCGCGGGAGATGCCAGCCGACAAGCTTCCCGACGCTTGCAACCTGTTTGGCAGAATGCCGGCCACTGGTGCAGTGGCGCACCGTGTGCTGGTGCGCCATTAGTGTGACACCACAACTATGGTGCGCCACTACTAACTTTTTTTTTCTTTTTTCCAAAAATACTAATGGCGCACCGCGGGGCGGTGCGTCATTAGTGTCTATCACACTAATGGCGCACCACAACCATGGTGCGCCACTACTAACAAATTTTTTTCTTTTCTTTTTTCCAAAAATTCTAATGGCGCACCGGAGCGCAGTGCGTCATTACTAGTTTTAACTAGTAATGGCGCACCAGTCACCCCGTGCGCCACTACTATCATTTTTTTTGCAAAACTACTAATGGCGCACCGCCAGCTGGTGCGCCATTAGTAACCAGGGTTACTAATGGCGCATTTTTTGGTGGTGCGCCATTAGTAACTTGGGACCAGCTAGATATTTTGGACAGCCACCTACACACTCACTTTCCCCACTTCATTCTCTCCACCTCCTCCTCCAAGCTTGTCTCGGGTGCCTCCTCCTCCTCACCTCATTTGCACCATAGATTCATCCAAATTAAGTGGTTAAATTACCTTTTTTTGATAGGTAAGTAAGGGGACAGCTTTCTTTATGTTGTAGATCTACTTTTTCTCCCTCCAACAACGTGCACATGCACTTTTTATGGCCTAGCTAGATCTATGTATGTTTGTGGTGTTGCATATATGTTTGTGTTTGCAGGTACCGGTATTTGAAATGCGATAGTTGCCAATATTTTGCCGGAATATTGATTCATTTCCGTTTCGGCGAGAATTTTGGCACTATGCATTCTTTTTGGTCCTATATTTAGGCAAAGTCATGCCAAATTTTTTCTTGGTTCTAAAATATCATTTTGCTCTACCCCGCAGGCGACCATGGTCCGCGCGATGACCGAAGGCATCGTGAATAGGTTTTTGACCTCCGCGAAGGCTGAGATGCTTCAAAATAACGAGACGGAGATAAGATGTCCGTGTCGAAGATGCAAGCTGAGGAGCCTTATGGACCCGGATTCCGTACAGGTGCGGGACCACCCGCTCTTGCGTGGTTTCATGGATGGCTATCGGTGACAAGGTGAAGAAGATGATTATGAAGTCGTCCATGGGGGCCGGCCGGCAAGAAATGAGGAAGGGCATCAAGACAACCGCGGCGAGGGCGGGCGAGAAGACGAAGAATCTCCAGGACATGATCACGAAGTAGATGCAGTACACAGTCATCATGTAGAAGATGCCGGACATGATGATGAGGAAGATGCCGGAGCAGACGAAGGGCATGATCATGAAGATGAAGATGCCGGATCAGACGACGATGGACCATCGATGGGCTGGGTGCAGGACCCTCATATTCAAGAGCTGCTTCTCAAGCAGACGGATAACGCAAGAGCTGCCGCCCGAGAGAAAGCCAAACTGGATCAACTAGAGATAAACGCGGTTACTCCATTGTATGAAGGATGCAGGCCCGAGGATAGCCGCCTGAAAGTAACGCTCATGGCTCTGGAGATGAAGGTAAAACACAAAATGACCGACGCATGCTTCGACGAGAACATGTCATTCTGGCACGAACGTCTTCCCAAGGGGAACAAGTGCCCGACCAGTTTCGAGGAGGCGAAGAAAATCGTGTGTCCTCTAGATTTACCGCACGTGAAATACCATGTGTGCATGAACAATTGCATCATTTATCAGGACGAGCACGCGGAGTCTACCATATGTCCGGTGTGCGGCGTCACTCGATACAAGAAGAGGATGAAAGCTCCTCGAAAAGTGGTGTGGTACTTTCCGATCACTCCTTGTCTGCAGCGGTATTTCACGGACCCTAAGGTAGCAAAGCTCTTGCGCTGGCACGCGGATAGGGAGGAGAAGAAGCGAGAAGATGACGCAAATGATCCGGAGATAAATAAAAAAGACAAGATGCTGAGTCACCCTAAGGATGGGAGCCAGTGGCAAGCGTTGAACTTCGAACACCATGAATTTGGGAATGATCCAAGGAACATCGTGCTGGGCGCGAGCACCGATGGAGTCAATCCGTTTGGCAGCCAGAGAAGCACATAGAGCACCTGGCCTGTGTTTGTGTGGATGTACAACCTTCCCCCTGGTTGTGCATGAAGAGGAAGTACATTCACATGAGTATGCTAATTGAAGGGCCGAAACAACCAGGGAACGACATCAATCTGTATCTGGGGCTGCTGAAAGAGGAGCTAGACACGCTGTGGAAAACACCAGCCAATACGTGGGACGCCGCAGAGAAAGAATATTTCCCTATGAGAGCCGCACTGCTCACGACGGTGCACGACTATCTCGGTTACGGATATCTCGCGGGGCAGGTGGTCCACGGATTTTCTGGATGCGTCAGGTGCATGGATGACACAACGTATCGCCAACTAGATAGAGATCCCGGGTCTTCGAAAACCGTGTTCATGGGACATCGAAGGTGGCTTCGCGACGATGACCCATGGAGAAAACGCAAGGATCTGTTCGATGGTGAAACCGAACCCCGAAAACGCCCGCGTACGAGGAGCGGCGAGGAAATAGACAAGCTGTTGAAAAATTGGAAAGATTGCCCACTGCCGGGAAACAAGCAAAAGGCGCCAGAGCCGGGAAAGAAGCGAAAGGCGCAAGAGCCGCTGCTGAAGGTATGGAAAACGAGGTCTGTTTTCTGGGACTTGCCGTACTGGAAGATCCACCGTGTGCCTCACAGCCTTGATGTCATGCATATCACGAAGAACGTGTGCGAGAGTCTGCTTGGTACCCTGCTCAACATGCCGGAGAGGACCAAAGATGGGCCGAAAGCAAGGGCAGACTTGAAATCAATGGGCATCAGGGAGGAGCTTCACGCTAATGATGATGATGATGACGCGAAGCAGGACACGGAAAGTCGTCGCAAAGGCAAAAAGGCCAAGAAGACCGATGACTTCCCTCCCGCGTGCTTCACTCTAAGTCAGGAGGAGATCGATCAGTTTTTCACCTGCCTCGTAGGAGTAAAACTTCCTTACGGTTACGCGGGGAAGATAAGCAGATACCTAGACTCAGCGAAGCAGAAGTTAAGCGGGATGAAGTCTCACGACTGTCACGTGCTGATGACGCAGATACTTCCAGTTGCAATCCGTGGGATCATGGACGCGCACGTCCGTGAAACGCTTTTTGGCCTATGCAACTTTTTCGACGTCATCTCTCGGAAGTCGGTTGGCGTGAGGCAACTCAGAAGGCTACAGGAAGAGATCGTGGTGATACTATGCGTGCTTGAGATGTACTTCCCGCCTGCATTCTTTGACGTTATGGTGCATCTGCTGGTCCATATCGTGGAGGATATCATCCAACTCGGGCCAACATTCCTGCACAGCAAGATGCCGTTCGAAAGGATGAATGATGTCATCAAAGGATACGTTCGCAACATGTCACGTCCAGAGGGAAGCATAGCCAGGGGCTTTCTGACCAAAGAGTGCATCTCCTACTGCACGAATTATCTAGGCATCGAGAACCCCGTTGGTCTGCCCGTCAATAGGCACCTCGGCAGGCTCGCTGGATGGGGTCACCGTGAGGGTCGCCGCGAAATGCATGTTTACTTCGAGGGTCGACTCGCCGACTTTGAAAGAGCAAACCTAGTCACGCTACAACACATAGACGTGGTCGATCCTTGGGTGGTAGAGCACAAAACCTTTATTGAGAAGACGTACAATGACCGAGGCCAACAGAGGACGGACGGAGATATAATCAAAGAGCACAACTCATGTTTCACGCATTGGTTCAAGCAGAAGCTTCTGTCGTACCCTTTACATGAGGATTCTTCCGCAGAAGAACAACTCATATTCGCCTTGTCACAGGGCGCCGAGCACAACTTGATGACGTATGAGGCGTACGATATCAACGGCTACACATTCTACACCGAGGGAAAGGACATGAAGAGCGATGGTTATCAGAACTCCGGGGTAACGATGGAATCCTACACCGATAACGACAAGGACAGATACTACGGAAGGATCGAGGAGATCTGGGAGGTGAGCTACGCTGGAGAGAAGGTCCCGATGTTCCGTGTCAGATGGGCCAAGAGCGTCCTAAAAGAAGACCGGTATTTCACCACCATGGTTATACCCGAAGCCAAATCCAAGACCGCGGGCGCAAACGTCACCGCGAAAAATGAGCCATGGGTACTGGCTTCCCAAGTGGACCAATGCTTCTTCATTACCGACCCGTCAAAACCCAGTCGTGTTGTCGTGAGGAGAGGCAAAAGGAAGATCATCGGAATGGATGGAGTCGCCAATGAGCAAGACTTCGACAAGTACGGCGACCCGAAGATGGAACATGACGACGACGATGAAGTACCAGCATACACCACAAGAAGAAGCAGGACCACCCTACCTAATGGACGTCCGTTCAAGAGAAGAACTCCATTTACGAAAAATAAGTGCAAGAAGATTGTGAACAGATAGCTAGCTAAGATCGATTGTATTTAAATTGTAGCCTTCATTTCTCGATTGTATTTCACGGGCACTTTTTGAACTCATGAATATTTATAAATTTCATGGGCACTTTTTGAATTCATGAATATTTTTTCAAATTTTATGATATTTTTTCATATTCAATATGAAAAAATATTGAATATTCATGAGGAGACTCGATCTCGACCCCCATCCATCTCGATCTCGATCCCCCTCCATCTCGATCGCTATCGCCCTCCATCTCGATCTCGATCCCCCCCCCCCCCGCACCCTCCCCCGCTCCACCAACGCCGACGACCCACCGCACCCTCCCCCGCTCCACCGCCACCGCCGACGATGACCCCCCGCACCCTCCCCGGCCCGCTCCACCGCTGCCGAGCACCCCCCGCACCCTCCCTGACCTGCTACACCGCCGCCGAGCACCCCCCGCACCCTCCCCGGCCCGCTCCACCGCCGCCGATTATTGTTTTTATAAAAAATATTACTGTTTCATATTCATTTTCATTTTCTAAAAAAATATTAGATGCAACAAAAAATAATAATAATAATAAATTACTTATGGCGCACTGCTGGCTGGTGCGCCATTGTTGTGCAAAAAAAAGGTTACTTATGGCGCACCGCTGGGTGGTGCGCCATTGCTATCTAAAAAAAAGATTTCTAATGGCGCACCGCTGGGGGGTGCGCCATTGCTATAAAAAAACATACTAATGGTGCACCGCTAGGGGGTGCGCCATTAGTACTCTTCCCCCCTAGCTAGCTAATTCGCCCGATCCCTTTGTCCCTCCCTCGCCACACTTCCCCCCCGCAGCCCCGACCCTCGACGACGCCGCCCCTACGTGCGCCGCCGCCCCCGCGCCCCCCACCACTGCAGCTCCTTCGCCGCCCACCGGACAGCAAGCCGCCGCGGCCCCCAACCATCCCGCCGCCGACCCGCAACCATCCCACCGCCGACGACCGCCGCCGACCCACAACCATCCCGCCGCCGCCGACCCCGACCCCTCCGGCGACCGGCCGCGCCCGCCCAGGTACCTCTCCTCCTTCCTCCTTCCTCCCTCTCCACCCTTCCTCCCCATTCCCTTCCTCCCCTTCTGCCACTGTCACCCACGGCCTTGGTCAATCCCGCACAGCCACTGCCGCCGACCCTCCCCTCGACCGTGGCGACGCCGGCGTCCCTCCTGTCGGTCGTGCCACAGCCGCAGTCCGTAGGCAGGGACAATCATGAAGGCACCATTCATGTGAAGGCACAAAAACACAAACTTGACCCCCCCCCCAATTTTCCTGGTTCTGTAGTTAGGCAATTACCACATGTTTTCATGCAGTGAAGCTGTTGTTATGATATGCAGGCATGAGTACCAGAGGGTGGCTACCATTGTTTGTAGGATTAAGGAAATGATCATATTATCACTGAAATATATTTAAAATGTCTATTTAGTGCTGTTTTCAGATATAACCTTGTAAGTAGAAATTTTAAACTGTAGCTGCAAACCTTTTCAGTAGTTTGTCTTGTGTCCTCCATATTTAACTTTAAAATCAACTAAAACTTTAACTAAAACTTTAATTTAAACTTTAACTGAAACTTTAATTTAAACTTTAACTGAAACTTTAATTAAAGTTAGCTTAAGTCTTTTCCTTTAATAAAAATTGTACGGTGGATGTCTTGTTGTAAAATTGTATGCATAGTCAGGCCCTTTCATGTTTTCAAGGAAACACCAGACTTTCCAGTTAGTGCTTTCTCAAACTTCTGCAATTTGCACTTCTTGAACTACTGCTTGGAACTAAACAGAATTATACAATGAACTTCTGCAGGCTGATCTGAGTTGGACCATCCTCTGCGGCCAACTTCTCTTCGGCAAGAGGAAGAAAGGAGAATCAGGGTAGGGTTTCATGGCTAGAAGATATATTGTTGTACAACAATTTGTTACAAATTGCATTTATTGGTAAATGTACGCTAGTTTTGTCATATCAGGAGCTTAGGAACTTATCTTGACTAATTTATTATAGGAAGTTGTCAGAGCTCACTTCTAGAAATTAGCAATAGCAAAATGTGGTTAAGATTTAAGGCATCCGGACTAAGCATATGTTTTGGCATACAAGTATATCTTTCTTCAAGACCCGTAAATCAAGTGGGTAAATAGATGCTGCTGCTGGACTATATGTTCTGGACTATATGTTCATTGGTACTATATGCTCAGAATGAGTTAACTTGCTGTCATTTATCGAAATTCATAATGTGCTGGACTATATGTTCATTGGTACTACTTGTGATGCTGCTGCTGTACTACTTGGGAATTTTGTCAACTTGTGATGCTGCTGTTGTACCCCGAGAGGCCCTTGAGTTTGCCAAAATGTCGATTAACTTCCGTTCCGGCAAATTCGGGTACTCCATATGTCCTATTTTCAGCAAAGGTCATGCTGAAATTTTCCATGAATTTTAGCATGACTTTGCTAAAAATAGGACATATGGGGCACTTGCGACTAATGCATGGGCCGGGGTATCTTAGTACTTAATTAAGTAGGATCAACTGCCTCTTGTGTTATACATATAGAAGTGTGATATCTACTCATAGTTATTACTAATGTCAGTTGCTCGTCATCGATAAACCCTAATCTGGTAGGATGACCTACTAGAAAAGCCCATACCACATATTCTATTTGGATGGCCCTGCTAACCCTTGACCATAAATACTTGAGATGGATGTAGCAGGCTTAAAGAAAGAAAAGTTTTTAGGCCAACTCCACTGGGCCTGGCTAAAAATGCACAAGTGTGCATGACTAACAATATTCTATTGTAAAGCTAAACAGGAAAGAGGAACCACTCATCCTAACCATTTGCTCTCAAAATTACCACTTCACTTCTTACTACTGAAAATCTTAGACCATCTCCATTCACCAATTGCTCAAACCAGTTCGAAGGGCGTGTTTTCACCACACTGTGGATTATCTTATTGGACCCAACAGAGATGATGTAGTTTTGAATTATGAACATAGGAAATGTCGTCATCGGACGACGAAAGTCTCCCGGGGGAGTGCGACTGGTGCCACGACAGCCGAGGTCTGTGCGACAGGCCTCACCTGGACGATGATCGGCGCTTCAGCATTAAGCTCGAGGAGACCTTCGAAGTTGAAACGTTACGCAACGACGACAAGTGTTTTTTTCATAATTAAGCATGACTTCAACTATTTCAATGTGTAATTTTTCATCTTTTACAATTCGAGTATAGTTTATCCCATGCCATGCAAGACGCTATGTCTTGGAGAGGATGGATTTTGAAGACCATGAAAATTTTGAAACGGAGAAAATTCACCTAAGGACACATCATGATGTTGATTTTGAAGTAAATCGGTATAATGCTGAGAGCGTAACCCATTTTGGTTGCAAAAATTGGGAAGCATTTTGCAAGATGTATGGTTCTGATGAGGGTATGCTTGTCACCATGGATCTTGGTGATCCTGACATCGACCAAGACAATATGGACATTTGGGTCCTTGTTGATACGCCTCCAGTTCTACCGCTATGTGAGTTTCTCAAACATAGTTAATTATTAACTAATTTATATTGTTTATTTCAAAATAGTTGACAACTTATTTCCATTGACAGCTTATTTTGATTGTTCAAAAAATGTGCGGAACATGGTAGACAAAACCCACTACACCGATGGCTCCGAGTTAACTTATCAGGAGAAAAATCATCTGGTCGGATTTTGTACTGATCTTGAGAATTACAATATCTACAATCAAACTCCTCAACATTATGGTCAATACGTGCCACTAGTGCACGTGTTGAACTACCGTAACTACCATGGAGATACCCTGGTAAGATTTTTCACTATTATGACATCCGTGCATCTTTTGCATACTTCTAAAACTAGTACATCATTGCTAACTATGAAGTTATTACTATGTTTTTCAACAGAGAATCCCAGAGGATTGTGTGCCTCATTTGATGTATCAGAATGGCAGCCTTCGTGTTTTGAAAATATATCCAGGTCATCCTACGAATCTCAATTGTCCATACCGGATTTCTAGAAGAAGTGGAGACATGCTAATCAGAGAATGGAAAAAATGTATGGACAGTCGTAAGGAGGTTCTTGGAAGCAAAAGGAAGCGCCGCCGCAAGGATTGGAGACAGGATGATCTCCATTCTCCATAATGGAGAGTCAGGGTCTATATTGTTTTATGCTATTTTACCTTAAATAGGGTATTTAGGTCCTGCCTAATACTGATGATCATGTGCTAAGAACAATTAAGTAGGGTTGGTTCGATGACTATCAGGATGAAGATCGTATGACTTGTTATTAATAACGAGTAGAAGTTGTATGATGATGATGATTAGGACTTGTTAGGATTAGTATTACTTTCGACAAACTCGCTACTCGCGGTTTCGAGACTTGTAATGTTATAACTTTGTTCGGTATTTGAAATTCGGAGACTAATATGATGAATTGTATTCGGAGACTAATCTTCTATTGTATTCGATAAATCTGTTGTTTATATGTTGTGCTCTCTATATTATGTGCAGTAATATGTTTTGTAACCTGTGCAAAAATCAGAAAAGAAAAAATAATAATCCCTAATATTCATACTAGTGGCACACCACTCAGCACACTAATGGCGCACAGCAGAAAGGATACTAATGGCGCATCACCCCCTAGTGCGCCATTAGTATGCCAAAGCACATGGGTAAATATGGCCCCTGGGAGGCATACTAATGGCGCACGGTGGGCTATACTAATGGCGCACTGCGTGGTGCGCCATTAGTATTTAATTCTAATGGCGTGGTGCTAGTGGCGCACCAGTAGTGCGCCATTAGTAGGCAAAACTGGTGCGCCACTAGCAGGCCTTTTCCTAGTAGTGCGACGAGACGGCCAACCTTTTCATCATCGAGAACATCATCTTCGAAGGTGGTGCGGGAGCCGTTTGCTTCGCAGGCGGTGCAGGCGCGGCTGCCTTCGATCCCGATGGGACCCAAAGCCAAGACGGCCGAGCGTCCTTCATGCTCGCCACCTTTGATCAAGTTGGCATGGATGACCCTTTCATGCAAGACCAGGTCGGCATGGGCAGCACCTTCCTGTTGGACCAAGAATTCCCTGAGTAGTACGGCCTTGAGGAAGAAGATGAGATGTACATTGACAGGGAGCCTTTGTTCGATGACGAGCTCACCAACTAAGCTTGTTCGAGGACGAAGGCATAACGCAGCCGGGGGACGAACTCATTTGCCTGTGTTGGAGGGACATTGGACTGAAGGAAATATGCCCTAGAGGCAATTATAAAGTTATTATTTATTTCCTTATATCATGATAAATGTTTATTATTCATGCTAGAATTGTATTAACCGGAAACATAATACTTGTGTGAATACATAGACAAACAGAGTGTCACTAGTATGCCTCTACTTGACTAGCTCGTTGATCAAAGATGGTTATGTTTCCTAGCCATAGACATGAGTTGTCATTTGATTAACGGGATCACATCATTAGGAGAATGATGTGATTGACTTGACCCATTCCGTTAGCTTAGCACATGATCGTTTAGTATTCTGCTATTGCTTTCTTCATGACTTATACATGGTCCTATGACTATGAGATTATGCAACTCCCGTTTACCGGAGGAACACTTTGTGTGCTATCAAACGTCACAACGTAACTGGGTGATTATAAAGGTGCTCTACAGGTGTCTCCAAAGGTACTTGTCGGGTTAGCGTATTTCGAGATTAGGATTTGTCACTCCGATTGTCGGAGAGGTATCTCCGGGCCCACTCGGTAATGCACATCACTTAAGCCTTGCAAGCATTGCAACTAATGAGTTAGTTGCGGGATGATGTATTACGGAATGAGTAAAGAGACTTGCCCGTAACGAGGTATTGAGATACCGACGATCGAATCTCGGGCAAGTAACATACCGATGACAAAGGGAACAACGTATGTAGTTATGCGGCTTGACCGATAAAGATCTTCGTAGAATATGTGGGAGCCAATATGAGCATCCAGTTTCCGCTATTGGTTATTGACCGGAGACGTGTCTCGGTCATGTCTACATAGTTCTCGAACCCATAGGGTCCGCACGATTAAAGTTTCGATGACAGTTATATTATGAGTTTATATGTTTTGATGTACCGAAGGTAGTTCGGAGTCCCGGATGTGATCACGGACATGACGAGGAGTCTCGAAATGGTCGAGACATGAAGATTGATATATTGGACGACTATATTCGGACACCGGAATGGTTCCGGGGGTTATCGGATATATACCGGAGTACCGGGAGGTTACCGGAACCCCCCGGGGGTTTAATGGGCCTACATGGGCCTTAGTGGAGAAGAGGAGAGGCAGCTAGGGCAGGCCGCGCGCCCCCTCCCCCTCTAGTCCGAATTGGACAAGGAGGGGGGAGGGGGCGGCGCCCCCCCTTTCCTTCCTCTCTCTCTCCTCTTTCCTCCTTCTCCTAATCCAACAAGGAAGGGAGGGAGTCCTACTCCCGGTGGGAGTAGGACTCCTCCTGGCGCGCCCCTCTCCTGGCCGGACGCCTCTCCCCCCTTGCTCCTTTATATACAGGGGCAGGGGGGCACCCCAAAGACACAAATTGATCATTGATCTTTTTAGCCGTGTGCGGTGCCCCCCTCCACCATAGTCCACCTCGATAATATCGTAGCGGTGCTTAGGCAAAGCCCTGCGTTGGTAGAACATCATCATCGTTACCACGCCATCGTGCTGACGAAACTCTCCCTCAACACTCGGCTGGATCGGAGTTCGAGGGACGTCATCGGGCTGAACGTGTGCTGAACTCGGAGGTGCCGTGCGTTCGGTACTTGATCGATCGGATCGTGAAGACGTACGACTACATCAACCGCGTTGTGCTAACGCTTCCGCTTTCGGTCTACGAGGGTACGTGGACATACTCTCCCCTCTCGTTGCTATGCATCTCCATGATCTTGCGTGTGTGTAGGGAAATTTTTGAAATTACTACGCTCCCCAACAGTGGCATCCGAGCCTGGTTTTATGCGTAGATGTCATATGCACGGGTAGAACACAAGTGAGTTGTGGGCGATACAAGTCATACTGCTTACCAGTATGTCATACTTTGGTTCAGCGATATTGTTGGATGAAGCGGCCTGGACCGACATTACGCGTACGCTTACGCGAGACTGGTTCTACCGACGTGCTTTGCACACAGGTGGCTGGCGGGTGTCAGTTTCTCCAACTTTAGTTGAACCGAGTGTGGCTACGCTTGGTCCTTGAGAAGGTTAAAACAGCACTAACTTGACGAACTATCGTTGTGGTTTTGATGCGTAGGTAAGAACGGTTCTTGCTCAGCCCGTAGCAGCCACGTAAAACTTGCAACAACAAAGTAGAGGACGTCTAACTTGTTTTTGCAGGGCATGTTGTGATGTGATATGGTCAAGGCATGATGCTAAATTTTATTGTATGAGATGATCATGTTTTGTAACCGAGTTATCGGCAACTGGCAGGAGCCATATGGTTGTCACTTTATTGTATGCAATGCAATCGCCCTGTAATGCTTTACTTTATCACTAAGCGGTAGCGATAGTCGTAGAAGCATAAGATTGGCGAGACGACAACGATGCTATGATGGAGATCAAGGTGTCGCGCCGGTGACGATGGTGATCATGACGGTGCTTCGAAGATGGAGATCACAAGCACAAGATGATGATGGCCATATCATATCACTTATATTGATTGCATGTGATGTTTATCTTTTATGCATCTTATCTTCCTTTGATTGACGGTAGCATTATAAGATGATCTCTCACTAAATTATCAACGTATAAGTGTTCTCCCCGAGTATGCACCGTTGCGAAAGTTCGTCGTGCTGAGACACCACGTGATGATCGGGTGTGATAGGCTCTACGTTCAAATACAACGGGTGCAAAACAGTTGCACACGCGGAATACTCAGGTTAAACTTGACGAGCCTAGCATATAACAGATATGGCCTCGGAACACGGAGACCGAAAGGTCGAGCGTGAATCATATAGTAGATATGATCAACATAGTGATGTTCACCATTGAAACTACTCCATCTCACGTGATGATCGGACATGGTTTAGTTGATTTGGATCACATGATCACTTTGAGGATTAGAGGGATGTCTATCTAAGTGGGAGTTCTTAAGTAATATGATTAATTGAACTTAAATTTATCATGAACTTAGTACCTGATAGTATTTTGCTTGTCTATGTTGATTGTAGATAGATGGCTCGTGGTGTTGTTTTGTTGAATTTTAATGCGTTCCTTGAGAAAGCAAAGTTGAAAGATGATGATAGCAATTACACGGACTGGGTCCGTAACTTGAGGATTATCCTCATTGCTGCACAGAAGAATTATGTCCTGGAAGCACCGCTAGGTGCCAGACCTGCTGCAGGAGCAACACCAGATGTTATGAACGTCTCGCAGAGAAAAGCTGATGACTACTCAATAGTTCAGTGTGCCATGCTTTACGGCTTAGAACCGGGACTTCAACGAAGTGTTGAACGTCATGGAGCATATGAGATGTTCCAGGAGTTGAAGTTAATATTTCAAGCAAATGCCCGGATTGAGAGATATGAAGTCTCCAATAAGTTCTACAACTGCAAGATGGAGGAGAATAGTTCTGTCAGTGAGCATATACTCAAAATGTCTGGGTATAACAATCACTTGATTCAACTGGGTGTTAATCTTCCGGATGATAGCATCATTGACAGAATTCTTCAATCACTGCCACCAAGCTACAAGAGCTTCGTGATGAACTATAATATGCAAGGGATGGATAAGACGATTCCGAGCTCTTCGCAATGCTAAAGGCTGCGGAGGTAGAAATCAAGAAGGAGCATCAAGTGTTGATGGTCAACAAGACCACCAGTTTCAAGAAAAAGGGCAAAGGGAAGAAGAAGGGGAACTTCAAGAAGAACAGCAAACAAGTTGCTGCTCAGGAGAAGAAACCCAAGTCTGGACCTAAGCCTGAGACTGAGTGCTTCTACTGCAAACAGACTGGTCACTGGAAGCGAACTGCCCCAAGTATTTGGCGGATAAGAACGATGGCAAGGTGAACAAAGGTATATGTGATATACATGTTATTGATGTGTACCTTACTAATGCTCGCAGTAGCACCTGGGTATTTGATACCGGTTCTGTTGCTAATATTTGCAACTCGAAACAAGGACTACGGATTAAGCGAAGATTGGCTAAAGACGAGGTGACGATGCGTGTGGGAAATGGTTCCAAAGTCGATGTGATCGCGGTCGGCACGCTACCACTACATCTACCTTTGGGATTAGTTTTAGACCTAAATAATTGTTATTTGGTGCCAGTGTTGAGCATGAACATTATATCTGGATCTTGTTTGATGCGAGACGGTTATTCATTTAAATCAGAGAATAATGGTTGTTCTATTTGTATGAGTAATATCTTTTATGGTCATGCAGCCTTGAAGAGTGGTCTATTTTTGTTGAATCTCGATAGTAGTGATACACATATTCATAATATTGAAGCCAAAAGATGCAGAGATGATAATGATAGTGCAACTTATTTGTGGCACTGCCGTTTAGGTCATATCGGTGTAAAGCGCATGAAGAAACTCCATACTGATGGACTTTTGGAACCACTTGATTATGAATCACTTGGTACTTGCGAACCGTGCCTCATGGGCAAGATGACTAAAACGCCGTTCTCCGGAACTATGGAGCAAGCAACAGATTTGTTGGAAATCATACATACAGATGTATGTGGTCCGATGAATGTTGAGGCTCGGAGCGGATATCGTTATTTTCTCACCTTCACAGATGATTTGAGCAGATATGGGTATATTTACTTAATGAAACATAAGTCTGAAATATTTGAAAAGTTCAAAGAATTTCAGAGTGAAGTTGAAAATCATCGTAACAAGAAAATAAAGTTTCTACGATCGGATCGTGGAGGAGAATATTGAGTTACGAGTTTGGTCTTCATTTGAAACAATGCGGAATAGTTTCGCAACTCATGCCACCCGGAACACCACAGCGTAATGGTATGTCCGAATGTCGTAATCGTACTTTACTAGATATGGTGCGATCTATGATGTCTCTTACTGATTTACCGCTATCGTTTTGGGGTTATGCTTTAGAGACGGCTGCATTCACGTTAAATAGGACACCATCGAAATCCGTTGAGACGACGCCTTATGAACTGTGGTTTGGCAAGAAACCAAAGTTGTCGTTTCTTAAAGTTTGGGGCTGCGATGCTTATGTGAAAAAGCTTCAACCTGATAAGCTCGAACCCAAATCGGAGAAATGTGTCTTCATAGGATACCCAAAAGAGACTGTTGGGTACACCTTCTATCACAAATCCGAAGGCAAGACTTTTGTTGCTAAATTTGGAATCTTTCTAGAGAAGGAGTTTCTCTCGAAAGAAGTGAGTGGGAGGAAAGTAGAACTTGATGAGGTAACTGTATCTGCTCCCTTATTGGAAAGTAGTTCATCACAGAAACCGGTTCCTGTGACACCTACACCAATTAGTGAGGAAGTTAATGATGATGATCATGAAACTTCAGATCAAGTTGTTACTGAACCTCGTAGGTCAACCAGAGTGATATCCGCACCAGAGTGGTACGGTAATCCTGTTCTGGAGGTTATGTTACTGGACCATGACGAACCTACGAACTATGAAGAAGCGATGGTGAGCCCAGATTCCGCAAAATGGCTTGAGGCCATGAAATCTGAGATGGGATCCATGTATGAGAACAAAGTGTGGAATTTGGTTGACTTGCCCGATGATTGGCAAGCCATTGAGAATAAATGGATCTTCAAGAAGAAGACTGACGCTGACGGTAATGTTACTGTCTATAAAGCTCGACTTGTTGCAAAAGGTTTTCTACAAGTTCAAGGGATTGACTACGATGAGACTTTCTCACCTGTAGCGATGCTTAAGTCTGTCCGAATCATGTTAGCAATTGCCGCATTTTATGATTATGAAATTTGGCAAATGGATGTCAAAACTGCATTCCTGAATGGATTTCTGGAAGAAGAGTTGTATATGATGCAACCGGAAGGTTTTGTCGATCCAAAAGGACCTTACAAAGTGTGCAAGCTCCAGCGATCCATTTATGGACTGGTGCAAGCCTCTCGGAGTTGGAATAAACGTTTTGATAGTGTGATCAAAGCATTTGGTTTTATACAGACTTTTGGAGAAGCCTGTATTTACAAGAAAGTGAGTGGGAGCTCTGTAGCATTTCTGATATTATATGTGGATGACATATTACTGATTGGAAATGATATAGAATTTCTGGATAGCATAAAGGGATACTTGAATAAGAGTTTTTCAATGAAAGACCTAGGTGAAGCTGCTTATATATTGGGCATCAAGATCTATAGAGATAGATCAAGACGCTTAATTGGACTTTCACAAAGCACATAACTTGACAAAGTTTTGAAGAAGTTCAAAATGGATCAAGCAGAGAAAGAGTTCTTGCCTGTGTTACAAGGTGTGAAGTTGAGAAAGACTCAATGCCCGACCACTGCAGAAGATAGAGAGAAGATGAAAGATGTTCCCTATGCATCAGCCATAGGCTCTATCATGTATGCAATGCTGTGTACCAGACCTGATGTGTGCCTTGCTATAAGTTTAGCAGGGAAGTACCAAAGTAATCCAGGAGTGGATCACTGGACAGCGGTCAAGAACATCCTGAAATACCTGAAAAGGACTAAGGATATGTTTCTCGTTTATGGAGGTGACAAAGAGCTAGTCGTAAATGGTTACGTCGATGCAAGCTTTGACACTGATCCGGACGATTCTAAATCGCAAACCAGATACGTGTTTACATTGAACGGTGGAGCTGTCAGTTGGTGCAGTTCTAAACAAAGCATTGTGGCGGGATCTACATGTGAAGCGGAGTACATAGCTGCTTCAGAAGCAGCAAATGAAGGAGTCTGGATGAAGGAGTTCATATCCGATCTGGTGTCATACCTAGTGCATCGGGTCCAATGAAAATCTTTTGTGACAATACTGGTGCTATTGCCTTGGCGAAGGAATCCAGATTTCACAAGAGAACCAAGCACATCAAGAGACGCTTCAATTCCATCCGGGATCTAGTCCAGGTGGGAGACATAGAAAGTTGCAAGATACATACGGATCTGAATGTTGCAGACCCGTTGACTAAGCCTCTTCCACGAGCAAAACATGATCAACACCAAGGCTCCATGGGTGTTAGAATCATTACTGTGTAATCTAGATTATTGACTCTAGTGCAAGTGGGAGACTGAAGGAAATATGCCCTAGAGGCAATAATAAAGTTATTATTTATTTCCTTATATCATGATAAATGTTTATTATTCATGCTAGAATTGTATTAACCAGAAACATAATACTTGTGTGAATACATAGACAAACAGAGTGTCACTAGTATGCCTCTACTTGACTAGCTCGTTGATCAAAGATGGTTATGTTTCCTAGCCATAGACATGAGTTGTCATTTGATTAACGGGATCACATCATTAGGAGAATGATGTGATTGACTTGACCCATTCTGTTAGCTTAGCACACGATCGTTTAGTATTCTGCAATTGCTTTCTTCATGACTTATACATGTTCCTATGACTATGAGATTACGCAACTCCCGTTTACCGGAGGAACACTTTGTGTGCTATCAAACGTCACAACGTAACTGGGTGATTATAAAGGTGCTCTACAGGTGTCTCCAAAGGTACTTGTTGGGTTGGCGTATTTCGAGATTAGGATTTGTCACTCCGATTGTCGGAGAGGTATCTCTAGGCCCACTCGGTAATGCACATCACTTAAGCCTTGCAAGCATTGCAGCTAATTAGTTAGTTGCGGGATGATGTATTACGGAACGAGTAAAGAGACTTGCCGGTAACGAGATTGAACTAGGTATTGAGATACCGACGATCGAATCTCGGGCAAGTAACATACCGATGACAAAGGGAACAACGTATGTTCTTATGCGGTTTGACCGATAAAGATATTCGTAGAATATGTGGGAGCCAATATGAGCATCCAGGTTCCGCTATTGGTTATTGACCGGAGACGTGTCTCGGTCATGTCTACATAGTTCTCGAACCCGTAGGGTCCGCACGCTTAAAGTTTCGATGACAGTTATATTATGAGTTTATATGTTTGATGTACCGAAGGTAGTTCGGAGTCCCGGATGTGATCACGGACATGACGAGGAGTCTCGAAATGGTCGAGACATGAAGATTGATATATTGGACGACTATATTCGGACACCGGAATGGTTCCGGGGGTTATCGGATATATATCGGAGTACCGGGAGGTTACCGGAACCCCCCGGGGGTTTAATGGGCCTACATGGGCCTTAGTGGAGAAGAGGAGAGGCAGCTAGGGCAGGCCGTGCGCCCCCTCCCCCTCTAGTCCGAATTGGACAAGGAGGGGCGGCGGCGCCCCCCGTTTCCTTCCTCTCTCTCTCCTCTTTCCCCCTTCTCCTAATCCAACAAGGAAGGGAGGGAGTCCTACTCCCAAGTAGGACTCCTCCTGGCGCGCCCCTCTCCTGGCCGGCCGCCTCTCCCCCCCTTGCTCCTTTATATACGGGGGCAGGGGGCACCCCAAAGACACAACAATTGATCATTGATCTTTTAGCCGTGTGCGGTGCCCCCTCCACCATAGTCCACCTCGATAATATCATAGCGGTGCTTAGGCGAAGCCCTGCGTCGGTAGAACATCATCATCGTCACCACGCCGTCGTGCTGACGAAACTCTCCCTCAACACTCGGTTGGATCGGAGTTCGAGGGACGTCATCGGGCTGAACGTGTGCTGAACTCGGAGGTGCCGTGCGTTCGGTACTTGATCGGTCGGATCGTGAAGATGTACGACTACATCAATCGCGTTATGCTAACGCTTCCGCTTTCGGTCTACGAGGGTACGTGGACATACTCCCCCCCCTCTCGTTTCTATGCATCACCATGATCTTGCGTGTTTGTAGGGAAATTTTTGAAATTACTACGTTCCCCAACATGGACAAGACCCCAAGGTCGGCGTCAAGCAAAAGGCATCTACCTTTTGGCGACGTACCATGAACGCCAAGCAAAAGGAGTACCATGAACGCAATAAGTTGGTGACGTACCAAATGGAGAGCAAGCGCGGGCGGGTGTCTCTCTGAAAGCGATGGAGGGTGATACAACAAGAGTGCAACAAATTTTGTGCAACCCTTGAGAGCATCCAAGCACGCCTCAGCCTCAAAGATATGGTATACGTGCGCCCTCTTCGTATCGGTCTCCGTTGTGTTTGCATGTCCATTTGTCCATATGCTTGCATGCTATTAATTTGTAGGCATTCCAAGCTTTGGAGGCATTTAAGGCCCAACATGATGGCAAGTCCTTCACCCATTGTTGGATGATCATCAACGGGGAGGAGAAGTTCAAGGTGCAATATGCCGCCGGCAAGGCGGAGGGGGGGGGGGGAAGGAAGCCGACGTGGAGCATGGAGAGGGTGAGAAGTCACGGCCGCGGGGGAAGACCAACTCGAAGAAGGAGGACAAGTGCAATGCGGCGTCGATTGCCTTGCATGCCACTTTGGAGGGCATGATGAGCAAGAAGGACACAAGGGACGTGAAGCGCCGGCAAGACAAGGAAGAGCAAATGAATGCCTTCAAGGAGACCCAAAGGAGGAGGCTTGAGCTCGAAGCGGAGAAGCAAGCCAACATGCTCGAGATGGAGGCGGAGAAGCAAGCGAAGATGCTCGAGATCGAGGTCGCCAATGCCAAGACCAAGGCAAAAGAAGTGGCGCTCGCTAGCATGATGACGGGGGTGGAGATCATGAAGGTGGACTTGAGCATGACGTCGCCGAGGAAGAAGCCATGGTTCGAGAAGATGCAGGCTGACATGCTCAAGTTCGATGACGAGTGATCTATGGCAGAGAGCGCCATCCTTTTTTGTATGTCGGTAAGTGTGCTGGCATGACCACGGCCTAGATGACGTGGTTCAACTTCCGCCACTTTTTATGTGCTGGCATGTGTGCCGGCCGCTGAGAAGTGCACCAGCATGAACTGTGCGGTGGTTTTTTTAGGCTGGCATGTATGCCGGCCGCAGGTATGGCGCTGACATGAACTCTGGGCAATGGCATGGCCGCTGACATGATCTATGACCGTGGGTTTTAAAAATTGTGTGCGGACATGAAATAGGTCGGGCGTGTTGGGCGCTCTTGGTCTTCGTTTTCGAACTCAAGAGAGCGCCAGAATAAATCAAATCCGCATGGCGAGCCAGTGCACATGATCTAATCTACCTCATCATTTCCAGGTAAACCAACGGAGCAATCCAGGCTGCATCGTTTCCTGCCAATCAACGGGTCATGGGATGCACATGCATGCGCCTATTCCGGGCATCCTTCGGGCATGTGGAGTCCAAATTAGTTCAGATGCAATGGAAGGAAACTGGCATTCACTCCACGGGAATGAGAGAGGAATCCCAGTCTCAGGCTCTCAGCGGGTGGAGTGGATTCGTTTTGGAAACGAAATCTGGGAGCAAGCTGCAGCAGGCGCTCGCCATCAGCTGCACGTTATCTCCAATTTAGCATGTAGTATCCGTTTTTCTGGTAAGAGTAGTCTGCCAGGGTGCCTCCACCAGTTTCGCAGCTGAGATGGTGCACAATGTTGCTGGATTTGTTCCACCTGGTATTTACGGCTGAACAATTCCTGTCTGCATAATAAAAAGAATGCATGCAACGTTTTCTAGGGCTTCTATTTTCAGGTGATCAGAAAACAAATAAATTAGTTTCAATCAAAGATCATCTTTCTCACCACCGTCGAGGTCGACCTTCCTGCTCCCCCGCTACCCCTGCCTCGTCGCCCAGGAAATCTTGGCCATTCCTGAAGAAATACATTTTGAGAGTGTTTATTTCCATGTGACTCGAAAAAAAAAATCCAGGTTCAATCAACGTCATCTCACCTCCCGTTTGCCGTCGAAGACTCGGACGCAGCTTCAGTGACTTTACGAAGCCAAGTCTCACCGTAACTCAGCCCCCATTATCAACCGTCCGTTGAAGATCCAGCTTTCCAGATTGACCTATTTTCCATACTGAAAATTTTAAAGTGTTCAGAAAAAATTGAAAAAAATTCAATAAATCATAAATGTTTCATTTTGTATTCTGGGAAATTTTCAACCCATTTGGATGTATGGTTTGTGATTAAATAGTTTTTTGAGCTCAAATAAATAAATAATGTGTATTCGCAAACTATAGATCCAAATGGATCGAAATTTTCACAGAGTACTAAAGAAGCATTTATGATTTATTGGAATTTTAAAAAAAATTCTGAACACTTTAAAAAAATTCGTTAGAAATATGGATCAATCTGGTCCGTCGGATCTTGAATGGATGGCTGATAGAAGGGGCTAAGTTATGGTGAGACTTAGCTTTATGAAGTCACAGAAGCTGTGTCCCGAAGACTCGAGGTTGTCTTGCCTGCTCCCCGGCTACTCTGCCTTGCCGCCCAGTGCATCCTGTGCCCACCCCAATCCCCCTCCCCTGCGCCCGCACACGACAACTGAATTCGGCTGATTGAAATATAACCAACATAATATTTTGTAAACATCGGTGCCTCCCTTGGGACCAGTTGATTAGGTGGGCTTGGGTGCATACCAGGAACCGAATCTGAGCTTTGATTTGAAAACCGGTGATTTCCACCGTTTCGGGAAACATTTTTTTCGTCAGCATCTATTAAATAACGAGCCTCCTAGTCGACTTTCATTATAGAAACCGCCATCAGATTGTTATGTAACCGACGTGTCTTCCTCATCCCGTCATTATCAGCAATCGAGGTTCTTCTCGACACGCCCGAAACTTGTAGCATTTCGCCATCAGTTGCACGGAGGCAGTAAAAGACATATTTTAGAGTGTAGATTCACTCATTTTGCTCCATATGTAGTCCATATTGGAATCACTAAAAAGACTTACATTTAGGAACGGAGGGATTAAAAGAAATGCATGCAACATTTACGAGGGCTTCTATTTTCAGGTGATCAAAAAATGAATAAATTAGTTTCAATCAAAGATCATCTCACCACATGTTGCCGTCGAGGTCGACCTTGCTGCTGCCCCTCTACCTCTGCCTTGTCGCCCAGGATATTTTTGCCATTCTTGAAGAAATACAATTTGAGATTTTTTTTCAGCCGACTTGAAAAAAATATCCAGTTTCAATCAACGTCATCTCAGCGCCTGTTTGCCATCGAGGACTTGAGGCCGTCCTGTCTGCTTCTCGGCTGGTCTGCCTCGCCGCCCAAGGCATCCTTTGCCCACCCCCAACCCACCCCTCCCTCGCGCCCGTACACGACAATTGAATTCACAGAATACTAAAGAAGCATTTATGATTTATTGGAATTTTAAAAAATTTCTGAACACTTTAAAAAAATTCATTAGAAATATGGATCAATCTGGTCCGTCGGATCTTGAATGGATGGCTGATAGAAGGGGCTAAGTTATGGTGAGACTTAGCTTTATGAAGTCACAGAAGCTGTGTCCCGAAGACTCGAGGTTGTCTTGCCTGCTCCCCGGCTACTCTGCCTTGCCGTCCAGTGCATCCTGTGCCCACCCCAATCCCCTTCCCCTGTGCCCACACACGACAACTAAATTCGGCTGATTGAAATATAACCAACATAATATTTTGTAAACATCGGTGTTTCCCTTGGGACCAGTTTGTCAGGTGGGCTAGGGCACATACCGGGAACCGAACCTAAACTTCGATTCTGATAAGCGGTGATTTCCACCATTTTGGAAAACATTTTGTCGCGTCAGATTGTTTTTTTCTTTGAAACAACGAGCCTCCTCATAAATTTTCATTATGGAAACTGCCATAAGATTGTTGTGTAACCGACGTGCCTTCCTCATCCCGTCCTTATCAACCATTGGGGTTCTTCTCGACACGCCCGAAACTTGTAGCATTTCGCCACGGGAAATCGACGGATTTTGTCACCAATTTTCAAACACAAGATGATGCCCGGGGGAGCAATCATAGAGGCGTGCAACCACCATACCGCTGAATGGGAAAAACCGCACCCAGCTGATTTGAAAAATAATCAACATGATATTTTGAAAATATCCATGTTTCCCCTGCGACCAGAGTTGGCCAGGTTGGCCAGGACGCATACTGGGAACCGAATCTGAACTTCGATATATGATAACCGATAATTTTCACCGTTTCCAAAAACATTTTTTTGTTAGATTGTTATGTCTTTTTTTATATAAAAAAACCTCCTCGCCGATTTTCATTATGGAAACCGTCATCAGATTGTTGTGTAACCGGTTCGGAGCTCCGATTTTGACATCCAATGATGTCCACCGTTTCAAAAAAAACTTCTTTTTGTCAAATTGTTGTGTAACCGACATGTCTTCCTCATCCTGTCCTTATCAGCAACCGGGTTCTTCTCGACACGCCCGAAACTTGTAGCATTTCGCCACCGGAAAAATCAACAAATTTTGCCACCAATTTTCAAACACAAGATGATGCCCGGGGGAGCAATCATAGAGGCGTGCAACCACCACACTGCTGAAAGGGAAAAAAAACCCACACCAAACCTAGCTCTTCCAAATTAATACGTACTATATAGTTGCCCGATAGTAACACTCTCAAAGTCTCAAATCATCATGTGGTCATGCTTCCCTTTGGCCCAAAAATCCCAAAACTGATCAGTGGATTGCTACTACGTAGACGTAGACAGTAGACCCGAAGCCGTATATACGGACGAAAGCAACCGCCCAAATACTACTACGGATAATATGGACACCGCCGCGTACACGTGACCCACACTCTGCTTCCGCTTCTTCTGCTGCCGTTGCTGCTGCTGCCGCTGCCCTTCAGCTCGCTAAAAGCCAGCCCAGTCCCCTCCCCTCTCTCTCCCACGCCCACACCAAACGGCAGCAGAGAGAGGACAAGAAGCAGGGACCTCCGAGGAGCAGAGCGGAGCCAAGAAAGCAGCTCGGGAGGGAGGGGAGGGAGTCGTCGTCGTCGGAGGAGGAGGAAGAGCAAGAAGATGCACGGCGGCGGGTCGAAGATGCTGGGGGTGGTGAACTTCATCACCTTCCTGGCGTCGATCCCGGTGCTGGGGGGCGGCATCTGGCTGGCGTCCCGGGCCAACTCCACCGACTGCATCCGCTTCCTGCAGTGGCCCATCATCATCATCGGCCTCGCCGTCATGGTCGTCTCCCTCATGGGCTTCGCCGGCGCCTGCTACCGCCAGACCTGGCTGCTTCGCATCTACCTCTTCGCCATGTTCTTCATCGTCGTCGCGCTCCTCTTCTTCATCGTCTTCGCCTTCGCCGTCACGGACCGCGGGGAGGGCCAGGTGGTCATGAACCGCCGCTTCCTCGAGTACCAGCTCTCCGACTACAACGGCTGGCTCCGCAACCGCGTCGCCGACCCGGAGTACTGGGCCACCATCAGCGCATGCCTCCGCGACGGCCGCGCCTGCGCCTCCATGCGCCGCCCCGCCCGCGACCCCAACACCGGCATGCTCGTCACCGAGCCCCCCGTCATGTTCTACGGCCGCAACCTCTCCCCGATTCAGGTCCGCCGGCCCCCTCCCCTTCTCCCCTGCTCCCAAGATTCACTTCCTTCTTGCCTCGCACACTATTTCCACGCGATTCTATTGGCAATCCCCCAGTGCCAATCAGGAAATTTGGGGATTTTTCCTGCTACAGATGTTCTTTCTTTTTGTGTGGGGGGATTTTAATGCACACTCTACTTAGGAGGATAAGCTATATCCTAGTACTAATCTTCTCTGCTTATTTCTGCAATTTGCTTTGAGTTCTGCTGGAATTATTGATTCAGTTTGAGTTTTCTCACACTGTTTAGGGAGGATATTCCAGTTTACTGCTACTTGGTAGTACCATGTGGATCTCGAGAGGAACCTTGCTTGCCCCCTTTACCATCAGCCCCCCTTTTGCTTAGCAAGTCATGCCCGACCTTTGAGAAAAATTGTTAATCCTGCAACCTTTTTGCTTCTCCCTGATTTGGGGCAAAAACCAGCTAGGAGAGAAAAACAACTAATTAGCAGCCTCCCATCCAGCACCTTTCTCCAAAAGCAGTCTTTTTAAGCTTTAATTGGTTCGTCCATGGAATTGCTTGACAACACAGAAAAAGGATCTTCGCCGCGGTTATGCGATTATTCGATGCGTGCCCGTAAGTAGAGACACTTTGTGGGGGTGATTTGGGGCTCCAGATCATCAAGGATTGTTACCATCAGGCACTATGTTTTGGAAAAGAAAGTGTTTAAAGGATGTTTTCTTTGGCTGATGTGAACAACTAACACAAAGTTTGTTCTTTCTGCATGGAGCAATCTCAGATTCTACTAGTGCCTTAAGCACTAAGGATTGACTGAATGGTCAATTTGATTCCTGGTCTATGTCAGTTGCCTTCCCTCTCCAGTCCAGGGACTACTATGAGTTGACACTATCGCGTCGCGGTGGTAATAAGTAGAATCTCCCTGTGTGTGGTGATGCTGAGGATAAGGTCATTTTCCTGGCTTTTTCGGATGCCAAACCGGCATGGAGGACCAGGGTATTTGTATGATTGAGGGATCAGGACGACACCATGGTGTGATGAGGACAGCCAAAAGCCAGAGATGCCCGGTGCCACATTTCATTTCAGAGTTGGAACTGGACCATGGAAGCCTTGCATAGTTAGCTGCCTTGCTTCTTGTCCTGGTGTTCTCTGTGCTGTCTTCTCCATACCTGCCAGGCTGCTTGTTCTTTTCCTCTGCTATAATCTTCCAGAGCCAATGCAATGGTTTGGAAAAAAAAACACCACTGCCCCTGTGATTCTTTTTTCCCCTAGGGTCCATATGCTAGTGCATTATGGGCTGCATGTCTGTATTCTAATGCAGATTAGCTGTTGCCCATGTCTGCATACATCTGATTCTATGGAGAAGTAATTATTGAATTATTGAGTCAAGTTGTGTGCAGTTTAATGCACATGGGCACACATAATTTGTAGTAGGCGGGTACCGTGCCCATGAAAGCATACGTTGGGGTGGTGGGTTCATCGTTTTTCAATACCAGGTTGGATATGGCTTTGTTTTCTCCGGTGCACGCACATATAGGCATAGGCATGTTATGGAGCATCTCATATGTTTGGTTTTAAATTGAGCTGGTGTGGACAATTTCGTGTTCGGTAATAGGATATCGAGATCAACACTATTCAATATGTGTTTGTAGCTGGTATATCTTTGTCTTCATCAGAGGTCTAGGTGGTGACAATTTGATAAATATGGTCTCCATACTTACCCAACTTCTGTACAAGTCTCCTTGGGAACTATACTTAGTTTACTGCTGCAGTAGTCGTGTTCATGATGGGTGCACAAATTATGCTTGCTGATACATTATTTTCTATGCAATTATTGTCTGTAACATTTCAATTATTTGACTGTACATTGCAGCATCGAGCTAACAATAATACACCATTGTAGTTGGAACTCCTATTACATTAATTTACATGCAGTATGAATGAACTTCAGTCCAGAGAGTTGAGTATTTCAGGTTAATGAATGATCTGTCCGCGTGCTCACCAACAAACGTTATAATTAAGTTTCATCTTGCTCACTTAATTGGGATCTCAAAGCTTCACCCCAAGCTGATGACCTGTAATATTGCATCTACCCAACCGAACAACTACAATAGTCCATACAAAAATGCATTTCGTCGCAATATCCCTTTCTGTTCTGTCCATAAAGTTTAAGCTGTACAACTCATTTTGGGTCTACAGAAATGAAGTTTTTTTATTTTATTTTGTACTCCCTCCGTAAACTAATATAAGAGCATTTAGAATACTAAAATAGTGATCTAAACGCTCTTATATTAGTTTACAGAGGGAGTATCTACATAAGTGAATTTCTCAGTATGCTGTTCAGATTACTTGTGTGATTCCTCGGGATACTAACACCATTCTGCAACTGCCAATCACAGTCCGGATGCTGCAAGCCACCGACATCGTGCGCCTTCACCTACAACAACGAGACGTACTGGAGCGCAAACCCCGGCGTCCCCACCGTGGTGACCGACCCCGACTGCTCCAAATGGAGCAATGACCAGCAGACGCTGTGCTTCCAGTGCGACTCGTGCAAGGCCGGCGTCCTGGCCGGCATCAAGAAGAGCTGGCGCAAGGTGGCCATCATCAACATCGTCGTGCTCATCATCCTCATCATCGTCTACGTCGCCGGCTGCGCCGCGTTCCGCAACGCCAAGAGGGACGACAACGACGAGTCGTACGGCATGGCCAGGATGACCAAGTCCCGGCCGAGCAGGTTCCAGTTCTAGGCTTGCGAGCGGCCAAAACCGGTAGCTCGCTCTTTGCGTGTACAAAAGGCCACTCACTGTGGGTGGTGGTGTTAAGACTTTGCCCTGAACTATATTTCTTACTGAACCGTGTGGATGATGGTCGCTGTAGTTGGGTGGTGTGAAAGGGAAGATGTCCATGGGATCGAATGTTTAGTGTGGTGTTTAGGGTAGGTCTATTCTGTATTTGGTGGTACAAGATGAGGTCTGCAAGGAACAGAAGGGGCTGTCTCATTTTAGGATTGTATTATTCGGCACTTGGTGATTTTGATCTGTCATCTTCCTTAGTAGTTCATGCTATTATTATTATTATTGCCATCACTCTCATTGTATCATGTTTTTTTTTTGAGACAAACTCAATGTATCATCTGCAGTATAGAGGTTTGCTGCTATGCTAAATATTGGAGCTTGTAGTAGGATGTGTAACAAGATCAAGATCCGCCTTTTAGTTCGTCTGATCACATTGCTTTTTCTAAAAAAATTGACCACATTGTTAGAAGTCTATCCAGGCCCACTATTTAGCCCATTTTGCCTAGGGAGAATATCACACCAAGTTTTGATGGAAACCGGTGAAAACCATGTTGAAACGATGTTTTTAAGTTTCGAAAAAATCTGAAGAAAAATACAGAATGTTAAGAGTAACGACCACGTACGGATTCAAGCGGATGCTCTGTATATAACCTGCAAGAAATAAAAAAAATGTCTGTTAAAGATCATATCATTCCTGCAATTTCATATAACCCAGAGAAGTGCGCATATTCCTATCCGAATACGTCCCGTGGTAACTGATTCCACTTCAGTAAGCCATGTCCCAATAACATGTCCATGCTAACTGGAGGGCTTATATTAAAGACTATATGAATCATACGCCATAGAAGCTTAGCGAGAGGGAAATCGATAAAAATATGTTGTATCGTTTCATCATTCTGACAGAAACAACAACATGAATTGCCTACCCAACTGCGCCTAAGCAAATTATCTTTGGTGAGAATCACTTGCTTATGGACGCACCACATGAATATCTTGATTCTCAACGAAACTTTAATTTTTCAAATATGAATAGATCCTGGGATTGGGCCAGAATCAATCAGATCCAAATACAGTGATTTTACTGTGAAAACCCCATTCTTAGTTAGTTTCCAGCGAAACAGGTCAGGCTTGTTAGAAAGTTGAACATCCATCAACCTTCGCACAAGATGCAATCAGGCGTTCCACCTCCCCCCCACTAGGGATCTCCTGAACTGGATATTTAGCGGGGATGACTGTAATACTGTATCAATGTAAACCTCCTTACGTTGTACAATATTATACAGAGCGGGATATTGCAAGGCCAAAGGCGTCTCCCCTAACCATGTATCTTCCCAAAATCTGGTTGCAGTACCATCTCCAACCAAAAATGTCGCTTTATGAAAAAAGGCATCATTTATTCTCATTAACCCTTTCCGAATGGTGAGTCGTTAGGTCTGACGGTGATCTGGGCCAGAGACTTTGAGACTGGATATTTGTTACGAAGAATTTGAGCCCACATGCCGTCGGTCTCAACCGATAACATAAAGAGCCATTTACTTTATAAGCACTTATTTTTTATCTCCAAGTTCTCAATCCCAAGCCCCCCTTGGTCCTTCGGTCTGCAAATAATATCCCACCTGGTAAGCCTGTACTTCAACGCTTTGCCAGAAGAAACGAGATCGATAGAAATCTAATCTTTTCCGCACCTCTACAGGTACTTCGAAGAAAGATAATAAGAACATCGGCATACTGGTTAGTACTGAGTTTATTAACACGTGCCGACCTCCATAAGACATAAGCTTGCCCTTCCAGCAACTTAATTTTTTTTTTCAAATCGATCCTCAATACATTTCCATTCTTTATTTGTAAGCTTTCGATAGTGAATTAGGACTCCGAGGTAACTGAAAGGCAAGGATCTCATTTCACAACTGAACAATTGTCTATATGCATATTGTTCCTCTTTGGCTCTTCCAAAGCAGAATAATTCGCTCTTGTTAAAATTTATTTTTAATCTTTGCACTTTAAGTGAGAAGGAATCACTGCAGGCAGAAAAATCCAAACAAATGTACGCTATAAATCTAGCTGAGTAATTACTGTATGTATATATTGACACATGAATCATGTAAAGCTGGAGTATATGTGTAATTATGGTGTGCATCGAAGAAAATTAACATGATTCTTGTGTCAATATGTACAACAAGCGATGCCACGAACACTTCCTCGCACTGTGAGTTTCGGTCGATTTGTTAACTTCATAAACCAATGCACGAAAGATAAAAAATACTGAAGATCAAACTGCATGGGTCGCTGCTCAAAATCCTCATCGGATTCCATAACTGGGGATTAGAAGAAAACAAGTGTGAGATGAAATAACATAGAACTCCAGAATTTAAAAATGCCTAGCTAGCAGTGAGCACCGTAATCCCATATACACTACTGGAATCTGGTAATTTGCCGTCTGCCACCTCTTTGCCGTCCGCCAGCTGACGGCAAAGAGCCTCTTTGCCATCCGCCAGCTGACGGCAAAGAGCCTCTTTGCCATCCGCTTCCACATAGCGGATGGCAAAGAATGTGCAGATGGCAAAAAATCTATTTGCCGTCCGCTGTTTCTTTGTCGTCAGCCAGCTGACGGCAAAGAGCTAGAAGTCAGACGGCAAGGGCCAGGTGGGCCCCACAGGGCACGACGTGGCTAGGTCAGGTTCTTTGCCGTCCGCCGGCGGACGGCAAAGATGAGACGTGGGCCAGCCCTAAACGGCCGCCCTCTTTGCCGTCTACTAGCGGACGGCAAAGAAGGCCCACTTAACGGGCCGAGTCGTCTCCCCCCTCTCTCTCTCTTTCTCCGTCTCCCTCGATCCCGCGCGCCCGCCTCTCTCCTCCCCCGCCGCTCTGCCGCCGCCGCCCGCTAGCCCTGCCCCCCGGACCCAACCCCTGACGCCGTCCAGCCCTCCCCCCGCCCCAGCGCCCAGTCGCCCCGCCGCACCCCGTCGTCGGAGAGGCCTGCGCCGGGCCGCCCCGGTGCCGGACCCCTCCCCGCGGCCCTGCGCCGCCCCGCCCTGCTGCTGCCCTCCTCCCCGCGGCCCCTGCGCCGCCCCGCCCCACCGGCCGTCCTTGCCCTCCACCGGCGATCCCCTGCAGGTTTGTTCTTCCCCCCCTTTTTTTTAGTTTAGTTTCTTTTAGTTTAGTTTCTGTTTTAGTTTTAGTTTTAGTTTAGTTTTATTTTCAGTTTAGTTTTAGTTTTAGTTTATTTTAGTTTAGTTTATTTTAGATTAGTTTTAGTTTTAGTTTAGAAGAAGAAGAGGAGTAGAAGGAGGAGGAGGGAGGAAGAGGAGGGAGAAGAAGAGGAGTAGAAGGACCCCCTAACCCGCTCAGCCTGTTGTAAAAATTTAGTTAGGTTGACGGAAGAAACAAAATTGCTATGTTATTCATCTTTCGATTTAAATATGCAGTTATTTCGTCACTGCGAGGGTCTGGTGTTCGACGAGCTCTGCCCCTGCGTTCGTTGGTGAGCACAAATGACATCTCCTCCCCCCCTTCATTTTCTCTGTTCCGGTCTTCGTGCCGATGAAACTTGCTAGCTATAGGTGTCAATCATCAGTATACGTAACCACTATGCGTCTCCCGTTCGAAAGGGTTACATCTATAAATATGCATGCATTTGCATATTTATAATCGTGATTCTTTCGAATTGTCCAACGTTATCCATGGACAGCTCGAGTATGTGTAGATTGGGTTCGTTTTTCCATATGCTCTGCTCCGGATCCGATGCAGAATTTCGTCAGTGCCTCCCTGTTGTTCTCCGGGTACACATCCTCTCTGCTTATTGCCGAGACGTGTATCAGGAGAATAGCGGGGAGGTGCTGCTGAAATTTTGCGTCGGATCCGGAGCAGAGCATGGGAAAACGAACCCAATCTACACATACTCGGGTGGGATTAGGACCTATCTTTACCTATTAGCGTGTAGGTTGCATGGACGTAATAAAACTGACAAACTCCATTAACTGATGGATATGGTTTGCTTAATTATGTATATATTTCTTGTGTGTCCAGTAGGAAGTCAATATGAGTGATCGTGCATGGATGTACACCGATTACACTAGTCAGAAAATTTGGACCGAGGAATGGTTAACAAAAACCAAGGGGTTTGTTAGAGCCGCATTTGCAAATGGCCAGGAATTTAGCTGGTGCCCCTGTGCCCGTTGCGACAACTATAAAAAGAGGGACGAGCTTGAAATGAGTAAAGACCTGCAGAAGTTTGGTTTTACGCCTGGTTACACGGTCTGGACATTACATGGTGAGTCTGCCCAACGTGCCAGAGCCAAGGTTCATCGTCGCACCGACGAGCATGGTACCGGGACCGCAGACATGGTGCAAGACTTTGACGACGCTCGGGACTCGGACGAGGAGATGGAGGAATCTGCAAAGGCCTTCACTGAAATGTTTGAGTCCTCAAAACGTCCTCTCCACGAGCACACTGAGCTTTGTCAGCTGGATGCCACCTCACAAATAATGGCTTTGAAGGCTCAATTCAACTTGGGCAGAGAATGCTACGACGCGATGATGACACTATTCAAACGATTTCTACCCAAAGGCCATGTGCTACGTCCAAACCTGTACCAGTCAGACAAAATCCTTCGTGCTCTTAAGATGCCCTATGAGAAGATACATGCTTGTGAGAAAGGATGTGTTTTATTTAGGCTTCAGTATGAGGACTTGAACTATTGTCCCATTTGCAATTCTTCCATGTATGTTGTGGTAGACAACGGTATGGGTGAGAAGACGCAGACCAAAATACCCGTTAATGTTCTTCGGTATATGCCAATCGTACCAAGACTTCAACGTCTTTTCATGGTCGAAGAGATGGCCAGACAGATGACATGGCACAAAACGGGCAAAAGAACCGAACTAGATGCAGATGGGAATGTGATGATGGTGCACACATCATATGGTGAAGCGTGGAAGTGCTTCGATGCATTACATAAGGAAAAAAGGCAGATCCAAGGCATCCTCGAGTCGCCGTCAGCACAGATGGGTTCAGTGTGTTTGGTCAGATGGCAACCCCATACAGCTGTTGGCCCGTGTTTGTCATTCCACTCAATCTCCCCCCGGGCAGATTATGCAAAGAAAGAACATTTTCCTGACGTTGATAATTCTAGGGCCCAACTATCGGGGAAGAATATGAATGTGTACATGCAGCCGCTTAAGGACGAATTGCAAGAAGCTTGGGATAATGGGTTCAAGACATACGACGCCTTTAGCAAACAGAACTTCATAATGCGTGCCTGGTACATGTACTCGACGCATGACTTGCCGGCGTATGCGCTATTTGTTGGCTGGTGTGTGCATGGAAGGTTCCCGTGCCCCACATGCAAGGGAGCTCTTGAGTTTTGTTGGCTGACGGCAGGGCACAAGTATAGTTGCTTCGACTTGCATAGACCGTTTCTACATCCTGGCCATAAGTTCAGGAAAGACAAGAAGAACTTCATCAAAGGTATAGTTGTCAAACACTCTGCACCACCTGCGTTGACAGGCCAACATACCCTAGATCAGTTAAACGCTCTCGAGCCAGATCCAGAGCGTCCAGGGTATTTCAAGGGGTATAATAAGGAACACGCCTGGACTCACAAGACAGGCTTCTGGGATCTGCCTTACTTCAAAGACCTCCTTTGCCCACACAACATCGACGTGATGCACACTGAAAAGAATATCACCGAAGCCATTTTTGGTACATTGTTCGGCATAGAGGGGAAATCAAAGGATAATACTAAGGCTAGAGTCGATCAAGAGGAGCTATGTGATAGCCTTTACAAAACATGAAAGAACCGAAAGGAAAGGGGAACTGGACGAAGCGAAAGGCATGGTTCAATCTTGTAAGGCCAGCTATGAAGGAAATTATTTTGTGGGTGAAAATGCAGTTGATGTTCCCCGATGGGTATGCAGCAAATCTAAAGAGGGGAGCGAATCTTCAAAAATTGAAAATATTTGGTCTAAAAAGTCATGATTGGCACGTATGGATTGAGCGGATAATGCCAGTGATGTTGTGTGGCTTCATCCCTGAGGATGAATGGCTAGTACTGGTAGAGCTGAGCTATTTCTTCCGCGTTCTTTGTGCGAAAGAACTATCGCCTGGCCTCCTAGATGAAATGGAACAGTTGGCACCGGAGTTGATCTGCAAGTTAGAGAAGATCTTTCCGCCAAGCTTCTTTAATCCAATGCAACACTTGATTTTGCATCTCCCGACCGAGGCACGATTGGGGGGGGGGGGCCATGCAAAATCGTTGGTGCTACTCAACTGAGAGGATGCAGAAGACGCTTCGAGCAAAATGTAAAAATAAACATAGAATAGAAGCATCGATGGCGGAGGCATTCATCACTGAGGAGGCGGCAAACTTCGTGACAGCACACTACGAAGCCAAAAATCGTCATTTGCATAATCCGAAGCCTCGTTACAATGCTGACGAACCTCAAAAGGGTCTATCCAACCTCAGCCTATTCAAAGGGAATCTCGCACCAGCCAGTGGTTGGAAACCAGTAAGGTTGGATGTTGAAGAATGGCGGACCATTTCGCTGTATCTCTTCAACAACCTAAGAGAAGTGCAGCCGTACATCGAGTAAGATCTCGATACATTGTTTCACAACTCCTAATTCCTTTGAACTTCTCTTATTCCTGGATATTTGATGCAGTCGATACGTCGCCATATTCTCGCATGGAGCGGTGATCCAAAAGGATTCCGTCGAAGAGTATGAGCTTCTGGCAAAACAAGGAGCCGAACATCCCGGTTTCATCTCTTGGTTCAAAAAATGGTAATTTCTATTAGACCCTTTCTTTTCTTTGGCTAATTTGCGACTAATGCAACAATCCTTTCGTATTAAACTTGTAGGCTAATTCAGAGATTATGGATGCCGAATTGAGACAAGTAGCTAATGGTTTTGACTATAAGGTCCGTTCATTTGACAAATACGACATCAACGGGTATCGCTTTCGTACCTATGGCAAAGAGCTATCTATGGCCGACCGAAAGTCTACAAATTGTTGTGTCTCTGCTATCGGCGAAGGAGGTATCGAGTATTATGGAAGAGTTGAAGCAATTTATGAACTTGAATTCTATGGTGAAAACCCACCAAACGTCGTAGTCTTCAGATGTTATTGGTTCCAGCCGAGGGAGACTAGAAGGACTCATGAACATATAGGGCTAGTCGAAATCAAACAAAGCACCCATCTGGATGTTCCCGATGTCTATATTACGGCTCAACAGGCAACCCAAGTTTTCTATCTACCGTGGGCCTGTCAAAGTGATCCAAATCTCAGTGGTTGGGACGTCGTTTATGAAGTGCCGCCACGTGTTAGACCACCTCCCCCCAATGAAAAGGATTATGAACCTCACATTAACCAAGACACATATGACGAAGGAGAATTCTTCCAAGAACCACGTCTTTCCAAAAAACGTTTCAAGAACCGCTCTACTCCACCCCAGAACATTGAAGTAGACAACGATAGTGAATCCAACTTCACCCCTGAGCCGGAACAAGAAGAGCCGGAAGAAGAAGAAGTTACTACTGCAGATGACCTGTCAATGCTTGAACGATTACGTAAAGGTGGCCTTCCACATGATGATGCATTTATTAATGATGATGATGAGCACGTCATTACCGATAGTGATGATGATGATGCTTTTATTAATGATGATGACGAGCACGTCATTACCGATAATGATTATTAGGTATTCGAATTTTTATGTTGACTTGATTTATATAGTTATTTGTATGATTGTATGATTTATATAGTTGGTATTTATATTTTTCTTACTTTGTATGATTGTTTCTTATACATAGTGCCATGGTCTTGATTTCCGTCCCGGTCGGCCCTCGCCCACTTTATGATTCGGATGTGGTAAATTCTCTTTCATAACTATTTGTTGCATTTCGCATTTATGACAATTATGGCCATCAAGTTGACATAGGGATATCTTAATCTAGGAGGTATGTGAACGGAATTTGAAACGGACCCTCTTGTCGAGAAGTTAAATTTAGTTGAAAAAGAAAATGAGTATTTGAAAGAAAAAATTAAAAGAATTGAAGAAGAGAAGATGACATTGGAGTTGTATGTTGCCGATGCTATCGATGATCATAAGATGAAGATGAATGCAATGCGCTTGAAGATGGATGCAATGCGCCTGAAGCTTAAGAAGATTAGAAAATATGCCATTGATAATGAGGCTTGGTATCATTATGCCGTTGGATCAATTATTACCTTAGTTGCGATCTTCATCACATTTGTTGTGATGAGGGTAAGTTTTCTCTAGTGTTTTGATTTACAAATGGATACTTAGCTTATTTTCCTCCTAAATGGCATAATTACCTAAGTTAGATAAAAAATAAGCTATACTTAGCTTATTCAGTTCATTTATGACATACTTAGCATACTTAGGTAAAAAATGGCATGATAATCTTTGTTAGCTCAAAATGATAGACTTAGCTTATTTTCCTCGAAAATGACATAATAACCTTACTAAGCTCCAAAATGACCTATTTACCTACCTTAGCTCTAAAATGACCTACACTTAGCATTTTTACCTAGCTTAGCAATAAAATGAAATTTTTACCTACCTTAGTTAGAAGAAGAAGATAAAGAAGAGGAGAGGAGAACAATAAAGAGAAGAAAAAAAATCTTCTTCTTCTAACTAGTCTTCTTCTTCTTCTTCATCTTCTAACTATTCTTCTTCTTCTTCTAACTTTGATCTTTCCCAATTTGCAGATTTGCTTTACATGAGGAAGCTTGGATTCATGGAGTGTACTATTCTTCTGGTGCTTCTTTGTTGTTTATGAAAACTTGTTTGGATATGTATGTCTATATGGATATGTTGTTGGAAACTTGTTTCTAGTTATGTATATATGGATATGTTGGACTTTGTTGAACTATGTTGTTGGATTGGATGAAATATGTTGTTGGACATGCTGTTGGATATGTTGGATATGTATGCATGTATATCTGTGTTTAAAACCATGTCTAATTAACGGGATTTAAATAAAAACAGGGGATATATAGCCTCTTTGCCGTCTGCTAGCAGACGGCACACGTGGCAGTCACCTGTTCAAACTGGGAACACTGGCTGCCTATTTGGTCATTTTGCCGTCTGCTGGCAGACGGCAAAGTGACCAGCTATGCCGTCTGCCAGCAGACGGTAAAGATTCAAACCTCTTTGTCGTCTGCTAGCGGACGGCATATTTGGACACGTGGCAGCTTCCCAGTGCTGCCTAGCTGGGCTCTTTGCCATCCGTCAGTGGATGGCAAAGATCTTTGACTCTTTGCCGTCCGCAGGCAGACGGCAAAGAGCGCCGTTAACCCCCTAACGGCTCTCACGCCACCGCACTGTCGTCCGCTGTCTGTGCCGTCTGCTGGCCTCGGATGGCGGACGGCGTAATCCTT
Organism: Aegilops tauschii subsp. strangulata; assembly: GCF_002575655.3. Classification (NCBI taxonomy): domain Eukaryota; kingdom Viridiplantae; phylum Streptophyta; class Magnoliopsida; order Poales; family Poaceae; genus Aegilops; species Aegilops tauschii. The sequence goes on from NC_053035.3 coordinate 49,494,404, forward strand.
TGCTAGCACGCATTCATCCAGACAGTTTGCCGTCCGCCATGGCGGACGGCAAAGAAGTTGATTCCAGTAGTGATAGTGAATGATAACCTAAATGAATTCAAACAAGACCATACAGTGAACAAGATCAAACTGATTGCCACGGCCGTGGTAAGCAGTGCGATTAGAACCAGCAGGTTACCTGGCAGTAGAGGAGCTTCATGGGGGGCAAAGGGGGCCATTGCCCCCCAAACATGCATAACTTGGAGATGTATGTGCCTCGGAGCGTGCCGACGTCGTCCAGCGAGGCCGGCCCCGCAGGCTTGGGCGGCGCCACCTCCGTGCCGCCATCCTCCATGTCCTCCAGCGCCTCCGGGCAGGCCTTGATGTCGTCGACGTTCTGCTCAACTTCGGCGCTGATGTGCTTCGCGGCGGTCTAGACTGTGACTCCGAGCTCGACTTGGACAGACATGGTTGTGGTTGCTGAAATGGGCCCTGGACTGAGCGTAGCGAAGCACTGACCAGGTGTGAGCCCTTTATTTTACTGAGACGGGGCAGTGCAGAATAGGAGTCAACCCTAGGACGAAAAGGTCCCCTACTTATCAACTGCTTAATAGTTAATTGCATGAGACTACTCATCAACAAGATTTTCAAAAGCTCATTGAATATTAAGAGAATTACAACCAAGCACTAATTACATTAGGAAATTTCTTCTTTTAGCCCATTTGGCCACATTGCTCTTTTTTTTAGTTTGACCACATTGCTAGAAGTCTCTCCAGACCCACTTTTTAGCCCATTTGGCCACATTGCTTGCTTAGAGAGAATATCACATGAAAACCAAGTTTTGATCCAAACCGGTGAAAACCATGTTGAAACGATGCTTTTAAGTTTCAAAAAAATCTGAAAAAAATACAGAATGTTAGAGTGTCATGTCCTATTACATGTGAAATTTCCAAGTTCAAACAAAACAACATTTATCAACATAAATGGTGTTTTGTTTGAACTTGGAAATTTCACATGTAATAGAACATTAGGTCTTGTTTCTGCAGGCTTGAATAGACAGTATAACCTGAACTTAACACATACTAGGACTATATCTCGCCTTGCGCAAGCCGTAAGCTAGCATCACATGAAGGTTTCTCCCTCCTGTAGTTTACTGAGCCATCCTGTGTTACTGTATTTTTGCTGCTCGCTCGCTCGTTCGGGTTCGTTCGTTGCCCGGTTAGTTTTTCTTTTTTTCTCCTTATCTATTGGTTCCCCAAGTAAAGTTTGCATCAATTTTCTCTTTCTTGCTTTTTCTGTGTGTTTTTTACGGTTTTCATCGGGATTTTTATTTTCTTTCTTTTTATGTGTTCTTTTGTTTTCTTTGGTTTTTATTCGTTTTCCTACCTTTCTTATTTTTTTGGGTTTCTTTGTTTTCTTCCTTTTCTTCTTTCCTCTTTCTTAGGTTTTAATGTCGTTCTACAGTGATATTAGTTTTTCCCTTTTCCCTTTTGTTCTTTCTTTGGGTTTCACCGACATTCTTTGTTTCTTTATCTATCTCTCTGGTTTTCTTGGGCTTGTTTTGCTTGCTTTTACAAGTTTTTTTCCTTTCTTTTTTTTCCTTCATTGGTTTTCGTCAGTTTTGTTTTGTTTTTCATTATTTCTTTCTTTGTTTTCACTTTTTTTTCATTCTTTTGCACTTTTGCTTTGCTTTTCTTTTTTGGGGGATGTTCCTTCATCTCTTTTTCGGCTTTCATGGTTTTCTTTTGTTTTACTTTGTTTCTTTCTTTGGTTTTCATCATTTTTTTCTTTCTCTTTTCATATAGGAAGAATATTTTTTTCATACATGTTTACCATTTTATTCAAATACATGAGACATTTTTCGCATACATCAGAAACATTTTTTATGTACATGTTGACCATTTCTTAAACATATATTTTTATGTCAATCATTTTTCATACATATTCTACACATTTTTTATACATCAAGAACATTTTTATATAGACGTGTAACATTTTAAAAATACACTATTAACACTTTATAGAATATAATGTTTTGATGTCTATTTTTTCATACAGTTTGGAACTTTTTTGTATACATCAGGAACATTTTCTACTTTTTTTCAAAACAATTCCACCTTTTTTGTACACATCCGGAACATTTTTTATACATGTTTCGCACTATGTAAATACATGATTAACATTTTTCTACATGCAAGTTTTTTTATGTCTATTTTTTTTCATACACTTTTTCCATTTTTTGTATATACGAGGAACATTTTTTCATACACATTTAACATTTTCTAATTACGTGATTAATTTTTTTTCATATGTATATGTTTAAGTCTACTTTCTTTCATGCACGTTGTACATTTTTCATATACAAAGGAAAATATTTTTTATGCATGCTTAACATTTTTCAAATGCATGATTAATATTTTTTCAGACACATATTCCAAAATATGATTGTTCAAATATGTGTTAGTGTTTCTCAAATATGTCTTGAAACAAATTTTGAAACCATCAACATTTTCTTAATGCAAATATTTTCTCAAATTTAAATATATTTTGAAATATATGTACTTTAGTTTTTTTAATATAACAAAAAGTAAAAAAATAGAATTCAAGAAATCAAGGAATGAACTGAGGAAACAAACAAACTAAGTACTACTGGGCTTGCCCATTACCAAGTCGCGTTAGGCAAGCAAACGATTCGTCACACTTGATTCTCTCCAAGTTTGCATGTAATCAAGACATTTTTCGATAAAAGGACGCTTTTATTAACTCTTACTGTAGCATCAAGTGGATACAAAACATAATGAGCGACACATGGCCTCTGCATAGCTAAGATGCACACAACCTTAAACAAACAAGTCTAGCAAAGTATAATTAAAAAACTGACAAGTTATGTAATCAAGACATAGGACATTTCTCAAAAGAAAAATCTAGACATAGCACGCCATGTTTGGTTGGGTAGTCCGTATGATGATACCCTTTTACATATGAACATTATGCATTAATAAAGTTATGTGAGAATTCTAAAAATATATTTGTCTTGCTTGAAGCAAGACATATGGGCGCATCTACAAACCGGGAGCAACTAACTGAGGGGTATGTTGGAAATATGCCCTAGAGGCAATAATAAAATGGTTATTATTGTATTTCCTTGTTCATGATAATTGTCTATTATTCATGCTATAATTGTATTAACTGGAAACCGTAATACATGTGTGAATACATAGACCACAACATGTCCCTAGTAAGCCTCAGACTAGCTCGTTGATCAATAGATGGTTATGGTTTCCTGACCATGGACATTGGATGTCATTGATAACGGGATCACATCATTAGGAGAATGATGTGATGGACAAGACCCAATCGTAAGCATAGCACAAGATCGTGCAGTTCGTTTGCTAGAGCTTTTCTAATGTCAAGTATCATTTCCTTGGACCATGAGATTGTGCAACTCCCGGATACCGTAGGAGTGCTTTGGGTGTATCAGACGTCACAACGTAACTGGGTGGCTATAAAGGTGCACTACAGGTATCTCCGAAAGTGTTTGTTGGGTTGGCACGAATCGAGACTGGGATTTGTCACTCCGTATGACGGAGAGGTATCTCTGGGCCCACTCGGTAATGCATCATCATAATGAGCTCAATGTGACTAAGGAGTTAGTCACGGGATCATGCGTTACGGAACGAGTAAAGAGACTTGCCGGTAACGAGATTGAACGAGGTATGGGGATACCGACGATCGAATCTCGGGCAAGTAACATACCGATAGACAAAGGGAATTGAATACGGGATTGATTAAATCCCCGACATCGTGGTTCATCCGATGAGATCATCGTGGAACATGTGGGAACCAATATGGGTATCCAGATCCCGCTATTGGTTATTGGCCGGAGAGGTGTCTCGGTCATGTCTGCATGGTTCCCGAACCCGTAGGGTCTACACACTTAAGGTTCGGTGACGCTAGAGTTGTTATGGGAAATAGTATGTGGTTACCGAAGGTTGTTCGGACTCCCGGATGAGATCTCGGACATCATGAGGAGTTCCGGAATGGTCCAGCGGTGAAGATCGATATATTGGACGAAGGGTATTGGAGTCCGGAAGTGTTCCGGGGGTACCAGGCTATGGCCAGCATGACCGAAAGGTGTTTCGGGAGCCCCGACAAGTGTTGCAGGGCCTCATGGGCCAAAGGGGAAGGGGCAAACCAGCCCACTAAGGGGTGGTGCGCCCCCCCACACCCTTTCCCACGTTACTTGGGGAGGTGGGGCGCCTCCACCTGGCTTGGGAGGCAAGCCTCCACCTGCTTGGCTTGGGGGGCAAGTCTCCCTAGGATTTTCCCTAGGGAGATCCAATCTGCTTGGCCGCCGCCCCCTAGGGGAAACCCTAGGGCGCCTTCCCCCTCCCCTTGCCCCTATATATAGTGGAGGGGTGGGAGGGCAGCCGCACCTCTTCCCTGGCGCAGCCCTCCCTCCTCATACACCTCCTCCTCCTCCTCTGTAGTGCTTAGTGAAGCTCTGCCGGAGAACCACGAGCTCCATTGCCACCACGCCGTCGTGCTGCTGGAGTTCTCCCTCAACTTCTCGTCTCCCCTTGCTGGATCAAGAAGGAGGAGACGTCCCCGGGCTGTACGTGTGTTGAACGCGGAGGCGCCGTCCGTTCGGCGCTAGATCAGATCTTCCGCGATTTGAATCGCCGCGAGTACGACTCCATCAACCGCGTTCTTGTAACGCTTCCGCTTAGCGATCTTCAAGGGTATGAAGATGCACTCCCACTCTCTCGTTGCTAGCATCTCCTAGATTGATCTTGGTGACACGTAGGAAAATTTTGAATTATTGCTACGTTCCCCAACAATGGCATCATGAACTAGGTCTATGCGTAGATTCTATGCACGAGTAGAACACAAAGTAGTTGTGGGCGATGATTTGTTCAATTTGCTTACCGTTACTAGTCTTGTCTTGATTCGGCGGCATTGTGGGATGAAGCGGCCCGGGCTGACCTTACACGTACTCTTACGTGAGACAGGTTCCACCGACTGACATGCACTTGATGCATAAGGTGGCTGGCGGGTGTCTGTCTCTCCCACTTTAGTCGGATCGGATTCGATGAAGAGGGTCCTTATGAAGGGTAAATAGCAATTGGCATATCACCGTTGTGGCTTTTGCGTAGGTAAGAAACGTTCTTGCTAGAAACCCATAGCAGCCACGTAAAACATGCAACAACAATTAGAGGACGTCTAACTTGTTTTTGCAGGGTATGCTATGTGATGTGATATGGCCAAAAGGATGTGATGAATTATATATATGTGATGTATGAGATTGATCATGTTCTTGTAATAGGAATCACGACTTGTATGTCGATGAGTATGACAACCAGCAGGAGCCATAGGAGTTGTCTTAATTTATTGTATGACCTGCGTGTCAATGAAAAACGCCATGTAATTACTTTACTTTATTGCTAACCGTTAGCCATAGTAGTAGAAGTAATAGTTGGCGAGACAACTTCATGAAGACACGATGATGGAGATCATGATGATGGAGATCATGGTGTCATGCCGGTGACGAAGGTGATCATGCCGCGCCTCGAAGATGGAGATCAAAGGCGCAAGATGATATTGGCCATATCATGTCACTTTAAGATTTGCATGTGATGTTTGTCATGTTTACATCTTATTTGCTTAGAACGACGGTAGCATAAATAAGATGATCCCTCACTAAAATTTCAAGAGATGTGTTCCCCCTAACTGTGCACCGTTGCAAAGGTTTGTTGTTTCGAAGCACCACGTGATGATCGGGTGTGATAGATTCTAACGTTCGCATTCAACGGGTGTAAGCCAGATTTACACATGCGAAACACTTAGGTTGACTTGACGAGCCTAGCATGTACAGACATGGTGAAAGAACATGTGGTGCCCCCATGTTTGGTTTTGGTAATTGACGACAATCTCTATGGACTAATGGTTGCCTTGAGTTATATTTGAAGGTTTTGTCCATAGGCTTTTCTTGGAGTACATGTGTTGGTTTCAAGGAGAGTTTGTGTTGACCAAGGTGCTATTAAGGAATTATCCAAAGATTGGTCATGTGAGAGTTGAGCTTATTGCAAGCATGTCTTGAAGAAGAAGATTGTGTGATCATTCATGTTTACCTTCAAGACATCATCCAAATGAAGAGAGTTGGAAAGATTCTAGGTTGATCAAGACTAAGTCAAGAGTGAATCAAGTTGATCAACTCACAAAGCGTAGAAGATGTACCAAGAGGGATCAAGTGATCCCATGGTATGGTAAGCATTGTCCATTGTGCTTTGTGTACTAACCCATAGTCTATGTGAGAGTTCTATGTGGGGTTAGGTACGTGTTCATGGGCTTGCGTCAAGAGGAAGATATCACTCAACCCATGGAGAGGATGACATCAAGTGGTGATCGTCATCAAGATTGCCGTGTGCAAGTTCAAGTGGAGCATCACGAAGAGATCAAGTGCTTGAAGCTTGCTGTCCATTGTGGTGACAATGGACTCGTGAAGACGTGCCGAAGAGTGGCTCACCCATAGTGGACTATGGGGGAGTAATCATCTAGTCTTCATCGAGCCAACGCAATCAAGAAAGGTGGTCCAACTTGAGGTTGTCAAGATCGTCATCATCTAGCTCAAGTGGACCATGTGCAAGGGAAAGGTTTGCCCTTGATAGGTTTTCTATTTTACCGGTCTCATGGTGGTAGTTGGGAGACCGGGTTATAGGATCGATAGCCGTACTATCAAGGGGGGCTCTCAAGTGAGTAGCTTGATCGTATCGTTTGTCGAGAGCTCAAACCATTGCATCCTTGCATCATGTTTCTTGGTTCTTGTTTGGTTCTCTTTGTGAGTCTTAGATCTTATGGTCATCTTAATGACAAGCTTGAGTTCATCGAAAACGGAGTTTGCATGCGTCTTCTATGATGTTTTCGATGTTGGAGGTTTTACCGGTCTTATCCGAGGAAGGTTCTCACCATTTTCTTTTGGGCCTTTTCTCATTTTCTTATTATTGGTATTTCTATCAAGATTGTGTTAGCCCTTGTCGCTAGCTTTCCAACAAACTTCATTTCGTCGAATTCGGACTCCGTTTGCAGAAGTTGTGTCAGTTTTGGTGTCCTTTAAAGGGGCTGCTGCGGATGTAATTTTTTAGTACCGCTCTTGGGAGCGGTACTACCGCGGCTCCTGAGCGGTAGTACCGCTCCAGAGCTGTACTACCGCGGCTCCTGAGCGGTAGTACCGCTCCGGACCAAAATCTCGTGTTTTGCTCAGCGGAAGTAGGCACGGAAGTATTTTTTTTGTACCGCTCGCAAGCAGTAGTACCGCTACCACTTGCGGTAGTACCGTGAGGTCGAGCGGTAGTACCGCTCCGGCGGTTCTACTGGCCTTTTGCCTCCTCGTTGTTGTTTTTCAAAGGGGCACTACCGCCCTAGCGGTAGTACCGCTCCTTGGAGCGGTAGTACCGCTCTGTGCGGGCTGTGAGCATAACGGTTGGATTTTTTCCCCACCTATAAAAGGAGGTCTTCTTCCCCGTTGAACCTTATCCTTTGAGCTCGTGTTCTTCCCCCATTGTTGACCTTCTTCGAGCTTGCTAACTCTCAATCCCTCCATGGATTCTTGCTAGTTTTTGAGGGAAAAGAGAGAGGAGATCTAGATCCACATTTCCACCAATCACTTTCTCCTCTATGTGAGGGGAACCCCTTGGATCTAGATCTTGGAGTTCTTGGTGTTCTCCTTCTTGTTCTTTCTCTCATTTTCCTCCCTAGCATTAGTTGCTTCGGTGGGATTTGAGAGAGAAGGACTTGGGCACTCCGTGTGCCCTTGCCATTGCATTTGGTGCATCGGTTTGAGTTCTCCACGGTGATACGTGAAAGTTACAAGTTGAGAAGCTTATTACTCTTGGGTGCTTGGTACCCTTGAGCTTGTTCCTCTTGGGTGCTTGGGCGCCCTAGACGGTTGGTGGTGTTCGGAGCTCAATCATTGTGGTGTAAAGCTCCGAGCAAGCGTCGGGGTCTCCAATTAGGTTGTGGAGATCGCCCCGAGCAATTTTACGTGTTCCGGTGACCGCCCCCATGGGTTGCCAAAGTGTACGGGTTCGGTGACCGCCCCCAAGGGTTGCCATTTGTACGGGTTCGGTGACCGCCCTCAAGGGTCCCTTAGTGGAATCACGGCATCTTGCATTGTGTGAGGGCGTGAGGAGATTACGGTGGCCCTAGTGGCTTCTTGGGGAGCATTGTGCCTCCACACCGCTCCAAACGGAGATTAGCATCCGCAAGGGTGTGAACTTCGGGATACATCGTCGTCTCCGCGTGCCTCGGTTATCTCTTACCCGAGCCCTTTACTTATGCACTTTACTTTGTGATAGCCATATTGTTTCTTGTCATATATCTTGCTATCACCTAAGTAGTTTTTCTTGCTTAGCATAAGTTGTTGGTGCACATGGGTGAGCCTAGTTGTTGTAGGTTTTGTGCTTGACAAATTAACCGCTAGGTTTATTCCGCATTTGTTCAAGCCTCAACCGTAATTATTTTAAAGCGCCTATTCACCCCCCCTCTAGGCGACATCCACGATCTTCCAATTGGTATCAGAGCCTCGTCTCTCTTTGTTCGGCTTAACCGCCTAGAGAGTAAAGATGTCGACTAGGGGATTAGGATTCTCTGACACTCTTAGTTTCGATGGCACAAATTTTGATGTTTAGGTAATTCACATGCTTAATCTCTTTAGGGTCATGGACCCAAATTTAGAGCGAATTGTAGATATGGGTTTTTCTCCTCCAAAGGATCCCCAAAGATTATCTTTAGAGGATGAGAAAAACTCTTATCTCAATGCTGAAGCTTCTAATGTGCATTTCGATGCTTTGAGCAATGTAGTTATATTTCAACTCATGCCGTTCCGGGATGCTCATGAGTTGTGGAAAAAGCTTCAAGATAAATATAGTGTGTCCAAGATTTGTGGGGATGATTGTTCTCCCTCCACCTCTGGCCGTGTTGCCTTCTCAACTTCTTCTACTTCACCTACATGTGGATTGCCACAAGGTAATGCTAGGGTGAGTAGTGGTGGTCATTGCAATGATGATAGTGTGCTTGTCTTGGTGATTCTTCATCTCTATCTTATTGCAATGGTCCTTCTTTGGACTTTAACACTTCGAGCACCTTACATGTTTCACATGCTCGTGTTGGTAGTCCTTGCATATCATGTAGAAATTGCTTGCTCAAATCTCATGATGATATGCTTGCTATGTCTTGTTGCCATGATAAAAATGTATCTATTTCCTCGAGTTGTTGTGCTAACAATGTAGAGGAAACCCAACACTCCATGGAACACGATGTGGTCTTGAACGGTGCTTCAAGGGATCCAACATCATCATCGATTGCTCTTTGCCTTATGGCTAAGGCTTCAAAGGTATCTCCCACTTTGAATCCCAATATATCTTGTGATGATGTTGATGATGGCAAGAATGATGATGATGTTGATTATGATGAAGAGAATGATAATGTTGCCTCCTTAAAAATGAAAGGGGAAATGGTTTTTAAAGCTGTTCATAAAAATAAAATTGCTCGTTCCAACTTCATGGAAATTATGTCCATTGCCATTGAGGGCAAGAAGTATATTGAGGAGTTGGAATCTCATCTCGAGGAGCATGAGGTCACCATTGAGAAAATGGAAGGTCATGAGCGTGATTATGCTAATGAGATTGCGGACCTCTCTCAAGCTCTTGAACTTGAACAAACCACCAAGGAATCTCTTGAGGAGACTTTTGCTCTAGAATTATCTAGAGTGAGGGAATCTCGTGATAGAGCTCTTGAGGTGGCCAATGATTTTGAAACTAAAAATGAGGGGCTTGAAGTTGCGCATGCTAAACTCCTTGAGGACGTTGAGCAGCTCGAAAATGGCTCAAGGGTCATTAAGAGTGAGCTCATCAAACTCACCGAGTCTCATGCTCAACTTAAAGCTTCATATTCAAAAGAGCTTGCGAAGTTGTCTTCTCCTCTTGTTGCTAATGATGATGCTTGTGCTACTAACTCTATCTCTTGTGAAGCATCCATATTGAAGGAGAATGTTGAGCTAAGGGCTCAACTTGAGTTGCCATCTAGCAATTATGGGATGTTGGAAGAAAATCATGTAAAGCTCACAAGCTCTTATGATGATCTTCTAGTATCCCATAATGTGCTAAAGTTAGCTCATGAGGCCATGATTGCTAAGGTAACATCTAGTGAGCCTCATGTGGATACTAGCACTACTTTTATTCAAAATGCTATATTGCCTTGTGCTAGTCCTCGCGATTCATCCATGCATAACATTGGTACATCTTGTGATGAATTGCTTTCCTTGCCTTGTTGCTCTAAATATGAAGCTTATACTTCCTCTAGTGCTTGTGTTGAGACTAACCATGTAGAGGAAATCAAAGAGCTCAAGGCCCAAGTCACTTCTTTGAAGAAAGATTTGGAAAAGTGTCATGAAGGGAATGCCACACTCAACAATATCTTGAGTGTACAAAAATCCCCCAATGACAAAGGTGGACTTGGATTCAACTCCAATAACAAGAAGAATTCCAAGAGCAACAACAAGAAGGGCCAAAAACAAGTCAAGAGTTCGGCCAAGATTATTTGCTTCAAGTGCAAAATTGAAGGGCACCATGTTAGATCTTACCCATTGAAGAAGAAGGCCAATAGTGACAAGCAACAAGGGAAGCGGCTACAAGTGCATTCTCATGCTCAACCTCAAGTTGAAGAAAGGCCTCTTCCCAAGAAGACTCAAGCTAATGCTTCTCAAGTTGATAAATCAAGTGAGAAGAAAGTGAAGAGTAGATGTTTCTACCTATGTCGTGAGAAAGGTCACCTCGCTTCTTCATGCACTAGTGGTAACTTATCCAACCCAATTATTATTGATGATGTCTATTCTCTTGGGAAGGATAAGGTTGGCAATGTGGTTGCCAAGTTTGTTGGTACTCAAAGTGGTTTGAAGCAAAGAACCATTTGGGTAGCCAAGCCTATTGTGACTAACCTCTTAGGACCCAACTTGGTTGGGGACCAACTAGCTCAAACTTGATCAATAGGTGTTGTTGGAGGGCATTGGAGACTTGGCTACTTTATGAAGAATTAAGGGGACTTCATCATTCTAATTGTCTCAAGCCAAGTCATTCGGACTATCAAGTTTCTATCTTATATCCAATGTTCCTCCTTGCGGTAACTCGTGCTTAAAGTGTTTACATTGATAGCTACTTACCCCTTTGCATGTTTGGTTTCGTTCCTTGCATGTGTTTGTATATGTTGTGCTTCCAACTTGATTATCTTGAGCAATCAAGTATGTGTGTGTTGGTTTGCACATCATGTACGTGTGTGTCATGCGTTGAGCCTTTTTGCATCTTGTTTATTTCTTAGTTGGCTCTTGTGAGAGATTAATGGAATATCCCATTATGGGGGAGTGATGTGCTTTGTGCACCTCACAATCCTATATATGTGTGTACATGAGTAATACCATCTAGTATTGATATTTCAAGATTATCTAGTCGCTATGTGGTATGTCTTCTCATGAGAAATTCAAATTCTAAATTGTCCATTAATTATCTCTTGTTGGATCGTTATTTTGCCTCTTGGTTATCTTTAATTGGTATCACATTATGGGGGAGTAATATGCTATGTGTATATTACTAGCCTAGAAAATGTGTACATTTGAGATATTGTCACCTAGAATTGATATTGTAAATTATCTTGTTCCTAGGTGGCATGTTAGCTCTACAAGTTGCAATTTGCTTTTTGTTTGGTTTGAAGATGATGTCGGATATCCTTGCTATCTACCACCGGGAATTATTTCCAAATACTTCTTGTCTTTTGACAATTGGTACTCACTTATGTGTGGTAGAAATTATTGATCATCTTTACATTGGCCTTTGCTTTTATTTGCTTTTTCTCTTGCCTAGGAATGTATCAACTCCCTTTGTCTTCCATACCACTTGTGGATCTTGTTAATTTCTTGATCTTGTCTAGTGTTTTCTAGATATAGTGAAAGTGGTGATCCCACCTTGTGCATTTTGTATTCAAATGCAAATTCTCTATAATGCACTAGTCTTGGGGGAGCTTCCTATTTTCTATAAAACACTCATCTTCCGATCCTTATCAAGTGTGTGTTGGTGGACGGCAAGCCGTTTCTTTTTGGTACTTGTGCCATCATGAAACTTTGTAGAGATCTTGGTTTGTTTGGAACCATCCTCTCTTTTTGGAGTTTGATATCATTGTGTGGGTTCCAATGGATATCTCATTCCTTGATGTATCTTTTAATGATATCTTCCAAGTGATGATTTCTCCATTTGGTATTCTTTTCACTTGGTATTTCCTTGTATTTTGGTATCGGTTCTTGAAAGTCTTGAGCATGCATATTAACTTCATGTAGTTTCCTTGGCATGCTTTCTCTCTTTGACCCAATATATAGGGAAAACTCCACCAAGTCTCAAATTGGATGAGATGTGCATGAATTTCATTTCCATATCTATATGCACATAATTATGTGGAGTTTGTCCTATGTATTGTTGGTGTTTCTAACTCTTTGGTCCCAATGACTTTGGGTACCATTTTGTTTGTGTTGTTGTTCTAGGATCAATTGGAGATGCATTGGATGCTCGGCTCACTCACAAGGAAGGTGTTGTCACCATGTGCTTTTTGGAGTCAAGCTAGGATGATCAATGAACTACTCTATACCTTCAATTGGTATCTACTACATCCTTCCAATGTTAACTCGGTAACAAGTATCTTCATATACTTCATGCACACATTTCTTGCATCAACCTTGTGTAGGTTGTATTATGGCATGTTATTCATTCTCTCTTGTGATACTTGTTTCCTTTCTCAAAGCATCCCAACAATGATCTCTTGTTGCTAGTTGTGATGTCTTTGATGGTTGTGTAGTAGGAATTCATTTTTATACAATAAGACCATATCTAGCCATGTGCTATGCTTCCAAGCAAATATCTTATTGGTATATGTATGACGTCCTTTTGGATATCTTGTTCCTTCTTGTTGTAACTATTTCGGGTGTACATCCTTCTTTGTAGATATATATCATCTTGATTTCGTCTACCTAGAACCTTATACACTTGAGAGAAGTTGCATATATAGTTGATATCCTTTCTTTCACGTCCACCTTGTCTGTCTTATGTTATTTCTTTGGTGGCTCAGTGAAAGCTTTTGCCTTGAGTGTGCGTCTTCTATCGTTGCATCTTGATGCACTCTTGTGTGGTGAAGATTATGTTCCTCATGCTTATCTTTACGAGGCTTTTTCCATCTTAATTGGTATCCCTCATCTTGATGAGGGTTTCATCTTCTATCTTCACCACGGGTTGTCACAAGCATAGGTTCTTTATATGCTTATTAGTAAGCTTGTGAACCCATTTGCTAGTTGTGTGTGGGAATGATAGGCCTTGCACCATGTGCCTCATTCTTTCAAGACTTTATTGATGCTTAATGCTCATCCGTACATTAGTCTTCTCAAGTGCATTGCCTTGACTCACACACATCATTTTGGTTGAGCCCATTCTTAAGTTGCCTCTTTTACTTGTTGCTACCATGTGTTTGTTGCAAGTACTAGGCTTTGTTTCCTATATGCTCACTTGCACTTGTTGTAAGTTTCTATTGATTTTGGGGGAGCTATGATCCTATTTTGTGCACTTTGTATCCAAATACAAATATTCCTATGTGTGCACAAATCATGGGGAGCTTCTCTGGTTTCTTTAGAACACTCCTTTGCTCATATCATAATATCTTTTATTCATGTGGCTCGTAGGATCTTTGGTCTAGTTGGTTCAATTGATATCCTTTGATTGCTTGCTTCAATTGGTATCTTTTGATTGCTTGATTGCGTGTATCTTTTGATTGTTATGTCCTTGTGGCATATCATTCTTTAGCAATCTTTGAGCCTCAATATAGTTTGTGTTCCTCCAAGTATTTACCTTTGGATATGTGTATGGAATTCCACTATCTTGTTGAGAAATACACAATTTATGGAGGAACACTTTTTATATTGGCCTTCTAAGCTTTTCGCCCATTTTGGCAATCGATGCCAATGGGGGAGAAGTTTCAGAGAGTTTGTGGAGAAGGTTTTCAGTGTCTTCTCCTTGCTTTGGTTTTGTTCCTAAGCATTTGCATCTCATTCTCCTGCATCATTGGTTGTTGCATTGCATGGTGATGCATAATTCCTTATATAAACTCTCTTGAAAGTGATTGTCATCAATTACCAAAATGGGGGAGATTGAAAGAACATGTGGTGCCCCCATGTTTGGTTTTGGTAATTGACGACAATCTCTATGGACTAATGGTTGCCTTGAGTCATATTTGAAGGTTTTGTCCATAGGCTTTTCTTGGAGTACATGTGTTGGTTTCAAGGAGAGTTTGTGTTGACCAAGGTGCTATTAAGGAATTATCCAAAGATTGGTCATGTGAGAGTTGAGCTTATTGCAAGCATGTCTTGAAGAAGAAGATTGTGTGATCATTCATGTTTACCTTCAAGACATCATCCAAATGAAGAGAGTTGGAAAGATTCTAGGTTGATCAAGACTAAGTCAAGAGTGAATCAAGTTGATCAACTCACAAAGCGTAGAAGATGTACCAAGAGGGATCAAGTGATCCCATGGTATGGTAAGCATTGTCCATTGTGCTTTGTGTACTAACCCATGGTCTATGTGAGAGTTCTATGTGGGGTTAGGTACGTGTTCATGGGCTTGCGTAAAGAGGAAGATATCACTCAACCCATGGAGAGGATGACATCAAGTGGTGATCGTCATCAAGATTGCCGTGTGCAAGTTCAAGTGGAGCATCACGAATAGATCAAGTGCTTGAAGCTTGCTGTCCATTGTGGTGACAATGGACTCGTGAAGATGTGCCGAAGAGTGGCTCACCCATAGTGGACTATGGTGGAGTAATCATCTAGTCTTCATCGAGCCAACGCAATCAAGAAAGGTGGTCCAACTTGAGGGTTTCAAGATCGTCATCATCTAGCTCAAGTGGACCATGTGCAAGGCAAAGTTTTTCCCTTGATAGGTTTTCTATTTTACCGGTCTCATGGTGGTAGTTGGGAGACCGGGTTATAGGATCGATAGCCGTACTATCAAGGGGGGCTCTCAAGTGAGTAGCTTGATCGTATCGTTTGTCGAGAGCTCAAACCATTGCATCCTTGCATCATGTTTCTTGGTTCTTGTTTGGTTCTCTTTGTGAGTCTTAGATCTTATGGTCATCTTGATGACAAGCTTGAGTTCATCGAAAACGGAGTTTGCATGCGTCTTCTATGATGTTTTCGATGTTGGAGGTTTTACCGGTCTTATCCGAGGAAGGGTTCTCACCATTTTCTTTTGGGCCTTTTCTCATTTGCTTATTATTGGTATTTCTATCAAGATTGTGTTAGCCCTTGTCGCTAGCTTTCCAACAAACTTGGTTTCGTCGAATTCGGAGTCCGTTTGCAAAAGTTGTGTCAGTTTTGGTGTCCTTTAAAGTGGCTGCTGCGGATGTAATTTTTTAGTACCGCTCTTAGGAGCGGTACTACCGCGGCTCCTGAGCGGTAGTACCGCTCCGGACCAAAATCTCGTGTTTTGCTCAGCGGAAGTAGGCACGGAAGTATTTTTTTTGTACCGCTCGCAAGCAGTAGTACCGCTACCACTTGCGGTAGTACCGTGAGGTCGAGCGGTAGTACCGCTCCGGCGGTTCTACTGGCCTTTTGCCTCCTCGCTGTTGTTTTTCAAAGGGGTACTACCGCCCTAGCGGTAGTACCGCTCCTTGGAGCGGTAGTACCGCTCTGTGCGAGCTGTGAGCATAACGGTTGGATTTCTCCCCACCTATAAAAGGAGGTCTTCTTCCCCGTTGAACCTTATCCTTTGAGCTCGTGTTCTTCCCCCATTGTTGACCTTCTTCGAGCTTGCTAACTCTCAATCCCTCAATGGATTCTTGCTAGTTTTTGAGGGAAAAGAGAGAGGAGATCTAGATCCACATTTCCACCAATCACTTTCTCCTCTATGTGAGGGGAACCCCTTGGATCTAGATCTTGGAGTTCTTGGTGTTCTCCTTCTTGTTCTTCCTCTCATTTTCCTCCCTAGCATTAGTTGCTTCGGTGGGATTTGAGAGAGAAGGACTTGGGCACTCCGTGTGCCCTTGCCATTGCATTTGGTGCATCGGTTTGAGTTCTCCACGGTGATACGTGGAAGTTACAAGTTGAGAAGCTTATTACTCTTGGGTGCTTGGTACCCTTGAGCTTGTTCCTCTTGGGTGCTTGGGCGCCCTAGACGGTTGGTGGTGTTCGGAGCTCAATCATTGTGGTGTAAAGCTCCGGGAAAGCGTCGGGGTCTCCAATTAGGTTGTGGAGATCGCCCCGAGCAATTTGACGTGTTCCGGTGACAGCCCCCAAGGGTTGCCAAAGTGTACGGGTTCGGTGACTGCCCCCAAGGGTTGCCATTTGTACGGGTTCGGTGACCGCCCTCAAGGGTCCCTTAGTAGAATCACGGCATCTTGCATTGTGTGAGGGCGTGAGGAGATTACGGTGGCCCTAGTGGCTTCTTGGGGAGCATTGTGCCTCCACACCGCTCCAAACGGAGATTAGCATCCGCAAGGGTGTGAACTTCGGGATACATCGTCGTCTCCGCGTGCCTCGGTTATCTCTTACCCGAGCCCTTTACTTATGCACTTTACTTTGTGATAGCCATATTGTTTCTTGTCATATATCTTGCTATTACTTAAGTAGTTTTTCTTGCTTAGCATAAGTTGTTGGTGCACATAGGTGAGCCTAGTTGTTGTAAGTTTTGTGCTTGACAAATTAACCGCTAGGTTTATTCCGCATTTGTTCAAGTCTCAACCGTAATTATTTTAAAGCGCCTATTCACCCCCCTCTAGGCGACATCCACGATCTTTCACATGGCCTCGGAACACAAGAGACCGAAAGGTCGAACATGAGTTGTATAGTAGATACGATCAACATGCAGATGTTCACCGTTGATGACTAGTCCGTCTCACGTGATGATCGGACACGGTCTAGTCGATTCGGATCATGTATCACTTAGATGACTAGAGGGATGTCTATCTAAGTGGGAGTTCATTAAATAATCAGATGAACTTAATTGTCATGAACATAGTCAAAAGGTCTTTGCAAATTATGTCGTAGCTTACGCTTTAGTTCTACTGTTTAAGATATGTTCCTAGAGAAAATTTAGTTGAAAGTTGATAGTAGCAATTATGCGGACTGGGTCCGTAAACTGAGGATTGTCCTCATTGCTGCACAGAAGGCTTATGTCCTTAATGCACTGCTCGGTGTGCTGAACCTCGAGCGTCGTTTGTAGATGTTGCGAACATCTGACATACACGTTTTGATGACTACGTGATAGTTCAGTACGTAATGTTAAACGGTTTAGAATTGAGGCACCAAAGACGTTTTTGAAACGTCGCAGAACATATGAGATGTTCCAAAGATTGAAATCGGGATTTCAGACTAGTGCCCACATCAAGAGGTATGAGACATCTGACAAGTTTCTTAAGCCTACAAACTAAGGGAGAAAAGCTCAATCGTTGAGCATGTGCTCAGATTGTCTGAGTACTACAATCGCTTGAATCGAGTGGGAGTTAATCTTCCAGACGAGATAGTGATGGTTCTCCAAAGTCACTGCCACCAAGCTACTAGAGCTTTGTGATGAACTATAACATATCAGGGATAGATATGATGATCCTTGAGCTATTCGCGATCTTTGACACCGCGAAAGTAGAAATCAAGTAGGAGCATCAATTGTTGATGGTTAGTAAAACCACTAGTTTCAAGAAGGGCAAGGGCAAGAAGGGATACTTCATGAAACGGTAAATCAGTTGCTGCTCTAGTGAAGAAACCCAAGGTTGAACCCAAACCCGAGACTAAGTGCTTCTGTAATGAGGGGAACGGTCACTGAAGCAGAACTACCCTAGATACTTCGTAGATGAGAAGGCTGGCAAGGTCGACAGAAGTATATTGGATATACATTATATTAATGTGTACTTTACTAGTACTCCTAGTAGCACCAGGGTATTAGATACCGGTTCGGTTGCTAAGTGTTAGTAACTCGAAATAAAAGGCTACGGAATAAACGAAGACTAGCTAAAGGTGAGATGACGATATGTGTTGGAAGTGTCTCCAAGGTTGATGTGATCAAACATCGCACGCTCCCTCTACCATCGAGATTGGTGTTAAACCTAAATAATTGTTATTTGGTGTTTGCGTTGAGCGTAGACATGATTGGATTATGTTTATCGCAATACGATAATTCATTTAAGTAGAATAATGGTTACTCTGTTTATTTGAGTAATACCTTCAATGGTCTTGCACCTAAGATGAATGGTTTATTGAATCTCGATCGTAGTGATACACAGGTTCATGCCAAAAGATATAAGATAGTATTGATAGTACCACATACTTGTGGCACTGCCATTTGAGTCATATTGGTATAAAACGCATGAAGAAGCTCCATGTTGATGGATCTTTGGACTCACTCGTTTTTGAAAAGACTGAGACATGCGAACCATGTCTATTGGTAAATATGCATGAAGAAACTCCATACAGATGGATCGCTTGGACTCACTTGATTTTGAATCACTTGGGACATTCAAATCATACCACATGGGCAAGATAACTGAAAGGCCTCGTTTTCTATAAGATGGAACAAGAAAGCTGTAACGCCCCGGATCCGATGCGCCAGGCGTCACCCAGTTATTCGCTGTCGTTGCCATGTCATTTACTTGCGTGTTGCATTTTGCCATGTCATCATCTGCAGTTCATATCATGTCATCATGTGCATCGCATTTGCATACGTGTTCGTCTCTTGCATCCGAGCATTTTCCCCGTTGTCCGTTTTGCAATCCGGCACTCCCAACTCCTCCAGCGCACCCCTCTTGTCTTTTTTTCGTGAGCAGGTGTTGAACGTTCTCGGAATGGACCGAGTCTTGCCAAGTGGCCTTGGTATACCACCGGGAGACCACCGGTCAAGTTTCGTTCCATTTGGAGGTCGTTTGGTGCTCCAACGGTTAACGGGGCAACCGCAAAGTCCGTTTGTGTGTTGCAGCAAAACCCCCTTCTAACAGCCCCAAAACCCCTCTAAATCTCCGCCATGCTCTCGGTCGTTCGATCACGATCGCGTGGGCGAAAACCGCACCCTGTTTGGACTCTCCTAGCTCCCTCTGCCTATATATTTGCACCTCCCCCCGAAATATCGCAGACGAAACCCTAAATCTCCTCCCTCGCCGCGCCGGACATGTCCGCCCCTCCTCCGGACAGTTCAGCGCTGCCGCCCGCAGCCAGTGGCCGCCCGCCACGTGTCGCTCCGCCGTCCGCCGCCGCCGCAGCCCGCGGAGCCCAGGGAGGGCCCGCGCGAGCCCGCACCCCCGCCGCCGTCTGCCTCCCGGCCCGAGCGCCCCGCCGCCTTCGCCTCCTCCGCCGCGGTCGCCCGCCGCCGTGCCCCGGCCTCGCCGGAGCGCCGGCGCCCTGCCCCGCCGCTGCCCGTCGTGCCTCCTGTCCGCTCCGGCACCGCCGGCGCCGCCCCGGTGCGCCTCGCCGCCGCCGCCCCTCGCCTCGACTCCGGCCGGCCCCGACCCCCCCCTCGCCGGCCTCTCCTTCCTCTCCGCTCCGGCAGCCCGCGCCGGTGACCCCCGAGCCCGATCTAGAACTGCGCCCGCGTTGACTTCGCCACCCCCCTCGAGGTCGATTTTTGCCTAAGTCCTGAAAATTTTGCAGTATATGCCCATGTTCTCTGCATCATAACTCCATGCATGCTGCTCCGTTCCGTGCGTGTAATATGTCAAAATGTTCATCTTGTGATGCTCTACATTTTTTTCCATTGCGCCATGTTTATTTGAGTCCATATTGATGCCCAAATCATCGTTGCAAGAGTGCTAGTTGCTGTTATCTGCTGTTACTTATCAGAACTTGATGATTTGTTATTTTTGTTGCATTTAATATGTGCATCTTATGAGTATGAGCTCTACATGTGTTTTGATATATGACATGCCATCTTTCCAAGGGTGTATGCCATGTATTTGTTTGATCTCCGTGGTGACTAGCAGAAGCATGCAAACTAGACTCCGTAATGTTTCTGATTTCAGGGACTTAGGGATTTCTCTAAGTCCTTGTCTGCTGTTATTTTGTTGCCATGTAAACTTGATGCTACAGAGAGATCCATGCATCTTTCGGAGATGTTCAATAAGTATGTTTTGTAGATATTGTTGTAGTAGATCCATTTGTGCCCTTGTTTGCAATTATGGAGTGCCATAGTATGACTTAATCTTGCTCTACTTTTGCTATAAAATATTTCTGGCAGATTGTTTACGTGTTATTCAATTTTGCCAAGCTTGTTGTAGTTGATCCATACATGCTTTGTATTTGCTCTTGCCATGGATAGCTTCATAAACATGCCTTCTTGCTGTAGATATTCTTGTTTTGTCATACATTTCTTTGTGGTGAGTGCATCAAGCTCACCAAGATGCCTTCATATTATTGTTTCTGCCATGCTCTGTTTTCTGCTAAGTCTGAAACCTGATAACGAAACTTGCTATGTTTACATGGGTGCCATCATATCTTCTGTGCCTTTTTGGCTCATGTTCAGTAAGGGACATTTGTTATATGATTTGATTAGATCCATGCCATGTCTTTGTTTGCTATGATCTATTTCTGTAGCATGTTGATTGATAGCTCTAAACATTGCTACCTGATGCTATTTCTGCCATGTCCAGTAATTCTGCCAAGTCTGTGAACCTGTTATTATTTGCAATCTTGCCATGTCCTTTTGAGCATGTTCTAGTGATTTCTGGAGATAGCTCAGTGTTCATGTTTTGTCATGCTTTACCTGTAAATCATGTCCATGCCTTTTGTTTTCATGTTGAGCTGCTGTAGCATATTGTTTTGATGATTTATATATGCCTAGTTGCTGTTTTGGGCAGATTGATGCTATGACTTGTTTGGAGTGTATGTGTCGCACCGTTGCTCCGTTTCGAGCATGCTCTATATGAAACTTGCTTAGATTTGCATGTAGTTTCATATTATCATGTTGCATCCTTGTTTTGAGGTGTTTGCTTGATGTTTGTATGTATTTTGCACCAATGCCATGTTTACCTTGTTTTGCTCATATCTTCTAGGCCATAGCTCCGAATCTAATGAACTTTATATGTAACTTGACTAGAATTTCGTGTAGATCATCATGGTGCTCTTTAACTTGCTATTTAATAACTTAAACTTAATGCTTGCTCAGTTCTGGACCAATTTCGAAATTTGCATATGAGGACTTACCGGAATTGTTATATGTTGTTTCCGGCCTCATTTAAACTTGCCTTGATGTGTCGTTCTTGTATGCATCATCTCTCGTCATGAGTAGCTTCATATAGCCTTGTCATGCATCATACTTGGTTGAGCATCATGCCTTGTTTATGTGTGGTGTGTTTACCATGTTGTGTGCTTCTTCTCGATAGTTCCCGTGCCGTTGCGATCGTGAGGATTCGTTCGTCTTCGTGGCTTCATCTTCTTCATGGATTCGTTCTTTTTCCTACCGGGATTTCAGGCAAGATGACCGTCACCTTGGATCTCATTACTATCATTGCTATGCTAGTTGCTTCGTTCTATCGCTATGCTGCGCTACCTATTTACTTGCCTTTCAAGCCTCCCAAATTGCCATGAACCTCTAACCTTTATCACCCTTCCTAGCAAACCGTTGTTTGGCTATGTTACCGCTTTGCTCAGCCCCTCTTATAGCGTTGCTAGTTGCAGGTGAAGATGAAGATTGCTCCATGTTGGATTATGTTTATGTTGGGATATCACAATATCTCTTATATTATTAATGCATCTATATATTTGGTAAAGGGTGGAAGGCTCGGCCTTATGCCTGGTGTTTTGTTCCACTCTTGCCGCCCTAGTTTCCGTCATACCGGTGTTATGTTCCTTGATTTTGCGTCCCTTACGCGGTTGGGTGATTTATGGGACCCCCTTGACAGTTCGCTTTGAATAGAACTCTTCCAGCAAGGCCCAACCTTGGTTTTACATTTGCCTCACCTAGCCTTTTTTTCTCTTGGGAGTCGCGCATCCCAAGGGTCATCTTTATTTTACCCCCCCGGGCCAGTGCTTGTCTAAGTGCTGGTCCAAACCGAGCGATGTCCGGCGCCCCTGGGCAACCGGGGTCTATGCCAACCCGACGTCTTGCTCATCCGGTGTGTCCTGAGAACGAGATACGTGCCATTCCTATCGGGATTGTCGACACATCGGGCGGCTTTGCTGGTTTTGTTTTACCATTGTAGAAATGTCTTGTAACCGGGATTCCGAGACTGATCGGGTCTTCCCGGGAGAAGGAATATCCTTCGTTGACCGTGAGAGCTTGTAATGGGCTAAGTTGGGACATCCCTGCAGGGTATAAACTTTCGAGAGCCGTGCCCGCGGTTATGTGGGAGATGGGAATTTGTTAATATCCGGTTGTAGAGAACTTGACACTTGACCTTAATTAAAACGCATCAACCGCGTGTGTAGCCGTGATGGTCTCTTCTCGGCGGAGTCCGGGAAGTGAACACGGTTTTTGGGTTATGTTTGACGTAAGTAGGAGTTCAGGATCACTTCTTGATCATGGCTAGTTCACGACCGTTCCTTTGCTTCTCTTCTCGCTCTTATTTGCGTAAGTTAGCCACCATACATGCTTAGTCACTGCTGCAACCTCACCACTTATCCTTTCCATACCCATTAAGCTTTGCTAGTCTTGATACCCATGGTAATGGGATTGTTGAGTCCTTGTGGCTCACAGATTACTACAACAACAGTTGCAGGTACAGGTTTTGCGATGATCATGACGCGAGAGCGATGTTATTTGTTTGGAGTTCTTCTTCTGCTTCTTCTTCGTTCAGGGGATAGGTTCCAGGTCGGCAGCCTGGGCTAACAGGGTGGATGTCGTTTGAGTTTCGGTTTATGATTCATCCGTAGTCGGATGTTGATCTTATGTATGATGTATTGTTGTATTCTTGCGGTATTTGTATGCCTTGTATGTATCCCCATATATTATGTTATGTTGATGTAATGATATCCACCTTGCAAAAGCGTTTCAATATGCGGGTCTATCCTTGGTGGGACCTCCGAGTTCCTTTAGGATAGGGTCGCATCTTGGGCGTGACAAAAGCAACTTGTTGGAAGTAATACATTTTGATGTGTGTAGTCCAATGAGTGCTGAGGCACGCAGTGGATATCGTTATGTTCTTACTTCACAGATGATTTGAGTAGATGCTGAGTATATTTACTTGATGAAACACAAGTCTGAATTATTGAAAGGTTCAAGTAATTTCAGAGTGAAGTTGAAGATCATCGTGACAAGAGGATAAAATGTCTGTGATATGATCATAGAGATGAGTATCTGAGTTACGAGTTTGGCACACAATTAAGACATTATGGAAATTGTTTCATAACTAATACCGCCTGGAACACCATAGTGTGATGGTGTGTCCAAACATCATAACTGCACCCTATTGGATATGGTGCATACCATGATGTCTCTTATCAAATTACACTATCGTTTATGGGTTAGGCATTAGAGACAACCGCATTCACTTTAAATAGGGCACCACGCAATTCCGTTGAGACGACACCATATGGTTTAGAGAAACCTAAGTTGTCGTTTCTTAAAAGTTTGGGGCTGCGACGCTTATGTGAAAAAGTTTCAGGCTGATAAGCTCGAACCCAAAGCGGATAAATGCATCTTCATAGAATACCCAAAACAGTTGGGTATACCTCCTATTTCAGATCTGGAAGCAAAAGTGATTGTTTCTAGAAATGGGTCCTTTCTCGAGGAAAAGTTTCTCTCGAAAGAATTGAGTGGGAGGATGGTGGAGACTTGATGAGGTTACTGAACCGTCACTTCAACTAGTGTGTAGCAGGGCACACGAAGTTGTTCCTGTGGCACCTACACCAATTGAAGTGGAAGCTTATGATAGTGATCATGAAACTTCGGATCAAGTCACTACCAAACCTCGTAGGTCGACAAGGATGCGTACTACTTCGGAGTGGTACGTAATCCTGTCTTGAAAGTCATGTTGCTAGACAACAATGAACCTACGAGCTATGGAGAAGCGATGGTGGGCCCAGATTCCGACGAATGGCTCGAGGCCATAAAATCCGAGAGAGGATCCATGTATAAAAACAAAGTATAGACTTTGGAAGAACTACTTGATGGTCGTAAGGCTGTTGGGTGCAGATGGATTTTAAAAGGAAGACGTACAATGATGGTAAGTGTCACCATTAAGAAAGCTCGACTTGTCGTTAAGATGTTTTCCGACAAGTTCAAGGAGTTGACTACGATGAGTTTTTCTCACTCGTAGCGATGCTAAGAGTCTGTTGGAATTATATTAGCAGTTACTGCATTATTTATGAAATCTTGCGGATAGGATGTCAAAAAACATTGTTTCCTCGACGATTTTCTTGAGGAAAGGTTGTATGTGATACAACTAGAAGGTTTTGTCAATCCTGAAAGATGCTAACAAGTATGCGAAGCTCCAGCAATCCTTCTAAGGACTGGAGTAAGCATCTCGGAGTTGGAATGTACGCTTTGATGAGATGATCAAAGATTTTGGGTTTATACAAAGTTTATGAGAAACTTGTAATTCCAAAGAAGTGAGTGGGAGCACTATAGATTTTTTGATGAGTATATGTTGTTAACATATTCTTGATCAGAAATGATGTAGAATTTCTGGAAAGCATAAAGGGTTATTTGAAAAGTGTTTTTCAATGGAAAACCTGGATTAAGCTACTTGAACATTGAGCATCAAGATCTATAAGGATAGATCAAAAACGCTTAATAGTACTTTCAAATGAATACATACCGCGACAAGATTTTGAGGGAGTTCAAAATAGATCAGCAAAGAAGGAGTTCTTAGCTGTGTTACAAGGTGTGAGTATTGAGTAAGACTCGAGAACTGACCACGGCAGAAGAGAGAGAAAGGACGAAGGTCGTCCCCTATGCTTTGGACGTAGGCTCTACAGTATGCTATGCTGTGTACCGCACCTGAAGTGTGCCTTGCCATGAGTCAGTCAAGGGGTACAAGAGTGATCCAGGAATGGATCACATGACAGCGGTCGAACTTATCCTTAGTAACTAGTGGACTAAGGAATTTTCTCGATTATGGAGGTGGTAAAAGAGTTCGTCGTAAAGTGTTACGTCGATGCAAACATTGACACTAATCCGGATGACTCTGAGTAGTAAACCGGATTCGTATAGTAGAGCAGTTATTTGGAATAGCTCCAAGTAGCGCGTGGTAGCTGCATCTACAAGATGACATAGAGATTTGTAAAGCACACACGGATCTGAAAGGTTCAGACCCGTTGACTAATAACCTCTCTCACAAAGCGAGATATGAACAAACCCCAAGGGTGTTGGATTCATTACAATCACATAGTAATGTGAACTAGATTATTGACTCTAGTGCAAGTGGGAGACTGTTGGAAATATGCCCTAGAGGCAATAATAAAATGGTTATTATTGTATTTCCTTGTTCATGATAGTTGTCTATTGTTCAAGCTATAATTGTATTAACTGGAAACCGTAATACATGTGTGAATACATAGACCACAACATGTCCCTAGTAAGCCTCTAGTTGACTAGCTCGTTGATCAATAGATGGTTATGGTTTCCTGACCATGGACATTGGATGTCATTGATAACGGGATCACATCATTAGGAGAATGATGTGATGGACAAGACCCAATCCTAAGGATAGCACAAGATCGTGTAGTTCGTTTGCTAGAGCTTTTCTAATGTCAAGTATCATTTCCTTGGACCATGAGATTGTGCAACTCCCGGATACTGTAGGAGTGCTTTGGGTGTATCAAACGTCACAACGTAACTGGGTGGCTATAAAGGTGCACTACAGGTATCTCCGAAAGTGTCTGTTGGGTTGGCACGAATCGAGACTGGGATTTGTCACTCCGTATGACGGAGAGGTATCTCTGGGCCCACTCGGTAATGCATCATCATAATGAGCTCAATGTGACTAAGGAGTTAGTCACGGGATCATGTGTTACGAAACGAGTAAAGAGACTTGCCGGTAACGAGATTGAACGAGGTATGGGGATACCGACGATCGAATCCCGAGAAAGTAACATACCGATGGACAAAGGGAATTGAATAGGGGATTGATTAAAGCCCCGACATCGTGGTTCATCCGATGAGATCATCGTGGAACATGTGGGAACCAATATGGGTATCCAGATCCCGCTATTGGTTATTGGCCGGAGAGGTGTCTCGGTCATGTCTGCATGGTTCCCGAACCCGTAGGGTCTACACACTTAAGGTTCGGTGACGCTAGAGTTGTTATGGGAAATAGTATGTGGTTACCGAAGGTTGTTCGGACTCCCGGATGAGATCCCGGACATCATGAGAAGTTCCGGAATGGTCCGGCGGTGAAGATCGATATATTGGACGAAGGGTATTGGAGTCCGGAGGTGTTCCGGGGGTACCAGGCTATGGCAAGCATGACCGAAAGGTGTTTCGGGAGCCCCGGCAAGTGTTGGAGGGCCTCATGGGCCAAAGGGGAAGGGGCAAACCAGCCCACTAAGGGGTGGTGCGCCCCCCACACCCTTTCCCACGTTACTTGGGGAGGTGGGGCGCCTCCACCTGGCTTGGGAGGCAAGCCTCCACCTGCTTGGCTTGGGGGGCAAGTCTCCCTAGGATTTTCCTTAGGGAGATCCAATCTGCTTGGCCGCCGCCCCCTAGGAGAAACCCTAGGGCGCCTCCCCCTCTCCCCTTGCCCCTATATATAGTGGAGGGTGGGAGGGCAGCCGCACCTCTTCCCTGGCGCAGCCTTCCCTCCTCATACACCTCCTCCTCCTCCGTAGTGCTTAGCGAAGCTCTGCCGGAGAACCACGGGCTCCATTGCCACCACACCGTCGTGCTGTTGGAGTTCTCCCTCAACTTCTCCTCTCCCCTTGCTGGATCAAGAAGGAGGAGACGTCCCCGGGCTGTACGTGTGTTGAACGCGGAGGCGCCGTCCGTTCGGCGCTAGATCGGATATTCCGCGATTTGAATCGCCGCGAGTACGACTCCATCAACCGCGTTCTTGTAACGCTTCCGCTTAGCGATCTTCAAGGGTATGAAGATGCACTCCCTCTCTCTCGTTGCTAGCATCTCCTAGATTGATCTTGGTGACACGTAGGAAAATTTTGAATTATTGCTACGTTCCCCAACAGGGTACCCCTTGCAGGAGCCCCTGAAGGGTCATTTTTGGTAGACACGGCCACCGCCACGTGTTGCGTGTTGGGCGCTCCCTCGGCATTATATATTTTTATTTTTTTGTACGCATTTTCGGGGTTTAGATGAGTTTTTTTTGCTTTTTTGGTTTTGTCCTGTTTTTCCTATGTTTTGAACAAAAAACGATTTTTTATGTTAAAAACTCAATTTTTTTTTCCTTCCTGAGAGGCATAATTTTTCTTTTCATGGAGGCATAGGTTTGCTTCCGCGAGAGACATAACTATGCCACACAGAAAGAGGAAAAATATGTTTTGTTTTCATGAGAGGCATAGATTTGCTTACATGGAGGCATGGATTTGCTTCCGCGAAAGGCACTGTGCCTCTCGAAAAGGGGAAAACATGTGTTTTCTTAATTACGTGAGAGAAGCAGATTTGCTTCACGTGGAGGTATAGATTTGTTTTCGCGAGAAGCATAATTGTGCCTCTCGAAAAGGAAAAGGGGGGATCGTGGTTCCGGCTTGTGTTTTTCTTCTTCTTGATTTTTTCGTGAAAAAAAGTTCGTTTAAACCTATTAACATGGGATCTAGTTTCGAAAATCTTGACACGATAAATGCAACGGTGAAAACGGTCCGCGGTTTGCACGTACGATTTAAGAGATAAAACATTTTGAATAAAAGAATCCACGAAACAAGTGAAAACTCCCGGGTTGTGACAGCTGGCACATATACAGTGCAACACTTGTTGGTAAAGTGGGAGTGACTTTTAAAAGGATACCTCTTAATTAGTGATTTGGCCCTAAACTTGGGCAAATCCTATGCGGCGCCCTAAGCCGGTACAGGGCGCATACACCTCGTCCCCGATGGGCTAACCCATTTTCATTTTTCCCTAAACTGCTGCAAAAACACGACCTGAGATGGGATTCGAACCCATGCCACGACGGTTCATCATAACACGTGATAACCAACCCAACCACTTTCACTTTATGTGATTAGGTACATCTTCTTTCCTTTTTTATTCTTTCCTTTTTAAGCTCGCAAGTTTTTCTTCAAAATTGATGAATTGTTTTTCAATTTTATGAACCTTTTTTCAAATTCGTGAGCTTTTTCCAAAATTGATGATTTTTAAAAAAAATCGATGCACCTTTTCAAAATTGATGAACTTTTTTCAAAATCGATGAACTTATTCTCAAAATTGAGGAACTTTATTCAAAATGGATGAAAATTTTAAATCTGGTGAACCTTTTTTTTCAAATTCGATGAACTTTTTTGAGAATTGATGAACTTGTTTTTCTAATTGATGAACTTTTTCAAAATCTATGAACCTTTTTTTTGAATTCATTATTTTTTTGAGGTTTATGGACTTTATTTCAAATTTCACGAACATTTTTTAATTCACAAAGTTTTTAGATTTTTTGCTGGATTTTTTTCAACGGTTATTGGTCAACTAGCGAACAGTTGCCCGGTCAACCGAGATCGAGCGAATGAGGCGACCTGGGCCAGCTAAGTTTGCGGGCGCGTGGGCGCTAGAACGTGTAACCGACGCTAAAAGCGCCCGTTAGGAGCTCCCCTAAACCAATATAATATCAAAATTAGCAAACCAACAATTAGGCCTCATCTTACCCTAAAAATGATAGTTGGGCCTCATCTTGCAGTTTCTAGAAAGAATTACTGGCCTGGATAATAGGGCAAGCCCTATTTGGCACTGCAGGCGCTGGTTACTACTGTTTCTGCAAACTGGCGCTTGCAGGCGCGTTAGCTGGGCCGACCCATCTAGGGTTTTCTTTTTCTGTGCTTAATCTCGCAAAAACAAAGCACGCTGGTAATTATTCGAACCGGCGACCCCCCTAACAAAGTTAGTCTGGAGAAACCACAGCGGCATCCCAGCGGGATCTGTTAAAAATGAACTTTCTCCTTCTTTTAGTCTTTCTTTTCCCTTTTTGTTTTTTCCTTTTCTGTTTTCTGTTTTTTATATTGGTTTGTTGAATTGTTTGCAAATACATGAACTTTTCCTTTAAATCGTTGATTATTTTTGTAAATTCGATGAATTGTTTTTCAAACTGATGAACTTTTTTCAAATTGATGATTTTTTTTTCAAATTCGATGAACTCTTTTTAATTTGATGATTTTTTTACAAATTTTATGAACTTTTGTCAAATTTGTTGATTTTTTTTCAAAAACCATTATTTTATTTCAAATTCGATGACCATTTTTTAAAATTGCTGAACTTTATCATATTTGATGAACATTTCTCAAATTTGATGAATGTTTTTCAAATTTGATGATTTTTCTTTTCAAAATCTATGAATGTTTTTCAAATTTGATGAACATTTTGTCAAGATGGATGAACATTTTTTTAAAAATCAATGAACTTTTTTCAGGTTGGTGAACTTTTCTTCCAAAATGAAGATTTTTTTTCAAAATCATGATTATTTTCCAAATAATTCAAAAAAAATTAACCGCTACAATAGATGAATCGTTATGTGCAATAAAATAGCGGTGCAGCATTGTTATTATGCACTTGCCGCTGTTACTACAAGTGTCAAGTATCTCGACTGGTTGGTGGCACTTGTACGTGTAGAGAGGAATATTTTCGCGGTTTTTATTTTTTGCGAGCTTTTGCGTTCACTGCTCTGCGCGTTTTGTGGGGCGGCCCACTCGTGTCGTCTTCAAGCCCCAGGACCGTGAACGGGCGCTTGCAGCGCTTTATAGGAGCTCCTGGATCATAGTCCGTGACACTCCTATCTCTCGCCGGCAGCACTGCCTGAACAACGACTCCGCTCCGGTTGCCGCCATCCCATCGTCGCCGCAGCCGACCCCGATTCTGCAACGCGGCCGCCATTTTCGATACCATAAGTTCACGGATTTTTACTAATTGTTTCAGATTGATGCTTTTGATGTCCATAGGCTTTGGCTTGTTTTCCGGTCGTATGTACTCGATGCATGCTGCCGTTCTCATAGCTCTAACTTGCCTCCGCACTACAGTTGCAATCTGTCTTATTAGTGACTAGTGACCTAACTCTTTACAGTTAAAATCTGAGCAACTGAGTAGCATGGGACATTGAAAGATACTACGAAGCAGTGCCGGAAGGAAGGTCCATTTGTTTTATTAGGTCGGTTGCACTCTTGATGGTACTCATTTGTTAACTGCAGGCCATGCTCCATAGCAGTGCATCATCTTGAAAATAGCCTATCTTAAACTCATTGTATGTGTAATTATGCAAACATAAAGAACTGCATTGATTTTGTCTAAAAGTGACATGAAACACAAACATACTGACATAACTATTCTGTCGACTAGCAGTAATGTCTTTTCACTTCCTCTGCTGAAACTATAGTTTGTTCATAAAAAAAGTACTACTAGTTTTGTTTTCTGGTATTTCGAGTTCATTAAATTAGTCTTCTCGCGGCAAGTGAGGCTAGACTGTAAAGTGCTCTTGAAATATCAGCATCGTCCAAACATTATTGACAGAATTCAGGCGATAATCTGTAAATAAAGAAAAGAAGCGCATAGGTGTGTACTTGAACCTTTTTCAGGGTTTTGCTTTTATTTAAACAAATTGCATTCAGTAGGTAGGCAACATGTATATACAAAGAGGCACACCAACTTCTAATAGCCGAGACTTGGCATATTTCCATGGATATTGTGAAAGTTGTTACCGGCAATATATAATTATCACTCTAGAGTTTGCTACTTGGAATCTAATGCAACAATATTTTGTGACGTTGACTAGAAATGCTTACTACTATGCATGCTAGAATGGTGCATCTGCAAACCTTTTCGTATCACAGCTGAAGTCTTAGGTTTAATTCTCCGAACAGATATGGCTTGACCACGGCACATGATTGATCTGCGAAAACTTCATGTGAGCAGGGCACTTTAGTATTTGCCAGTCTATTTTTGGTACATGATAACGATTTTCGTCTTTGCTGGCTATTTTTGGTTACATTGTTGTTACTCAAAATGAAGTTCAATCGTTTTTTCTTTATTCTTCTTTGTATGCAAGACTTGACTGTAGCTTCTGCATGTATAATTTATATTGCTTGTTATTTGACACACAAGATGTACGAACCCTTGTATCTGTGCTACCACTAGTGCAGAACCGGGGTTCTACAACTGACACTAAAGAGTGGAGACTAAAGCCCCCCCCCCCCCCCCCCCCACTACCGGTTCGGCACGAATCGGCGCTAAAGTACCACCACGTGGCACGAGCCAGGCCCGGGTGCTGGTAGACCATTAGTACCGATTGGTAGCACCAACCGGTACTAAATGTTTGGGGGGTTTTAGTTTTATTTTTTATTTTTCCATTAATTTTGTGTTTTCCATTTAATTCTTTTTTGTTTGCTGGTATTTTACGATACTACATATTGTACACGTTATGCATATATATAAATAGATTTTCTCGTAGAACCGATTATATATATATATATATATATATAATCGATATATATAATCGAATGTCTCACAACCACCATTAATTATTCACACATACACATGTATATATATATATACAATTTCTCCTACATGTTGCCTTGGTGCCTTCGGCGCACGATGAAAAGTGGTTCATGGGGCGGTAGCGGGTAATAGTATTCTCCTTTGGGATCTATGACCTGGTCGAGCAAAAATCCCGCTATTTCCTCTTGAAGTGCTAGTATGCGCTCCGTTGGTAGGAGCTGCTCCCGCACCTCTCTGAACTGTTAAGAAGGAGATCAATATGCATGTGTATTAGTTGTGTGAATAGATATCGATAATGGTGTAAAAATTTGTGAATAGTTTCTGATAAACGTACCCAGTCCTGTCTATCAGATCTGCTCCTTTCGGACGCCATCATGCGAATGTTCTCGCAAACGTAGATTGCACACAGATCAGTCCCCGGCGCCTGCTTCAGGGCCTTTACGAGAATTGAATTTAATCAGGTAATAATTAATCAAGCATGATAATTAATTAATGGTATTGAAACAAGAATTAAAGAGATGGTAGCTAGCTAGCTAGTGCTACTTAATTACTTACCTTGGGTCGATACCAAAATAGCTTTTCTCGCCATTTTCCTGGAGTCATCTGATGCCTCTTCTTCAGCTTCTTCCCGCATTGTCGGCTCAGCTTCTTCCCCCATTGTTGTATCATCGTATTCAGGGAACCCATGGCCAGGATAGCTGTCGTCGTCCTCTTCTTCTTCATTGTCTTCCATCATAATCCCTCTTTCTTTGTGCTTGGTCCAAACATTATAGTGGGGCATGAAACCGGACTTAAACAGGTGGACGTGAATGGTTCTTGACGTAGAGTAATTGTGATCATTCTTACAGACAGCACATGGACAAGGCATAAAACCATCCGCCCGCTTGTTTGCCTCAGCTGCAAGCAGAAAAGTTTGCACGCCATTAATGAACTCGGGAGAGCATCGGTCATCGTACATCCATTGTGAAAGATCGTGGATGTCGCCTAGAGGGGGGGGGGTGAATAGGCGCTTTAAAATAATAACGGTTTAGGCTTGAACAAATGCGGAATAAACCTACCGGTTAATTTGTCAAGCACAAACCTACAACAACTAGGCTCACCTATGTGCACCAACAACTTATGCTAAGCAAGATAAATAACTAGGTGATAGCAAGATATATGACAAGAAACAATATGACTATCACAAAGTAAAGTGCATAAGTAAAGGGCTCGGGTAAGAGATAACTGTTGGGGAACGTAGCAATAATTCAAAAATTTCCTACGTGTCACCAAGATCAATCTAGGAGATGCTATCAACGAGAGAGAGGGAGTGCATCTTCATACCCTTGAAGATCGCTAAGCGGAAGCGTTACAAGAACGCGGTTGATGGAGTCGTACTCGCGGCGATTCAAATCGTGGAAGATCAGATCTAGCGCCGAACGGACGGCGCCTCCGCGTTCAACACACGTACAGCCGGGGATGTCTCCTCCTTCTTGATCCAGCAAGGGGAGAGGAGAAGTTGAGGGAGAACTCCAGCAGCACGACGGCATGGTGGCAATGGAGCTCTTGGTTCTCCGGCAGAGCTTCGCTAAGCACTACGGAGGAGAAGGAGGAGGTGTATGAGGAGGGAGGGCTGCGCCAGGGAAGAGGTGCGGCTGCCGTCCCACCCCTCCACTATATATAGGGGCAAGGGGAGAGGGGGAGGCGCCCTAGGGTTTCCCCTAGGGGGCGGCGGCCAAGCAGATTGGATCCCCCTAGGGAAAATCCTAGGGAGACTTGCCCCCCCCCCAAGCCAATCAGGTGGAGGCTTGCCTCCCAAGTCAGGTGGAGGCGCCCCACCTCCCCAAGTAACGTGGAAAGGGTGTGGAGGGCGCACCACCCCTTAGTGGGCTGGTTTGCCCCTTCCCCTTTGGCCCATGAGGCCCTCCAACACTTGCTGGGGCTCCCGAAACACCTTTCGGTCATGCTGGCCATAGCCTGGTACCCCCGGAACACTTCCGGACTCCAATACCCTTCGTCCAATATATCGATCTTCACCGCCGGACCATTCCGGAACTCCTCGTGATGTCCGGGATCTCATCCGGGACTCCGAACAACCTTTGGTAACCACATACTATTTCCATAACAACTCTAGCGTCACCGAACCTTAAGTGTGTAGACCCTACGGGTTCGGGAACCATGCAGACATGACCGAGACACCTCTCCGGCCAATAACCAATAGCGGGATCTGGATACCCATATTGACTCCCACATGTTCCACGATGATCTCATCGGATGAACCACGATGTCGGGGATTCAATCAATTCCGTATACAATTCCCTTTGTCTATAGGTATGTTACTTGCCCGAGATTCGATCGTCGGTATCCCAATACCTCGTTCAATCTCGTTACCGGCAAGTCACTTTACTCGTTCTGTAACGCATGATCCCGTGGCTAACTCATTAGTCACATTGAGCTCATTATGATGATGCATTACCGAGTGGGCCCAGAGATACCTCTCCGTCATACGGAGTGACAAATCCCAGTCTCGATTCGTGCCAACCCAACAGACACTTTCGGAGATACCTGTAGTGCACCTTTATAGCCACTCAGTTACGTTGTGACGTTTGGTACACCCAAAACATTCCTACGGTATCCGGGAGTTGCACAATCTCATGGTCTAAGGAAATGATACTTGACATTAGAAAAGCTCTTAGCAAACGAACTACACGATCTTGTGCTATGCTTAGGATTGGGTCTTGTCCATCACATCATTCTCCTAATGATGTGATCCCGTTATCAATGACATCCAATGTCCATGGTCAGGAAACCATAACCATCTATTGATCAACGAGCTAGTCAACTAGAGGCTTACTAGGGACATGTTGTGGTCTATGTATTCACACATGTATTACGGTTTCCAGTTAATACAATTATAACATGAACAATAGACAATTATCATGAACAAGGAAATACAATAATAACCATTTTATTATTGCCTCTAGGGCATATTTCCAACAGTCTCCCACTTGCACTAGAGTCAATAATCTAGTTCACATCACCATGTGATTAACACTCAAAGTTCACATCGCCATGTGACTAAGGCTGTGTTTGGTTGAGCTGCGGATTCTGTAAAAGCTGCTGTGAGCTGTGAGTTGTGAAAAAGCTGCTGTGAACTTTCTGCTGTGGAAAAGCTGGAAGCCGTTTGGTTGAAACAACTGTGAAACTGTAGATTTGACTGTGAATGTTCTATGATGCCCCTTAGGCCATAGTGAAATATGTTAATTTCCTAGTTGACCGTAGAGCAGTGATACATATATGGTAGGCAATTGAACGTCCATTTTGCAAAGGAAAATTATGACAATTAAGATGACTCATAGGTAACACATATGCAATTTAACGATTATGGTTTGATGTTTCATATATCCAAACAGATAGATACACCATAATATTATTATGGAAGACGTGGAGCATAGAGAAAACACATATGGTTCACATGATGATGACCTTCATCGACATAACTAACTTATCTTGCCATGGCAAGACAAGCATCAGCTATCCTACTACGAATATTGTTCATGCTATCTTCGTTCTCCTCTTCTTCAACGGGATCCGCTTGTGTTGGTGCCACCTCCTTTCGTAGCACTGGAGGTACATACTCATCATCGGCATCACATTTATCAAAAACTTTGTCACTCAACTTGCTATCACGAATGAAATTATGCAATTCCATGCAAGGAATGATGATATGCTTCTGTGTACGAGGTGAGAAACTTGGGACCCCTTTCAAGATGCGCCATTTCTGCTTGAGTACCCCGAAAGCACGCTCAACAACATTTCGAAGGGATGAATGTGAAAAGTTAAACAACTCGTACTTCCCTTCAGGTGGACGATGACGGCGAAGACGAAATTCCGGCAGATGGTATGTACTCCCCTTAAAAGGAGCAAGGTATCCCGTTCGGTTTGGATACCCAGAGTCGACAAGATAGTATTTCCCTGAAAAAGAACACAAAGTTAGTGTCACACATAAGAATATAATTAATGATGACATCAGTTACTACATTATACCTTTGGGTGGTATAGGAAATGAAGGGAAGTGTGCTAATGCATGATTCAAGACCCTTGTATCATGTGCACAGCCCGGCCAACCCGCAACCACAAACGTAAACCTCATGTCAAAGTCACATACTGCAAGCACATTCTGAGATGTGAAACCATGTCGACATCTATGGTTAACCGCATCATCTGCAGGCACTGAAACTGGCACATGTGATCCATCTATGGCACCAATAGCGCCTTTGAAATGAGGCCAGAAACGCTCTTCCTTAATCTTTTCATGCTCATGCCTAAAAGTAGGATCTCTAGGTTTGATGTTATCTTTCGCTAATTTGCGAAACATAACAAAACTTCCTTAAACTTTGTATGAACTGTCCAAAGTGATCGTACAAAACGGTTCTCAGCTTGAGAAAATGATTGAGGGCCTCCAACAATCCATAAGAACATGGCCAGTGACTCAATTGATGAAACATTAGTGGTTGACATCAAACCATATGCAGAGACAAGCAAATCATGAAGTGCCATGAAAACATCATTGCCCATTCGAAACATTTTATAAAAGTATCTAGGTCGACCGTAACACTCCATGACCCATTGAAGTCCTGTTTGCTGAGGCACTCTGTATGTTTTGTTCAAGTATCGCTCAACATAGAGGTTACCTAGGTTACATGGTTTGTGAGAGGAGCGGATGATGCTTCAACACTTGAAGTTATCTTCTCCACTCCACTTTCTATTTTCTCGCATGTCTGCTTGTACAATCGTAAGAATGGACTCTTCTCTTCCTTCTCCTCATTTGCGTTAGAAGGTTGCTTGCGCTTCTTGCTTGGTTTTGGTTTCTTCGAAGATGCCAACTTCATTTCAGCACTACCATCGGGCTTCTTGAAAGGAACCGCATTATCATCACTTGATTCATCAGAAGATATATCTCCAGCACAAGAAGCACTAGCCCCAGTAACATGTACTTTGTCAAATATGATGTGCAAATCTTCAAGGTGCTTTGGTCCCCTTTTTTGAACTTCATATGATTGCATTTCTTTCCTGTACTCTCTTGGCATCTCTGAAATGGATTTTAATGTACAAGTGAGATAATGCAACCATATAGAACCATGCCAAATGAAAACAAAATGGCTAGTCCTACCTTGATATGTTCATCCCACCATTCTTTAGAGCAATCAACGGTTCTCTTCGCATCATCCCATCCAAGCCCAGTTGCTTCATTTTTCAACTCCATGAACCAAGTGTACTCATTTTTTATGGCATCCCACTTGTTTTTGAATTTATCCTTGGGATACTTCTTTCCCGTTCTAGCTTCCCATTTCTCCAAAACGTTTTCCCAACCCCTCTTGTTTAAATAACCTAATGGCCTATTCCCCTTTTCAATCTCTTCTCTCAATATTTCAATGAGTTTCTTGAGATGGGCATCATCCCACACCGCCTTCTCAGTCATACTTCAATAAAGCAATATGAGAAAAGCACGTATCAAGAATAATGCATTACATAATAGCAGCAAGTACTCAAATAGTATGTACAAGTAGCAAACATAATATCTATGTACAAGAAATTTTTGTGAATGTTGTTTGCTGTCTTTTTAGATGGCATGTCATGCAAGCTTATACATCACACAAAAAATAGGTATATCATGTTCAGCTTCTGTACATATCATGTATACAAGCAATTAAACATTACATAAATAAAATTGTGCAAAAAATTCAAAGGAAACCTAAACAGGGAGGGTGAGGAGGAAGGAGAGGGGGAGGGAGCAGGGAATTGCTGTAGATTTGACTATGAATTGTCTGGAATGATCCTATTTACATCCAATATACATCATCAATAGACAACAATATGACAAAGCAAAATAAATCCATCCTATTTCTACTTGTACAGGAGGTGGGAGGGGGATAGGGGAGTGGGAGGAAGGGGAGCAGCTACCTTTCAGAGTGGAGGTAGGAGCTCGCGTCGGGGCTGCGGGAGGCGTTGCTGGCGGCAGGGCGCGCGGAGGTGGAGGACGGAGCCCCTTGCTGGTCCGGTGGTCCTCGCGGGCTCTTGAGGCGGAGAGGTCCGGTGAGCAGTAGAGGAGGGAGGAGGTCGCGACGGGGAGGCGGCGCCAGCGGCTGGGCAGGCGGCGGTGGAGGGCCGGCGGCGGCTAGGAACCCTAGCTGCTGCTCGGGTCGATGGGGACTGGGAGAACGATGTGTTTGTTTTTACGAGGGGTGGCCTTCTGTGGTGCTGGATGACTCGCTCGGGAGGAATAGGCCCAATCGTTTTCCACTTACGAATGGCAAAGGTGGGTAAATACATTGAAACTCTCAGGGGACAGCTAAAAGTGCATTGCTGAAGTTGGGGGTTCACCTGCTTCGGAAAATACACTGCGGGGAAGCTGTAAAAGCAGATTCCGCTTCTCTGTTTTCCCCTTTGGTTAGCTTATAGCTTCCAAAAGCCAGAAGTTGGCTGTAGAAGTCCAACCAAACACAGCCTAATACCCAAGATTTTACTAGAGTCAATAATCTAGTTCACATCACCATGTGATTAACACTCAATGAGTTCTAGGGTTTGATCATGTTATGGTTACGAGAGAGGTTTTAGTCAACGAGTCTGCAACATTCAGATCCGTGTGTGCTTTACAAATCTCTATGTCATCTTGTAGATGCAGCTACCACGCGCTACTTGGAGCTGTTCCAAATAACTGCTCTACTATACGAATCCGGTTTACTACTCAGAGTCATCCGGATTAGTGTCAAAGTTTGCATCGTCATAACCCTTTACGACGAACTCTTTTACCACCTCCATAATCGAGAAAATTCCTTAGTCCACTAGTTACAAAGGATAAGTTCGACCGCTATCATGTGATCCATTCCTGGATCACTATTGTACCCCTTGACTAACTCATGGCAAGCCACACTTCAGGTGCGGTACACAGCATAGCATATTGTAGAGCCTACGTCTAAAGCATAGGGGACGACCTTCGTCCTCTCTCTCTCTTCTGCCGTGGTCAGGTCTTGAGTCTTACTCAATACTCACACCTTGTAACACAGCCAAGAACTCCTTCTTTGCTGATCGAACTCCTTCAAAATCTTGTCACGGTATGTATTCATTTGAAAGTACTATTAAGCGTTTTTGATCTATCCTTATAGATCTTGATGCTCAATGTTCAAGTAGCTTAATCCAGGTTTTCCATTGAAAAACACTTTTCAAATAACCCTGTATGCTTTCCAGAAATTCTACATCATTTCTGATCAACAATATGTTAACAACATATACTCATCAAAAATTCTATAGTGCTCCCACTCACTTCTTTGGAAATATAAGTTTCTCATAAACTTTGTATAAACCCAAAATCTTTGATCATCTCATCAAAGCATACATTCCATCTCCGAGATGCTTACTCCAGTCCTTAGAAGGATTGCTGGAGCTTTGCATAATTGTTTGCATATTTCAGGATTGAAAAAACCGTCTGGTTGTATCACATACAACCTTTCCTCAAGAAAATCGTCGAGGAAACAATGTTTTGACATCCTATCTGCAAGATTTCATAAATAATGCAGTAACTGCTAATATAATTCCAACAGACTCTTAGCATCGCTACGAGTGAGAAAGTCTCATCGTAGTCAACTCCTTGAACTTGTCGGAAAACATCTTAACGACAAGTCGAGCTTTCTTAATGGTGACACTTACCATCATTGTCCGTCTTCCTTTTAAAATCCATGTGTACCCAACAGCCTTACGACCATCAAGTAGTTCTTTCAAAGTCTATACTTTGTTTTCATACATGGATCCTCTTGGTTTTATGGCCTCAAGCCATTCGTCAGAATCTAGGCCCACCATCGCTTCTCCATAGCTCGTAGGTTCATTGTTGTCTAGCAACATGACTTCCAAGACAGGATTACGTACCACTCTAAAGTAGTACGCATCCTTGTCGTCCTATGAGGTTTGGTAGTGACTTGATCCGAAGTTTCATGATCACTATCATAAGCTTCCACTTCAATTGGTGTAGGTGCCACAGGAACAACTTCCTCTGCCCTGCTACACACTAGTTGAAGTCATGGTTCAATAACCTCATCAAGTCTCCACCATCCTCCCACTCAATTCTTTCAAGAGAAACTTTTCCTCGAGAAACGACCCGTTTCTAGAAACAATCACTTTTGCTTCCAGATCTGAAATAGGAGGTATACCCAACTGTTTTGGGTATTCTATGAAGATGCATTTATCCGCTTTGGGTTCAAGCTTATCAGCCTGAAACTTTTTCACATAAGCGTCGCAGCCCCAAACTTTTAAGAAACGACAGCTTAGGTTTCTCTAAACCATAGTTCATATGGTGTCGTCTCAACGGAATTGCGTGGTGCCCTATTTAAAGTGAATGCGGATGTCTCTAATGCCTAGCCCATAAACGATAGCGGTAATTCGATAAGAGACATCATGGTATGCACCATATCCAATAGGGTGTAGTTATGATGTTCGGACACACCATCACACTATGGTGTTCCAGGCGGTATTAATTGTGAAACACTTTCCACAATGTCTTAATTGTGTGCCAAACTCGTAACTCAGATATTCATCTCTATGATCATATCATAGACATTTTATCCTCTTGTCACGACGATCTTCAACTTCACTCTGAAATCACTTGAACCTTTCAATAATTCAGACTTGTGTTTCATCAAGTAAATACACTCAGCATCTACTCAAATCATCTGTGAAGTATGAACATAACGATATCCACTGCATGCCTCAGCACTCATTGGACTGCACACATCAAAATGTATTACTTCCAACAAGTTGCTTTCTTGTTCCATCTTACTGAAAACGAGGCCTTTCAGTCATCTTGCCCATGTGGTATGATTTGCATGTCTCAAGTGATTCAAAATCAAGTGAGTCCAAACGATCCATCTGCATGGAGTTTCTTCATGCATATATACCAATAGACATGGTTCGCATGTCTCAATCTTTTCAAAAACGAGTGAGTCCAAAGATCCATCTACATGGAGCTTCTTCATGCGTTTTATACCAATATGACTCAAATGGCAGTGCCACAAGTATGTGGTACTATCATTACTATTTTATATCTTTTGGCACGAACATGTGTATCACTACGATCGAGATTCATTTTAGGTGCAAGACCATTGAAGGTATTATTCAAATAAACAGAGTAACCATTATTCTCCTTAAATGAATTACCGTATTGCGATAAACATAATCCAATCATGTCTATGCTCAACGCAAACACCAAATAACAATTATTTAGGTTTAACACCAATCTCGATGGTAGAGGGAGCGTGCGATGTTTGATCACATCAACCTTGGAAACACTTCCAACACATATCGTCATCTCACCTTTAGTTAGTCTCCATTTATTCCATAGCTTTTATTTTGAGTTACCAACACTTAGCATCCGAACCGGTATCTAATACCCTGGTTCTACTAGGAGTACTAGTAAAGTACACATTAATATAATGTATATCCAATATACTTCTGTCGACCTTGCCTGACTTCTCATCTACTAAGTATCTAGGGTAGTTCTGCTTCAGTGACCGTTCCCCTCATTACAGAAGCACTTAGTCTCGGGTTTGGGTTCTACCTTGGGTTTCTTCACTAGAGCAGCAACTGATTTGCCGTTTCATGAAGTATCCCTTCTTGCCCTTGCCCTTCTTGAAACTAGTGGTTTTACCAACCATCAACAATTGATGCTCCTACTTGATTTCTACTTTCGCGGTGTCAAACATCGCGAATACCTCAAGGATCATCATATCTATCCCTGATATGTTATAGTTCATCACGAAGCTCTAGTAGCTTGGTGGCAGTGACTTTGGAGAACCATCACTATCTCATCTGGAAGACAACTCCCACTCGATTCAAGCGATTGTAGTACTCAGACAATCCGAGCACATGCTCAACGATTGAGCTTTTCTCCCTTAGTTTGTAGGCTTAAGAAACTTGTTAGAGGTCTCATACCTCTTGACG
Organism: Aegilops tauschii subsp. strangulata; assembly: GCF_002575655.3. Classification (NCBI taxonomy): domain Eukaryota; kingdom Viridiplantae; phylum Streptophyta; class Magnoliopsida; order Poales; family Poaceae; genus Aegilops; species Aegilops tauschii. The sequence continues at coordinate 49,535,977 of NC_053035.3, forward strand.
TGGGCACTAGTCTGAAATCCCAATTTCAATCTTTGGAACATCTCATATGTTCTGCGACGTTTCAAAAACGTCTTTGGCGCCTCAATTCTAAACCGTTAGCATTACGCACTGAACTATCGCGTAGTCATCAAAACGTGTATGTCAGATGTTCGCAACATCCACAAACCACGCTCGAGGTTCAGCACACCGAGCGGTGCATTAAGGACATAAGCCTTCTGTGCAGCAATGAGGACAATCCTCAGTTTACGGACCCAGTCCGCATAATTGCTACCATCAACTTTCAACTAAATTTTCTCTAGGAATATATCTTAGTAGAACTAAAGCGTAAGCTACGACATAATTTGCAAAGACCTTTTGACTATGTTCATGATAATTAAGTTCATCTGATTATTTAATGAACTTCCACTCAGATAGACATCCCTCTAGTCATCTAAGTGATACATGATCCGAGTCGACTAGGCCATGTCCGATCATCACGTGAGATGGACTAGTCATCATCGGTGAACATCTCCATGTTGATCGTATCTACTATACGACTCATGTTCGACCTTTCGGTCTCTTGTGTTCCGAGGCCATGTCTGTACATGCTAGGCTCGTCAAGTCAACCTAAGTGTTTCGCATGTGTAAATCTGGCTTACACCCGTTGTATGCGAACGTTAGAATCTATCACACCCGATCATCACGTGGTGCTTCGAAACAACGAACCTTCGCAACGGTGCACAGTTAGGGGGAACACATCTCTTGAAATTTTAGTGAGGGATCATGTTATTTATGCTACCGTCGTTCTAAGCAAATACGATGTAAACATGACAAACATCACATGCAAATCATAAAGTGACATGATATGGCCAATATCATCTTGCGCCTTTTGATCTCCATCTTCGAGGCGCGGCATGATCACCTTCGTCACCGGCATGACACCATAATCTCCATCATCATGATCTCCATCATCGTGTCTTCATGAAGTTGTCTCGCCAACTATTATTTCTACTACTATGGCTAATGGTTAGCAATAAAGTAAAGTAATTACATGGCGTTTTCATTGACACGCAGGTCATACAATAAATTAAGACAACTCCTATGGCTCCTGCCGGTTGTCATACTCATCGATATGCAAGTTGTGATTCCTATTACAAGAACATGATCAATCTCATACATCACATATATCATTCATCACATCCTTTTGGCCATATCACATCACATAGCATACCCTGCAAAAACAAGTTAGACGTCCTCTAATTGTTGTTGCATGTTTTACGTGGCTGCTATGGGTTTCTAGCAAGAACGTTTCTTACCTACGCAAAAGCCACAACGGTGATATGCCAATTGCTATTTACCCTTCATAAGGACCCTCTTCATCGAATCCGATCCGACTAAAGTGGGAGAGACAGACACCCGCTAGCGACCTTATGCATCAAGTGCATGTCAGTCGGTGGAACCTGTCTCACGTAAGAGTACGTGTAAGGTCGGTCCGGGCCGCTTCATCCCACAATGCCGCCGAATCAAGACAAGACTAGTAACGGTAAGCAAATTGAACAAATCATCGCCCACAACTACTTTGTGTTCTACTCGTGCATAGAATCTACGCATGGACCTAGTTCATGATGCCACTGTTGGGGAACGTAGCAATAATTCAAAATTTTCCTACGTGTCACCAAGATCAATCTAGGAGATGCTATCAACGAGAGAGAGGGAGTGCATCTTCATACCCTTGAAGATCGCTAAGCGGAAGCGTTACAAGAACGCGGTTGATGGAGTCGTACTCGCGGTGATTCCAATCGCGGAAGATCCGATCTAGCGCCGAACGGACGGCGCCTCCGCGTTCAACACACGTACAGCCCGGGGACGTCTCCTCCTTCTTGATCCAGCAAGGGGAGAGGAGAAGTTGAGGGAGAACTCCAGCAGCACGACGGCATGGTGGCAATGGAGCTCGTGGTTCTCCGGCAGAGCTTCGCTAAGCACTACGGAGGAGAAGGAGGAGGTGTATGAGGAGGGAGGGCTGCGCCAGGGAAGAGGTGCGGCTGCCCTCCCACCCCTCCACTATATATAGGGGCAAGGGGAGAGGGGGAGGCGCCCTAGGGTTTCCCCTAGGGGGCGGCGGCCAAGCAGATTGGATCTCCCTAGGGAAAATCCTAGGGAGACTTGCCCCCCAAGCCAAGCAGGTGGAGGCTTGCCTCCCAAGCCAGGTGGAGGCGCCCCACCTCCCCAAGTAACGTGGAAAGGGTGTGGGGGGCGCACCACCCCTTAGTGGGCTGGTTTTCCCCTTCCCCTTTGGCCCATGAGGCCCTCCAACACTTGCCGGGGCTCCCGAAACACCTTTCGGTCATGCTGGCCATAGCCTGGTACCCCCGGAACACTTCCGGACTCCAATACCCTTCGTCCAATATATCGATCTTCACCGCCGGACCATTCCGGAACTCCTCGTGATGTCCGGGATCTCATCCGGGACTCCGAACAACCTTCGGTAACCACATACTATTTCCCATAACAACTCTAGCATCACCGAACCTTAAGTGTGTAGACCCTACGGGTTCGGGAACCATGCAGACATGACCGAGACACCTCTCCGGCCAATAACCAATAGCGGGATCTGGATACCCATATTGGCTCCCACATGTTCCACGATGATCTCATCGGATGAACCACGATGTCGGGGATTCAATCAATCCCGTAAACAATTCCCTTTGTCTATCGGTATGTTACTTGCCCTAGATTCGATCGTCGGTATCCCAATACCTCGTTCAATCTCGTTACCGGCAAGTCATTTTACTCGTTCTGTAACGCATGATCCCGTGGCTAATTCATTAGTCACATTGAGCTCATTATGATGATGCATTACCGAGTGGGCCCAGAGATACCTCTCCGTCATACGGAGTGACAAATCCCAGTCTCGATTCGTGCCAACCCAACAGACACTTTCGGAGATACCTGTAGTGCACCTTTATAGCCACCCAGTTACGTTGTGACGTTTGGTACACCCAAAGCATTCCTACGGTATCCGGATAATTTCGTAACCATAACTTTCCCCCTTACTCCTCTTCTTAAAATCTCGGGACGAGATTTCTTGTAGTGGAGGAGAATTGTGACGCCCGGATAATTAGACTACGGTAATTCCTTGCTAATGATGCCACGTCACCTCTGTCACTGTAGTTAATCTCGGGTTAGTTCAAAACCGATTCAAATTTAAAATTGAATTAAAGTCAAACGGTAAAGATTTTCAAATATTAAAACTAAAATGTTGGGGTGTTGCCAAATAATGCATAGGTAATTATTGTGGAGAAACAACATTTTTATAAAAAGTTTAAATGCACTTAATGATTAAAACAGTAGGTAAAACTATTAAATAAATGCCTTTGATATTTTATAAAATCATAAACTATTTTATCTTGAGGTAAAACTTTTTAGGGTAGTGGGTTGTTTTGGAACACTAATTTGGAGCTATTGTCATATTTTACTAAACTAAGAATAAAGTGTAACTAAAATAAAACAGAAAAGGAAAAAGAATAAAAGAAAAGAAAACCAGAAAACAAAATAAAAGGAAGTAAAAGCCCCCTTGGCCAACCGGGCCAGACGGCCGGCCAGGCCTGCCCACACGGCCCACCCCACTCCCCCGGCCTACTTACCCCTCCCCCCGAAATCCTAGGCCTCACCCACTCTCTCCCCGATCCCCTTCTCCTCCCCATCTGGATCGGGCAACTGACCCCGAGCCCATCGCCCCACATCGCCGGCGCCCTTCCCACGCGCCCGTCGCCGTCGACTACCTCACCTCGCCGACCCCTCCACCGACGGACCCCCCCCCCTCGAGCATCGTAGCCGCCCTGGCTTCGCAGGACGCCGCACCGAGGACACTGCACCGCCTCGACGCCATTGTAGTCGCCATCGCCCCGCTCCACGCCGTCGCCCGGCCTCGTCGATGCCTCCCCGCCTCTCCCTCGCCGGCTCCAACACGCCATCGCCGCCCTCCTCTCCGTCGCCGGCGCTCCCCGTCCCCGTCGCCTGTGCGGCCTCGCCGGACATCCCCGAGCCCACTGCCGTTGCCCTACGACTGCCGGTGAGGCCCCGGCCTCTCCTTCACCCCCCCGTGCTCTCTGCTGCAGTTGCGTCCCACCGCGCTCGCGCCCCCCCTTGCCCCGCCGCTGGACTTGCTCCGGCCGCCACCGCGCGCCCGCGCGCGCCCGCGTTTGCCGCTGCGGCCCTCACCTCACACTGCTGCTAGTTTGTCTGCTGACGCGCTTACCCTCCACCGCGACCCTCCGCTCCCGCGTTGAGCTCTGGCAGCCCCCGAGCCGCGCTGCACCGCAGCGCTGCTGCTGCTGCTCACCACGGCCTCGCCCTGTCTGCGCCCCGACTCGCCTCCCGTCCTTGGCCTCGCGTGGCCGCGCCTGCCTACGCGCTGCCGCGCCCGTCGTCTCCCGCGGCCGGCCACCACCGCCGCTGCCTGCCGCCCGAGTACCGCCGGCACCAGCACCTCTGTGCGTGCGTGCACAGCCGCGGCCAGAGCCGGCTGTGTCACCGCCACATGGGGCCGGCCCTAATTAGTTTAGGGGCTAATTCCCCCTCTTAAAAAATGATGAAAACAAAACCCCCTTGAGTATGACTAGTGGGCCCCGCCCCAGAAAGTTTTTATAAAAAAAGAGGAATTAATAAAAATTAATAAATAAATAAAAATAAAAATAAAAATAAAAATAAAAATAAAAATAATTAATTAATTAAGTTAATTAACCCTGTTTAGATTAACCTAATTTAATTAATTAGTTTAATTAATAGTTAATTAATTAGTTAACCCTAATTACCCTAATCAGTCTATGACATGTGGGACCCACGTGTCAGATGACTGCTGACGTCAGCATGATGTCATGTTGATGTCATCGCAACACTGTTTTGGATAATGTTGAATTAAATAATTAATTAAAATTCAGAAAATGATTAAAACTTTAGAAAATCATATAAAATAAACTGTAGCTCAGATGAAAATACTTTCTACACGAAAGTTGCTCAGAACGACGAGACGAATCCGGATACGCAGCCCGTTCGTCCGCCACACATCCGTAGCATAGCAAACCTGTAACATTTCACCTCCGGTCCATCAGTCCAAAAACGCAAAACATCGGGAATACTTTCCCGGATGTTTCCCCCCTTCACCGGTATCACCTCATACCGCGTTAGAACACGTCTAACTCTGCCTGTTGTCCTGTTATGCACTTGCTTGCTATGTATTTACTGTTTCTCCCCCCTCTTCTCTTCGGTAGACCCCGTGACGATGCTGATGCCCCTGTGGTCGACTACGTCACCGACGACCCCTCTCTCTTGTCTGAGCAACCAGGTAAGCCCCCCCCTTGATCACCAGATATCGCCTATTCTTCTCTATACTGCTTGCATTAGAGTAGTGTAGCATGTTACTGCTTTCCGTTAATCCTATCCGATGCATAGCCTGTCATTGTTGCTACAATTGTTACCCTTACCTGCTATCCTACTGCTTAGTATAGGATGCTAGTGCTCCATCAGTGGCCCTACACTCTTGTCCGTCTGCCATGCTATATTATTGGGCCGTGATCACTTCGGGAGGTGATCACGGGTATATACTATATACATTATATACATGACACATGTGGTGACTAAAGTCGGGTCGGCTCGTTGAGTACCCGCAAGTGATTCTGATAAGGGGGCTGAAAGGACAGGTGGCTCCACCCCGGTAGAGGTGGGCCTGGGTTCCTGACGGCCCCCGACTGTTACTTTGTGGCGGAGCGACAGGGCAGGTTGAGGCCACCTAGGAGAGAGGTGGGCCTGGCCCTGGTCGGCGTTCGCAGTTACTTAACACGCTTAACGAGATCTTGGTATTTGATCTGAGTCTAGCCATTTGGTCTATACGCACTAACCATCTACGTGGGAGTAGTTATGGGTATCCCGACGTCGTGGTATCAGCCAAAACTCTTTTGACGTCAGCGACTGAGTGGCGCGCGCCGCATTGGACCGTAAGCTCGCGCTTGTATTAAGGGGGCTAGGTCTGCTTCCGGCCGCGTACGCAACGTGCAGGTGTGCATAGGGCGATGAGCCCAGGCCCCTGCGCGCATAGGTTTAGACCGGCGTGCTGACCTCTCTGTTGAGCCTAGGTGGGGCTGCGACGTGTTGATCTTATGAGGCCGGGCATGACCCAGAAAAGTGTGTCCGGCCAAATGGGATCGAGCGTGTTGGGTTATGTGGTGCACCCCTGCAGGGAAGTTTATCTATTCGAATAGCCGCGTCCCTCGGTAAAAGGACGACCCGGAGTTGTACCTTGACCTTATGACAACTAGAACTGGATACTTAATAAAACACACCCTTCCAAGTGCCAGATATAACTCGGTGATCGCTCTCTAATAGGGCGACGAGGAGGGGATCGCCGGGTAGGATTATGCTATACGATGCTACTTGGAGGACTTCAATCTACTCTCTTCTACATGCTGCAAGATGGAGGTTGCCAGAAGCGTAGTCTTCGACAGGATTAGCTATCCCCCTCTTATTCTGGCATTCTGTAGTACAGTCCACTGATATGGCCCTTTACACATATACCCATGCATATGTAGTGTAGCTCCTTGCTTGCGAGTACTTTGGATGAGTACTCACGGTTGCTTTTCTCCCTCTTTTCCCCTTTCTATACTTGGTTGTCGCAACCAGATGCTGGAGTCCAGGAGCTAGAGATCCCGAGGATGATTCTACATGGAGTTCGGCTTCGAGGAGTAGTTAGGAGGTCCCAGGCAGGAGGCCTTGCCTCTTCGATCGTTGCTACTTTAGTGCTAGCCTTCTTAAGGCAAACTTGTTTAACTTATGTCTGTACTCAGATATTGTTGCTTCCGCTGACTCGTCCGTGGTCGAGCACTTGTATTCGAGCCCTCGAGGCCCCTGGCTTGTATTATGATGCTTGTATGACTCATTTATGTTTTAGAGTTGTGTTGTGATATCTTCCCGTGAGTCCCTGATCTTGATCGTACACATTTGCGTGCATGATTAGTGTACGGTCATATCAGGGGCGTCACAAGTTGGTATCAGAGCCAACTGCCTGTAGGAATCCCCCTTCCACACGCCTTGGCCGAAGTCGAGTCTAGTCAGTGAAAACCGTTTTACTAACATGGCTGTGTGGCTTACGGGCCCACGTCGCCATTGGGTGGTCTTAGGCTCTTTTACTCCTTGTCTATACTCTGGGACTCTGATCTCTTTTCTACTCGGGTTAAATGAATTTTGCTAAATCTAACATTAGGATCTCGTTATCACTTTCACCCGGAGAGCCCCTGATCACTGATGATCGTCTGCTGCCCGTGAAGACCCTGAAGATACTCTCCGCTGATAACACGAGAACTTGTGTTCATCGCTTTTGCAATTCCCTTTCATCGATAAACTCCTATGGATAACCACGTATACTCGCCATTCATACAATATTTCCCAGTTGATCTTGTTATTACAAGATACCCCGAAATTCTCTCTGTTGTTCCGAGAATCCTTTGAGCTTACTGCCTTGCTGTTCCTTGTCACCTGAATACCCCTACGGATAATTCTCGCACTTACCGAGTATCCGGTCATCCCCAGTTGATTCAAGTATTCCACAATAGTCTTCAAAATACTATTCGATCTTCCGAAAATCCTCAGGAGCCTATTGCTCTTGAAATTCTTGTTTGCTTGCATTATGGTTAATCCCATAAGTCTCGTAATCTTATTGGCATCTCTTGTCATTATCATTTTGAGTCCGTTGATTCAATTTGTTGCGAATGCTCGCAATCCTCAATCATATCCTAGAATTCATTCTTCCAGCTTAGACGTCATTTTAAACGTGAGCTGGATCTCGACCAATCAAATTTGCCATCGATTGTACCCGTAAGTTTACTCGACTTATCCATCCCTAATCAGAGCATTGCTTCTGATCCCTTGTCTTGGAATTCATAATTCCTTTGCATTTGAGCTTTTGAGTTAGTCAGTTGTTTCTATAATCTGATCTCCTTGCATTCTTTCTTCCTCTGGTTGAGTACTGATGCTCACATCAGATCCCTTGTGGACCATCAGACCCTTTTGTCGGATTTTATCCGACAATGTCCTCCATATTAAATAAGCTTGTGAGATTTTCCTCGGATACATGATGCCTTTGGTAAATTGTATCCTCTGCTTTGTGAACCATGCTCTACTTTCGAGCTTGTATTATTTACTCCGAAGTTTGTGGTATATGTTCCTAAGATGCCCTGATCGGTTGAACCTACACCTTCCCTAATCCGTGTGAACCCGAAAGATTTCACGGGTCATACTTATCTGGTATTGCATCAGGTAAAAACTTTCGACAACTAATGTCATTATCAAAATATGAGAGGCGAATGGAAGGTTATGCATTGAAGAAGTGGGAGTCGACCTTGAACCTTTGTGTTCATGCCCATGGACACGATGTAGATCCTATCAGGGAAGCTTCTTATAATAATAGCTATTTCCCTGGTATAATATCATCTGGTGTCAGTGAATTGATCCTTTGCAATCGTGGTTCCGACCATGTTTCTCCTTGATTCCGTTTCTCGTGCAAGTTTGAGCACTTGTCTTCTGCAAATAAATACCCTAGTCCAACCTCTACCTTGATCTGCCGTCGAGTATTACCCCCTGGTATCTCGAGATTATCATGGAACTGCATAACTTCTTATGAGTTCTTCATCAAGTGCTACATTCTCACTGGTTCCAATTTTCCACGCGCTCTGGGTTATTAATCACGCAAAGACACCAATAACTGAACCGAGTCCGCACTACGGTTCAACAACTCTTAGTAATCTTCTTTAAGTACGAGTTTGTACCCGATCACGCCATTCCTAGCCTGTTTGGCTATATCATTATCTTGATGATTTTAACTGTGCTACCTGGTCCTTATTCCCGGAGCACCACTTTCGACGATGAGCTAAGCTTACGTCGATTTTCCTCGTCATATCGTTTCACCTCGAACAACAAACTTGACCCCGAGTTTGTGTAGTATCTGTGGCTCCAATAATCTTTTGTTGCATCAGTCCTTTTGCTTGATGCAGTCGCTGATCAATTGCTTCTTCGTGGATCCCCTCGACAACAAAATGTCGTGATCAGCACCAACATTTTGAGCTCTTCCAGGATATCAGTCGAAATTTAGGATGAGAAATACCATCCTTGCCCCTCGATGATTTGTGTTATCATCGGCAACGTTATTGCCCCCCTCCAATTCAGACTTGATCATGATATGGAGCTCTTTCCTATCTAGCTTATGTTATGTTCTACATTGAAGTATTACTGTCCTTCATGTCAAGGATATTGTGAGAATTTCTCCACCTCTTGAGAATTCTTGATATAGTAATACTTCTCGCCATCTCCATTTGTTTTATGATCCCCGTGTTGTTTCTAACCTGAATACCGACAATTGAACTATGATGTGCGACTTCAAAACTTCTAGCAACCCTATTGCTTTGAAGTTAATGGTCGATATTTCATTCTTAGACCATTGGTTATCGAATCACCGTTCTAACATTGATCATTCTACCTAAGCCCATATTCGGGTGCACCTTTCAACCAATGTTTAGTTGTGTATGTTTTCCTCGAGCATACCTCATTAAGTCATTCGATCTAGCTAATGTTATCTCCTTGTTCACATAGTTGTGGAAATCCATCTTTTGGAAATCTCAATGGATTGTCGCTGCGTCAATCAGTCACCTCCTCACCTCCCCTTGATTTAATGATGAACCCTTGTTCGGGACTCGCTTCCATAGTTCATCTCCCAAGAATCTTCGATGTCGTTTCGACAATTTGTGTTGCACCTTTTCTTCTTAGGCATCCTGAGTCTGAGTTATCCTGACACCAATCAGATCTGAATCTCGGTCAGATATGATGGTTGGAACATATTTCCAAGAGTTATAACATTGGCCTATTTATGACCTGGTAAGGTGATGTCATTCCTAACACACCTGGCCGGAGGACCTATTGTTATAGTTTTCTTTTTGGCAAGGTTAGTCATTCTTCCGTAAGGAAATTGTAAGACTTATTCTATAAGTTGTTTCCGATGGATCCTTTGTATCCAAAGTCTGACCTTTGCTTGAAGACCATGCCAATGTTATCTCGAAGCATGTCTGTGGTACTTCGATTTTCAATAAGAGCATTTGAAGAACAATGCAAAATTTTCTTTGTCCATTATCCAAACACCGTTGTATGGGTGATGTCATGAAATTTCTCTCACCTTACCTAAAGAGTTTTCTACATTATATCCTGTCCTGGATATCATGCTCTGCTTGTCCTTGGGAAGGATACACCCTTGAAATATGTGTTTAAACACATTTTCCTTTCCATTCTTCTGTTTAATCTGATAATCATATTTTCATTTCCATTGTTTGGTTTAACCTTTCTGGTGATCTATATGATCTAAGCAGTAATATTCTCCTGCTTATGTAAACACCTCGGTGTACAATTCTGTCAGCAAGACCCTGTTACTATTGTTGATGACATCCCGGTAGCCACCGATGGACGAGAACTTTGCCTTATGGTCCGCCTCATTTCAACGAGCAGGAAAATGGTTCTCTTCGTCCCTCGCCCTTGGTACCAACGTGTTGCCGACATAACTGACAGGGTACTCTCTGACATGCCTTGCTATCATGACCGTGCAACATGTCACTGCTCCTATAAAAAAAACCACATGGTGGGCCCATAACCCACAGTTCCATAGGATCGAAACCTGACTCTCCTGTGCACCCCCTGTTCCCAAATTTATTCATCGCGCGTGGCCTCGTATGTAATTCACGGACCACCTTCCTACTGATCTATACTGGCATCAGACATAATACTTATTCCGATTGCTTTGACCCTTTCACGCCCTATAACAGGCATCGAACGATTGCCTGCCCGCTCGAAACTTCCCAGGTTACCTCCTTATTTTGCTCTCGATATTTTCTTAAGTTTCGACTCGAGGGTTACTTTCCGCCACCTTCCTCGATGTTGTCGACCCGATAGTCAACCTTGTCGAGGCCCGTTCTCCCAGAATACCCACCCCTTTATTCTTTCGTAAGTATGATGGAGTTCCTGGAGAAAGGATGCCGAGTTCATCATGATGACTTGAAGCAGCGGAATGAAGACATCAACGTAATGGATCGTCCTCTTCGGGAAGAGCTGCCAAGAACAAGAAGACTCGCTAGAATTTCGTAACCATAACTTTCCCCCTTACTCCCCTTCTTAAAATCTCGGGACGAGATTTCTTGTAGTGGAGGAGAATTGTGACGCCCGGATAATTAGACTACGGTAATTCCTTGCTAATGATGCCATGTCACCTCTGTCACTGTAGTTAATCTCGGGTTAGTTCAAAACCGATTCAAATTTAAAATTGAATTAAAGTCGAACGGTAAAGATTTTCAAATATTAAAACTAAAATGTTGGGGTGTTGCCAAATAATGCATAGGTAATTATTGTGGAGAAACAAAATTTTTATAAAAAGTTTAAATGCACTTAAATGATTAAAACAGTAGGTAAAACTATTAAATAAATGCCTTTGATATTTTATAAAATCATAAACTATTTTATCTTGAGGTAAAACTTTTTAGGGTAGTGGGTTGTTTTGGAACACTAATTTGGAGCTATTGTCATATTTTACTAAACTAAGAATAAAGTGTAACTAAAATAAAACAGAAAAGGAAAAAGAATAAAAGAAAAGAAAACCAGAAAACAAAATAAAAGGAAGTAAAAGCCCCCTTGGCCAACCGGGCCAGACGGCCCAGCCGGCCGGCCAGGCCTGCCCACACGGCCCACCCCACTTCCCCGGCCTACTTACCCCTCCCCCCGAAACCCTAGGCCTCACCCACTCTCTCCCCGATCCCTTCTCCTCCCCATCTGGATCGGGCAACTGACCCCGAGCCCATCGCCCCACATCGTCGGCGCCCTTCCCACGCGCCCGTCGCCGTCGACCGCCTCACCTCGCCGACCCCTCCACCGACGGACCCCCCCCTCGAGCATCATAGCCGCCCTGGCTTCGCAGGACGCCGCACCGAGGACACTGCACCGCCCTGACGCCATTGTAGTCGCCATCGCCCCGCTCCACGCCGTCGCCCGGCCTCGTCGATGCCTCCCCGCCTCTCCCTCGCCGGCTCCAACACGCCATCGCCGCCCTCCTCTCCGTCGCCGGCGCTCCCCGTCCCCGTCGCCTGTGCGGCCTCGCCGGACCTCCCCGAGCCCACTGCCGTTGCCCTACGACCGCCGGTGAGGCCCCGGCCTCTCCTTCTCCCCCCCCCCCGCGCTCTCTGCTGCAGTTGCGTCCCACCGCGCTCGCGCCCCCTTGCCCCGCCGCTGAACTTGCTCCGGCCGCCACCGCGCGCCCGCGCGCGCCCGCGCCTGCCGCTGCGGCCCTCACCTCACACTGCTGCTAGTTTGTCTGCTGACGCGCTTACCCTCCACCGCGACCCTCCGCTCCCGCGTTGAGCTCTGGCAGCCCCCGAGCCGCGCTGCACCGCAGCGCTGCTGCTACTGCTCACCACGGCCTCGCCCCGTCTGCGCCCCGACTCGCCTCCCGTCCTTGGCCTCGCGTGGCCGCGCCTGCCTACGCGTGGCCGTGCCCGTCGTCTCCCGCGGCCGGCCACCACCGCCGCTGCCTGCCGCCCGAGTACCGCCGGCACCAGCGCCTCCGTGCGTGCGTGCACAGCCGCGGCCAGAGCCGGCTGTGTCACCGCCACATGGGGCCGGCCCTAATTAGTTTAGGGGCTAATTCCCCCTCTTAAAAAAATGATGAAAACAAAACCCCCTTGAGTATGACTAGTGGGCCCCGCCCCAGAAAGTTTTTATAAAAAAAGAGGAATTAATAAAAATGAATAAATAAATAAAAATAAAAATAAAAATAAAAATAAAAATAATTAATTAATTAAGTTAATTAACCCTGTTTAGATTAACCTAATTTAATTAATTAGTTTAATTAATAGTTAATTAATTAGTTAACCCTAATTACCCTAATCAGTCTATGACATGTGGGACCCACGTGTCAGATGACTGCTGACGTCAGCATGATGTCATGCTGATGTCATCGCAACACTGTTTTGGATAATGTTGAATTAAATAATTAATTAAAATTCAGAAAATGATTAAAACTTTAGAAAATCATATAAAATAAACCGTAGCTCAGATGAAAATACTTTCTACATGAAAGTTGCTCAGAACGACGAGACGAATCCGGATACGCAGCCCGTTCGTCCGCCACACATCCGTAGCATAGCAAACCTGTAACATTTCACCTCCGGTCCATTAGTCCGAGAATGCAAAACATCGGGAATACTTTCCCGGATGTTTCCCCCCTTCACCGGTATCACCTCATACCGCGTTAGAACACGTCTAGCTCTGCCTGTTGTCCTGTTATGCACTTGCTTGCTATGTATTTACTGTTTCTCCCCCCTCTTCTCTTCGGTAGACCCCGTGACGATGCTGATGCCCCTGTGGTCGACTACGTCACCGACGACCCCTCTCTCTTGTCTGAGCAACCAGGCAAGCCCCCCCTTGATCACCAGATATCGCCTATTCTTCTCTATACTGCTTGCATTAGAGTAGTGTAGCATGTTACTGCTTTCCGTTAATCCTATCCGATGCATAGCCTGTCATTGTTGCTACAATTGTTACCCTTACCTGCTATCCTACTGCTTAGTATAGGATGCTAGTGCTCCATCAGTGGCCCTACACTCTTGTCCGTCTGCCATGCTATACTACTGGGCCGTGATCACTTCGGGAGGTGATCACGGGTATATACTATATACATTATATACATGACACATGTGGTGACTAAAGTCGGGTCGGCTCGTTGAGTACCCGCAAGTGATTCTGATAAGGGGGCTGAAAGGACAGGTGGCTCCACCCCGGTAGAGGTGGGCCTGGGTTCCTGACGGCCCCCGACTGTTACTTTGTGGCAGAGCGACAGGGCAGGTTGAGGCCACCTAGGAGAGAGGTGGGCCTGGCCCTGGTCGGCGTTCGCAGTTACTTAACACGCTTAACGAGATCTTGGTATTTGATCTGAGTCTGGCCATTTGGTCTATACGCACTAACCATCTACGTGGGAGTAGTTATGGGTATCCCGACGTCGTGGTATCAGCCGAAGCTCTTTTGACGTCAGCGACTGAGTGGCGCGCGCCGCATTGGACCGTAAGCTCGCGCTTGTATTAAGGGGGCTAGGTCTGCTTCCCGCCGCGTACGCAACGTGCAGGTGTGCATAGGGCGATGGGCCCAGACCCCTGCGCGCATAGGTTTAGACCGGCGTGCTGACCTCTTTGTTGAGCCTAGGTGGGGCTGCGACGTGTTGATCTTATGAGGCCGGGCATGACCCAGAAAAGTGTGTCCGGCCAAATGGGATCGAGCGTGTTGGGTTATGTGGTGCACCCCTGCAGGGAAGTTTATCTATTCGAATAGCCGTGTCCCTCGGTAAAAGGACGACCCGGAGTTGTACCTTGACCTTATGAAAACTAGAACTGGATACTTAATAAAACACACCCTTCCAAGTGCCAGATATAACCCGGTGATCGCTCTCTAACAGGGCGACGAGGAGGGGATCGCCGGGTAGGATTATGCTATACGATGCTACTTGGAGGACTTCAATCTACTCTCTTCTACATGCTGCAAGATGGAGGTTGCCAGAAGCGTAGTCTTCGACAGGATTAGCTATCCCCCTCTTATTCTGGCATTCTGCAGTACAGTCCACTGATATGGCCCTTTACACATATACCCATGCATATGTAGTGTAGCTCCTTGCTTGCGAGTACTTTGGATGAGTACTCACGGTTGCTTTTCTCCCTCTTTTCCCCTTTCTATACTTGGTTATCGCAACCAGATGCTGGAGTCCAGGAGCTAGAGATCCCGAGGATGATTCTACATGGAGTTCGGCTTCGAGGAGTAGTTAGGAGGTCCCAGGCAGGAGGCCTTGCCTCTTCGATCGTTGCTACTTTTGTGCTAGCCTTCTTAAGGCAAACTTGTTTAACTTATGTCTGTACTCAGATATTGTTGCTTCCGCTGACTCGTCCGTGATCGAGCACTTGTATTCGAGAACTCGAGGCCCCTGGCTTGTATTATGATGCTTGTATGACTCATTTATGTTTTAGAGTTGTGTTGTGATATCTTCCCGTGAGTCCCTGATCTTGATCGTACACATTTGCGTGCATGATTAGTGTACGGTCATATCGGGGGCGTCACAGGATGCTAATCTCCGTTTGGAGCGGTGTGGAGGCACAATGCTCCCCAAGAAGCCACTAGGGCCACCGTAATCTCCTCACGCCCTCGCACAATGCAAGATGCCGTGATTCCACTAAGGGACCCTTGAGGGCGGTCACCAAACCCGTACAAATGGCAACCCTTGGGGGCGGTCACCGAACCCGTACACTTTGGCAACCCTTGGGGGCGGTCACCGGTACCCGTCAAATTGCTCGGGGCGATCTCCACAACCTAATTGGAGACCCCGACGCTTGCCCGGAGCTTTGCACCACAATGATTGAGCTCCGAACACCACCAACCGTCTAGGGCGCCCAAGCACCCAAGAGGAACAAGCTCAAGGGTACCAAGCACCCAAGAGTAATAAGCTTCTCAACTTGTAACTTCCACGTATCACCATGGAGAACTCAAACCGATGCACCAAATGCAATGGCAAGGGCACACGGAGTGCCCAAGTCCTTCTCTCCCAAATCCCACCGAAGCAACTAATGCTAGGGAGGAAAATGAGAGGAAGAACGAAGAAGAGAACACAAAGAACTCCAAGATCTAGATCCAAAGGGTTCCCCTCACATAGAGGAGAAAGTGATTGGTGGAAATGTGGATCTAGGTCTCCTCTCTCTTTTCCCCCAAAAACTAGCAAGAATCCATGGAGGGATTGAGAGTTAGCAAGCTTGAAGAAGGTCAACAATGGGGGAAGAACACGAGCTCAAGGGATAAGGTTGAATGGGGAAGAAGACCCCCTTTCATAGGGTCTCCCGAATCCAACCGTTATGTGCTCAGTCCGCGCACGAGCGGTAGTACCGGTCAGGGGAGAGGTACTACCGCCCGAGCGGCAGAACACAGAGAGCGGAGCAAAACAGAGGGCGAGGCAGAGCCGTGTGAGCGGTACTACCGCTGGAGCCAGCGGTACTACCGTTGGCCGCAGCGGTACTGCCGCTTGGCCCAGCGGCGGTACTACCGCTGGGACCGCGCACAGGGAGAAGGAACAAGGAGGAGGGCCACTGAGCGGCACTAGGGGCGGTGGTAGCCGCGGTACTACCGCACACGAGCGGTACTGCCGCTCCTACTGCCGCTACTACTGCCGCTGAACCCGACACGAGAAAACCACGTCTCGAGTCGAGGCGGTACCAGCGCGGAACCGGAGCCGTACTACCGCTTATGGCCATGGGCGGTACTACCGCTGTGGGACAGCGGTACTACCGCTTGTGGCGATACGGGGTACTGCCGCTCCGGCCCAGCGGTACTACCGCTGGCGTCATCCTTATGCCACTTCCACGAAAACAAGTATACTCCAAGGAAAACCAGAACCGCCAAAACTTCTACAAATGAGCTCCGAATTGAGCAAACTCAAGCTTGTTAGATACAAGACGATGAGTAGCATCAAAACAGCGAAGGGTAGGTATGCCTAACAAATAGAGGAGTGAAACCTCCAACAGAGAAGAACCGACATAACCTCCAACATCGAAAACATCATAGAAGATGCATGAGTGAACTTCGTTTTTGATGAACTCGAGCTTGTCATCAAGATGACCATAAGCTCCGAATCTCACAAAGAGAACCAAACAAGAACCAAGAAAGATGATGCAAGGATGCAATGGTTTGAGCTCTCTACGAACAATACGATCAAGCTACTCATCGAGAGCCCCCCTTGATAGTACGACAATCGATCCTATAACCCGGTCTCCCAACTACCACCATGAGACCGGTAAAATAGAATACCTATTAAGGAAAAACCTTTGCCTTGCGCATGGTCCACTTGAGCTAGATGATGACGATCTTGACTCCCTCAAGTTGGACCACCTTTCTTGATTGCGTTGGCTCGATGAAGACTAGTTGATTGCTCCCCCATACTCCACTATGGGTGAGCCACTCTTCCGCACATCTTCACAAGTCCATTGACACCCCAATGGATGGCAAGCTTCAAGCATTTGATCTCTTCGTGATGCTCCACTTGAACTTGCACACCGCAACCTAACCCCACAAAGAACTCTCACATAGACCATGGGTTAGTACACAAAACATAATGGACAATACTTACCATACCATGGGATCACTTGATCCCTCTCGGTACATCTTCTATGCTTTGTGAGTTGATCAACTTGATTCACTCTTGACTTAGTCTTGATCAACCTTGCATCTTTCCAACTTTCTTTATTTTGATGATGTCTTGAAGGTAAACATTAATGATCACACAATCTTCTTATTCTTCAAGACATGCTTGCAATAAGCTCAACACTCACATGACCAATCTTTGGATAATTCCTTAATAGCACCTTGGTCACCACATAAACTCCTTGAAACCAACACATGGACTTCAAAGAAATGCCTATGGACAAATCCTTCAAATATAACTCAAGGCAACCATTAGTCCATAGAGATTGTCATTAATTACCAAAACCAAACATGGGGGCACCGCATGTTCTTTCACATTGTCGGCTCATCT
The DNA here is from genome assembly GCF_002575655.3 of Aegilops tauschii subsp. strangulata. Lineage (NCBI taxonomy): Eukaryota > Viridiplantae > Streptophyta > Magnoliopsida > Poales > Poaceae > Aegilops > Aegilops tauschii. Next base: position 49,553,588 of record NC_053035.3, read on the forward strand.
TCATTACACAACACCGAAAAGACCAAATTAATACAAGTTCATACATAAAGTTCATACAACACTTAAATGCAACAAACAAATAACTCTCTAACTAAAGCATTTAAATGCAACAACAAATGCGATCAAGATCGCAACTAAGGTAACAATTGATCCAACAGCATAATGATACCAAGCCTCACTATCAATGGCATATTTTCTAATCTTTCTAATCTTTAAGCGCATTTTCTCCATCTTGATCTTGTGATCATCAACGACATCGGCAACATGCAACTCCAATTCCATCTTCTCCCCCTCAATTCTTTTCCATTTTTCTTTCAAATACTCATTTTATCTTTCAACTAAATTTAACCTCTCGACAATAGGGTCGGTTGGAATTTCTGGTTCACAAACCTCCTAAATAAAAATACCTATGTCAACTTGATGGGCATAATAATTTGTCATAAACACGAAATGCAACAACTAGTTTTAAAAGAGAATATACCACATCCGAATCATAACAAGGACGAGGGCCGATGGGGACGAATATCAAAACCATGGCACTATGTATAACAAACAACGCACGGGTAAGATAATTATACGAGTAACTATATATATCCAAATCACACAAACATCAATTTGGTAATGTAAAACATTCATGAACAAGAGGCTCACCACAAGGTGGTGCCGGCGACGGGACGGTGCGGGCGATCGACGTTGGTTATGACGGAGATTTAGAAGGCACTAAGTAAACCACACCTACATATGCAAACTAAGTGTTAATTATTTTTGACCTCAAATTGCATATAAATCAAATACTAGCACATATATTTCCTCCCAAATTACTAAAATCATAAATTAATCACTATACAAAGCATTGCAAGAGCAAATCTAGCAATGAGAGATGAAAGGAAAAAGTTGCTAACCTTTGTGATCATTTGAATGGATGGGGACCTTCAAATCTTGACAAATTTTGGGCAAAATGTGTGATGAGCTCGAGAGGAAGAGGGGAAGAACAGAGAGGAGAGGGGAAAGGGGAAGAACAGAGCGAGCTCGGGTGGACGAAGGGTTTATGTAGGACGACCTTTAGCACCGGTTCGTGCCACGAACCGATACTAAAGGTGCTGGAGGGGCCCCGGACTGACAACATCCTGCCACCACTCACTTTAGTACCGTTCCGTGGCACGAACCGGTGCTAAAGGTTCGCCACGAACCGGTACTAATGAGAGCGGGCGGCTAGCCGTTGGAACCGGCACTAATGCACACATTAGTGCCAGCTCAAATCAAGCCGGCACTAATGTGCTTGACATTTGACCCTTTTTCTACTAGTGATACATGCAAGATGGGAGAAATAATAATGAATACTGAAATCTCATGTAGAGGATTGGTTTGGGTATGCAGTTTACAGGTACTAGAAGCAACATGTTTAGGCAATGGAAAAGCCAAAAAATACATCTAGTTATACATATACTTCATTGCTGGATAACTGACTATGATAGTATGGAGTCATCCCGGCCATTACTATGACCACATTTTTGTTCTTGCGGTTACTATGATTCCGCTTCCCTTTCGCCTAGTAACTAGAGCACGACGATGTGTATCCCACTGTTCAGGGTCCTCATTCCATACATCATCAAGTAATAGAAGAAACCGAGAGGTCCTCTTGAGGCAACTTCATGTTGGTCGTCTGATGAGACCCCACTGGTGACTAATTCAACGGTTTCCTTGGTAAGCTTCATGTGATCAACAATTTCTGAAACACACAGCCAAACCATTAACTGAAATGCTCATTTATTCTTGTATCATTGTAGACAAGCTGTGTTAGAGTCGTCTTCCCTAGTCCTCCCATTCCCACTATGGGCTGAGGCCATGCCATGAGCCGTGTTGTTTGCTATGCAGCTGAGACCATGGCATGAGCTGTGTTGTTTGGTTCTCAACCATTGAAATAGAAAGGTTGTCATGGTTAGAGGCTTGGTTCTCAACCATTTTTTTCGAACTTTTTTCGATTTTACTGTTCACCAGAGCTCATTTGAGCTCGGGAGCAGAAGGACACTTTCGCTTCCGTACCCACCTGAGAAGTAGAGCAATATTCAAAAACCTCATATTCATAATGCCCAACTCCCCTGATCTTTGCACATGCAAATGTCTGCCCGCTTGATCATGCGGTATCGCTGACTACCTTTAGCTTCCCGCCAGAAAAATCTGGAGTAGGACTTATCTGTAGACTGTAGTGGCACCGGTCCCGCAGGAAACACGTAAAACCCCATCATGAACATAGCCAAGCTCGAAAGACAGGAGTTTACAAGGACTGTCTAACCGGCCTTGGACATGAGGTGAATACACTAGAACTCCGTCCAACCCTGGGCTTTTTGTCCACGAGTGGCACCAGGCCACACCCCATGATCTTGGAATCAATGATAGGGACGCCAAGGTATGTCAATGGGAACAACCCCAATAAACAATTAAGTCGGTTAGTAATAACGATTTGTTATTCCTTGACATAACTGACCATGATCACTTCACTTTTCACGAAGTTAATTTGCAGAACCAGCTTGTCTGCAATTGGAGTCAACCACATAGCACAAACCTTGGGAAAGATCCTAAGGTCAACTTTTATGGCGGTTATTGGCACAAATTGCCTAATGTCCATTGCCCCCACTACCTTGGGTACCAACAAGATCACTCCAAAGTTAATCTGGGATGAATCAAGAATACCCACAAAGAACTCCTGAACCATACACAAAAATGTGGCCTTGATCACACCCCAAAACTTCTTTAAAAAGCACACTAAGAGACCATTTGGTACTGATGTCGGCGATGAGTTCATAGAGTTGATCATTGCTTAAGAACCGCTAGGAAAGATATTGCACTCCCTGCCACAACCCATCTTCGGATCCCAGCGCGGTGATGATTCATGAGGGCCACCACGTAAGGGAGGAGGGTTTTCGGGGGAGGAACATGGATGATAAAGCAAGCCAGGTGTCCGTGACAATACGCTCGAAGAGGCAGGAACCCGTAAGTCAAGCGAAGGGAGGGATCCCAAGCCATATAGGCGACTTAACGGGGGCCCAGGAGTTGGCAAAGGACGAAAGCCTGATGCGGAGCAGATCACCCTAGCCCTCCAAAGGCTGAACCAGCAGCTCCCTATCCAAGGTTTGTTGGGCCTCCACCAGAGGCCCAACAAGTGAGGTGGATGAAGGCCCAGCCCCTCCCAACTTGATCCCCTTCGAGGCATGGGCCCACTAAGAACCCTAATCCTCATGCTCCATCCTTGACCTGAATGCCCGAGGACATCGGTAAGACCAATGATTCGCTAGGGAGCATGTCGACAACCTCGAAGCACCATCTCTTGCAGCAGAGGAGCCACATCCAATTTATCCGCAGCGCCCCAATAGGGACTCCTAGACCAATACTAATACTCCTCTTTAATGCAACCCCCCCCCAAAAAAACCCAAGTGTATGCAATATCATTGCACTTGAGATAGTGTAATACTAGGGGGGATGATAATCTAGAACACACTTCTTGAGAGTTTCGTCGTACCATGGGGAGCCTTCAAAACCCATGGAGTTAAAGGGGATAACCAGAAAGATGGCGCATCAGAGGAAGACACCACATCAATAGAAGATACAAGATAAGATGGGTTGTCACACACAAAATCAAGGGAGTGAAGCATTTCTCACAAAATCATAGCCCAAGAAAACTGACGGCAAGAGAATGGGTGTAGATCGACTATGCAAAAAGAGGCCACGAAAATCCTACTATAGAGAACAACAAGGACCGGAAAAGGCCACAAAAATTGTATAGAAAGGACTAGGACCAAAAAAATGTGACATATAAGGTTTGGTGAATCCGCATGGCATGAGAAACACACGAAAGAACAACGGATTTGGTGAATGCAGCGGAAAAAGAAAGGTTGAAGCTAGGAAGCAAACATGAGATAAAGATGCAGGAGCCATCGTGTTTTAAGGGAAGGCTATGCAAGTGTAATGCTGACAAGGAGCAAGGAAGAAGAGCAACAAGCAAAGGAGGACCTAACACTAGTAGAAGGTGCAAGTTTGAGATGAATTGGGTGGAGTGAACACTGACAATGAAGCCAGATATAACAACTTTCTCAAAGAGATTGGCATAGTTTTTGGTTGGTTGCAATCTCCTAGAGATGCAAACTAAAAGTCTAGAACGACAGGTGTGGAAGTTTGGGGAGGCACAGTCTTTCATTGCTTGATCATTGACTCCAAAGGCATTGCCCTTATACCAGCTGAAGCTGAGGATATACTTTTCAGGAAGAGGAGTCTTATTTTTTTCCACGGGTCGAATAGAAGCACACTTGTCCCAATGCAAGTATCAGTCGAATGGCGTCATCTACAAATGTGATTCCCGATTCGATCACGGTGGCTAGGCACGACTTATTCCATCTTAAGGATTATCTACTTGTTTAATTTTCTGTAACTTTAGTTGTTTGACTAGCTTTACCCAATTTCGTTGATTATTTCATGTCTTGTGCAGCCAAAGCTAACAGAGCGAACAAGTTGTGTATTCCTCGCCCTTACACAATTTATTTTCCTTCATCAAGCGAAGGGATCCGAGGATGGCAATTTACGAGGAAAGACGGCGAAGGAACACGTTGTTGTGTATGACACTGTCTGTGTGTACCATATCCATTTTCATTTTTGTGTCATCAGTCAACAAAGTTTGCAAGGAAAGCCACCAAGGATGGCCGTTTCAACTTGATAGTATGATTTTTTTGAAGCGGAGGTACCATTTCAGTTCCCTGACAAGTGTAGTTTATGTAATGGATGAAGGTACGTGATTCAGATTTATTTTCCCTTTAATTCAACATGTTATTTTGTCTGGTATTATTCCACAATGATGATGGGATATTGGGGGTGTCAACTGCGTGAATCAATGCTTGAAGTTTGCAATCTGAGTTTGAATCAGTTGAAAATTTAAGATCCGAGTTAGATTATGTGGTCATTTGATTTTGCCTTCTGAAGAATTATGCCATTGTGTGGTCAATTTGCAGGCAAGTATGAGACGGTGGTGTAATTATTGGCCAGATGAAGTATGGTTTAGTGGTAAAACACATGAAGATTAAAAATATAAATATTAATTTATATTTTCATCTGTATTTTTACATACATTTATAAGTATACAACATAGTACAACACTATGTCACTGTACAAGTATACATATTTACGTTTTCTGCACGCTCTAACGGGCTTAAGGCCCGTACCCCCCACCTACTGTGTGGGGGCAAGCGGACGGGTCGAAGGCCGCCATATAAACTGGCGCATTCTGTGGCAGGCTAGCGATGCGGTACAAAGCCGATCAGTGTACTTTTTTTTCTAGGGGAACCGATCAATCTACAACTGACGTCACCTCAGAAAATAATCTACTACTGGCGTAGTATCATCCAGCGGTGCGGACCAAGAAAAAAAAAACATGAGTGTAGTTGCGCGGTCCCGGCTCACTCCAAAACAGACAGTAGGACGGGCCTGGTAGGAATAAACCGCGCGAGCTATATATCTCGCCTATAGCGAAGGTGTAACATTCCAAATTTCCAATTTGGAATGTTATACATAGATCATCATTGCATATCATGTTTTATTGCATTTTGACAAATCCTTGATAAATCCTAAGCAACTCAAGGACCCTCGGAGAGAGTTGGGGCTCGAATTTTCGTATTTGATTTTCATCAAATAATAAGACGGGGATTTTGGTTTTAATTATTTTCCCTCCGGAAAAATATTTCATCTTATAAAAATAACGAGAGGAGAAAATATGACTTCTCCAAAACAATTGAAATACTGGAGGTAAAATGTTAAAATCATTTATTGGAATTTATTTGGATTTTATTTGCAATTTTTATTGCATTAAAAATATTGCATGTTTCCAAAATATTTATTTTGATTTAAAAAAATATTCACCCTATTCTAGATTTTCTAACTAGACGGGGAAAATTTATTTTATATTTTTCTGATATTTATTTATTTTTCTGTAAATTATTTTCCGCGGAACGATTTAAAAAAAAACGCGTGACGCCCGCTGGGCCGCAGCCCAGCCGAGCGCCGGCCCGCCCGCGCCCCTCTCCTTCTCCCGCACGGCGCCCGCTGCCGCCGGAGTCCGCCATGGCCACGGGACCGAGCCGCCCCTCCCCCAAGCCACCCCTCGACCCCCCCTCTTTAAATACCCCCCCTCTCTCTCCTCTCTCAAGTCGCCGCCGCCGCCGTAGCTCGAGCCCGCGCCGCCGTCGCCCGTTCGCCGCCGGAGCCGCACCTCGCCGCCCCCTCGCGCCCCCCAGAGCCCCGCACCTCGCCGCCCTCGCCGCCCCCCCGCCGGAGCCCTCGCCGGAGCCGCCCGACGAGGTACTGCCTCGCTGCCCCGTTTGACATTGCCGATTTTTGTTAAAAAAAACCCTTCGTTCAAAAAAACCCTAGATCGGTTTTTTTTACGGTTTTATTATTTTGCGAGCGTTCGTCGGTTTTTTCTCTGTTAACGAACGTTCGTTCTTTAACCGTTCGTCCATTTTTCTTTTCGTCGGATTTTTCTGCGATTTTCTCAGATTCGATTTCTCATCGAATCTTCGATTCTGTTTAACTTCTCGCTCGTTTATCGGAATCAGGCGATTCAAGCGCCTAGAGTTTTGTCTCGAAATTCTCTTTCCGTTTAACCTACTCAAACAAGTTTTTGCTATAGTAAAATTTGACCTAGATCCAGATTAGTAAACGAAGCTATTTTCTTTCGCCGTTTGACTTTCGTTGCTTCTTTCGAGTTGATTCTTTTTGCAAACCGGAGTTCTTAAGTTGAACTTTCTGGTTGGATCTTTCATTCGAGTTTTACCTGTGCATTAGATGAGTATTGATTGTATGCTTGTTTGTTTGCGATAGAGTACCCGGAGTGTGCCGCTTGTTACTTCGAATCGCTAGGTTTTGCGGATCATCAGCAAGGCAAGTAACACTTTGATCATATACCTTCCATACCCAGTTTTTATTGCATTAGATCTGTTTCCTCAAACACTTGCATGATTAGGATCTAATTAAATTGTGGGTATTGGGAAGTAGTTGAGGTAGAACCTATTACCTGTTTATTATCAAACCCTGGGAGTTACTTCTACGTTTGCTATTATTATTGCCATGCTATGCTCGTAGACGTGGATTGGGTTTGAGAGATTTCCATGACAGATGTGAGATTGTTAATTAATGGTTTACTTAAGGTGGCAACTAAAACTCACATCTGGGTGGATTGAGGTACCTGGGTATTCCGGGATTGCCTGTTTTTCTTTTGGACCGCCACCCAGGTTCAAAGGGATCATGAGATTATTCATGCTAGAAACTTCCGTGTGCAGCCGCAAGCTATTATGGGCTCTAGCATAGTTGACTAAGTTGTGTGAACTCTTACAGTGGTAGACTAGCAGATGTAGGGGAAAGTAGGTGTAACTGTCTACCCATACGTAAGGTGCAAACACTTCTGAAAGACTGTGTCTCGGTCATCCGTTTCTCAAACATCATGTAGTGCGAGAATCAAGCGGAGGCGATCGAGTCTTGTGGGGAAAAGTGCACAAACCTCTGCAGAGTGTATAAACTAATCATGGTTAGCCGTGTCCCCGGTTATGGACAACTTGAGTATCTAGTACTTGGATTATCATGTGAATCTCATCACTATGTTACTTCTAATTAATTTTGTTGGGTTATTGATGACATTTAATTGGGATTGAGATGCTGTCAACCATCTCAATGTTTCACAACCACCATGATAGTTAAATAAAATTTATTCCTTTGAAGTAGGATAAAATTGGCTTTTCGCAAAATTGTAACCATAGAGCTTTCCACCAGCCATATATGCATGTAGTATAGCATTATTACTGTTCATTATTCTCTATGTGTTACATTGCCAGCATATCCTATGTGCTGACCTGTTTCCGGGCTGCAACATTTCATGTTGCAGACTTTTCAGATGACGAGTAAGGTGCCTTAGGTCGTGGTCTTATACTCAGTGATGCCGCTGGAGTTGATGGACTCACTTATCTTCCAAGTCTTCCGCTGTTATCGTTATTAGATGGCCTTCAGCCATGTTTATCATACTTATTCTCTTCGGAGATATTCGATGTAATAAGTGTGTGATTGCTACTCTGTTATAAATCCTCCATTTGTACTGTGCGTGTCAGCATTACTGATCCAGGGATGACACTGGTGCACAGCAGCACAGACCATTTGAGGTCTGGTCGCTACAAAGTTGGTATCAGAGCACACGCTGACTGTAGGACACGACCACTAAGCTTAAAGCCCTAGAAAGCTTCTCTCTTCCCATTTCTGACCCCTCTCCTTTTTCTACTCTTTTAGGAATGGCGAATGCAAGGAGCAAGTTCATGCAACCAGATGAAGATACGTCGTTTGGTCGACACTTGAAGGAAGTCACCAAGTACTTGAACATAGGAATACCAAGCATCACGGAACCTACAACGCCACATTACCCGAAGAGGAGAGCTGGAAGATTCAAGTTATCATTCCAGGAAGGACGTTTGTGCCAGTTACTGAACCCATAAGATTGGTTTTCGAAGCACCAACTTGGAGTTTAGGGAAGAGCATGGCCGCACACATCGCCATGGGACGCATTGGAGAAGTCTATCACCAGGAGCTTAAGGATACAATTTACCAAATTTGTGGACGCCGAGACGCGCAATGGGAGATGATCAGAACCAAGAAGGATGGATCAATTGCAGTTTTCATCCAGGAGCAAAACCAACATATTCGTCGCCAGGAGAACTAGATGTGCACGGACAAGGAAGAACTGAAGAAGGCATTAACGAAGATCAAGGAGCTCCAAGAAGAACTCAAGGCTACACGCGAAGATTATTTGGAGGAGATCAACACACTAGTAGGGAAGAATGACGACCTGGAGAAGAAGATTGGAGTATTCATGGGAAATCCAGTGCCAAAAGCAGAAGTCGACGAATGCACTTGTCCGAATAACTACATCATCATCAACGACACTGACTCGGAACCAAGTGAAGACGACTGGGTTGATGAAGCTGGAGCAGACATCATGGAGTCTTCAACGGATCAGAATTTCTAGTAGACCACCATATCAGTAGTAGTTTTCCCCCATTTAATAGTATAGTTCAAGCACTTTGTAACGCTAGTTAGATCGATTGTTTTGCCTTGTTTGAATTGATTGAGTGAAATTGATTGAATTGTCTCATGAGCATATGGGTAGTGTTTTCTCTCTAGACCTCATTCTATTCTTAACTCTCATCTTTTCTAAACCTATCAGATGCCTCCGAGACGCGACACCGGATTTGTTTCCCCGCCAGAGATCACCCAGTTGATTCAGCAACAGAATGCCCTGATGCAAGTGTTAGTGCAGAACCAAGGCAACAACAACAACAACAACAACAACCCACCGCCACCACCACCTGTTGATCACTTAGCCCGTTTCTTAAGGCTAAACCCGCCGGTGTTTTCCAGTAGCACCGAGCCGATTGTAGCAGATGATTGGCTCCGCAAAGTTGGAAGGGAGTTGACCACTGCAGGATGCACAGATGCGGAGAGAGTGCGATTTGCTGCACATCAGCTAGATGGACCCGCAGCATCATGGTGGGAGAATTATACAGCCACGCACCCTATTGACACTGTCACATGGGACCAGTTTCAGCAAGCTTTCCGTACAGCTCATGTTTCACCAGGACCTATGGCTATGAAGAAGCGTGAGTTTCGCAACCTACGCCAAGGAGGACGCACCGTAGGCCAGTATGTTGAGGAATTCAGTAAGTTAGCACGTTATGCACCAGATGACGTTGCTACAGATGCAGCCAAGCAGGAGAAGTTTTTGGAAGGACTGAATGATGAGCTGAGTATGCAGTTGATGGTAGCAACCTTCAACAACTACCAGGAGTTGGTAGATAGAGCTCTCATGATTGAAGGGAAGCAACAGCAGATTGAAAACCGTAAGAGGAAGTATGGACAAGGGAAGTATAACTCAGGAGCTCAGCAGAAGCCTCGATTTACCCCAAAGCCGGGAGGACAGTTTCCGCATACCCATGGAGGAGGTAGTTCGCACAACCATAATGGCTCTAAAAATGGTAATGGGAATGGAGGAAGCAACGGACAGAACCGCACCAACCCATCTACCCCAGCCAAGAGGGACCTGAGCCAAGTCACTTGCTTTAAGTGCCAGAAGAATGGACATTATGCCAATGAATGTCCTGAAGCCCAAAATGGAAATGGCAATGGAAGCTCTGGGAAGAAGCCGAACCCGTTCAACAAAGGACACGTGAACCACGTGAGCGTGGAGGAGGTTGAAGCTCAGCCTGATGCAGTAATAGGTAAGTTTTTGGTTAAGTCATTTATTGCAACCGTTCTTTTCGATACTGGTGCATCGCATTCATACATATCAAGGGGATTTGTGAATAAGTTTAAGATGTCCACCAAAGTTCTCAGAAACCCTATGTTAGTAACCTCGCCAGGAGTAGAGTATATGGCCACCCAAGGATGTTTTCAGATACCATTGGCCATTGGTAGGCATGTTTTCCCCTCAGATCTCATTGTTTTGGAATCGCAAGGTTTGGATGTGATTTTGGGAATGGATTGGCTATCGTTGTATGGAGGAAACGTCGATTGTGCCAGCAAGACGATTTTGCTTACCACCCCGGAAGGAAAGAGGATCAAGTATGTATCCCGGCATATGCCGAAGAGGACTCAAGTAAATTCCTTATCAGGAGTTGTACAGGAGGAAGTACCAGTGGTGAAGGATTATCCGGATGTATTTCCAGAAGAGTTGCCAGGCATGCCACCGGATAGAGACAATGAGTTCTTGATTGAACTTTTGCCAGGCACAGGGCCAATATCTAAGAGACCGTACAGGATGCCCGCAAAGGATTTGGAGGAAATTAAGAAGCAGATCAAGGAATTACTGGATAAAGGCTATATTCTCCCAAGTTCGTCACCTTGGGGATCACCAGTACTTCTAGTGGAGAAGAAAGATGGATCGCTGAGGATGGTTGTTGATTACCGTGGATTGAATGAAGTGACCATCAAAAACGAGTACCCACTGCCGATGATCAATGATTTGTTTGACCGCCTACAAGGAGCTAAAGTATTTTCCAAGATTGATCTACGATCAGGATACCATCAGTTAAAGATTCGAGAGCAGGATATACCCAAGACGGCATTTACCACCAGATATGGATTGTATGAGTATACCGTTATGTCATTTGGTCTGACTAACGCACCTGCCTATTTCATGAACCTGATGAACAAAGTGTTTATGGAGTTTTTGGATAAGTTCGTCGTGGTGTTCATTGATGATATTTTAATCTTTTCCAAGGATGAGGAAGAGCATGAGGAGCATTTACGATTGGTACTTGAGAAGCTCAGAGAACATCAATTATATGCCAAGTTCAGCAAGTGTGAATTTTGGCTGAAGGAAGTTGGATTCCTTGGACATGTTATTTCTGGAGAAGGAATAGCAGTAGACCCTGCCAAGGTTGACACAGTGACAAGTTGGGAATCACCCACGACAGTTGGAGAAATCCGGAGTTTTCTTGGACTTGCAGGATACTACCGGAGATTCATCGAGAATTTCTCGAAGATTGCTAAGCCCATGACTGAGCTATTGAAGAAGGACACCAAATTCAATTGGACTGAGGAATGTGAAGCTAGTTTCCAAAAGTTGAAGAAACGATTGGTTACCTCACCAGTGTTGATTCTGCCAGATCAACGCAAGGATTATGAAGTTTATTGCGACACTTCTCGTCGAGGACTTGGAGCAGTGCTTATGCAGGAAGGAAGAGTTGTGTCATATGCTTCACGACAACTTAAACCCCATGAGAAGAATTATGCTACGCATGATTTGGAATTAGCAGCCGTGGTGCATGCATTGAAGACATGGAGACATTTTCTCATCGGAAACCATTGTGAGGTGTACACGGATCACAAGAGTTTGAAGTATATTTTCACGCAGAAGGAGTTAAATCTCAGATAGAGGAGATGGTTGGAGCTTATTAAAGATTATGATATGAGATTGCATTATCACCCAGGAAAGGCTAACGTAGTAGCAGACGCGTTGAGCCGCAAGAGTCATGTCAACACCCTCATGACAGGAGAGTTACCTCAGGAGTTAGCCGAGGACCTTCACGAGCTATGTTTGGAGATAGTCCCAAGAGGCTATTTAGCGACACTGGAGATTCAGTCTACCTTGATGGAAAGGATCAGAGAAGCTCAGAAGACAGACAAGGAAATTGAAGAGATAAAGGAGAAGATGAGCAAAGGAAAAGCCAAGGGATTTCGTGAGGATGAGCAAGATACCTTATGGTTCGAGGACCGCGTATATGTGCCAAATGATCCGGAGATCAGGAAGTTGATTTTGCAAGAAGCCCATGATTCACCGTACTCGATTCACCCAGGGAATACCAAGATGTATTTGGATCTGAAAAATACTTTCTGGTGGACCGGAATGAAGAAGGATATTGCGGAGTATGTAGCAGTTTGTGATGTATGTCAGAGAGTGAAGGCAGAGCATCAGAAGCCAGCAGGATTGCTACAGCCATTGCCGATACCCGAATGGAAGTGGGATAAAATAGGCATGGATTTTATCACAGGATTACCCAGGACTCGTTCAGGCTATGACTCAATATGGGTTGTAGTCGACAGTTTGACGAAAGTGGCTCATTTCATTCCAGTAAAGACCACTTACACCAGTGCTAAGTTGGCAAAGATATACATGACCAGGATCGTATGTTTGCATGGAGATCCGAGGACCATTGTATCAGACAGAGGAACCCAATTTACCTCGAAGTTTTGGAAGCAGTTACATGAAACATTGGGAACCAGGCTGGAATTTAGTACAACATTTCACCCGCAGACAGATGGACAGACCGAGAGAGTCAACCAGATTTTGGAGGACATGTTGAGAGCATGTGCACTAGATTATGGATCTAGTTGGGACGACAATTTGCCATATGCGGAGTTTTCTTATAACAACAGTTATCAAACCAGTTTGAAGATGGCCCCTTTCGAAGCTTTGTACGGAAGGAGGTGTAGAACACCGTTGTTATGGGACGAAGTTGGAGACCGTCAGTTGTTTGGACCGGATTTGATTAAGGAGTCTGAACAGAAAGTGAGGTTGATTCGCGATAGGCTCAAAGTAGCCCAGTCCAGGCAGAAGAGTTATGCTGATTCTAAACGAAAGGAGACAGTTTACGAAGTCGGAGACAGAGTGTATCTTCGAGTATCACCACTTCGAGGAGTGAAGCGCTTTGGAGTTAAGGGAAAGTTAGCGCCCCGTTTTATCGGACCATACAGAGTGTTGGAACGTATGGGAGAAGTTGCTTACAAGCTGGAATTGCCCGAAGGATTGTCTGGAGTACATGATGTATTTCATGTTTCTCAGTTGAAGAAGTGCCACGCAGAGATGGCTGAGATACCACTGAGAGATACTGTGCCACTGGAAGCGATTCAGTTGGAAAGTGATTTGACTTATGAGGAGAAGCCAGTGAAGATTCTCGAGTATGCCAGCCGAGTTACCCGCAGCAAGGTTATCAAGTTTTGCAAAGTCCAGTGGAGTCACCACACGGAGGATGAAGCCACCTGGGTGCGAGAGGAAGATCTACGGAAAGACCACTCCCACCTGTTTTCTAGCCAACCCGAATCTCGAGGGCGAGATTCATCTTAAGGGGGGGTAGGTTTGTAACATCCCAAATTTCCAATTTGGAATGTTATACATAGATCATCATTGCATATCATGTTTTATTGCATTTTGACAAATCCTCGATAAATCCTAAGCAACTCAAGGACCCTCGGAGAGAGTTGGGGATTTTCTCGAATTTTCGTATTTGATTTTCATCAAATAATAAGACGAGGATTTTGGTTTTAATTATTTTCCCTCCGGAAAAATATTTCATCTTATAAAAATAACGAGAGGAGAAAATATGACTTCTCCAAAACAATTGAAATACTGGAGGTAAAATGTTAAAATCATTTATTGGAATTTATTTGGATTTTATTTGCAATTTTTATTGCATTAAAAATATTGCATGTTTTCAAAATATTTATTTTGATTTAAAAAAATGTTCACCCTATTCTAGATTTTCTAACAAGACGGGGAAAATTTATTTTATATTTTTCTGATTTTTATTTATTTTTCTGTGAATTATTTTCCGTGGAACAATTTAAAAAAAAAAACGCGCGACGCCCGCTGGGCCGCAGCCCAGCCGAGCGCCGGCCCGCCCGCGCCCCTCTCCTTCTCCCGCACGGCGCCCGCTGCCGCCGGAGTCCGCCATGGCCACGGGACCGAGCCGCCCCCTCCCCCAAGCCACCCCTCGACCCCCCCCCCCCCTCTTTAAATACCCCCCTCTCTCTCTCCTCTCTCAAGTCGCCGCCGCCGCCGTAGCTCGAGCCCGCGCCGTCGTTGCCCGTTCGCCGCCGGAGCCGCACCTCGCCGCCCCCTCGCGCCCCCCCGAGCCCCGCACCTCGCCGCCCTCGCCCCCCCCCCCCCCCCCGCCGGAGCCCTCGCCGGAGCCGCCCGACGAGGTACTGCCTCGCTGCCCCGTTTGACTTTGCCGGTTTTTGTTAAAAAAACCCTTCGTTAAAAAAAACCCTAGATCGGTTTTTTACGGTTTTATTATTTTGCGAGCGTTCGTCGGTTTTTTCTCTGTTAACGAACGTCTGTTCTTTAACCGTTCGTCCGTTTTTCTTTTCGTCGGATTTTTCTGCGATTTTCTCAGATTCGATTTCTCATCGAATCTTCGATTCTGTTTAACTTCTCGCTCGTTTATCGGAATCAGGCGATTCAAGCGCCTAGAGTTTCGTCTCGAAATTCTTTTTCCGTTTAACCTACTCAAACAAGTTTTTGCTACAGTAAAATTTGACCTAGATCCAGATTAGTAAACGAAGCTATTTTCTTTCGCCGTTTGACTTTCGTCGCTTCTTTCGAGTTGATTCTTTTTGCAAACCGGAGTTCTTAAGTTGAACTTTCTGGTTGGATCTTTCATTCGAGTTTTACCTATGCATTAGATGAGTACTGATTGTATGCTTGTTTGTTTGCGATAGAGTGCCCGGAGTGTGCCGCTTGTTACTTCGAATCGCTAGGTTTTGCGGATCATCAGCAAGGCAAGTAACACTTTGATCATATACCTTCCATACCCAGTTTTTATTGCATTAGATCTGTTTCCTCAAACACTTGCATGATTAGGATCTAATTAAATTGTGGGTATTGGGAAGTAGTTGAGGTAGAACCTATTACCTGTTTATTATCAAACCCTGGGAGTTACTTCTACGTTTGCTATTATTATTGCCATGCTATGCTCGTAGACGTGGATTGGGTTTGAGAGATTTCCATGACAGATGTGAGATTGTTAATTAATGGTTTACTTAAGGTGGCAACTAAAACTCACATCTGGGTGGATTGAGGTACCTGGGTATTCCGGGATTGCCTGTTTTTCTTTTGGACCGCCACCCAGGTTCAAAGGGATCATGAGATTATTCATGCTAGAAACTTCCGTGTGCAGCCGCAAGCTATTATGGGCTCTAGCATAGTTGACTAAGTTGTGTGAACTCTTACAGTGGTAGACTAGCAGATGTAGGGGAAAGTAGGTGTAACTGTCTACCCATACGTAAGGTGCAAACACTTCTGAAAGACTGTGTCTCGGTCATCCGTTTCTCAAACATCATGTAGTGCGAGAATCAAGCGGAGGCGATCGAGTCTTGTGGGGAAAAGTGCACAAACCTCTGCAGAGTGTATAAACTAATCATGGTTAGCCGTGTCCCCGGTTATGGACAACTTGAGTATCTAGTACTTGGATTATCATGTGAATCTCATCACTATGTTACTTCTAATTAATTTTGTTGGGTTATTGATGACATTTAATTGGGATTGAGATGCTGTCAACCATCTCAATGTTTCACAACCACCATGATAGTTAAATAAAATTTATTCCTTTGAAGTAGGATAAAATTAGCTTTTCGCAAAATTGTAACCATAGAGCTTTCCACCAGCCATATATGCATGTAGTATAGCATTATTACTGTTCATTATTCTCTATGTGTTACATTGCCAGCATATCCTATGTGCTGACCCGTTTTCGGGCTGCAACGTTTCATGTTGCAGACTTTTCAGACGACGAGTAAGGTGCCTTAGGTCGTGGTCTTATACTCAGTGATGCCGCTGGAGTTGATGGACTCACTTATCTTCCAAGTCTTCCGCTGTTATCGTTATTAGATGGCCTTCAGCCATGTTTATCATACTTATTCTCTTCGGAGATATTCGATGTAATAAGTGTGTGATTGCTACTCTGTTATAAATCCTCCATTTGTACTGTGCGTGTCAGCATTACTGATCCAGGGATGACACTGGTGCACAGCAGCACAGACCATTTGAGGTCTGGTCGCTACAGAAGGCTTCCCGTGCTCTATATGGTCTGGCCCGTTTCTTAGCGCTCGCTGCTGGCTCGCTCGCTGATTTCCTTGCGTTTTTCTTTTTTTTCCTTTTTTTTTGTTCATAGGTTTTCATTGGTTTTTGTTTATTTTTTTTCAACCATTTTTTTTGTTTTATTCTTCGTTTACTCGGTTTTTTCTTCGGTTTTTATTATGTTGATTTCTCTGTTTTATTGGTTTTATATTTTCTTTTCTATTTCCTTCAGTTTTCATAGTTTTAATCCGTATTCTTCTTTTTTCTTTGTTTGTTTCTTGATTTTGTTCGTTTTCTCACCCATTTTCCCGGTTTTCTTTTGATATTTTGGTTTTCTTCATTTTTGAGGTGTTTCTTTTGTTTCTTTCTTCCGTTTCTTTGATTTTCCACCTCTTTTTTTCTTTAACATATATCTAGATTTTTCATGCATATTTATATATTTCACTTATACAACAGGAACACTTTTTTTTATACATGTTTAATATTTTTAAAATACATAATTAGCATTTTTTTTAAAATGGAATTGTTCATTTTTGGCATATATCACATTTTTGAAATATATGATGAATTTTTCAACATTAAAAATATATTATGTATTTATGTTCAATTTTTTAATACACGTTCTACATTTTTGGTATATACCAGGAATATTTTTATACGTTTAATATTTTTTCAATAGATGATTAATATTTTTCTCAATGATTCATGAACTTTTTTTAATACATGATTAACTTTTTCATATACATTGTATTTTTTGTGTACATTTGTTTATACATGATAAATAGTTTTTCTATACTCATGTAAATTTTTACATATGCTAGATTAACATTTTTCAAATGTTTCAGTATAGTATTTTTTGTCCTATATATTTGTAGTATTTGGAAAGTATAAACTAAAGTAAGAAAAGAAAACAAAAACGTGGAAACAAAAAAGTGAAAAAAAACAGAAATAAAAGTGAGGTTGTGGCCTCCCGCGAGCTGGGCCGGGCTAGCCTCATGCTACGGTTGCCCTACATATCGCGTTAAGCGAGACATAGGCATGCTCCTTAACACGAGAGTAACTAATTAAGAGGTATCCCTTGCGGGAGCCCTCCAAGAATCACTTTTGGTGGGTTGAGAGCGCTCCACTTGACGCGTTCTCAGTTGCCACCACGTGTCGTATGCTGGGCGCTCCCTTGGGATTTTGGTTTTTTTATTTTTCTAACGCATTTTCGGGGTTTGGATGGGGTTTTTTTGGTTTTCTCTTGATTTTGGAGAGAAAAAAATTGAAAAAAATATTTGCGTGAAAATACTTGATTTTTTTTCCTTGCACAAGAGGCACAAATTTGCTTCGTATGGAGGCATAGATCTGTTTCTGTGAGAGGCGCAGCTGTGCCTCTCAAGGGAAAAAACACATTTTATTTTTTATTTTTGCTTTCACAAGAGGCATATATTTATTTTATGTGGGGGCATAGTTTGGTGCCGCGAGAGGCACAACTGTGCCTCTCGGAAAAGGAAAATACATGTTTTTTTCATCCACGAGAGGTAAAGATTTGCTTCCGCAAGAGACACATATTTGTTTCTTGTGGAGGCACAGCTATGCCTCTTGGAAAGGAAAACAAGCATGTTTTTTTGGCTTCCACATAGGCAAAGATTTGCTTCTCATCTAGGCACTGATTTGCTTCCACGAGAAGCACAGTTGTGCCTTTTGAAAAGGGAATAAAAGTGAAAAAAGTGTTTTCTAACTATGATTTTTTCTACTATTGTTTCCGGGTTTTTTTTCTAAAAAAAGTGCATCGAAACCTATTAACATTGGGTCTAATTCCGAAGATCTTGATGCGAGGAATCCAACGATGAAAATGGATCAGGATTTGGACGCACGGTTGAAGAGATAAATCGTTTTGAAAAACAAATCCACGAAAAAAAGTCTCAGGTTATGAAAAGTGGCGCGCATGCATTGTGCCACTTGTCAGCACCTGAAAAGGTGGGGAGTGACCTTTACAAGGGATGCCCCTTAATTAGTTTTTTTGACAAACTCGCTAAGCTTTATTTATATCAAACCAACATGTATAGATATAAAAAGAAGACCATCTAGTTGTCCAAACCAAACATGACTGCCAAATCCAAGTGATAGAGCATGCTTAGCAAGATTGTGAGCCTCGGTATTCGAGCTCCTAAACTCGTTGACTATGTTACAGGAAGAAAAAGCAGTAGAATGTTCTATTATTTCATGAACTATTGCTCCATACTCCGTTGATTATCCCTGCTTCAGTCCGTCCATCACTATCTTGTAGTCTGAAGCCGCATGAATCTTTTGCACATCAAGATCATCCGCCAAAGACAGGGCCTCCCTGACTACCATTGCCTCAAGAGTTTGTGTCTGAAATATTTTTGAAAGTAATGCAAGATGAACAAAATAAAACACCTCCTGAATCTTGACTTAGTGCAGCAACAGCTCTATAGCCCTTAATTAGTTTTTTTTAGACAAACTCGCCAAGCTTTATTTATATCTAAAAAATGTTCTCTGATACAAAGTTAAGATCACCGGGATGACCAAGCCAAACATGACGGCCAAACCCTAGGGATAAAGCGTGCTTAGCGAGGTTGTGAGCCTCGACGTTCGAACTCCTAAACTCGTGGACTATGTTACAGGAATGAAACAAAACCGCATACTCCTTGATTTCATGTATTATTGCTCGGTACGCTGCCGAAGATCCTTGCTCAATCCCGTCCACCACTGCCTTACAGTCCGTCGCTATGTGAATATTATGGACATATAGGTCGAGAGCTAGTGATAGAGCTTCTCGGACTGCCAAAGCTTCAAGCGTCTCTGGGTCTGAGATATGTCTGAAGGTTAAACATGAGGCTCCCAGGAACTTGCCTCCCACGTCCCGGCTCACAACAGCAATTGCTCCATAGCTCCCGTTTCTCATCACAGCCACATCAGTATTAAACTTCGCATGGTTTGCTGGAGGCGGCACCCATGCTGATGATCTTGTGGCGTCCTTGGCCGTTTGACCCAGCCTTGGTTTTGAAAGCAACTCCAAATCAGACAGATAAGAATTGATGAAACCGTGTGATTTTGCCTTAAGACATCCTCATCATATTTCTCATATTTCCTTAGCAGGCCCGGCCAAATTTGCTACTCCTCTAGTCCCCGTATCCTAAAATTCAGTCCATCCCACAGCTCCAGCTGTTAACCACCTTCTCTTCGCCGATGATAGCCCGTTGTTGTTCAAGTCAAGTGTGGAGGGGGCGGCAGAGGTGTCAAACCTGATGGATATGTATTGCAATGCCCCAGGACAGAGGGTAAATCATGATAAATCCTCTATATTCTTTAGCAAGGGGTGCCCACAACATGTAAGGGATAGTATCAAAAATACTCTCAACGTTCAGAATGAATCATTGAGCGACCGATACTTGGGGATGCCAACAGATGTGGGACAATCAAAGATGGGTACCTTCAGATATCTTCGAGACAGGGTTTGGGAGAAGGTGAAAGGATGGATGCAAAAATTGTTGTCAGCAGCGGGTAAGGAGGTACTTATTAAGGCGGTGGCTCAAGCATTGCCGGTCTACTCTATGGCTTGCTTCAGGCTTCCCCGAGGCCTATGTGAGAATATCACATCTATTATTCGTCAGTTTTGGTGGGAAAGCAAAGCGGGCAAGAGGAAGCCTAATTGGGTCGCCTGGGATGTCATGACGAGACCAAAACACTTGGGTGGTCTTGGTTTCCGCGATATGGAGATCTTCAATCTTGCTCTACTAGCTAGACAAGCCTGGCGTGTCCTTACCGAGCCCGAATCTCTGAGTGCGAGAATACTTAAGGCGGCATATTTCCCGGAGACCACGCTGCTCGATGCTGAACTTGGCGGGAGGCCGTCTCAAATATGGAGGGCGGTTTTGGACGGACGGGATATGCTGAGACTTGGGATAATCCGAAGAATCGGGAATGGGCAAACCACACGCATATGGAGCCATAACTGGTTGCCTAGACCAGGTATGATGAGACCTATCTCTTCGAGGATCCCAACGCCACCGACCATGGTCTCTGAATTGATCTCTACGGCAACTGCCACATGGAATGAAGCACTGGTCAGGTCGGTTTTCTTCCCAATCGATGCGGAAGCAGTTCTTAGTATACCTCTCTGTACAAGGAATATAAGTGATTTTTGGGCTTGGAGTGGTGAGAAGAAGGGATGTTTTTCAGTTAAATCGGCATATAGGCTGATCATGAACACCAAGCTCGCAAGGGAATCTTGGATAGATGAGGAGGAAGGGACCTCACGGGCTGGGCAGGAGAGCAGCGCTTGGTCATCACTCTGGAAGGTCAATTTGCCACCTAAGATCAAATTCTTCCTATGGCGTTTGGCCAGAAGCTCCATCCCGATAGCTGATGTGCTAGCTCATAGACACATGGGTGACTCGCCGGCATGTAAACTTTGTGGCGCCATGGATTCGTGGAGACACACGATGCTTGATTGCACAAACGCTCGCTGTGTGTGGGCGCTTGCGGAAGATGAATTGACCCAGACGATGTGCCAACACACAGCCGACGATCCACGTGAGTGGTTGTTCTCTCTGAATGAAGCGCTGACTACAGATCAGTTTATGAAGATGGCAATTACATTGTGGGCTGTTTGGAGTGCAAAGAGGGAAGCAGTCTACGAGGATCTACATCAATCTCCCATGTCAACACACATGTTCATACAGCAATACATCAGTGATTTCCAGATTCAGTCCCACGCCACACCGATAAGGACTAGCACCCAACCACAACGACCGAAGAGATGGTTACAGCCCCCTAGCAACATGTCCAAGCTTAATGTTGATGCAGCCGTGGCAGAGAGACGAGGGGTTGGAACCATTGCCGCTATAGCCAGGAACGAGAATGGCATGTTCTTGGGAGCTTCTTCGTTGGGATTCAGAGCTATCACCAATCCAACTACCCTAGAAGCGCTGGCGGTACGGGAGGCTTTGGCTCTTTCCAAAGATCTCCAACTTCAGTATATCCATGTGGCTTCTGATTGCAAGGAGGTAATTGATAGCATCAAGAAGAAGAGCGGAGCGGAATATGGAGCGATTGTGCATGAAATCTTAGTTTATTCTACTAGTTTTAATTCTTGCAATTTTGTTCTTGAAAATAGAAGCTCCAATGTAGAGGCTCACAAATTAGGGAAGCATGCTTTGAATTTAGGGATGGGCCGCCGTGTGTGGTTAGGCCATCCCGGAAACCTCTCTTTCGTCCCGATCCAACTGGTGACGACGTAATAAAGCTTCGCAAATTGTCTCAAAAAAAAAATTCCCCATGAAAAAACTCCATCGTGGAGGCTCCAAATTTTCCCACGCCCGAGCCGCCGCTTGCCTAAAATAAGGTACCCCAACCACCGCTCCTTCTCCGTGTATCCTGTACGGGAACAAGATCTCCCAACTCTGGCACTCGCAGCTCCCCTTATCTCTTCGAACCTGTAGTAGCCGAATAGACCAAACTGAAATATTCCGTCTATTGGGTTCTTTCATCACTTTGGGTAGAGACGTGTTTGGTTCTTGTTTAATGAATCCCTTTGCCAGAAAGCGAATGAACCAAAAAAAACTATTACCCGAATGCCCAACCAAAGATTTCCTCCGCCTTTTTTATCTATCAGTTTCATCGGTTTTATTTTATTTGTTCTTTTCCTGCTAATATATTTTTTATTTTTTCCATGTTCTTTTGTGAAAAAGAAGTGAACATTTTTTATATGCCATGAAAACTTTCTATAACTGCACGAAAAATGTTTACTTTTTTATGAACATTTTAGTTATGGATAATTTTCTTTCTTTCTTTTCCTTTTTTATCTTCTTTTTTTCCATTTAAAAATACATTGATGTTTTTCAAATACACGCTCTATATTTTACAAACGCACGTTAAACATTTTTCAGATGCACGTTGATCATTTTTTGAATACGTGCTGACCATTTTTTAACACACATTGAACATTTTTTTGATGCATGTTGAAAGTTTTCAAATACTAGTTGAAGTTTTTCTGAATACATGTTGAAATATTTGTCAAATGCACACTGAATTTTCTTTGAACACACAGGGAACAATTTTTAAACACACATCAAACTTTTTTTCTACTAAAAATAGTGAAAACAAATTCAAAATACACAGTTATTTTTTAAAATTCTTTTAAACATTTTCCTAACACACGATGGAAGTTTTTTAATGCACAATAATCATTTTTAAACACATGATGAACATTTTTCTAAATACAAGGTGAACATTTTTTAATTCATGATGAACATATTTTTTCAGTATATGAATTTATTTTAAATACATGATAAACATGTTTTTCTCACACAATGGACCTTTTTTGAGTACCCGATGAACATTGTTTAAAACACTTTTAGGAATTATGGGAACATTCTTCTAAAAGGTTCCAAATCTATTTTAATAGACCATTTTAGAAGATAAAAGAAAAAAGGAAGAGCAAAAGAAGAAGAAGAAAACATTAAGTAATGTACATGTGTACTCCTGTGGTGACGCACGCTTTGAACTGCACCGGGCCTGGCCCATTTAAGGGAGGTGCTGAGGCGATGCATGCTTCTATCTCGCTAAATGCGAGGTGTAGCACCGCCCGAAACTACAGGCCTTTGCGGCCTCTCTCAATCCCTAGTTGTCGCCACCAAGTTTCTCCCCTACATCGCTGCATCGATCCCTCTCCTCTTCCCCATTTGGCGGCCTTGTTGGTGGCAAGAGGAGTAGGGACCCGTTCGTTCATTCCGTTTTCCTAGCGACATAGATGAGATGGTGACGGCAGTGGCGTGTTGTAAAAAGGTCTTTCTGGTCACTCTCTACCTTGATGACGTCCAAACCGGTGCCGACGAAGGGCTTGGGAGGTTCTGTGTCACCAGATTTGTTGGCTCTCTTCAGATATTGGCAATTGATGTGTCATTGAAGGAGCGCAATTGGATGACCATTGGTGTGATGACTTTGACATCTCTTTCCGTGTTGCTCTGCGTGATAGTCCGGTGTCTCCACCCCTCTAGACCGGTGTTGATGGATTGCAAGCCTGTTTTTTATGGAGTGATACTCCAGCCAATGCTTCTTCAACGACTTCTAAATCTCGTCTCAAGGGGCGAGTGGTTATTGTAGTTTTAAAACCTTTTTTTTAGAAAAAAAGGATGTACCCCCGGCCTCTGCATCTGGACGATGCATGCAGCCATATTATTAATTATTCATAAAGACCATACAAGGTGATACATCAATAAGCCTGAAGCCACCATCTTGGCAACACCGTTGCTACTCCTATCCCCATGATGAAGGTGTGCCGAACGTCCGGGCCTAATACCAAACAGACATTGCACCAAAGCCTAACATCTAAAGCCGGGTGTCCCATCCAAGCCACTACCTGAATTGGGTCCCACACCAGTCTGGCACACTCCCAGTGAGCACTGCACGCTGCAAGGGCCGTCACCTTCATGTGACGCCCGGATAATTAGACTACAGTAATTCCCTGCTAATGATGCCACGTCACCTCGGTTACTGTTGATAAACCCACGTTAGTTCAAAACCGGTTCGAATTCAAATTCAAAATCAAGCAAACAATAAAAGTTTTCAAATGTCAAAGCTAAAATGTTCTGCATGTGACAAATAATCATATGTAATATTGGTGGAGAAACCACACTTTTATAAAGCATTTAAATGCACTATAATAAATAAACAGTGACAAAACAGTTATTCAAATGCTTTAAAATAATAAACAATTTCAAACTATTTTATTTCAGTGCTAAACTGTTTGTGGTAGTGGCATAAATTGTAACACTATTTTAGGTGCCACTTTTGTATTTTTTTAAACTAAAAGAAAAACAAATATGAACTAAAAGAAATAAATAAAAGGAAAAGACTAAACAGAATTAAAACAAAGTAAAACAGCCCCCCCCACGCTGGGCCAACCGGCCCAGCTAGCCAACCGGTCGGCCCAGCCCAACACCCCCCCTACTAACCCTAGCTCCTCCTGTCCCGATTCCCATCTCTCCCTCATTCCCACCTCGCGCCGCCAGGGACGAGCGAGAGCGCTCCCGCTCGACCCCGCAGCTCCTCCCGCCGGCCACGCCCTGCCCCTCCCCCGAGCTCCCCTCACCCTCCCCTACACCTACCTCCGCCGCCACTCCCGTGCCAAAGCCCCCCCCCCCCGACGCAGGCCCGCCACCTCGACGCTGTCACCCGAGCCGGTGACCTAGCGCACCCTGCGCCTCCGACGTCGGCGCCCATCCCCGGCGCCGCCTCGTTGCTGCCGTGCTCCGCCACCTCGTCGGCGTCGCCCCATCGCCTCTCCCTCACCGACGCCAACGCGCCCCGTCGCCCCCCCTTCCCTGCTCGCAAGTGAGCGCCACCGTCCCCCTTCGCCCCCTTTCTTCCTGGGTCGCCACGGTCACCACCCCCTACGCGCGGTCGCCGCGCTTCGGCCGTGCCCGTTGCGCACTCACCGTCGCCCCGTCTCCTCCGCCCCGTCGTGCCTTCCCGGCCAGCCGTGGCCACCGACCGCGCCCTTGGCCGTCCTCCCTGGCCTCGCCCGCACGCCCGCCGTTCGCTCGCCGTCGCCGCCAACCGCGGCCCCGGCCGGTCGACGCCCCGATCCGGCGCCCCGGGGCTCTGCCCGCCGCGCTAGGGTCAGCCCCGACGGGCGCCCACGCCCGTTTCCACGCGCCCGCCCCGGTCGGCCCCCTGGGCCACTGCCAGGTGGGGCCCCGCGCCCCTGAGCCACTGCCCCTGGGCCCGAACCCCCTATGGGCCACAGACAGGTGGGCCCCGCGCCCAGAACGTAATTAAAAAAAGAAAAAAAGGGAATTAAAAAGAATAATAATATATAAATAAATAAGTAAAAATAAAATAAAAATAAAATTAATTAATTAATTAATTAATCAATTAATTAGTTAATTAACCCTGTTTAGATTAATCTAATTTAATTAATTAGTTTAATTAATAGTTAATTAATTAGTTAACCCTAATTACCCTAATCAGTCTATGACATGTGCGACCCATGTGTCAGATGACTGCTGACGTCAGCATGATGTCATGCTGATGTCATCGCAACACTGTTTTGGATAATGTTGAATTAAATAATTAATTAAAATTTAGAAAATGATATAAAATAATCCGTAACTCGGATGAAAATACTTTGTACATGAAAGTTGCTCAGAACGACGAGACGAATCCTAATACGCAGTCCGTTCATCCGCCACGTGTCCCTAGCATAGTGAACCTGCAACATTTCACCTCCGGTTCATGTGTCCGAAAACGTGAAACACCGGGGATACTTTCCCGGATGTTTCCCCCCTTCACCGGTATCACCTCATACCGCGTTAGAACACGTCTAGCTCTGCCTGTTGTCCTGTTATGCACTTGCTTGCTATGTATTTACTGTTTCTCCCCCCTCTTCTGTTCGGTAGACCCCGTGACGATGCTGATGCCCCTGTGGTCGACTACGTCACCGACGACCCCTCCTTCTTGTCTGAGCAACCAGGCAAGCCCTCCTTGATCACCAGATATCGCCTATTCTTCTCTATACTGCTTGCATTAGAGTAGTGTAGCATGTTACTGCTTTCCGTTAATCCTAATCCTGATGCATAACCTGTCATTGTTGCTACAGTTGTTACCCTTACCTGCTATCCTACTGCTTAGTATAGGATGCTAGTGTTCCATCAGAGGCCCTACACTCTTGTCCGTCTGCCATGCTATACTACTGGGCCGTGATCACTTCGGGAGGTGATCACAGGTATATACTTATATACTCTATACATGACACATGTGGTGACTAAAGTCGGGTCGGCTCGTTGAGTACCCGTAAGTGATTCTGATGAGGGGGCTGAAAAGACAGGTGGCTCCATCCCGGTAGAGATGGGCATGGGTTCCTGACGGCCCCCGACTGTTACTTTGTGGCAGAGTGACAGGACAGGTTGAGACCACCTAGGAGAGAGGTGGGCCTGGCCCTGGTCGGCGTTCGCGGATACTTAACACGCTTAACGAGATCTTGGTATTTGATTTGAGTCTGGCCATTTGGTCTATACGCACTAACCAACTACGCGGGAACAGTTATGGGCACTCGACGTCGTGGTATTAGCCGAAGCCTTCGTGACGTCAGCGACTGAGTGGCGCGCGCCGGATTGGACTGGAATGCCACTAGGCTAGGTCTGCTTCCGGCCGCGTTCGCAACGTGCAGGTGTGCAATGGGCGATGGGCCCAGACCCCTGCGCCATAGGATTTAGACCGGCGTGCTGACCTCTCTGTTGTGCCTAGGTGGGGCTGCGACGTGTTGATCATACGAGGCCGGGCATGACCCAGAAAAGTGTGTCCGGCCAAATGGGATCGAGCATGTTAGGTTATGTGGTGCACCCCTGCAGGGAAGTTTATCTATTCGAATAGCCGTGTCCCTCGGTAAAAGGACGACCCGGAGTTGTACCTTAACCTTATGACAACTAGAACTGGATACTTAATAAAACACACCCTTCCAAGTGCCAGATACAACCCGGTGATCGCTCTCTAACAGGGCGACGAGGAGGGGATCGCCGGGTAGGATTATGCTATACGATGCTACTTGGTGAACTTACCATCTACTCTCTCCTACATGCTGCAAGATGGAGGTGGTCAGAAGCGTAGTCTTCGACAGGATTAGCTATCCCCCTCTTATTCTGGCATTCTGCAGTTCAGTCCACCGATATGGCCCTTTACACATATACCCATGCATATGTAGTGTAGCTCCTTGCTTGCGAGTACTTTGGATGAGTACTCACGGTTGCTTTTCTCCCTCTTTTCCCCTTTCTATACCTGGTTGTCGCAACCAGATGCTGGAGTCCAGGAGCTAGAGATCCCGAGGATGATTCTACATGGAGTTCGGCTTCGAGGAGTAGTTAGGAGGTCCCAGGCAGGAGGCCTTGCCTCTTCGATCGTTGCTACTTTTGTGCTAGCCTTCTTAAGGCAAACTTGTTTAACTTATGTCTGTACTCAGATATTGTTGCTTCCGCTGACTCGTCTATGATCGAGCACTTGTATTCGAGCCCTCGAGGCCCCTGGCTTGTATTATGATGCTTGTATGACTTATTTATGTTGTAGAGTTGTGTTGTGATATCTTCCCGTGAGTCCCTGATCTTGATCGTACACATTTGCGTGCATGATTAGTGTACGGTCGAATCGGAGGCGTCACACTCCATCTTCCCTCGGTCCATCCTCAGAGCATAACTGATGCACCAACCTTGCCAGGCCTCTCTGTCATCAACGCCACCATGATGCAGACAGCTTCCTCCTCCTGCGCGATTCCATCTCCTTGCATCAGACGCTGAGAACCGCCACCATCAATGTGGAAGATGAAGCACCGCTCCACCAAAGACGCCGTCCTCCGGTCCCTCGAGCCCGTGTGCACCTCCAAGAATGACGCCCCCAAGGGGGAAACGACACCAGAGAGCTGTCGTCGCCCGATCTACTGATCTAGGATTTTCCCCGGAGGTAGCAGAGAGTGGCCTTAAACTTCTCCACGTCGATGCCTTCAGGAAGGGAATGATGCAGACAGCGTCGCCATCGTCAGCCTTGGCAATAGCCAATAGCAGGTTTTCACCCAGATTTGATCAAAGACCTCCATCTCTCGTGCACGGGCCGCCGCCATCCCTGCCCAGATCTCAACGAAGACTCCAAGGAGTGGATCGGCGCCGTGGCGTCGTCGTCGTTGTGGCCGCCGTCGCCGGCCAAGGGTTTCCCCCGATCCCAAGAGCCCCACCATCCAATCACCGCCCACCACCCGGATCCGGCGAGCAAGGCCACACCGAAGCCCAGATCGAGCGGGATAAGGTGAAGGAGATGAAGCTGGCGCAGGTCGATCAGATCTGGCGGCCGGCCGACGGAATCAAGGCCGCCATGAGATCCCACCACCAGGTCCTCGCCGCCCACGCAAGCCGAGGAAGACCGGCCACACACCCGAGGGTCCATGCAGCGGGATATTGTAGTTTTAAAACCTACTATGGCAAAGACGTTTGGAGGTCTCTCTTTTCTTTTTTGTTGGTCTAGTGCAATTTTCAATCTTCAACGGACGATGTACAATGGAAGGAAAGAAGGCCAGTATGTTTTGCAATGTAATTTTATTTTGTATTGATTGGTCTGTGTTTAGATGTCTTTTTATTGCATTGACTATTGTTTTCCTCGGATATAAGATGCCCTTTGGGTATCTGTTTTTAAAAAAGAATCTAGAGGCATTTATCCTCATCTTATATTTTTTGAGGTGATCCCTCATCTTAGATGAATGGAAGGCCGTATTAAAAGGCCGGAACGCAATGGGATTAAGTTAACGGATCACGAGTCTTCTACGCGGCCCTCAGAAAATGACAATATTCAGATTACAAGTTCTTGCTCCCCTAAAAAGGATTAATGTTCTAGCTAAAAAGGAAACCAAATCCAGTGGGAAAGCATCATGGCACAGATTTGGTTCTTGGTGAAAATGGACAAAACTGGTCCTTATCTGAAACTTCAACATAAAATGGCCCCAATCTAATTTTTTTTCATGAAATGGCCCCTTTTGCATGACGCCCGAGGCTAGGGCGCCATACTAGATAGCATGACGCCTCGGAGCGAGGGCGTTATCCTATTTGGCATGCGCCCTAGGCCGGGGCGTCATGCTACATGTCGCTACCATGGCGCCCTGACCTGGGGCATCATGCTCTCTAGCATGGCGCCCTAGCCACGGGCGTCATGCAAAAGAGGGCCATTTCATGAAATATTTTCAGATTGAGGTCATTTTGTGTTGAAGTTTCAGATAAGGGCAAGTTTTGTTCATTTTCACTGGTTCTTGCTGCCCTCCATAAGGTTCTAGAATGCCTATGATTAGACCGTCACTTTACCACGCGTCAACCAAACATGCCTGCAAGTGAGAATGCAATGACTCGGGTAGCAGAAGAAAGTACATTCAAGTGACTATTGTCATGTAGAAAGAGACTTCCCCAGAACTCAATTAAACCAGATGATTCCAGCCAGCCAGAGGAACACATTTGCTCTGAAGGAAAGATGAGACAGGGGCTAGAAAGTAGCAGCTTCCTAGTTCAGGAAATGTGGGGTGGGGGGCAAGACTCTTCGATTCTTTCTCCAGTTCAGACCCATCTTGTGCTGGAACCTCACGTTGACCCATGATGAGCGCTGGCTTGTTCTCGAAAAATTCCTCTGCGAGTGCGAGCTAAGTGGCTGGTGATGTTCAGATTTCAGACAGGAAACCATTGGAAATTTTGGTGAAGAACTTTGACTAAAAGCAGTAGTACCTTTTCATGCCTGTGGCATCTAGCTCATCAGCCGGTTAGGCAAATGCTGAAGAAATCGTCTTGGTGGCGGTGTAGCATAGCAGGGCATTTTGGGATGAACAAGAACGTCTGGTTGTTTTACGGTGCAGCTTCAGCTGTTTAGACAATCCGGACAATAATCCGTTTGCGTAGATATGTCAGGTCCGACACCGGTTCTTTCAAGCCTTTTACCAGGGTTCATGTGCAGAACAAAGTTTAACATAACCTACTACCGTCTCAACAATGCACGCATATGCACATGTCCCGCATGAAATTGTTGTTCGGATTATTTTGTCACGGGACCTACTGTTTGAAGCGTGAAGACCATGCGCTTTGTGTTTTGGATAGTGATCTATTAATCTCTCCACGGGATTTATAGGGAAGCTAATTGATATGTGACGTGCTGCTGGAATAGCTCAGATGGCTAGAGCGTGTGGCTGTTAACCACAAGGTCGGAGGTTCGAGCCCTCCTTCTAGCGTCAGTTTTTCAAATTTTATTCCCTTCCAGAGCTTGTGGGATAGTTTTTGGAGGTTCAAGCTTCACTATAAATCGTCATTTTTTCTAACTTTCAAATTGTATTCCCTTTCAGACCTTTTGTAATAGTTTTTGGAGGTTCAAGCTTCACTATAAATTTAACCACTAAAATATGGATTATATTGTATTCAAAATAATTTTTCAGTGGTATCTTTTTAAGTTCGGTTCACGCTGATTACTACGCCCTCCTTCTACCGTTAATTTTTTTATTTTCAAAATTTATTCCCTTCCAGTGCTTCTGGGATAGTTTTTGGAGGTTCAAGCTTGACTATAAATTTAGCCACTAAAATATGGATTATATTGTATTTGAATTGCATTCCCTTCCAGAGCTTTTGTAATAGTTTTTGGAGGTTCAAGCTTCACTATAAATTTAACCACTAAAATATGGATTATATTGTATTCAAAATAATTTTCCAGTGGTATCTTTTTAAGTTCGGTTCACGCTGATTACTACGCCCTCCTTCTACCGTTTTTTTTTCAAATTTTTATTCCCTTCTAGTGCTTGTGGGATAGTTTTTGGAGGTTCGAGCCCTCCTTCTAGCGTCATTTTTTCTAATTTTCAAATTTTATTCCCTTCCAGAGCTTGTGGGATAGTTTTTGGAGGTTCAAGCTTCACTATAATCGTCATTTTTTCTAACTTTCAAATTGTATTCCCTTCCAGAGCTTTTGTAATAGTTTTTGGAGGTTCAAGCTTCACTATAAATTTAACCACTAAAATATGGATTATATTGTATTCAAAATAATTTTTCAGTGGTATCTTTTTAAGTTCGGTTCACGCTGATTACTACGCCCTCCTTCTACCGTTAATTTTTTTATTTTCAAATTTTATTCCCTTCCAGTGCTTGTGGGATAGTTTTTGGAGGTTCAAGCTTGACTATAAGTTTAGCCACTAAAATATGGATTATATTGTATTTGAATTGCATTCCCTTCCAGAGCTTTTGTAATAGTTTTTGGAGGTTCAAGCTTCACTATAAATTTAACCACTAAAATATGGATTATATTGTATTCAAAATAATTTTCAGTGGTATCTTTTTAAGTTCGGTTCACGCTGATTACTATGCCCTCCTTCTACCGTTATATTTTTTTTCAAATTTTTATTCCCTTCCCGTGCTTGTGGGATAGTTTTTGGAGGTTCAAGCTTGACTATAAATTTAGCCACTAAAATATGGATTATATTGTATTCGAATTAATTTTTCAATGGTATCTTTTTAAGTTAGGTTAACATTGTGATTAGTCCACCATCCTTGTAGCGTTTTTTTATTTTCAAATTTTATCCCTTCCAGTGCTTGTGGGATAGTTTTTGGAGGTTCAAGCTTGAACATAAATTTAGCCACTAAAATGTGGATTATTCAAAATAATTTTCCAGTGGTACATTTTAAAGTTAGGTTCACGCAGTGATTACTACGCTCCTTCTAGTGGGGTTTTAATTTTTATACTTTTTCCCTGGCAAAGAAAAGAAGGCGCGCAAGTTTTTTTGAGGTTCAAGTTTGACTATAAATTTAGCCACTAAAATGTGGATTATATGTAATGAAAATTATGTGACTACTCTCTCCATTTGTAAATATAAGTCTTTATAGAGATTTAATTATGAACTACATACGTATGTATATAGACATATTTTAAAGTGTAGAAAAGACTTATATTTAGGAATGGAGGGAGTACATTTTTATTTGAAGGAATTTTGTAGTGGTCATTTTTTTAAGTTAGGTTCAAGCTGTGATTAGTACGCTCCTTCTAGTGGGTTTTTAGTTTTTTTTTATATATTTTTCCTCTCTGACTAAGAAAAGAAGGCACACAAGTTTTTTGAGGCTCTACTTTGACTCTATTCTAGCCACTAAACGTTGGTTATATGTAACGAGAATTATATGATTACATTCGTGTATGATAGAATTTTTCAATGGTCAAATATTTAAGTTAGGTTCAAGCTGTGATTGGTACGCTTCTTCTGGCTTTTTTTCATAACTTTTCCCTCCAACTAAAAGAAGGCGCGCAAATTCGACTACAGATTCAGCCACTAAAATATGGGATATACGTAATGAAAATTATACGGTTACATTTGTATCCAAACGAATTTTTCAGTGCTAAAATTTTGAGGTTAGGTTCCAGCTGTGATTGGCCGGTTTGGAACTTGTGAGCACGGGTCAGCAGCAGGGCGGACAAGAGAGAAGTGAGAAAAAAAGGCTTGAGGACAAAAGGAGTTTGTGGGTGGAGCTGCGTTGTTGGGCCGATGTGGCGACAGTCCGGACGCACCCTAATCCTCTCCTTCATTTGACATCAATGTGGGGGATTTTTGACAGTCCAAACTGTTCAAGTCGGAATAGGAGAGATCACTGGAGGCCCGGTTTTGTCCGGATGATCCGTTCCAGACAAATAGGGTAGAAGTAGGGGGAGCCCATTAGAGATTTCCTTAGATTCTTTGGTTCTTTCTTCAGTTCAGATACATTTGGTTGACCCATGATAAGCGCTGGTTTGTTCTTTAAAAGTTCCTCTGTGAGGAGACACTGACCGGCCCCAGTTGACACCCTGCCTAAGTGGCTGGTGATGTTCAGACAGAAAAACTTTGGGAATTTGTGTGTAAAACTTTGACTAAGAGCAGCTCCTTTTCATGCCTGTGGCATCTAGACCATCTGCTGGTTTGGCAAATGGTAAGAAAATAAGCCAATGTGTGCCGTGGAGGTGTAGCTGAGCAGGGGACTTTGGCTAAAAGGGGCATGTAGTTGTTTACAGTACATCTTCAGCTGTTTTGACATTCCGCACGATATTCCAAGCCACGTACACGTTATCGTACTAGCGAATTACTACTCCCCCGTCCCATAATGTAAGACATTTTCACGAGCTAACATAGCTTGTGAAAGCGTCTTGCATTATGAGACGGAAGGAGTACTGTGTAGTTCTAAAAAAAGAAGCTAACCCCATATATCTAAAAAGTTGATCCAGCTAAATTCAATTCTCTCATCATGCAACTATGTCAACTCATCATGATGAGACAATAAAACATTTATTTTTTCAATGTAAATTGGCTCGTTCTATATGGTCAGTCATCCAAATAGCTTCTGGCTTGTATCCTCCTTGTAGTGTTGCTAATGTATTTGGCAACTGGCTACATGAGATTGATCATAGGTTTAGAACCCTTCTCAGAGTGGGGGCGCTTGCCGTTATTTGGTCGCTTTGGCTCTGTAGAAATGATAAGGTTTTTAACGATAAAAGTACTTCTCTTATGCAGGTTATCTACAGATGTACCGGGACTCTTCGTTTATGGTCCTCTCTACAACGTATGGAGAATCGAGACCTGTTTATGGAGGTGTGTACACGATTGGAGGCTACGGCGAGGGATACTTTTACCCAACATGGGTGGCAGCATGATCTTAGGATTGGTCTCCCTCCGCTTTAGGCGTTATACGGATATTGCATGTTTTCCTTGTATTTCGCCTTTTTTTTGAATGAGAGGATATTGTTTGGCTGTGTGCATCTTAGTTATACAGAGGCCGGGTGTAATGCTTAAATCTTTTAAGTAATAAAGCGCCCCTTTTCGAAAATGTCAACTCATCATGTTATCATGCATGAAAAAAGACAAATCTTTAATGCAACCACGTAAACTCACCATGCAACCATGCATGAAAAAAATCCACCTTTAAAATGCACCATGCATGCTACTAAGATTCAATAAATATTTGACAACTATAAAATAATCAATAAATTATATGTATTTTAGTTACAGTTCTCACAATTATAATCTAAATACTAATGTTACCGAAAAAGGCTTTCACCCCGCTTTATAAATAAAGCAAACCACCGAGCACAAAGTCAATAAGGTACCAACCGAACAACACACACACAACGCCACCGCAGGCAAGGTCCAACACACACGCACACAAACACTACCCAAGGTTCAGCTGTGGGCACAACACAACAAGCCCAGCACAGGAATGAAGCATGCACAACACATAAACGGCGGTGGCGGCGAGGTAGAGAAGATCTAATCCGGCTCTGGTGGTGGAGGAGGAAGCGGTGGAGCTATCCGGAGAGCCATAGCGCGAAGCTGGGTGATGATGGAGGTGATGGCGTCTCTCTCCCTGGGGCGGCTAAGCGGCCGCCAAAGCTGCAAGTAACCAGACCATTTGAACAAAGTGTCAGTAGCGCAACGAAGAGGGACATGCTGAATCACAAGCTTATTCCTAATAGTCCACAGCGTCCAGGCTAGCACCCCGATGGTCAACCACCTAATGTGGCGAGACGCGGGTGGTAACGCCTGAAGTTCGGTGAAGAGAACGGGGAAGTTGGTGTGGTCCCATCTTCCACCCACTACTTCACGGAAACAGCTCCAGAGGAACTGCGCGGATGTACAGGTGAAGAAGATATGGTTCGTATCCTCTTCAGGCCGGCAGAGCGGGCACCGCCCATCGCCAGGGCCGTTGCGCTTCAGGACCTCAACGCCGGACGACAGGCGGCCGCGAATCCATTGCCACAAGAAAATCCTAATCTTCCCAGATGGCGGTGAGAGCCTCAGGGCCCGGCGAAGGGGCTATGGCCTGGTAGAGAGATTTAGAGGAGAATTGTCCAGATGGCTCTAGCCGCCACCTGGTGCGGTCCTCTCCAATCTCCAGATCCGGCTCGTGCAAAGCAATGCAGTCAAGCAGGTCCTGCCACGCATCATTTTCCGCCGGTCCAAAAGGTCTCCGGAACGCGAGGTGCCCTAAGTCAATAAGGGCTACCCTACCGAAATCCGTGGATCTACCGCGATGGAGAACATATCAGGGAAGCGAGCCGCGAAGGGGGAGTCCCCAGCCCATCTATCGAACCAGAACAGCGTGGCGGTGCCAGATCCAACCACAATCGAGGTCCCGACGCGGAGGACTGGAAGGAGCTGAATGATGGATTGCCAGAACTGGGATCCGCCGGACCGCTGGCAGAAGGCGAGTGGCTGACCACGGAGGTATTTCTGTTGGATGGTGTGAAGCCACAAGCCACCCTCTCCGTTTGCAATCCGCCACAGCCACTTAGTGGGGAGAGCTATGTTCATGCGTTTGGAGGACATGATCCCGAGTCCGCCCTGATCGCGAGGCTTACAGATCTCCGACCACCGAACCATGTGGTACTTCTGCTTATCGCCCTCGCCATCCCAGAAGAAGCGCCCCTGGACTGTGGCAATCTCATGGTGGAGAGTCTCAGGTAGGTTGTAGAAGCTCATAATGAATAGGAGCAAGCTAGAGAGAGACGAGTTAATGAGCACCGTCCGGGCGGCCTTAGATAGCCAGCGGCCCTGCTAAGGTTCAATGCGCTGCTGAAGCTTCCCCACTGTGGGGCGCAGATCGGCCACCGTAGGCCTCGTGTCGCTAATGGGGATCCCCAAATAAGTCATGGGGAAGCACCCAAGCTGGCAGTTGAGGCGGTCCGCGATGCTCTGTCGTTCGTCTTGGGGGTATCCCAAGACCATGACCGCACTCTTATCGAAGTTGATCCTGAGGCCAGACATCTGCTGAAAGCAAAGCAGGAGGAACTTCAGGTTCATGATGTCGTACGCTGAGCCTTCCACCATTATAATGGTGTCATCTGCATATTGGAGAAGGGAAATCCCATGCCCGCCTACTAAATGCGGGACAATGCCCCTAATATGTCCCGCAGCCTTGGCTTTATCTAGGATGGCTGCCAGAGCATGAACAACCATGTTGAAGAGGAATGGCGAGAAGGGATCGCCCTGACGGACCCCACAGAATGTGGGGAAGTAAGGACCAATCTCGCCATTTATTTCACCGCAGTCCGCCCCGAGGAGACCATTTGCATCACTCGGGTCACCCATCGATCTTTGAATCCCTTCCGGAGCAAGCATTCCCGAAGGAAGGGCCAACTGACCGTGTCGTATGCCTTGTGGAAGTCTAATTTCAGGAAAACTGCCTTGAGGTGTTTGGTGTGCACCTCATGGAGTGCTTCGTGAAACACTAGGACTCCATCAAGGATATACCGGCCCTGGATGAATGCCGACAGATCCGGGTGTGTGATCCGGTCCACTATTGGGGCCACCCTAATGGCATACCCGTTCGCAAGGATGCGGAAGATGACATTGATCACCGTAATCGGTCGGAACTGGCGAATATCCGAAGCTCCAGTTACTTTGGGAATGAGGGTGATAATCCCAAAGTTCAGCCTGGTAAGATCGATGGAACCAACATAGAACTCCTCAAAGAGGGCCATCACCTCAAGTATAATAACCTCCTAGAAGGTCTGGAAGAACTTCACCAGGAGGCCATCCTGTCCAGGGGCCGACGAGGGATTCATGCCCTTAATGGCTGCCAAGACTTCTACCTCGGAGAAAGGGGCCGCCAGGGCCACAGTGTCCGCCGGCGAGACACGTCGGTGGGCCAGCCAAATGTCATGTGTGAGGGCCAGCCCTCCCCGAGGGGAGGCAGAGAATAGTGTTGGGGAACGTAGTAATTTCAAAAAATTTCCTACGCACACGCAATATCATGGTGATGCATAGCAACGAGAGGAGAGAGTGTTGTCCACGTACCCTCATAGACCGTAAGCGGAAGCTTTATGACAACGCGGTTGACGTAGTCGTACGTCTTCATGATCGACCGATCCTAGTACCGAAAATACGGCACCTCCGCGATCTGCACATGTTCGGCTCGGTAACATCCCACGAACTCACGATCCAGCAGAGTGTCGAGGGAGAGCTTCATCAGCATGACGGCGTGATGACGGTGATGATGAAGCTACCGGCGCAGGGCTTCGCCTAAGCACTGCAACGATATGACCGAGGTGGATTATGGTGGGGGGGGGGCACGGCACACGGCTAAGAGATCAATGATCAACTTGTATGTCTATGGGGTGCCCCTGGCCACGTATATAAAGGATGGAGGGAGGAGGAGGCTGGCCCTCATAGGGCGCGCCCAAAGTGTGGAGTCCTACTAGGACTCCCTAGTCCTAGTAGGATTCCACCTCCCACATGGAATAGGAAAAAGGGAAGGGAGAAGAAGAAGGAAGGAAGGGGGCGCCCCCTTTCCCTAGTCCAATTCGGAACGGTCCATGGGGAAGGGGCGCAGCCACCCTTGAGGCCTTTCTCTCCTTTACCGTATGGCCCATTAAGGCCCAATACGAATTCCCGTAACTCTCCGGTACTCCGAAAAATACCCGAATCACTCGGAACCTTTCCGATGTCCGAATATAGCCTTCCAATATATCAATCTTTACGTCTCGACCATTTCGAGACTCCCCGTCATGTCCCCGATCTCATCCGGGACTCCGAACAAACTTCGGTCATCAAATCACATAACTCATAATACAAATCGTCACAAAACGTTAAGCGTGCGGACCCTACGGGTTCGAAAACTATGTAGACATGACCGAGACTCATCTCCGGTCAATAACCAATAGCGGAACCTGGATGCTCATATTGGTTCCTACATATTCTACGAAGATCTTTATCGGTCAAACCGCATAACAACATACGTTGTTCCCTTTGTCATCGGTATGTTACTTGCCCGAGATTCGATCGTCGGTATCTCAATACCTAGTTCAATCTCATTACCGGCAAGTTTCTTTACTCATTCCGTAATGCATCATCCCGCAACTAACTCATTAGTCAAAATGCTTGCAAGGCTTATAGTGATGTGCATTACCGAGAGGGCCCAGAGATACCTCTCCGATACACGAGTGATAAATCCTAATCTCGATCTATGCCAACTCAACAAACACCATCCGAGACACCTGTAGAGCATCTTTATAATCACCCAGTTACGTTGTGAATTTGATAGCATATGATACGTCTCCAACGTATCTATAATTTTTGATTGTTCCATGCTATTATATTACCTGTTTTGGATGTTTATGGGCTTTACTTTACACTTTTATGTCATTTTTGGGACTAACCTACAAACCGGAGGCCCAGCCCAAATTGTTGTTTTCTTGCCTATTTCAGTGTTTCGAAGAAAAGGAATATCAAACGGAGTCCAAACGGAATGAAACCTTCGGGGGAGTTATTTTTGGAACGGAAGCAATCCAGGAGACTTGGAGTGTACGTCAGGGAAGCAACGAGGTGGCCATGAGGTAGGGAGGCGCGCTTGCCCCCCTGGGCGCGCCCCCACCCTCGTGACCGACTTCTTTCGCCTATATATATCCATATACCCTAAAAACATCGGGGAACAGAATAGATCGGGAGTTCCGCCACCGCAAGCCTCTGTAGCCACCAAAAACCAATCGGGGCCCTGTTCCGGCACCCTGCCGGAGGGGGGATCCCTCACCGGTGGCCATCTTCATCATCCCGGTGTTCTCCATGACGAGGAGGGAGTAGTTCACCCTCGGGGCTGAGGGTATGTACCAGTAGCTATGTGTTTGATCTCTGTCTCTCTCGCGCGTGTTCTTGAGGTGGTACGATCTTGATGTATCGCGAGCTTTGCTATTATAGTTGGATCTTATGATGTTTCTCCTCTCTACTCTCTTG
This sequence comes from Aegilops tauschii subsp. strangulata, assembly GCF_002575655.3. Classification (NCBI taxonomy): domain Eukaryota; kingdom Viridiplantae; phylum Streptophyta; class Magnoliopsida; order Poales; family Poaceae; genus Aegilops; species Aegilops tauschii. Next base: position 49,592,206 of record NC_053035.3, read on the forward strand.
TAATGGATTGAGTTTTCCCTTTGAAGTTATCTTATCGGATTGAGTCGTTAAGGATTTGAGAACACTTGATGTATGTCTTGCATGTGCTTATCTGTGGTGACAATGGGATATCACGCGATTCACTTGATGTATGTTTTGGTGATCAGCTTGCGGGTTCCGTGACCTCGTGAACTTATGCATAGGGGTTGGCACACGTTTTCGTCTTGACTCTCCGGTTGAAACTTTGGGGCACTCTTTGAAGTTCTTTGTGTTGGTTGAATAGATGAATCTGAGATTGTGTGATGCATATCGTATAATCATACCCACGGATACTTGAGGTGACATTGGAGTATCTAGGTGACATTAGGGTTTTGGTTGATTTGTGTCTTAAGGTGTTATTCTAGTATGAACTCTATGATAGATTGAACGGAAAGAATAGCTTTGTGTTGTTTTACTACGGACTCTTGAATAGATCGATCAGAAAGGATAACTTTGAGGTGGTTTCGTACCCTACAATAATCTCTTCGTTTGTTCTCCGCTATTAGTGAGTTTGGAGTGACTCTTTGTTGCATGTTGAGGGATAGTTATATAATTCAATTATGTTATTATTGTTGAGAGAACTTGCACTAGTGAAAGTATGAACCCTAGGCCTTGTTTCCTAGCATTGCAATATCGTTTGTGCTCATTTTTATCATTAGTTACCTTGCTGTTTTTATATTTTTTCAGATTACAAAAACCTATATCTACCATCCATATTGCACTTGTATCACCATCTCTTCGCCGAACTAGTGCACCTATACAATTTACCATTGTATTGGGTGTGTTGGGGACACAAGAGACTCTTTGTTATTTGGTTGCAGGGTTGTTTGAGAGAGACCGTCTTCATCCTACGCCTCCCACGGATTGATAAACCTTAGGTCATCCACTTGAGGGAAATTTGCTACTGTCCTACAAACCTCTGCACTTGGAGGCCCAACAATGTCTACAAGAAGAAGGTTGTGTAGTAGACATCAAGCTCTTTTCTGGCGCCGTTGCCGGGGAGGTGAGCGCTTGAAGGTATATCTTTAGATCTTGCAATCGAATCTTTTAGTTTCTTGTTTTATCACTAGTTTAGTTTATAAAAGAAAACTAAAAAAATGGAATTGAGTTTGCCTCATACGCTTCATCTTTTTAATATCTTTCGTGAGTATGATGGAAAGGAAAATTGTGCCAAAGTGTTAGAAGAAGAATGCATTAAAATGTTTGGCACTAAATCTTTGAATGATTAGCATGATTGCAATGTTGTTAGTATGAACTCTTTGAATATCCATAATACTAATGATGATTGCACTAGTCATGATGAAAATGTCTCTTATAAGCATGTCAACTTTTGTGGAGTGCATAGAGTTTTCAAGTACACACCAATTAGGGCAAATAGATTTTGCAAGAGGCATAAGTATTTAGAAACTAAATGGTTACAAGAAAGGCTAGATGTTTGTGCTGAAAATTTAAAATTTCTTCACCATACTTGTGAACTTTGCAATGAACATGGTCATTGAGATCTCCAATGCAAATTGTTTCATGATCGTATCGTGTCCAAAAATTGTGATGATTTGATTTCCCTTGCTCATCATAATGAACTTAGTTTGCTTTTGGGTTATGAAGAAATGAAACGTACAACTAAGCATATTCCAGAATATAACCTTGAGAAATTCCTCGATATTGATCTAGAAGAAATTTTTATGTATTGTGCGGTGAATTGCATTGAAAATCCTTATATTGCCAATTACATAAAGAAAAGAAAACAAGTAGAGGATGAAGAGAATACTAATGAAAGGGAAGAGACTTCCCAATATCCTCCTATTATTTCTTATGATGAATCAGGTAACGAGGAGAAGCCTTCTATTCAACCCATCTCATTAATAAGGAGCTCCAAAAAGAGGGTCAAACCCACACATAATGTGAAGAAGAAAAAGAAAAGACGGAGAAGCAAAGGTGAAAAGGTATCCCTCCCTAATGATGTTGCTCATATTACTCATTGTGATGATGATAATTGCTGTACTATTGGTGCCATCCATACTATTAATGATGAGAGTGATTATGCTTATGATAGGAAAAGGCCCAAGCTTGGGGATGCTATGTTTGATGAGAATGACATGTTTGAGAATATATTTGCTGAAATTAATGTTTTTCCCAAGCTTGGGGATGCTATGTTTAATGAAGATGATGTTATTAGCCTACGAAGTTTTGATATGCAAATTTGTTATGATAGCATGCCTCCTACTTATGATTATTATATTGATGAAAGTGGGTTTGGAAGAGTGTCAACTTTAGGAAGTAATGATCCCACTATTTTGGAGGATGTTGAATCTTATTGTGATAATTATGAAAGTTGATTTGGAGAGGTCATGACTTTATTTAGTGATGAATCCACTATTTCGGAAGAGGTTTCAATCGATTATGATGAGAACAAAGTTGCTACTTATGATGATTATTGTGATGAAACTTATGCTATAAAGAGTAGTGATGATTATATTTATAAAACTTGTCATGATTATGATTATGATCACCCTTTTTCTGAACATTAGTAATTTAATGTGGAAACCATTTATAGTATTCGAGTCTCTTATGATACTCCCACTATTCCGAAAGAGAAGAAATTTGCTTATGTGGAGAGTAATAAAAATTCTATGCTAGTAGATCATGAAAAGAATGCTTTATGTGCTGGTTATATGGTTGAATTCATTCATGATGCTACTGAAAATTATTATGAGAGAGGATCATATGCTTCTACATATTGCAATAATATCAAGTTTCCTCTCTATGTGCTTAAAATCTTGAAGTTATGCTTGTTTTACCTTCCTATGCAAGTTGATTCTTGTTCCCATAAGTTGTTTGCTAACAAAATCCCTATGCATAGGAAGTGGGCTAGACTTAAATGTGCTGCTCATATTCTTCATGATGCTCTCTTTATGTTTTAATTCTTATCTTTTATGTGAGCATCATTGAAATCATCATGCCTAGCTAGGGGCGTTAAAAGTTAGCGCTTGTTGGGAGACAACCCAATTTTATTTTTATTTCTTGATTTTTGGTTCTGTTTAGTAATAAATAAATCATCTAGCCTCTGGTTAGATGTGGTTTTATGTTTTAATTAGTGTTTGTGCCAAGTAAGACCTATAGGATCTTCTTGGATGATAATTATTTGATCTTGCTGAAAAAGACAGAAACTTTCTGCTCACAAAAACAATTGTTAAAAAACACCAGAAAGTGATAAAATACTGATTCCAATTGAAGTAGATCAATAATCAAATTATCTAGGTCGTCCTATTTTGGAAGATTTTTCTGAGTTCCAGAAGTTTGCGTTTGATACAGATTACTACAGACTGTTCTGTTTTTGACAGATTCTGTTTTCTATGTGTTGTTTGCTTATTTTGATGAATCTATGAGTAGTATCGGAGGGTATGAACCATAGAGAAGTTGGAATACAGTAGTTTTAAAACCAATATAAATAAATAATGAGTTCATTACAGTACCTTATTATGGTGATTTGCTTTCTTATACTAACGGAGCTTAGGAGTTTTCTGTTGAGTTTTGTGTTGTGAAGTTTTCAAGTTTTGGATAAAGATTCGATGGACTATGGAATAAGGAGTGGCAAGAGCCTAAGCTTGGGGATGTCCAAGGCACCCCAAGGTAATATTCAAGGACAACCAAGAGCCTAAGCTTGGGGATGCCCCGGAAGGCATCCCCTCTTTCGTCTTCGTTCATCGGTAACTTTACTTGGAGCTACATTTTTATTCACCACATGATATGTGTTTTGCTGGGAGCGTCATTTTATTTTATTTTGTTTTGCTTGCTGTTTGAATAATATACCAAGATCTGAAATTCTTAAATGTTAGAGAGTCTTCACATAGTTACATAATTATTCAACTACTCATTGATCTTCACTTATATCTTTCGGAGTAGTTTGTTTTTGCTCTAGTGCTTCACTTATATCCTTTTAGAGCACGGCGGTGGCTTTATTTTGAAGAAATAGATGAACTCTCATGCTTCACTTATATTATTTTGTGAGTATTTTAGAACAGCATGGTATTTGCTATGGTTATAAAATTGGTCCTAATATGATGGGCATCCAAGTTGGGTATAATAAAAACTATCATAAGAAGTGAATTGGATGCTATGATCGATTTGATGCTTGATAATTGTTTTGAGATATAAAGGTGGTAATGTTAGAGTCATGCTAGTTGAGTAGTTGTGAATTTGAGAAATACTTGTGTTGAGGTTTGCAAGTCCCGTAGCATGCACGTATGGTAACCGTTGTGTGACAAATTTGAAGCATGAGGTGTTTCTTTGATTGTCTTCCTTATGAGTGGCGGTCAGGGACGAGCGATGGTCTTTTCCTACCAACAAGCCTCTAGATCTTATCCTAGGCCTGAACCACCTGAACCTCCAATTACCGTACCATTGGTACTGAATACGACCACCACTCACACCTATTCCAGACCTTTAAACCCCTGACCACCTAGACCTCTAGTAGGAAAGCAACTAAAAGACCCAATCACAAAAATAACCCTCTCTATCCCCCTCAAAACCTTGGCACGAACACTTGTTTCCAGCCACCTATGGCCTTCCTCACAGCTCAAAACATGATAATATTAGACCTAATCCTGCACCTCCACCACCACAACCAATACCCAATTCAATACCATTAAAGGGAGTCAGTGGGCACCGTAAGTAGTAATCGAGAACTTGATGAACATACCAACCAGTATGTGAATCCGTAAGTGGAGGTTTTTTAGGCTATATCTAGCTTTCCCTGCCTGGTGAGCCTAGTCTTTCCATGATTTCAATTCAGAAGGACTATCTGAATGCCATATACCAATCTCAATCCTCCAGCTAATAACCTATCACACATAGTGTGATATCTCCCTTTTCTCCATCTGCAGAAACTCCCTTCCCTATGTGACTTCAGCTTTCACCGGATGCGGAATTCTCGTTTTGTCCTTGGCTTATTCTTTCTCATGTCTCTATATAGGTATTCTTGTCTCTCTGCTCTGTTGAGCCTTGTTGCCATTTCTTATCTCCGGCTATGTGCCCAGCCCACCCGATCCTATTGACCAGTGCTGTCTGACCGAAAGGGAAAGATTGGGGAGAATACCTTGAGCTTGCCTTTTCCATGGATACTCAATGGATTTCCCACGGCATTAAGGATTTCCTGTTTCCCCGAGTCAATCTTCCAGTTCCGGTTCAATGAAGACTATGCTTACTTTCCTTTCTCTTACTGGTTTGTGTTCTATCATGGACCTGTATTCCGTTCCTCGAATCGAGACTTTCTTTTGGTATGATTTTGATAAGAGTTTTCTATCAAAACTCTATGCCATCAATCACTATCCCCGGGGATAGAATCCAGCTCCCGGCGTACCTGATAACTACGCTCATATACGTCAATTCATGGAAGATGCTCAGGGGAACGAATCCATATAGGAAACCCCTCTAGGGGAAGGGACAACTGGTTAGTTTGTGTTAACATATCAAGGGATACCAATCATTGCCAGGTATGGTGGGAAAAAAGCAACCTATTGTATTTTCCTTACTCAAGTGGGCTTTAACTAGAACTGTTTACTTAGCTTGATCTTTGTGCTCTCGGCATAGGTAGGATGTATCTCTGGATTATCCATGGTATGCTTCCATTGTTGCACCTTAGTCCGGTATAGTAGAAGGCGATCCATGCTATTCATGAGTTGATAAGCTCCATTCCATCGATAGGGATCAACCCAGCTGCATGCTTTAAGATCCTAAGCTACACCACAGCTAAATCAACCAACGTCAGGGATTCTAGCTCAAGATCCACTTAACCACTGGTTTTTGGTTCCAGTGGCAACTGAACAGTTTTCCATACCATTTGTGTTTTACCACCCGGTATGGAGCCATCTTACGTTTCGTCGGGTGCTCTTTGCTTGAGTGCGTGGGACCCACTCATAAGGTTTGTTGGACCCGGCTAAGCCCCCTCCCGGTAGGGCTAGAGCGACAGCAAAGAAATGGTCTTCTTAGGTTTGGAAATTATACTACCTCCTGTCGAAGAGCCGTCCATCCACTTACTGCCTGCGACCGCCTTCTTGTCGCCCGCCTTTGTCTCTCCCCTCTTAGTGAACCCACTATCTTTAGTAAAGCGGTTTGTAATCCGTTCACTTCTTGACTTTCCATGGGTTTCTTAGAGAGCAGGTGGTTTTCAGTTCCCCACATTTGTCTACCCCTTCTGTACTGAGACGTGACTTTTCGTCGTCCCTCCATTAAATAAGATCCCTCACTTATAGCTCGACGGGCCCGCACGTGGACGGGGCATACAAATTCTTTTTATAGCGGGATCGTAACATCGTCTTAGTTTTGTCTACACTGGACAAACACGTGTTCCTCAACCCTAGGTAGTGCGTGACTAGGACACACCTAGCCACTCGAGCCAGACTATTGTCTACCTGAATAGCTTTTCGTTTGCCATTAACTGATCACCAATGTTGCGTAATGGTCACTTAAATACAGGGAAAGGTTAGAGGAGCATGTCCTTTCTTTCCTTTCGGTTTGGAAACCTCGACCTCCCTCTCTTCACTGATTGTTAGCGTGCGTTTCTCCGCTCTTGCTTCTTTATGAAAGCAACGCGGAAACGCACCAATCAGTGCTTGACACCCCCAGTAGGCCCCCTCAAGGGGGACGGACACCTCTACTGGGATGAAAGGAAGGTCGGTGGATTAGATCATGAATACTGTTTATTTCCTTTCATACCCAGGAGGTGAGGTAGAGATGGAGGGCGGCCCTCGGGGGGAGGGCCCATTACACTGTTATGTTTGTTAGCATACCAATTAGCATGTCTCATTGGCAAGAGACATGCACTAACAAGCCTAGTGCATAAAGGGAGCCCACCTCTAAGGGAGGTCCCTTTACATCAGAGGAAGACATACGAATCTTACCCCCTACGAGTCCGGTCTCCGGGGGCGCTTTATCCAATACCAGGTACCTATTTCCAGAGGTACCGATCTTCAAGGTACCCATTCCAAAGGTACCGAGCCTTTGAAATCATGCTTTGCTATTAAGGGGAATTCCTCCTAATGTCGGAAACTCTATTTATTTGGGATCGGTCTCCTCGATCGTTCCCTCAAGTGATCGGACACTCCTCGTCAACCTTGAATAAGACCGACATTATGAACTACCATCCACTTTCTCAGTAGTTTGAAAAGTGGCAAACCAGCCAATGTCACTTTTTTAGAAGTTGGAAACAAGCCAATGTTACTTTTTCAGAAGTTGTTGTGACCCATGTGAAAAGGCATATGGTGATCACTGAACCTTTTGATAGCGATGAGTTGTTGCTGAAGACTCTCGGTTTTCTTGAAACTTGGTAATGGCTGCATTTGGTTCGCTGAACCATCTAACGGGACCAAGGATAAGAGAAAGAGCAATGGAATCAGACTAGGGCGCCGTGGACTGGCCTACTGGTAGTTGAAAGGCGTGAAAATTCACTTCCGACTAAGTGTGTCACAGGAAAGGACCTCTTCCGAAATTCATGGACCTAAAATGGAACATGAAATGGAACAGGCGCCTGTGGCCCGGAAGACTGGTATCATAGCCTTGATAATGAATGGGGACCCATGCGAACTTAGTTAAGAGGTAGTTGAACAAGCTTGCCCCAACCGGCGGACGAAGAAAAAACCGACCAGCACCCACTTCTGGAGGACTGTCCGGAGAGGAAGAAGCAACAAACTCACTTCATACTAGCATCGAAAGACAAGAAGGCAGTGATCTGGTAGCGTCCTATGTTTAAAGCTGAACATGCACGGGCGTTATCGGGTCTCATTAGTACGTGACCCGCGCCATACCGAAGTTGACGCCGGCTCCATACTGGGTATGGGGAGTCTGATCCCAGGATCGGATCTCCCTCATGACTATGGACGGAAATTCATTATGCACCTGTCCACGGCAAATGCAATACTTTGGCGCGTTCAGTTAAGTAATGCCCCTTGTGGGAAACTACATTCAAGAACTAATCCATTCGACCCGATGAGGGTCGAAGCCACTGATCGAGTGCTTCTACTTGGTCATCATAGACCAGCAAATCCATTTGAGAGCTGTCTTTCTTTGATGGTAGTGTCCTTTCTTCACGCTCACCATCTCTGCAGAGCTTAACAAGATAATCCACGCCAACAACCAAAGCCAACAAGCCTTCTCTCAGAAGCTCTTTCCTCGTCTAAGCTTTTAGTAACATTAGCTGTCATCAATAGGGTGGAACACATTAACCAGTAGAAACCTTGCTTCAAGGTAGATTCTTACATGTTTGGAGTTTTGTCTGGATCCAGGTACCTCAACTATTGGCCTTACATGGCCTGACATGGGTATTCCCTCTTTCTAGTCCCACTCTTCTCCAACAGAGCTCCCTCACTGAGCGAGCATTCAGCATTCCTAGTATGCTCCACTCATTCTACGCCAAGCACCCAATCACGGGATCAGAATCACACTCTAGATCATACCTTTCACGAAAGAAAAGGACAGGCAGCCGCTGCTAAACCAGATCTCCATCTCTTGACTCCGTCAATCAATCTTACCTTTTAGGGCACAAAGGTATATTTACCATACGAGATGTGTGCACCTACTAAAGGGAATAGAAAGATCTTGGGCACAAATACTCCACTTTTCACGAAAGACATAGATTCACCAATGATTGGTTGGACTAAATACTACATTTATTTGCTCAGAAGAAGGAAAGTTGGCTGTGAGAATGATTTCTCGTACGTAGTCTTTCCTAGGACCATTCCAACAGGATGCTCAGAGGTGGGTGGAGAAAAAGCTCAAAAGGCATACTTCCTGCGCTTTCAGAGGATCTAAATCAGTCTTCATCCTTTCGCTTTTCAAAGCCCCTCGCAATATATATGTAAATTCGTTTCGCAGAAATTCAGAGATTTTCGATCTCCTCGAAAGAAAATGAGTTCGATCTGCAACACCGGTCTCGGCAGCACCAGGATAAAGACCTTCTTTTTACCCATAACCTTTCTCTGCAGCATTGGAACCAAGATCGGGCTTGGCATAGTTACGAGGTTCCCATTCTTTTTAACTAACACTAACTGAAGCTAACCGGAAGCTTTCTTCTCATGCGACTCTTGGATCGAAAAGAGGCTGCTGGACTGGACCACGGCTGAAACTGCCAGGCACGGACTAAAAGCTTTTATCAGGGATTCCCGAGTCAAACAACTACCATACATAGCATAGAGCTGGAAGCTGCACTAGTGTACAGAGAAGACTGGATGTGAACACGGGCGGACATTGGCTATGTATGGGGCACTCACTAATCACTATTAGCAGGAAACAACTAGCAGAAAGAAAGATGAACGCACTTTCACTCCTTGCTCTTCAGCACGTACTCACACGAGGGACTCTCAAATCTCTATTTCAGACCATAATCTTTCGATCCCTTTACCGAAGTGATTGATAGCAGGGCTAAAAAATCATAGGGCTTCTTCTATTTTTAGTGTGAACTCACTTCTATTCTATATAAAGATAGGGGCTTCAGTACTTGGCTGACCGCCCGGTGGAAGACCTGTTCTACCACACAAGGGCAGCTTTCGTAGTCCAGGATTATTTTCCTCATATGTAATTTCACCTCAATGTGGAAATGTCCGATCTTATTCCAAAATAGAAGGTCTTCATGAAGGTCTGTCTTGTTTCAGGAATATAGGTACCGAAGTTCAATAGCGGTAGGTACCAAGGAGAAGACGAGTCAGGGCCGATTGACAAGACTAGCTAGGCTGACCTTCCAGCCATACTCCATCCAATATCGAATGGAAGTGCTAAAGGTTTCATGTGATGCTGACCTCAATGAACCAGACCTCGAGAATTCGTTCATCCCTTCGCTCCGAGGATTGGTCGAGTACTTGGCCACATGCATGAGTAGGCCTGTTGCCGGGATGTCCCATTAAAAAGGCAGGTCCCATATTTGAAATACAAAAATAAGATCAGATAGCGCTCAAGAGGTTTTTCTCCATACGAGAAATCCTTCACTCGCTGGGAATTCAAATAGATGTGTTGAAGATCATCAAAGAAAGGAGAAGACTAAGCAGCTCAATAGGGTCTCAAGTACGACTATAGTACCAAAGCTTGGTGCTTCTACCAGTCAAGCAATTACCACGGGTGGATATTCAATAGAAAGCCTACTTGAGTAGGTCAAACAACGGGGATCTCTCAGTTCCAATGGCTGGATCTCAGAATCGCGTAGATGGGTAGAAGTAATGGGCAAACGCACCTAAGTTAGAGATTTCAACTACTACGGTAGTGATGGGGTGCCTGTTTACCTAAGTAGGCCTAGTTCTTTCTATAATGAGCATTCGCATCCGGGGACTTTGATCCAACTTCAGCTTATGGGGAAACGGCAAGGGATGCACCGGTATCTGGACACGTGATGGACCCAGTAGTAAATATTCCTTTGTGGAAGGCTTTGGTTATACCTGGGTGGCAAAGCGAAGTTTCTGGTGGGTAGGTGTCTAAAACAACCCTCTGCAAGGAAGCACGCCCATATCAATCCTTTAATCGGAGACTAGACTAGCGTTAGGAAGGACAAAGGAGACAGACAGAATTTACATCAGAAAAAAGGACTTTTTGAAGTTTGAGTGAGGATAATTGTCTTAAATTTCAGAGAATCGGCTGAAAAAATGCGGAATTGTCTTCGCCTTTGTAAGAGAAAATGTCCAGTAAAGCCTATCTCGCTTTTAGCCTTCATGGTGAATGGCCCACCCTTTGTTTGAACCTTGTCAATGATTGAACGAACTTACAGATATGAACTGAGTGCCATTTGATGAGTAAGATCGAACAAGGGAGAGGGATATGGAAAGGATGAAGTAATGAAAGAGGAAGTCATTGCTAGTAGTAACGACTTGTCACGATCCATTGGTTCATATAGAATCCATGTCCTAGGTCTATCAAAAAACATTCTTTTCGCTAAGCGTATATAATAAAATAGAGTGAAAGGGTCCACCCCAAAACCAAGGGGGTACTAACTAATAGCTGAGTCCTCTCCGAACCGCAGGAGATAGTTGCCCATCATACGACTCACCAACTTCACTTGCCTCTAAGGGGGGCTCGCTCCGGGCAGGTTCGGATCACTTACTATACACGGCCCTACGAAGGGGTTAGGAGCGTTTTCAAGATGATTCTTTCTTTGTCGAGACAAAAAAGGAACCCATCTTTTCGATTGAAAAATGTGAGTCTGTTTTGCCCACTTTATCCATCCCCCTCTATCAAAATGATCAAAAAGGCATTTCAAATGCTTCTTATTCCCGTGTTTGATCTTATCCATCTCTGCCCCGCTTCCATGTGGGCAGAGACCCCTGTAGAGAATGAAGAGGAGCCAAGGATCTTACTCTCAAGAGTGCTTCGATAGGCTCCACTCTCTCCCCTGAATAAGTCAGGCTCCGTTAGCCTGGGCTGAGATGGGGATAACGAGTCGACGATTGAAGCCCCCAACGTTTTGCCAGACACTGGACAGGGGTAAGCTCTGTAAATATGTAGAGCCAAGTGTAGTGTGGTGTAGTAGTAGGCACATCTAGGCCCCTTCCCGGCTACTGGATCACTCCAGTGCTTCGAGTACTACGGACCCTCTGCCATCCATTGCAGCAGAGCCGTTTCATGAGCGGGGGGGGGGGGGGCTAAGCGCAGTTCTTTGAATCAAAGGTTTCATGAAATCGAAATCGATTCTTTTTTAGATATCTGGATAGATGGATGGATCTATCTTTCTATTCAGATATCTTTTGCAATCAGCCCCAAATCCTTGATTTGGCCAGGAAACAAAGCACTGCTTTGGGCCCAGGAAGCGAAGGGAATGAGCTCGGCTGCTTCTCCCCCACACTTCTTTATTTCTCCATGCCCCTTTCGGATGCGCTTCGCGTGCCATTGGCGCTTTGCTCTCCTCTTATTTTTTCATTGGAGGGTTCGGATGGACTTCGCCGTTCTTTCCCAACGAAAATGGAAAGGGTTGTATCACATCGAGATGTCGATTCGTTTTCCGCCCCAAATAAGATGGGGAATTAGTCACCTCTGTCCCTTCATCTTTTTGAAAGGAATCGAGGCCCAGCGCGGCTCGTGTCGTTCCAACAACCGACGGGGAGCACCTCAGTATACGATCGCGCGCAGTAACAGGAAGTCCTATTACACCTAAGGCCAACTTCCATTCACCAAACCCAGGTTCATCTCGTGTAGTGATTGTGGACTCGTACAAGGATATGGAGTCGACGGTTGATGTATCAGACTCGACCCTATCTTTCGTAGCATGCATTCCCATCTGTGTTGCAACTAATTCGGTAAGCTACGTGTCCCGTGCACGGAAAACTGCCTTCGGTCTCCCAACCTTACTCATGGCAACCTTCCGGCCGCCCAACGACCTATAACGCTAGTCACTACTCCCACTGGGGCTAGGAAGTAAGCCCCACAACCCAAAGCGGCGAAGAACAAATAGAATTTGCTACAAAAGCCGGATAACGGGGGTATTCATGCGTATGAGAACATTGTAATGGAGAAGGTCATAGCCGAAATAGGATTCATTTTGGCTAGAGCGCCCAAATCCGCTATATATTTGACACGGGTTTGCCGTAATGCTGGAACTATGGCGAATGCATCTATCGTCATTGATGCATAAATAAATATACCAATTAGTAGTGATTGAATTCCTTCTATGGTTCCACATGAGAAACCAGTACGAATATAACCTACATGTCCAATCGAACTATGAGCTAGAGGTCTTTTGACTTTCGTTTGGGCCATGGCGGCCAGTGGTCCTAAGATCATAGAAGCAATGCTGCAGAAAAAGAAGATTTGTGGTAATGTACCCCCATAGGAAGCAACAATAGAAACACGTGACATATTTGCAGAAATAGAGATTTTAGGCTCAATAGAAAGGAATGCTGTCACTGGGGTGGGTGAACCCTCATAGATATCAGGTGCCCACATATATAGAGTCAAAAGAGAGATTGAGTCCGAGGGAGAGGGGGGGTTTCTTGGGGCTCAAGAGATTGGATAGATAGGGCCCCACAAGTTGTTAATTCGCCGCTGGGGAATTCACACAAAAGGGAAGGACTTATTCTCAACGAAAAAAGTGCTCTCTGAACCGAACGTGAAAGTTGTTTTCCATCAGACGACTGTTCATGTAACTCCACTCTCGGCTTGGATTATATATCCATTTGGTCCGCTCTCGGCCATTCCACACGCTGCCTAGCAGAGACGTGGCTATCTGAAGTGGATTCTCTCTTTTGTAGTAGATGCCGAACTGCTGCTCAATGGGCGGGCGCAGCAGCTACATGGACCCCTTTCTTTATGTTGTTGCTAGCGCTTTCCCGGGCCGAGCCGGAATTCTTTATTAGAACGTCGGCAGGCAAAGCCCGAAGGAAGGCTGCTATTCCCTCGGCCTTCTTCCTTTTCGATGAAAAACAAATCGACATCTCAATCTCCGAAAGCGTTTTCCTTACCCAGCTAATATCCCCCCTTCGTCGAGCCTTTCCTTTAGTGGTAAGGGATATGCACCTTATCTGAACGTCGCTAGGCATTCCGGAATTCTCCTTTTTTGGCCCCGGGTGAACATAGGCTCAAACATGATTGGAGGGGTCCTAGCTACGCCATGCGTTCAATAAAAAAAGCAAGCCTCTGGGAAGCTGCAGGGATTACAAAAAGAGGGTGCTTTCCTGTGTTGCACCGAAAAAAGGACAAAGGAGAAGACGCTCTTCGACTTTCTTTCTTCCTCCCGCGCCTGCCTAAGCCCGGTCTGCGTTAGAGGGGAATATTAGCAAAGCGGAAAAAGATAGGGAGGGGGAGCTGCATCTTATTCTCTTCGCGAGACTTCAGGATCGGAGAAGCATTCGGAAGGGGCGAGGCCTTCATTTCGTTGGCAGAAGCAGAAACGATCCAATCCATTCAGGGCTTCGGGGAACCCAAAAACGAATTCTGTTTACTTTTTTCATAGATAGATGATATATATAGGAATAATATATACATCCCTTTACTTTAGATGTCTATGTATCTATTTTGGAATCATCTCCCGATTCTCGTTTTTTTCTAATTCGCACTGCTCTTTCTCTCTAAATTGCATCAAATAAAATAGAGAGAGAGCAGATGGATCCTATCCCCTATAACGAACACTCATTCCTATCTATTGATAGAAAAGAAAGATCTTCGTCACGGACTTTTTCTTTGTTCTTTTTTTTAGATTGGAGGAATTCCTCATATCCAAGGCAGCTCCCCACAAACACCCCACCCATATGACTATGCCCCCTTTTGAATCGACAGTAGATTGGGCTTCATAGCTACTTTCATTCTAAAGACGAATATTAGTCAATAGGCAGGCTTCTTTCAGTAGCAAACATATTCATTTTCACCGGGCTCCGCGCACCTTTGGTACTTCTGGAGGGCAAGCAGTTTTATAGTGACTTCTTTCTTAGGGTAGGGCGACGAATACTTCCAATTCCGGAAAGGTCATTGGGTCGCCTTTGGAAGCTAAAGCGAAAGTTGTAGAAAGCCGGGAGAAAAAGCGAAAGCTTGCTCGAAACGGCCTATACCCTAACCCTCGGAAGCGAAGACGCAAAGCGTCACTTTTTTCAAAAGGAAGGAGTTTTTTCTGACTGAATCCATCCATAAAGCCGCCAAGGAAACGAAGTTCGTTCCCTTTCATCAAGTGGGTAAGGTAGGCAAACCACTTAAGCTTTGCCTTAGACTGACGGAACAAAGCTAAGAAGTAGGCTGAATGGAAAAAGGAAAGGGACAAGGGCGGTCGTCGCTTGGCGCGAAGGCTGCTGGTTCGGTACGGTACTAAAGGTCCTCGGACTTCCAGACGGTTTTTCTTTTGGGCTGCTGTGAACCCTTGGATCTCGCCAATACAGCCTCCTATGGTTTTCGTTACAGAGATATCTTTTCTTTTTTCCCAGGGATTTTTTGGGTAATCAGCTCCCATGCTGCAAACAGTCAAATCTGAACCTTGTCGCTCTTCTTTCCTCGTGGGCAGGAAGCACACCAACAGCGTGCGTTGCGTGATTCCACTGTGTTTTTTGCACTTGACTGGGTGGACAGTTGACCGGAAGATAACTTCGATTCGCCCGGCCAGCAGGCGGGCGGCGTGCTTATCTTGTGTGACAACACTACAGTGCGAGTAGCTCTTCTAGTCGGGCAGCTGTGTGACAACACTCCTGAGAAAGCGGCGCTTTTGTGTAACATGCTATGGTCTCAATGCCCTTACGAGGTAGTGATGAGTTTCACGCGCTCTAAGACCGGCCCGTGTGCAGTTAGGAGGATTGGCCGCTATCTGAGCGGTACCACCCACCCTACCCTACTACCTATAGGGGGTCGTCCGTCCTACAGCCGCCCGAAAAGGAACTGCAGTAATCTTGAATAGGAATCCTACAGCGATAAAAAGAATCCCCATAAAAATACCACTAGATCGAGCACCAGTGATTTCATATCCGGTCAAAATCTTGGCTAATTGATCGAAGTGGGTAGCTCCAGTAGACCCATAGATCATGGAACAAATAGGGTGGGTAGGCCCAACCACCACACTACACGTATAGACGCGAACCCCCCTCCTTACCGTACGTGCGACTCTCACCGCATACTGCTCGCACAAAGACTCCAAAATCCATCCCGAGCTTTTTATTCCACCTCTCCCACCTCTCCAATCCTCGATCAAACTAGCCTTCCCCAGCAAGAAAACGTATCCGTTTTAGCAACAAAGCGCTCATCCCTTGCTTGTTCTTGAGCGCGCAAGGCGCTCAAGACGGTGATTCTTGCTTAAAAAAGGGCTAAAGCACTCCAGCTTCGAAGATGGAGTTTGCAACTTCGAAACTACAGGTTTTAGCCCTCCTGCTGGGTGGGCGCTTCCTTCATCTATCGTATGTCTCGCTTGGCTTCGTCCCGAACCAAGGAGGCATGATGGCGGGCGCGTGCGTGTGCCGACTGCAGAGACTACAAGCCGACGCCGGAAGCGACTCGCTTCTATTCAAGATTGGATATAGATGGGGAATCTCTATAGATCGTCTTTTTTCGACAACCTCTCTAAAACGCATACGAGAAAATTGCACTTCACGGCACGGCAAAAAAAAGAGCTTCGCTCGGTTGGCCCTCCTAGGCTTCCGCCTACTTTCTCTTCTCTTAAGTCTACAACAAGTGGGAGAGGCAGGATTCGAACCTACGTAGAAAACCTTCAACAGATTTACAGTCTGTCGCTTTTGACCGCTCGGCCACTCTCCCCTTCCCGGGGATACGCCCTCCTCAAACAAAGGGTTCCTGAATAAGAAGGATGGCGGCCTTCATTCTTAAGTTAAGAAGAGCAGATGGAACTATTAGATTTGCTCGTGTTCCGGGAGAATAAATAAGGTCATTTAGTAAGTTCATAACAATTTATGTAAAGCAAGGGGCAAAGCTTCTACGACAGCTTCCCCCTCATTGCCATCGTCGGCCTTCCCCAGCTCCCCTCCTTCGTCGCTTCTGGCTAAGCATCTTTTGGCGGAGGAAAGGAGGCGACTAGTCGCTTCTGACGAAGCAGCGAGTTCATGAGCAAGTGAATGAACGAGCAGCGAGTGAAGTGCAATAGTCGTAAGTAAGGCTCGCCATGTTCCTAAAAGGAGTGACCATCTTTTCTTCCCTTCTACTGACACTGAGCGAGCAGCAAGCATAGGCAATAGTTTCCGTAGGGGTGGGGCGCAAGCAAGCATTTTCAGGCTCCGCTAGCTAGCGTACTCTTCTGCTATCAATGAAACCGAAAGAAAAAAAACCAGTGCCCTTTTGTATAGATCGAGACGCAGTACTTTTTCTTTACTTCTTCCATACTAGGAAGAATGGAAGGAAATCCTTCGATAACACTTCTTCCTTATTTGAAGAAATGATATCCGACGCCCGTGGAAACTCTTTCATTTCAAAAAAGTTCTTCTTCTTAAGAAGCAAATAGCATTTCCTATTGATTTGTCCCCTGGACTAGACCTATGTAGATTCGGAATTATCCGTCGCTACGCTGTTCCCAAGGACTAGCAAAATTGAAATGGCGAAATTCTTGGGTCATCTCAATGGGTTCAGTGAAAGACGCTAACCGAATAGTTAGAGATTCCGCAAGCAAAGATCATATAGCCTAATTGATTGCAAGTTGAATAGGCTATGACCCTCTTTAGATCGTTCTGTAATATTCCAGTGGTTGCCGCAAGGAATGACGTCATATGCGCATAGTGCTTGGTTTTTGATGACTTGTAGATTTTTGCAATCAGTATGTGAGTTCTTTATGACTAATGTTGAGTCCATGGATTATACGCACTCTCACCTTCCATCATTGCTAGCCTCTTCGGTACCGTGCATTGCCCTTTCTCACCTTGAGAGTTAGTGCAAACTTCGCCGGTGCATCCAAACCCCGTGATATGATATGCTCTATAACACATAAACCTCCTTATATCTTCCTCAAAACAGCCACCATACCTACCTATTATGGCATTTCCATAGCCATTCCGAGATATATTGCCATGCAACTTTCCACCATTCCGTTTATTATGACACGCATCATCATTGTCATTGTCATATTGCCTTGCATGATCATGTAGTTGACATCGTATTTGTGGCAAAGCCACCGTTCATAGTTCTTTCATACATGTCACTCATGAGTCATTGCCCATCCCGGTACACCGCCGGAGGCATTCATATAGTCATACTTTGTTCTAGTATCGAGTTGTAATCTTTGAGTTGTAAATAAATAGAAGTGTGATGATCATCATTAATAGAGCATTGTCCCAAAAAAAGGCCAAAAAAAGAAAGGCCAAATTAAAAAAGAAAAAAAAGAGAAATAAAAAGGGACAACGCTACTATCCTTTTTCCACACTTGTGCTTCAAAGTAGCACCATGATCTTTATGATAGAGAGTTTCTTGTTTTGTCACTTTCACATACTAGTGGGAATTTTTCATTATAGAACTTGGCTTGTATATTCCAACAATGGGCTTCCTCAAATGCCCTAGGTCTTCGTGAGCAAGCAAGTTGGATGCACACCCACTTAGTTTCTTTTGTTGAGCTTTCATACATTTATAGCTCTAGTGCATCCGTTGCATGGCAATTCCTACTCCTTGCATTGACATATATCGATGGGCATCTCCCTAGCCCGTTGATTAGCCGCGTCGATGTGAGACTTTCTCCTTTTTTGTCTTCTCCACATAACCCCCATCATTATATTCTATTCCACCCATAGTGTTATGTCCATGGCTCACGCTCATGTATTGCGTGAAAGTTGAAAAAAGTTTGAGATTACTAAAGTATGAAACAATTGCTTGGCTTGTCATCGGGGTTGTGCAAGATGAGAGCATTCTTGTGTGACGAAAATGGAGCATGACCAAACTATATGATTTTGTAGGGATGAACTTTCTTTAGCCATGTTATTTTGAGAGGACATGATTACTTTGTTAGTATGCTTGAAGTATTACTATCTCTTATGTCAATATGAACTTTTATTTTGAATCATTTGGATCTGAACATTCATGCCACAATAAAGAAAATTACATTGAGAAATATTCTAGGTAGCATTCCACATCAAAAATTCTGTTTTTATCATTTACCTACTCGAGGACGAGCAGGAAATAAGCTTGGGGATGCTTGATACGTCTCCAACGTATCTATATTTGATTGTTCCATGCTATTATATTACCTGTTTTGGATGTTTATGCGCTTTACTTTACACTTCTATATCATTTTTGGGACTAACCTACTAACCGGAGGCCCAGCCCAAATTGTTGTTTTCTTGCCTATTTCAGTGTTTCGAAGAAAAGGAATATCAAACGGGGTCCAAACGGAATGAAACCTTTGGGAGAGTTATTTTTGGAACGGAAGCAATCCAGGAGACTTAGAGTGTACGTCAGGGAAGCAACGAGGTGGCCACGAGGTAGGGAGGCGCGCCTTCCCCCTGGGCGCGCCCCCCACCCTCGTGGGCCCCTCGTGGCTCCCCTGACCGACTTCTTTCGCCTATATATATCCATATACCCTAAAACATCGGGGAACAGAATAGATCGGGAGTTCCGCCGCCGCAAGCCTCTGTAGCCACCAAAAACCAATCGGGGCCCTGTTCCGGCACCCTGCCGGAGGGGGGATCCCTCACCGGTGGCCATCTTCATCATCCCGGCGCTCTCCATGACGAGGAGGGAGTAGTTCACCCTCGGGGCTGAGGGTATGTACCAGTAGCTATGTGTTTGATCTCTCTCTCTCTCTCTCTCTCTCGTGTTCTTGAGGTGGTACGATCTTGATGTATCGCGAGCTTTGCTATTATAGTTGGATCTTATGATGTTTCTCCTCCTCTACTCTCTTGTAATGGATTGAGTTTTCCCTTTGAAGTTATCTTATCGGATTGAGTCTTTAAGGATTTGAGAACACTTGATGTATGTCTTGCATGTGTTTATCTGTGGTGACAATGGGATATCACGTGATTCTCTTGATGTATGTTTTGGTGATCAACTTGCGGGTTCCGTGACCTCGTGAACTTATGCATAGGGGTTGGCACACGTCTTCGTCTTGACTCTCCGGTAGAAACTTCGGGGCACTCTTTGAAGTTCTTTGTGTTGGTTGAATAGATGAATCTGAGATTGTGTGATGCATATCGTATAATCATACCCACGGATACTTGAGGTGACATTAGAGTATCTAGGTGACATTAGGGTTTTGGTTGATTTGTGTCTTAAGGTGTTATTCTAGTATGAACTCTATGATAGATTGAACGGAAAGAATAGCTTCGTGTTATTTTACTACGGACTCTTGAATAGATCGATCAGAAAGGATAACTTTGAGGTGGTTTCGTACCCTACAATAATCTCTTCGTTTGTTCTCCGCTATTAGTGACTTTGTAGTGACTCTTTGTTGCATGTTGAGGGATAGTTATATAATCCAATTATGTTATTATTGTTGAGAGAACTTGCACTAGTGAAAGTATGAACCCTAGGCCTTGTTTCCTAGCATTGCAATATCGTTTGTGCTCACTTTTATCATTAGTTACCTTGCTGTTTTTATATTTTTTAGATTACAAAAACCTATATCTACCATCCATATTGCACTTTTATCACCATCTCTTCGCCGAACTAGTGCACCTATACAATTTACCATTGTATTGGGTGTGTTGGGGACACAAGAGACTCTTTGTTATTTGGTTGCAGGGTTGTTTGAGAGAGACCGTCTTCATCCTACGCCTCCCACGGATTGATAAACCTTAGGTCATCCACTTGAGGGAAATTTTCTACTGTCCTACAAACCTCTGCACTTGGAGACCCAACAACGTCTACAAGAAGAAGGTTGTGTAGTAGACATTAGCACACAAGGTGTTCCTCCAGTATTCGGGAGTTGCATAATCTCATAGTCTGAGGAACATGTATACGTCATGAAGAAAGCA
This sequence comes from Aegilops tauschii subsp. strangulata, assembly GCF_002575655.3. Lineage (NCBI taxonomy): Eukaryota > Viridiplantae > Streptophyta > Magnoliopsida > Poales > Poaceae > Aegilops > Aegilops tauschii. Next base: position 49,612,563 of record NC_053035.3, read on the forward strand.
GCAGCAATGAAACTGTAACGATCATAATGCTAAGCTAACGAATGGGTCTTGTCCATCACATCATTCTCCTAATGATGTGATCCTTTTCATCAAATGACAACACATGTCTATGGTTAGGAAACATAACCATCTTTGATAAACGAGCTAGTCAAGTAGAGGCATACTAGGGACACTTTGTTTTGTCTATGTATTCACACATGTACCAAGTTTCCGGTTAATACAATTCTAGCCTGAATAATAAACATTTATCATGAAATAAGGAAATAAATAATAACTTTATTATTGCCTCTAGGGCATATTTCCTTCAGTCTCCCACTTGCACTAGAGTCAATAATCTAGTTCACATCGCCATGTGATTTAACACCAATAGTCACCATGTGATTAACACTCATAGTTCACATTGCCATGTGACCAACACTCAAAGGGTTTACTAGAGTCAGTAATCTTAGTTCACATCGCCATGTGATTAACACCCAAAGAGTACTAAGGTGTGATCATGTTTTGCTTGTGAGAGAAGTTTAGTCAACGGGTCTGCCATATTCAGATCCATATGTATTTTGCAAATTGCTATGTCAACAATGCTCTGCACGGAGCTACTCTAGCTAATTGCTCCCACTTTCAATATGTATCTAGATCGAGACTTAGTGTCATCCAGATTGGTGTCAAAGCTTGCATCGACGTAACTCTTTACGACGAACCTTTTGTCACCTCCATAATCGAGAAACATATCCTTATTCCACTAAGGATAATTTTGACCGCTGTCCAGTGATCTACTCCTAGATCACTATTATACTCCCTTGCCAAACTTAGTGTAGGGTATACAATAGATCTGGTACACAGCATGGCATACTTTATAGAACCTATGGTTGAGGCATAGGGAATGACTTTCATTCTCTTTCTATCTTCTGCCGTGGTCGGGCTTTGAGTCTTACTCAATTTCACACCTTGCAATACAGGCAAGAACTCCTTCTTTGTCTATTCCATTTTGAACTACTTCAAAAATTTGTCAAGGTATGTACTCATTGAAAAAACTTATCAAGCGTCTTGATCTATCTCTATAGATCTTGATGCTCAATATGTAAGCAGCTTCATCGAGGACTTTCTTTGAAAAACTCCTTTCAAACACTCCTTTTATGCTTTCCAGAAAATTCTACATCATTTACGATCAACAATATGTAATTCACATATACTTATCAGAAAGGTTGTAGTGCTCCCATTCACTTTCTTGTAAATACAGGCTTCATCGCAAGTCTGTCTAAAACTATATGCTTCGATCAACTCATCAAAGCATATATTCCAACTCTGAGATGCTTTGCACCAGTCCATGGATGGATCGCTGGAGCTTGCACATTTTGTTAGCACCTTTAGGATCAACAAAACCTTCTGGTTGCATCATATACAACTCTTCTTTAAGAAATCCATTAAGGAATGCAGTTTTCACATCCATTTGCCAGATTTCATAAAATGTGGCAATTTGCTAACATGATTCGGACAGACTTAAGCATCGCTACGAGTGAGAAAATCTCATCGTAGTCAACACGTTGAACTTGTCTAAAACCTTTCGTGACAAGTCGAGCTTTGTAGATAGTAACACTACCATCAGCGTCCGTCTTCCTCTTGAAGATCGATTTATTCTCAATGGCTTGCCGGTCATCGGGTAATTCCACCAAAGTCCATTTGTTTTCATACATGGATCATATCTCAGATTTCATGGCCTTAAACCATTTTGCGGAATCTGGGCTCATCATCGCTTCCTGATAGTTCGTAGGTTCGTCATGGTCTAGTAACATGACTTGCAGAACCGGATTACCGTACCACTCTGGTGCGGAACGTACTCTGGTTGACCTACGAGGTTCGGTAGTAACTTGATCTGAAGTTTCATGATCATCATCATTAACTTCCTCACTAATTGGTGTAGGAATTACTGGAACTGATTTCTGTGATGAACTACTTTCCAATTCGGGAGAAGGTACAATTACCTCATCAAGTTCTACTTTCCTCCCACTCACTTCTTTCGAGAGAAACTCCTTCTCTAGAAAGTATCCATTTTTAGCAACGAATATCTTGCCTTCGGATCTGTGATAGAAGGTGTACCCAACAGTTTCCTTTGGGTATCCTATGAAGACACATTTCTCTGATTTGGGTTCGAGCTTATCAGGTTGAAACTTTTTCACATAAGCATCGCCGCCCCAAAATTTAAGAAACGACAGCCTAGGTTTCTTGCCAAACCACAGTTCATATGTTGTCGTCTCAACGGATTAGATGGTGCCCTATTTAATGTGAATGCAGTTGTCTCTAATGCATAACCCCAAAACGATAGAGGTAAATCAGTAAGAGACATCATGGATCGCACCATATCTAATAAAGTGCGGTTACGACGTTCGGACACACCATTACGCTGTGGTGTTCCGGGTGGCGTGAGTTGCGAAACTATTCCGCATTGTTTCAAATGAAGACCAAACTCGTAACTCAAATATTCTCCTCCACGATCTGATCGTAGAAACTTTATTTTTCTTGTTACGGTGATTTTCTACTTCAGTCTGAAATTCTTTGAACTTTTCAAATGTTTCAGACTTATGTTTCATTAAGTAGATATACCCATATCTGTTCAAATCATCTGTGAAGGTCAGAAAATAACAATACCCGCCGCGAGCCTCAACACTCATCGGACCACATACATCAGTATGTATTATTTCCAATAAGTCAGTTGCTCGCTCCATTGTTCCCGAGAACGGAGTCTTAGTCATCCTGCCCATGAGGCATGGTTCGCAAGCATCAAGTGATTCATAATCAAGTGATTCCAAAAGCCCATCAGCATGGAGTTTCTTCATGTGCTTTACACCAATATGACCTAAACGGCAGTGCAACAAATAAGTTGCACTATCATTATTAGCTTTGCATCTTTTGGCTTCAATATTATGAATATGTGTATCACTAAGATCGAGGTTCAATAAACCATTTATATTGAATGTATGACCATAGAAGGTTTTATTCATGTAAATAGAACAACAATTATTCTTTGACTTAAATGAATAACTGTATTGCAATAAACATGATCCAATCGTATTCATGCTCAACGCAAACACCAAATAACATTTATTTTAGGTTCAATATTAATCCCGAAGGTAAAGGGAGTGTGCGATGGTGATCTTGTCAACCTTGGAATCACTTCCAACACCCATCATCACCTTGCCCTTAACTAGTCTCTGTTTATTTTGCAACTCCCGTTTCAAGTTACTAATCTTAGCAACTGAACTAGTATCAAATACCGAGGGGTTGCTATAAACACTAGTAAAGTACACATCTGTCGGGGGAAACGACATCTATGGAATCACTGGGATCCCTTCTACGGTTGGAGGGCGCGGGGTTGTGCAAAGAGCGGGTCTGGTAGTTAGCACAAAGATCGTTTTACCCAGGTTCGGGCCGCGAGGATGCGTAATACCCTAGTCCTGCTTTGGTGTATATATTTGAGTGTTCTTGAACTCTCGAACTAGCTACGGTGCATGTCTAGTCCAAAAGATCTGAATCCTTCTCCTGGACGCCTCGGGCCTCCTTTTATAGTCAAAAGGGGTCGCCACAGTGGCACACAGGAGGTGGAAAGGTGTACAGTGTACAAGCTTATCGCCTGTCATTATAGGACAAGACGCATTAAATGCACTCCTTAGGTGTCCCGTTGCTTTATTGGGGACGGCAACGAGGCCCGTCCCGTCCGTCGCCGCTCCATCTTGCTCTGACGCGCGTCCAGGCCAACGAGGCATGCGGCGCCACGTAGGCTGGTAGGCTGCTGAGATGGCGTGGTGGAAGGATCTTCACAAAGATCTGCATGCCACCACGCAGGTGCTTGCTGAGTCGGTCTGGAAGCCGCACGTTGCCATGCAGGTGCCTGCCCAGCTGGTTGGGCTGGCAGCTGTATGGGAACGGCGGTGGAGCCTTGGCAGATGCGGGCCTGGCTGTGGCCCCGCGGGTGTCCTTGGCAAGGGTCTTGCCGGGGCCCCGACAAGGGTCTTGCCGTGGCATCGCGCCTTGTCGGGGGTCTCACGGATTTCCTCGGCTAGGATCTCACCGAGGATCGTTGTCTTTTGGTCCTCGTCTGATCTTGTATGTTTATGATCTTCACAAAGATCTGCATGCCACCACGGAGGTGCCTCCCGAGCCTTGGTTCCAATGTGGTTGACGGTGTTGGAACCCTTGGGCTCAAGGGTGGCGCGCCCTACTGGTGTTGGGCAAGCTGCCCCGGCAAGGCTCTTGCAGGGGCTGCGGAGGCCGCTGAGGGAGTCCTGGATTAGGGGGTCCTCGGACAACCGGACTATATCCTTTGGCCGGACTGTTGGACTATGAAGATACAAGATTGAAGACTCCGTCCCGTGTCCGGATAGGACTCTCCTTGGCGTGGAAGGCAAGCTTGGCAATACGGATATGTAGATCTCCTCACTTTAACCGACCCTGTGTAACCCTAGCCCCTCCAGTGTCTACATAAACCGGAGGGTTTTAGTCCGTAGGACAACAACAATCATACCATAGGCTAGCTTCTAGGGTTTAGCCTCTACGATCTCGTGGTAGATCAACTGTTGTAATACTCATATCATCAAGATCAATCAAGCAGGAAGTAGGGTATTACCTCCATCGAGAGGGACCGAACCTGGGTAAACATCATGTCCCCCGCCTCCTGTTACCATCCGCCTTAGACGCACAGTTCGGGACCCCCTACCCGAGATCCGCCGGTTTTGACACCGACATTGGTGCTTTCATTGAGAGTTCCACTGTGCCGTCATCATAAGGCTGGATGGCTCGTCTCGTTGTCAAGGACAACATCACCTCTGGGGGAGCCCTGGCTGTAGGCCAAACTCTCCGACTAGGCGGCTTCGTCATGACCGCCCGTTCGGCCATTGCGCCGACGATGACTTCTCGGGTCATCGAAAATAGCCTCCATGTCGGCTCGGAATTCGCCGAGCAGCTGGATCCAATGGAGCTCTCTTCCTTGAACGAGCTCTTGGATCGCATCGCCGCCTTGGGAGTCGCTACGGACTATAATCAGATCGGGCTTAAACCCGACCAAAGGGAGATTAACTCTCCGTCGGTCACCCATCAGATAGCAGTGGTGGAGGAGCAATGCAGCGATTCTTCCTCTATCCTGAGGACAAACTATGTCCGGATTCCCGAGCTCTCCGAGCCGGATACCCGTCTACGGGAGGATATGGCCCAAGCCTTGAACCTAGAATCAGGCAGCGGGCCAGACCTATTGGGCAACATCCCGAAGCCCAAACTGCCAAGCTCGGAAACTCCTCCACCCCTGGGTCTCAGATCAGGTAAGGGTTCGGACCTAAATCTACCCACCCACCCAGATATAAGTGATCTTTCCCACATTAGACAAGAGCCCCAAGAGACAGTACACCACTATTGGGCCAGATTCCTCCTTGTAATGAGCAAGGTTAAGGACTGTCGCGAGGAAGACGCAATTTCATTCTTTTGCAAAAATTGCATGGACAGGGGAATCCTCAACGCCATAAGTCGCCGTGACATAGCACACTTCGCTGACTTGGCGGCCATAGTACGGAAGTACTGTGCAATGGAAAGCGCCTGGAAAACTCAAACAAAATTTTGGGATCCTTCGGCTCTCACTAAACCCCTCGTCCGAACTAAAAGGGTGTACTCTCGTAAGTCACCCGATCCAATTACAAAGAAACAAAAGCCCACTACAGGGCGTGGAACCGTATTGGAGGGATGGCTTAATGGGCCATGTCGTGGAATTGTCACGGCAGATGTCCTCGTGCAAGGATTTAGTCATGGAGCCATCGCAACTAGGAAGCTTAAAGGGGTTAAACGGGACAAGGGACACGAGGATTATACTGGTTCGGCCCCTTACGGTGAAGGTAAAAGCCTACGTCCAGTTGAGATGGTATTACTTAGGGTTTCGATGACCAGGAGCTAAACCGCTCTGCTTGGCTATCGAACTGATCTTCCTCCTCTGACCCGCCGCCGGGTCGTCCCTTTATATAGAGAGGTTGACGCCCCGGCGGCTCTCAGAGTCCCAGCCGGCTTATAACAGTGTCCGGCTCGGACTCTTAACTATTCTTGCCTTACACTACAAGTCTCGCCATAACGGCGGTTTATCACTACGGGCCTTAAGCCGCCTCCGGGTCTTAAGCCCATTACTGACCCGCCTTCCGCAAGCTTGGCACTGGGCTTCACGTGGTGATCATTATAACGTAACCCGGCCCCTCCTGGGTGGGTGACTCTAATGGTTATATCCTCAACATTAGGCCCCAGATTGATTTGAACCGGTTCACGTCAATCTTCAAAATCTTCCGGCTTCTGCTTGTGCAAAGGTTATAACCCGCCATGACGTCATCTTCTGGATTCTTGGTAACCCGCCATGACGTCATCTTCCATTAAATTCATTTTTTATTCTGCCATATCCCAACGGATCTTATCTTTAATGACCATCCTGAAAATCGAGGCGTTTCTGCGGCAAGATAATCACGTCTTCAGCCTCCTCGTTTCTCGCGCCCATTTACCAGCCGTCCCTTATAAATAGGCCCGGCCCATAGGTCTTCGTCACTCTTCCCCTCCATCGTCTTCCTCCTCTGACGCTCCAGAGCTCGAGCTCCGCCGCCGCCGCCGCGCACCTCGTCTTCACCGACCAAGGCCGCTGCATCAACCTGTCTTGACCAGAAACCTGCGGCGCACCTCTGCTGCTCATCAGCACCAGTAAGTCCTCGTAGTCATGTACCTTAGATCCGCATTAGGGCTCGCGATTTCTCTGTGTTCTTCGTAGTTCATCGCGATTTCTTCACAGTTCCGCCACCGAGGTTCCTTTTGATCCAAAAACGGTACAGACTCCCTGCGGTAGTAGTTTCTCACTCATTTTTATGCTAGTAAATCCCCTTTGTCCGCAACAAGACCTCATTTAGAGCTTATGAACTTCTCTGTATCAGTTTTTAGGTCTAGAAATTTTTCCTTTCTAGACGATCGTTTGATCCAAAATAATCCCTGCAATCTGTGAAACTTGTTTGTGCAACACTTAGACAAAAAACTGCATCTGTTAGCCATGGCGGCTCATATCGCCGGCTTAAAAGAGGCCATGCTTTGTGAAATTTCCGGCTCATTCATAATAGAGTTTTAAACAACTTGAATTACTTATGATATCCACAGCGGCTTAGATAACCCGATACAATCAGCCATATATCATTAGGCCCCTTCATAAGTCGCCATCTTGTCTGTGAGATCCATCAGCACCTGAGCCGGCGAGTGCACAGGGCTTCCTGCCCCGGCGGCGGGGTTTTGAACAGGTTGCGCGCCGGCCATAAAGATTCCAACCCGGCTTGGCGGCTCAAAGGGGTCCGGAATACTGTCGCCATCGGAACAACCCCTGAGCATGCCATCTTGAAGTTGGTACAACGAGTCGGTCTCCTCTGTGGATGACTCGCCGTCAGAGCGAGCGGCCGTCTCCTCGCCAGATCCAGATCTTTCAGAGAGTCCTCCATGGGTGCATCCCACGAAAGCGTGCTTCAAGGCAGGCAGAGTCCGGGCGGGTCGTGCATGCTGAGCCGTCTCGATGAGATCGGCGCAGAGGTCCGGCCCAAGGCCCGGCTCACCAATCTTGCCAATGAAGACATGGATTCCGCCGAAGGGGACCCGGTACCCGTACTCGATTGAGCCGGCGTCAGGGCCCCAGTTTGCATCGTCGATGTAGAGCTTGCCGCGACGACTCTTGGTCATCCGGCCCATAGCGTATCCCTTGAGCCCTTCGAAGCTGCCCTTCAAGAACTCAAATCCACCGTGCGCTGGCCCCATGGTGGGCGCCAACTGTCGTGGAATTGTCACGGCAGATATCCTCGTGCAAGGACTTAGTCGTGGAGCCATCACAACTAGGAAGCTTAAAGGGGTTAAACGGGACAAGGGACACGAGGATTATACTGGTTCGGCCCCTTACGGTGAAGGTAAAAGCCTACGTCCAGTTGAGATGGTATTACTTAGGGTTTCGATGACCAGGAGCTAAACCGCTCTGCTTGGCTATCGAACTGATCTTCCTCCTCTGACCCGCCGCCGGGTTGTCCCTTTATATAGAGAGGTTGACGCCCCGGCGGCTCTCAGAGTCCCAGCCGGCTTATAACAGTGTCCGGCTCGGACTCTTAACTATTCTTGCCTTACACTACAAGCCTCACCATAACGGCGGTTTATCACTATGGGCCTTAAGCCGCCTCCGGGTCTTAAGCCCATTACTGACCCGCCTTCCGCAAGCTTGGCACTGGGCTTCACGTGGTGATCATTATAACGTAACCCGGCCCCTCCTGGGCGGGTGACTCTAATGGTTATATCCTCAACAGGCCATGCAAAATTCATAGTACAGCGGATACCATGCCAACACACAGCCTTAGAGCATGTTGGGTACTCCGGCAGGTGGCCAAGAGCGGTGAGGATCTCCTCGTCAACAATACCGCAGAGCACCATCCCGTGGAAAACAACAATACAGTATTGACAGTCTTCGAGACCTTCGCCTCAAACAATAGGCGCAAACGAGCACTCCACAGCCTTGCCGAAGTCTGCCACGTGGCAGCAATAAATCCATGGAGTGATATGGCTATCACCTCCAATGCCAGTGATGACCTAAATTCCGAACAGCCCGAGCACTAGCCGCCTTGGTCCTTAGTCCAATTGTGGACGGCTTCCGGCTTACTAAAGTGCTCATGGACGGCGGCAGTGGATTAAACCTCATCTATGAGGAGACTCTTCGAAAAATGGAAATAGACAAAAGCCGCATTGAGCAAAGCAGCACGACCTTCGGAGGAATCATCCCTAGTCGGGAGACACGATGTGCTGGGAAAATCACACTAGATGTGGTATTCGGCACGCCGGAGAATTACAGGTCCGAAGAAATCACATTCCAAGTGGCCCTGTTCAATAGCGGATACCACGCCCTTCTAGGGCGGGAGGCATTCACGATCTTCCAAGCTATACCCCATTACGGGTACATGAAGCTCAAAATGCCCGAGCCCAATGGAATTATCACTCTAGCTAGTGATCCGGACATAGCACTCCGCGCCGAAAATAAAACAGCTGCACTGGCCCTCGAGGCGTTATCCGAAGTCCTCGCGGCCGAAGAATTAACTGCGCTGCGCTCCACAGTGGACAGGGACGACGTGATACTCGAAAAAAGATCCAAGTCCACCTCTTTTAAACCAGCGGATGAAATAGTCAAATTCCAAGTCCATCCAACGGACCCTGCCAAAACAGCATCCATCGGGGTACAGTTAAACCCCATAGTAGATGCCGCGCTACGGGAGTTCTTGCGCGTGAATTGGGACATCTTCGCCTGGCATCCTTCAGACATGCCAGGAATCCCACGCAGGCTGGCCGAGCATAGCCTTAACATTCTAAAGGGATTCAAGCCGGCAAGCAAACTCTTCGGCGCTTCTCTGAGCCTAAGCGACAAGCCATGGGAGAGGAGCTAGCCAAGTTACTGGAGGCCGGATTCATTCAAGAAATAAAACATCCGGACTGGCTAGCAAACCTGGTGATGGTACCAAAGAAGGACAAATCATGGCGCCTATGTGTCGACTTCAAGGACCTTAACAAGGCTTGCCCCAAGGATCCCTTCCCCCTCCCTCGCATCGATCAAATTATCGACGCTACCGCAGGACACGACTCATTGTGTTTCCTCGACGCATACTCCGGATACCATCAAATTAAGATGGCGGAGTCAGATCAAGCCGCAACGGCATTTATCACTCCATACGGCCCCTTCTGTTTTAACACCATGCCTTTCGGGCTCAAAAAACGCCGGTGCAACCTATCAACGCATGATTCAGACATGCTTGGAGACACAGATCGGCAAAACAGTGGAGGCATACGTAGACGATGTGGTCATTAAAACCAGACACGTCGAATCCTTAATAGACGACTTGAGGCTCACGTTCGACAATCTCCGAACATACGACATCAAGCTCAATCCGGAAAAATGCGTCTTCGGCGTGCCCGCCGGAAAGCTCTTAGGCTTCATCGTCTCTAATAGAGGAATTGAAGCAAACCCAGCTAAAATCCGAGCTCTATCACAGTTGGCTATCCCAACAGACCTCAAGCAAATCCAGAAACTAACTGGATGCGTGGCTGCCTTAAGCCGCTTTATCTCCCGATTAGGAGAAAAGGCACTACCTCTTTATCGCCTTCTTCGACGCACCGAACACTTCGAGTGGACGGATGCGGCCACGACCGTATTAGAGGAAAAAAAACCGTTTTGGCCACAAACCCAATCTTGGCTGCGCCAAATGTCGGCGAACTAGTGCTGTTATATATAGCGGCAACACACCAAGTTGTAAGCGCAGTGCTCGTCGTCGAACGAGAGACGGACAGACATAAGTTCCCGCTTCAAAAGCCGGTATACTATGTATCCACTGTCCTCACTCCATGCAAATCACGATACCCACATTATCAAAAGATAGCATACGCGGTCCTCATGGCATCCCGGAAACTACGACACTACTTTCAAGAGTGTTCAATTACGGTGGCCTCTGAAGTACCACTCAACGACATAATAAACAACCGCGAGGCCATGGGCTGGATTGCTAAATGGGCTATTGAGCTCCTCTCGTTCGACATAATATACAAACCACGGCGAGCCATTAAGTCACAAGTACTGGCTGATTTCGTCGCCGAATGGACAGAAGCCGAACTCCCTAAAGAGTACGGCGCGTACTCCAATTGGATCATGCACTTTGACGGCTCTAAAATGCTGGCTGGTCTGGGGGCTGGCGTCGTCCTGACATCCCCCACCGGAGATACAGTCCAATACATACTCCAAATATTATACACAGACTCCAACAACGCAGCAGAATATGAGGCCCTGTTACATGGTCTCCGGATGGCAGTTTCCATGGGCATTCAACGCCTGGAGGAGCGTGGGGACTCGAACCTCGCAATATCTCAAATAAATGGAGACTTTGATGCCAAGGATCCAAAAATGGCGGCTTATCACAATGCCGTCCTCAAAATGTCAGCTCAGTTCGAGGGGCTCGAATTCCACCATGTGGTCAGGGAAAACAACCAGACGGCGGATATCCTCGCCCGCATCGGCGCTAAGAGCGACCCTGTCCCGCCTAATATCTTCTTGGAAAGGCTGTTTAAGCCATCCGTGGTATGGGAAGGAGAGACCGGTAACAATAGTCCGGACCCGGCCACAACACCAGACACCGAACACTCTGACGTAATTGGAGGCTCTGCCACCGAAATAACACCTTTGGTCCACGTGATTATGGCCGTCATTGCCCCGTGGACAGAACCCTTCTTGGCTTACCTAACTAGGCAAGAACTACCTGAGGACCCAAACGAGGCACGTTGCATTGTGCAACGATCTAAAGCCTACAAGGTCCACGAGGGAGAGCTTTATAAGAAAAGCCCTACCGGAGTCCTTCAAAGGTGCATCTCCGAAGAGGAAGGACGGAAACTTTTGGCAGAAATTCATGCTGGACTTGGCGGCCACCACGCCGCAGCACGGGCCCTTGTAAGCAAGGCCTTCCATACAGGTTTTTATTGGCCGACAGCCCGGGCAGACGCACAGGACCTTGTTCAACGTTGCGTCGGTTGCCAGCTTTTCGCAAACCAAAGCCATATGCCACCTACCGCTCTCCAAACAATCCCCATCACTTGGCCCTTTGCGGTCTGGGGGCTTGATATGGTCGGACCCCTTAAAGGGGGAAGCCATAAGAAAAAATACCTATTGGTCATGGTGGACAAATTCACCAAATGGATAGAAGCCAAACCAGTTAAAATGGCCGAATCCGGACCAGTGATAGACTTCATATCTGGGGTTGTACACCGTTATGGCATTCCCCACAGCATCATCACCGATAACGGCTCGGACTTTACAGCCGACGAGGTAAAACTTTGGTGCAGCAAAATGGGCATCAAGCTCGATTATGCTTCTGTCTATCACTCGCAAACTAACGGTCAAGTCGAGCGAGCAAATGGTCTTATCATGAGCGGCATTAAACCCAGATTAGTGCGATCCTTGAAGGAATCAGATACGCACTGGGTAGAGGAGCTCGACTCCGTACTATGGGGGCTGCGGACCACGCCGAACCGCACTACCGGATACACACCGTGTTTTATGGTGTACGGCGCAGAGGCGGTACTGCCCTGCGACATAATTCATGACTCACCTCGAGTGCGCATGTATGAAGAGAAAGAAGCCGAGCTTGATCGGCAGGACAGTTTGGACACCCTGGAGGAGGAGTGTGACATGGCAAAAGCCCGTTCCACATTTTATTAGCAACAAGCTCGTAGGTATCAAAGCAGCGAAGTACGGGCCAAAACTTATAACGTCGGCGAACTCGTTCTATGCCTACCGGAGAAGAAAAAGAACAAGCTCAAGCCCAAATGGGAAGGTCCCTTCGTTATTGACCAAGTTCTGACCGGTGGAGCGTACCGTCTACGGGATGCATCGGACAATCGACTCGAGCCAAACCCATGGAACGCAGCCAGACTCCGAAGGTTCTACGTCTAGTGCCGGACACTATGTTCGTCTCCTTACCCCCGTCAATTTTTTTTATATCCGTTATCTGTCTTTTCTTTCTTTCTTCCCTTTTTCTTAAAGGCCTTAAAAGGCTAAAATGTGTCTTGACTACACAATCTTGATGCGCTAGGCGTGCTCATTATACCTGGGGGCTTCTTATACAGAAGCTTAATATAGCTATGTTTCGGGCTCTATGCCCTCCGCACATGTGTTACTCTTCCACATGTACCCCTTTTTCGCCATTATATGCATCGATATGACTTAAGTTTTGGCCAAGCTGGGTTGCCTGGCTCTTGTGTTTATGCCCTACGTTCTCGTTAATTCGGCTAGGGCATAAGGGGAGCACCTCTGCGATTGTTACTGCCGGGTTAGCCGCATGTGTACCTCAGACTGGGTGAAGTCGAAAGCTAGCGTTCTTAAGGAAATATTCGGTCGGTGAACAAAAGATGACATTTATTTATTGTAATACATGCCCCCTGTTTATATCCTGCGTCTCTTTTCGCAGTTCGGACATGCACATTAATGCATGCGTACCCAGGGAAAGGAACCCTTAACGGAACAATTCTCCCTGGAAGATGTTTCTTACTATCCATGTAATATAACATAGCTAGTTGGGTACTTGTCTGTTCAAGCACTTATGACCCCTACGCCTGGTTTCCACGCGTACCCCGGCTTTTACATAACTGAGCGGGTATTCAGATACACTCCGGACTGTCGGGTCCAGAGGTCGAAGCGAAAAGGTCCGCCATGACAAATGATTTACAATCCGGCTAGGGACAATACATGTCACTTGAAGTACACAATCACTTAGACTGACTAAATTCTTCTTCTATACCATCCAACAGGCTGTCTAGCCTACAATCCTGTTGGGAATACTTTGCAGCTAATTCTACTTGATCATACACCAAACTGACGGGGATCTCTTTCCCATCGGACCCACAGGTCCGACCTCGGCCATGTGGTTCGGGTCAGCCTTGGTATATCGCGTCTTCACCATGGCCCAGGCTTCCCTTGCACCTTGTCGGCAGGCTGATATCTTCCATAATCGGAAGCGCCGCCGCGCTCCCTTGAGCTTCTTTACAAGCTCCCCCATGCCTCCTGGCAGGGAGGCGGATGGCCACAGGGCTTGGGCAATGCCCTGCATCACCTGCCGAACTTGTTCGTGCAGTTGCGCGAGCTCTGGCAGAAGATCACCCGCAGACCCGGGCATCTCCTCCGCGGGACGACTCGTCAGCATACCTACAGACATAACTCTGTTAGCCGGTTTCTTCGCCGAACTCTTTAAAAGTTCATTCAAGCACTTACTGAAAATGCCGCGTCGAAGCCTCTTATTCTCCTTTACGGAATTAGCAAGCTAGGCTCGAACATCTTTCAGTTCAACGCCCAGCCGGGTATTGGCGTCTTGGAGATCGTTTTTCTCCCGCCTAACCCGTGTAAGCACGCGCTCGCCAGCCTTTAGCTATCGTTGAGCATGTTGCTCATCCCCTCGGACGACCTCCGGATTCACTCCGGAGTCATCTACAGAATCTATTGTTAGATTTGCATGTATGCCGCATACTACCTGGTACATGTCTTCCTTTGCAATAGAAATAAGTGTTACTAGATGGGGCCTTCTCGGACTCCTTCACTGCGGCAACTGCGGCCTGAAGCTGGGCTTTGCACTCCTCCAGCTCTTGAGACATCCGGGTATTCTTCTCCGTAAGAACCTATGCAAACAATGATCCTTAAATCAGTTGTGCCAACTGTTTCAAGTCTCAGGGGCTACTGATATACATAATTATTAGATTTTCTTACCCGTATATCCTTCACATACTGGTCTGTGGCTTTGGCAAGACCATTTTGAGCAGCTCGGATGTACGCGTCTCCTGAGTTAAACGCATTGAACGCCTCTTGGGAGAAACAAGCATCGCGGAGTACGGCCCGGCGACGCATGTGATTCATGGCACTCTCCACTTCGGAATTCATAGCGGACAGCCTATCCGCATCCTCTGTAGGAGGAACATCCGATGTTGGCCCCATGTTAGCATCCGCCTCTAAGTCCGGCTCTGGAGCCCGGCTGGTGGAAGCATGGCCGGCAACCTCTCCGGATATAGTCCGGCGAGCGTTTTTCCTACTAGGAAACATGGACGTTATTATATTTTAAAAGACGACAACCACAGAGTGGGGTTCTTTTTCATACCTCTGCGACGGCGTCTCAGTCCTGACCGCCTTCCTTTTAAGCCTACCCGGCTTCGGTGCCCCTTGTTGGTGAGTCACTACGGGTTCGGCATGGCGTCCCGAGGGCCTTCCCTGTAAGACACCATATGTGTGCGGTAGGTGAAGTGCAGAAAAAGGGATCCTTCTCGGAAGTTGGGACTCCGGTTTTACTTACATGTGATGCAGGGAGTAGTCCAGGATAATCGGCTATGATGGCCACCATGGCATCGTCGCAGCTCAATTGATAGAACATCCTGTCAATAAGCACCACAAATGTGTCCGGATCCTCTTCGAGTCCGGGGTCGAGGGCCCGGTCAGGGTCCTCTGGTTGTGGAGGCGGGCTGTGGACCTCCCTCACGGCTTTTCGCAGTTCCTGCTATGAAATAGCAAGGTAAATATTTATGACAAAGAATGCGGGAAGGTCTGGAGTAAAAAAGCAGCTCATCTAGTTCGGGGGGTTGTACATGGAGAATCCATCCCGTGGCTTGATACGGATGAACTCCTCTTCCTCTCCTTTATATAAATCAGACAGTATTTTCGCTAGAGCATCGACGGAGTCCAGACCTTTACGACCGCAGCGGGTGGCATCGTCTTCTCCATTGAAGTGCCACATGGGATGTCCCCGATATTGAAGTGGCTGCACCCCCCGCATTATACATATTGACATAACCTCGATTATTGTCAATCCTGATTTGGCCAGCGTTTGTATCTGGCCCATCAGGTAAAGGACCTCTCTGTTATCTTCCTCCTGGGGGCTCCGAGGGCGCCAGCTGCGGCGTTTCTTCAAAGGGTCGTTATTAAACTCAGGGAGGCCCATTCGAACAGGGTCTGGAAGGGGGCCGTCCTCCATATAAAACCACTCCGAAGGCCAGTCTTTGGATGTCTTCTTCGGAGTACCGGACAGGTATCCGGTCCCGGCGATGCGCCATATCTCGGCTCCGCCCACTTGATATATCGACCCCTCCTGTGTACGGGGTACGAGGTAGAATAGCCTCTTCCATAGCTCGAAATGAGCTTCACAGCCCAGAAACAGCTCGCAAAGGGCGACATAGCCAGCGATGTGTAATATGGAGGCGGGAGTAAAGTTATGCAGCTGGAGGCTGTAGCACTCCAGGAGCCCGCGGAGGAACGGATGGATTGGAAATCCAAGTCCCCTTAACAAGTACGGGACAAGGCATACCCGCTCCCCCATCGACGGGTCGGGAAAGCTCTTTGCTTGTTCCCCGCCATTGTAAGTGGCTAGTCCTGCTCGGACGGGGACCATATATGCAGGAGGAAGAAACCCCTGGGTCTGTAACTCTACCAACTGTCTGTGGGAAACGGAACACTTCTTCCAGTTGCCTGGCTTAGGGCTACGGGAGCGAGAGGAGGAGCTACGACGACCGGCCATGATAGGATGGATTTTTTCGGGCGCGCTCCGATGGATACTCGCTGAGGGAGGATGGTGTGATCTGGATCTGAGGATCCCCGATCCCTTAAATAGACGATCTACTCGCATGGTTAGGGTGGCAAGTGTAAAAATGCCCCGACTTCTCGCATTCGCTAGACACGTGGAGGATAGCCATTATTGGGCGCAGAAGCCGAAGAATGCAAACATTTATGGGAAGCCGGACACTACTCAACAGGTACTCAGGACTTGGAGAAGAACCCGCCTTGCAATGCCGAAGACAATCTGCGCGCCGGACTCATCGTCATTGAAGCCTGGTTCGGGGGCTACTGAGGGAGTCCTGGATTAGGGGGTCCTCGGATAGCCGGACTATATCCTTTGGCTGGACTATTGGACTATGAAGATACAAGATTGAAGACTCCGTCCCGTGTCCGGATAGGACTCTCCTTGGCGTGGAAGGCAAGCTTGGCAATACGGATATGTAGATCTCCTCCCTTGTAACCGACTCTGTGTAACCCTAGCCCCTCTGGTGTCTATATAAACCAGAGGGTTTTAGTCCATAGGACAACAACAATCATACCATAGGCTAGCTTCTAGGGTTTAGCCTCTACGATCTCGTGGTAGGTCAACTCTTGTAATACTCATATCATCAAGATCAATCAAGCAGGAAGTAGGGTATTACCTCCATCGAGAGGGCCCGAACCTGGGTAAACATCGTGTCCCCCGCCTCCTGTTACCATACGCCTTAGACGCACAGTTCGGGACCCCCTACCCGAGATCCGCCGGTTTTGATACCGACAGCCGCCCCGGCAAGGGCCTTGCCGGGGGGAGTCCACCTCGCCCTCTTGATCTTTGCGTCTCTGGTCTTGGCGTTGCTTTGTTCGTCTTGTGCTTCTGGTTCCTCCCTTTGCTCTGCTAAGTGTGGCCGCAGGTGCGGCTCTGACTGCCCGTGCACAAGTAGAGGGGTAAAAAGGAGAGCCCCTACTTTTGTACACCGACAACATCAATAACATGTATATCAAATATACCTTTGTTCACTTTGCCATCCTTCTTATCCGCCAAGTATCTAGGGTAGTTCCACTTCCAGTGACCATTTCCTTTGCAGTAGAAACACTCAGTTTCAGGCTTGGGTCTAGCTTTGGGCTTCTTCATGGGAGTGGCAACTTGCTTGCCATTCTTCTTGAAATTCCCTTTCTTTGCCTTTCCCTTTTACTTGAAACTAGTGGTCTTGTCAACCATCAACACTTGATGCTTTTTCTTGATTTCTACCTTTGCCGATTTCATCATCGCGAAGAGCTTTGGGAATCGATTCCGTTATCCCTTGCATATTATAGTTCATCACGAAGTTCTAGTAACTTGGTGATAGTGACTAGAGAACTCTGTCCATCACTATCTTATCGGGAAGATTAACTCCCACTTGATTCAAGTGATTGTAGTACTCAAACATTCTGAGCACATGCTCACTCGTTGAGCTATTCTCCTCCATCTTGTAGGCAAAGTACTGTCAGAGGTCTCATACCTCTCGACATGGGCATGAGTATGAAATACCAATTTCAACTCTTGGAACATCTTATATGCTCCATGGCGTTCAAAACATTTCTAAAGTCCCGGTTCTAAGCCGTAAAGCATGGTGCACTAAACTATCAAGTAGTCATCATACCAAGCTTTGTCAAACGTTCATAACGTCCGCATCTCATCCTGCAATAGGTCTGTCACCTAGTGGTGCATCAAGGACATAATTCTTCTGTGCAGCAATGAGGATAATCCTCAGATCACGGACCAAGTCCGCATCATTGCTACTATCATCTTTCAACTTATTTTTCTCTAGGAACATATCAAAAATAAACGGGGAGCTACATCGCGAGCTATTGATCTGTAACATAGTTATGCAAATACTATCAGGACTAAGTTCATGATAAATTAAAGTTCAATTAATCATATTACTTAAGAACTCCCACTTAGATAGACATCCCTCGAGTCATCTAAATGTTCACGTGATCCAAATCAACTAAACCATGTCCGATCATCACGTGAGATGGAGTAGTTTTCAATGGTGAACATCACGATGTTGATCATATCTACTATATGATTCACGTTCGACCTTTCGATCTCCAGTGTTCCGAGGCCATATCTACATATGCTAGGCTCGTCAAGTTTAACCCGAGTATTCTACGTGTGCAAAACTGGCTTGCACCCGTTGTATGTGAACGTAGAGCTTATCACACCCGATCATCACGTGGTGTCTCGGCACGACAAACTTTCGCAACGGTGCATACTCAGGGAGAACACTTGTACCTTGAAATTTAGTGAGAGATCATCTTATAATGCTACCGTCGAACTAAGCAAAATAAGATGCATAAAGGATAAACATCACATGCAATCAATATAAGTGATATGATATGGCCATCATCATCTTGTGCCTTTGATCTCCATCTCCAAAGCACCGTCATGATCACCATCATCACCGGCTTGACACCTTGATCTCCATCGAAGCATCGTTGTCGTCTCGCCAACTATTGCTTCTACGACTATCGCTACCGCTTAGTGATAAAGTAAAGCAATTACATGGCGATTGCATTTCATACAATAAAGCGACAACCATATGGCTCCTGCCAGTTGCCGATAACTCCGTTACAAAACATGATCATCTCATACAATAAAATTTAGCATCATGTCTTGACCATATCACATCACAACATGCCCTGCAAAAACAAGTTAGACGTCCTCTACTTTGTTGTTGCAAGTTTTACGTGGCTGCAACGGGCTGAGCAAGAACCGTTCTTACCTACGCATCAAAACCACAATGATTTTTCGTCAAGTATGTGTTGTTTTAACCTTCAACAAGGACCGGGCGTAGCCACACTCGATTCAACTAAAGTTGGAGAAACTGACACCCGCCAACCACCTGTGTGCAAAGCACGTCGGTAGAACTAGTCTCGCGTAAGCGTACGCGTAATGTCAGTCCGGGCCGCTTCATCCAACAATACCGCCGAATCAAAGTATGACATGCTGGTAAGCAGTATGAATATTATCGCCCACAACTCACTTGTGTTCTACTCGTGCATATAAGATCTGCGCATAGACCTGGCTCAGATGCCACTGTTGGGGAACGTAGTAATTTCAAAAAATTCCTACGCACACGCAAGATCATGGTGATGCATAGCAACGAGAGGAGAGAGTGTTGTCCACGTACCCTCATAGACCGTAAGCGGAAGCGCTATGACAACGCGGTTGATGTAGTCGTACGTCTTCATGATCGACCGATCCTAGTACCGAAAGTACGGCACCTCCGCGATCTGCACACGTTCGGCTCGGTGACATCCCACGAACTCACGATCCAGCAGAGTGTCAAGGGAGAGCTTCGACAGCACGATGGCGTGATGATGGTGATGATGAAGCTACCGACGCAGGGCTTTGCCTAAGCACTGCAACGATATGACCGAGGTGGATTATGGTGGAGGGGGGCACCGCACACGGCTAAGAGATCAATGATCAACTTGTGTGTCTATGGGGTTCCGCCTGGCCACGTATATAAAGGATGGAGGGAGGAGGAGGCCGGCCCTCATAGGGCACACCCAAAGTGTGGAGTCCTACTAGGACTCCCTAGTCCTAGTAGGATTCCACCTCCCACATGGAATAGGAAAAAAGGAAGGGAGAAGGAGAAGGAAGGAAGGGGGTGCCCCCTTTCGCTAGTCCAATTCGGACCAGTCCATGGGGAAGGGGCGCGGCCACCCTTGAGGCCTTTCTCTCCTTTCCCGTATGGCCCATTAAGGCCCAATACGAATTCCCGTAACTCTCCGGTACTCCGAAAAATACCCGAATCACTCGGAACCTTTCTGATTTCCGAATATATCCTTCCAATATATCGATATTTACGTCTCATCCATTTCGAGACTCCTCGTCATGTCCCCGATCTCATCCGGGACTCCAAACAAACTTCGGTCATCAAATCACATAACTCATAATACAAATCGTCACAGAACATTAAGCGTGCGGACCCTACGGGTTCGAGAACTATGTAGACATGACCAAGACTCATCTTCGGTCAATAACCAATAGCGGAACCTGGATGCTCATATTGGTTCCTACATATTCTACGAAGATCTTTATCGGTCAAACCGCATAACAACATACGTTGTTCCCTTTGTCATCGGTATGTTACTTTCCCGAGATTCGATCGTCGGTATCTCAATACCTAGTTCAATCTCGTTACCGGCAAGTCTCTTTACTCGTTCCGTAATGCATCATCCCGCAACTAACTCATTAGTCACAATGCTTGCAAGGCTTATAGTGATGTGCATTACCGAGAGGGCCCAGAGATACCTCTCCGATAAACGGAGTGACAAATCCTAATCTCGATCTATGCCAACTCAACAAACACCATCGGAGACACCTGTAGAGCATCTTTATAATCACCCAGTTAAGTTGTGACGTTTGATAGCATACAAGGTGTTCCTCCGGTATTCGGGAGTTGCATAATCTCATAGTCTGAGGAACATGTATAAGTCATGAAGAAAGCAGTAGCAATGAAACTGTAACGATCATAATGCTAAGCTAACGAATGGGTCTTGTCCATCACATCATTCTCCTAATGATGTGATCCCGTTCATCAAATGACAACACATGTCTATGGTTAGGAAACATAACCATCTTTGATAAACGAGCTAGTCAAGTAGAGGCATACTAGGGACACTTTGTTTTTTCTATGTATTCACACATGTACCAAGTTTCCGGTTAATACAATTCTAGCATGGATAATAAACATTTATCATGAAATAAGGAAATAAGGAAATAAATAATAACTTTATTATTGCCTCTAGGGCATATTTCCTTCAAAGAGGTCTCTGTAAAAGTCGTCTACATGGGCCCGGATGTCCTCTGGCTGCTGCAGGAGGGTCTCTCCATCCCATAGGAGAGGGATGGAGTTACGTCGTCACCGACCGTTGGCGATGGCCTGGAAGTAGGCAGTATTGGCGCCCCCCTTGAGGACCCAATTATGCGTACCCCGCAAGCGCCAATAAGCCTCCTCATCTGTGTAGATGACCTTGAGCTAGTCCTCTAAGTCGTATCTAAGCATCGATTCCTCGGCAAATAAACCCGCACCATTCGCGCAGAGATCGAGGGCCTGGATGGCCTCTAGGAGGACTTTCTTGCGCTCCCAGATATCACGACCCACGTTAGCCCCCCATCCTTTCATGAATTGCCATGACCGCTTTGCACAGAAGTGCCAGGAGTCAACGGCCGAGAGGGATCGATGGGGGGCCTCGCGCGCCTCTAGCCACCTACCGACCATAGCAGCGGCAAACCCAGGCTGGCGCAACCAGAAGGTTTTGAAGCGGAAGCAGGGCGGTAGGGGAGGACGCTTGTTCTTCGAAGAGAGGAGGAGGGGGACGTGATCGGATCCAATCCGAGTAATCGCCCGGAGTGAAGCTAGGGGGCAACGAATGTCCCACTCAGGAGATGTGAAGACCCTGTCTAAGATAGAGCGGGTCGGCTCCGCTTGGCGGTTGGTCCAAGTGAATCTGGCGCCGACTCTATCAAGCTCGCGAAGCCCCATGTCTGCGATGTAGTCATTGAACATCTGCATCCGGGGGAAGTTAACCAAGTTGTTACTCTTGTCGTCTTCCGACTGGATGAGGTTAAAATCTCCGTCCGCCACCACCGGTAGCTGGGCGGCTGCAACCTTTTGGCGAAGCTCAGCGAGGAAGGCTTCAAAGCGTCGATGATCGGCTGGGCCATAGACCGCTATGATCTCCCATTTGAAATTGAGGGCCCGTTCGAAAATCTCCATGCTAACGAAGAACTCGCCTCGGTCCATGCTTCCTACCTCAAAGGTGGCATCCTTAACCCCTAGAAGGATGCCACCCGAGTGGCCCGCGCTCCCACTAGAAGGGAGCCAGTGCCAAGAAAATAGATCGGAGCTCAAATGTTCGAGCTCCGATAGGGAAAATTCCGTACGCGTCGTTTCTTGGATGGCCAAAATGTCGATTCGTTCATTGCGCATGTACTCTATCAGTTGGCGGCGTCGGCCATCTTGGCCGAAACCGCGGATGTTCCAGAACAGCGTACGCATCACGGGACCATCGGGGGGCTGCTTGACCCAAGACTCGAGATGCGCCCTGGGCGCGAAGGGCTGCGGTGCGGGAACGGGTGCGGCCGCGGATCTCCGCGGGGTCGGCCATCGCCCGTGACTGAGCGTTCGGGGAGGCTTCGGCGGAAGGCCCCGAGGGGGTCCGGAGGCGCGAGCGGGCCTCGGCAAGACGGCCGTCGAGGATCTCCTGAGCCCAAATCGCCTCAATTTGAACTAAGGGGGGCGATCTCCCCCCTGAACACGATGGCCGAATCCGCAGCCACCTTAGCGAGGTGACCGAGCGGAGCCACCTCTAGAGCAGAAAACAAGCAAGTAGCAGAGTTGACGGGGATGGACGGAGTACCTGGCTCGAGGTTCCAGGCAGCGGCCCGAAGCTCTGCCTGCTCGGGGATAGGCAGAGCTGGGCTACCCTCCGGCCTGGCCGCCTCGATCCGAGCACTGCGGCGCAACGATGTTACCGGGGTCGAGGTCGATCTGCCCCTCCTGGAGTAGGCCGCGGTCCGAGGTGGAAGTGGGGGGCGGCCACCGGGGTGGTCACCACTGTCGACGTCCCACCTAAGGGAGAGCACGTGGAGGCCGGGGGCCGGGTCGACGGAGACGCGAGGGTGGCGACGTCCAGAGCCAGCGGGGATGGGGTCATGTCCGGCCCAGGGGGGATCAGTCACCCCCTGGTCCGACAGAACCGGCTCGACACGGGGAGGAAGGGGGCGGGTCCCTGTCCTGGACACGCCCATCCCCCTCGGGAGGAGTAGGAGCAGCCGGAGGGAGCTGTGGGGGCAAGCGTGGGGTCAGCCCCAGCCAAGAGCACAGAAGGAATGGCGGGGGGAGTACCGTCGGGGGAGCGAGGGGACGAAGCCGGAAAGCCAGCAAGGCTCGCGTCAGAGGCGTCGCTGCCGTCAGTGGGGGGTGGATGATCCGACCCGTGGGCGCGGCCGGCTCCCGATCTAAATACTAATGTTTCATACAACAAAACCTCATTGAAATAATTGCAATTGATTCCCTCAGCAACGTGTGGCGTTTCATCTCTAGTTACAATCGTGTCAGGTCAAACTTTAGTTGTGCCAACCTTTTCCCAGACTTATGTGTTGAATAAACCATTGAACGAATTTTGGTCGGTATACTTCTCTACCATCTCAACTATAGATATGCACACATCATGCATGAAATTATTACTTGAAAGACTAAACCATGCCTTTTTTATTTTATTTTTGAGAGACGGGTAGGTGCACGAAATGTAGTGTTAGAAATATGCTTGCACAAAGGGACAATGCCGGAATGCCGGAAAAACACACACACACACACACACAAATATAGGTGACCAAAATCAATGGGTAAGAGTTAATAGTAGATCCTCACAAAAAAAATAGTAGATGTTTTTTCTCCAAGCCATCGGAGGAAAAAATTACTGTCGGCTCTATAAGAGAACCGACTATGAAATCGTCCATATCACAAGCGGTTTTTTTAACTCCTTTGCAGCACATTCACAATTGGCTACAATCGAGGCTTGTGGCATCTAACACTAACTAGATTAACGCACCACTTACAAATGTTCATTCAACCTTATATACCGCCAAATTGTTGCCAATGTCGTAAGCCCTAAATCATGTCTTCCTTTCTCTCATCCTCACACTAAAACTAACAATTACCATTGGCTCGTTCAACTCTCTCGGTCAAACGACTCGAAGACAGATTGATAATGAAGATGTTTTTTTTTTGAAAAGGATAATGAAGACGGTTTGAGGAAAAGAACATAGAGAAATGCATCGAGCTTCCTCATCTCATTTTCTGCATAGGAAGAAGTCAAAAGAATAACATTTTTCTTCATCTATAGTACTTGTAATTTACGGTTTTCTTATTTCAATCAACTAATGCTACTTCTGAGAAACTTCCATCATGTTGTTTGAACAAAAAAATCCTGTTATTGTCTAATTTATCTGGTTATTTCGGGAGCAAATAAAGAGATGCCAATTCATTAAGTGCTCGTAGGACAATATGTTAAAATCAAGCTGATATCAAATATATCACATAAAAATGACATGGGGATGTAAACTAAAGATACTCTTCTTGAAAATGACATGCATTTATTAAGTGCCCGTAGGACAATATGTTACATTTACAAGGGGATGTAAGGAACTAAAGATACTCTTCTTGAAAATGACATGCATTTGTTCATGATAGAAATGCAATTTGACCTAACATCACACAAGAGAACCAACCACATCCTTCTTCACAACTGCAGAAGAAGGCAAGGATACAACTTTCTGTCTCGATTAGGACTTCTCAGAACTTGTTGGAACTTCAACATGACGGAATTTTTTATTCTATGTGCTAGTATTATTTTTGCAGCAAAACAAAACAAACTCGATCTTCCTCCATCTTGAAACTCCAACAAATTCATCAAGCAGGTCAACCCTTTGGTTAACCCAGTTAAGTAAAATGTAGTACTAGTAATTACACCCACGAATCATGCGTACGTAGTAGTAGTAGCAGTTGGCCAGTTGAGTGACGAATGCATCCCGTGCGCGCCAGCTTGCGCGCGCTCATGTCCAGAGCGGCTCGTCGGCCCAGCCGACGTGCCCGGCCTGCATGATGCCGCCGCCGCCCACCGCGCTGCCGTCGACGACGTAGAGCGCGTCCGCGGGCGTGGAGCCGACACCAGGGGGTGCGGCGAGCTGGGACTGCGATCCGCCTCCGGCAGCACAGTAGGCGTCCTGCGGAGGCGCGGCGGCGGCGGTGGCCACCTCGACGCAGAGCAGCGCGACGAGGTGCGCGTGGTGGGCGCGGGCGGCGGCGAGCTCCGCCTGCGCGCGCGCGAGCTGCGCCTTGAGGCCGTCGACCTGCCTCTGGAGCTGGCAGATGGCGCCGGCGCTGCCGTAGACGGGGTCCCGCGCGCGCGCGGCCGCCTCGTACACCATGCTGCTCACCGCGTCCGCGCGCTGCTCCTCGGGCAGGTCCTGCAGGAGCTTGATGATGTTGCTGGCGCCGAAGACGCGGTGCGCGGTGGCGAACTTGTGGGGGTCCGTGGGCGGGAAGTAGGGCGCCAGCACGCAGCGGTCCACGCACCGGCGGCGGAGGATCTTGCACGCTGCGCACGGGCTCATCACCACCGCCGTCCCCGTCGCCATTGCCGGCGGCGACGTCGGGGTCGGTGAGGAGTGCAACGGCGCCGTGTCGCCCGACGACTCCATGTTCGGTTCGCGCGAGCTTGATTCACTTCGAGCTGAGCTGAGCTAGCTGGTTGCGAAATTCTGTCGCCGTTGGTGCGGTGTATATATAGGGTGTCCGTGTGGGAAAGCTAGGAGTAGAAGCTAGGTGTAGTTGCGGAAAGTGCATTTGATGGCCGATCGAGCTGCACGGAGCCGTTTATTTTATTTCGTGGAAAATACATTTTCTACACTTAAAAAAAACCTTTTTTTTAACACAACTTAAAAAAAAATCTGAGATAGAGTATACACATAAGCACATATGTGTAGTATGTACGTATGAGATTTCATGAACATATATGTTTATATGTGATGTACAAAAGAAAAAGACAAATACATAGATTAAAATGAGATTTTTCTTGTTGAATTTGGGCCAGATTTTTGTGTTTTTTGTGTAGCATGACAATAATCTATTTGATGAAACTTTACATATAGTTAAAGAACATGTATATATAGTTGCAGATTTTTTTTTGAAACATTTACATATAATTTTTTGATTTTTTTTAAAACAGGCTCAATGGACCCCGTCCTAACAAACGATGCACTCGGTGTAGTAGTTGTTATTAGGATGGAGAGTTGATTGAACATTTTTGTTGTTTGCGCATCTTCAAATGAAGAGATAATTCTAATTTGGACAACCTATTAATAACGAGTAGACGATTTGCGCTAGCTTTTTGGGAAAACGAGTTGCACTACATTTGGGAAACTTGACAATTTTGCACCTTATTTTGGGTCCATATTTTCAGAGAATTTTAAGATTCCTACTTACCTCGTAGCAAGTAAGATGATAATTTAATCCTAACTAATGGTAAATTTGACCACAAAAATATGAGAGATACAAGATGAATAGGATGTATTTTTTTTAACTTTTTTCTGTTGAAACACCGATTACAACATAGACGCACACCACACCACATAAATACTATCACACAACGTCTTCGGAAGTTGGATCGGAGTTGCGGCGCTTCAAGGTTGACAATGTCATGTGCCTCACTATCGAGGTGAACACCATCTCCCACTGAAAAACTAATCTACATTAATGAGACACCAAAACGTCAAACCTGAAATTTGATCCCTAGTGGGCTCGGATACCACCACCCTCCTACCCATCGACCGCTGGTGATTCTCATATTTTTGACAAATTTGGTGATATCACATTCGAAATAGTCACCTCCTTAGATGCATGTCCTTTCGACGTAAAATTTATCATACATGTGCATATGATATCTTGACGTTTCGGTTTCTCTTCCCACATTCTAACGTGTTGGAAGAAAGATCTCATGTACTTTATATTCAATATATATGGATAATGTTTTTGTACTTAAGTATTCATAATGACGTTATATATGTGTTTCTTGTAATTGGCAGAAATATAACTTACTTGATTAATATTTGATACATTTTTTATTTACTTAAAACATGGGTATGTGACGTCCTTCATGTGTATTTAAAAAACATCACACTTTTTTCTTAAGTAATTAACAATTGTAACGGTATAGAGCTTCCCCCCTTCGTCTTCAAACAAATCAGAAAATAAGTACACATGTTTGTTTAGTATAACATTAACTAGAAATTTTATATCTTTCATTGTTTACTTTCAAGATGTAAGGACGATATGATGTCTTTCTAAATTTGTAGCGATAAGAAGTCCACAATATCCCTACACAATCATTACCATCATCTTACTCACAAGAGGTAATAGTGATATTAACCAACGGATCATAAAGCATTTTATTTCTCGATCAATTTGAGAGCCTCTTAAAAGAGCTCATATTATCAATTTGCACCACATTTTCATGCATCGGATTTGACTAACCAATATTGTAGCAGATGTATTGCACCAACTTGACAACATATTTTTTTCCTTGCTGCTTCTAAGCAAGCCGATGGGCCAAAGAAACAATTTGATCGTCTAGCCCGAACCAGGTCGGAAGTTACAGGTTTGTTTGCTCGCATGTGAGCTTAGGGTTAGGAGTTAATTAGGAGGAGAGCGGCGAAAGAGGGGCAACATGGGCATGGAGCATGTGTCACAATCCACCCCCTTCAATTCAGATTCTAAAATTGCATATGATAAGGGTGTGATGTATGGTTCATTGTCAAGATAAAATATGGTAAACATTCTAAGACCCAAAATGTGATGCAAAGTGGTGTAATATGTAACATGTTACAAATAGGTGGTCTAGCCTTTGGATTAGCTTCAAAAAAAATCCAAACATGTTTTCGCATTTTCGCATCTTCATGAAAGGGTATAGAGCCTCCCCCTTCATAAAATAGTGTGCACAACCTAACTAAAATCACATGTAATTTTCAAAATGGGCAAATAATTAGTTATACTAGTCGCCAACCCGTGCAGTTGCACGGGCTAGCTATTTGCCCAAACATATGGATGTTTTAAAATTCGATTCCTTGTGTAAGTATCCTTTGTCAAGAATGAAATATTAATCTTCCGAACATATAATACTTTGCACCAGAATATATGCAATTCTTCAATTGGAATTCTTTATTTAAGTCCTTCTATGGTTCTATGGTTACTAAAGAACATATGTTTTCTCAGTTGTGAGGATCATAAAAAATTACATTATACACATGTTGCAAAATCTATATCCATTTTCTGTTGCAGACAAGCATAGTACATAATAGTGTGGCGGAAGTAAATTAAAAATATGCATTGGAGTAGAAACTGAGGCACAACTCGTGCCTTTCTCCTAAAAAATAACTTAGGAAACGAATAGTCCCATTTTCATTTTCTCTGTATCTTGTTTTCCTCTCTTAATGAGTTCAGCAGAGCAAAAAAATGATTTCTGCAGAGATTCAGCATTTCTCTTAAAAAGGAAATTGAGGTAGGAAATAGTCTAAGTTATAGCTCAGAGCCTGAAATATTTGGTTTATGAAAACGTTTTACCTAGTCAATGAAGATTAGAAGTTTACATGAGTGGCCTGTGATCTTCTCCCTTCGTTCCTAAATATAAGCCTTTTTCAGGTTTCAAAATGGACTACATATGGAGCAAAATGAGTGAACCTACACACTAAAAAAACGTCTATATACATCCGTATGTAGTCCGTATTGAAATCTCTAAAAAGTCCTATATTTAGAAACGGTGGGAGTAGCATATATAGTGGTATCAGAAAATATTGAAATTAAACCATAATGTTTCATTTTGAGTGGAAATTTCCAATCAGGATGCACCAACGTACCCAGGTGTGGTAATACAAACCTTTTTGAAGAAAAATACATGATGAATCATGCCACTTCATTTACAAATTTTCTTAAAAAACACTTCGTCGCAGAACATTTAAAACCGGTTTTGCCAGCCTAGAGCCATCTGAAGTAGAAAAGGTGAATCGCCATTAAAGTATCCTACATTAACTAAACAACAGGGTGACTACTACAATAGTAGAAACATTTCAACACAACCTTTAATTAAACCTCATTTTTAGAGGAGATCCATCCTATGAAAGTCCTCTTGTGCTACGTTTCAGGTTCTACCATGTTCAGCTTGAATGAATTTCGATGAGGATCTCAGTCAATACACCATGAAATGAATAAAGTGCTCCAATATTGCAGATTTTGAGACATATTTTGTTGCTTCTGGTCTGGTGGAAAATTGAGATGGCATTCTGGCAGTACGGGGAGTAAGAACCTCGAGGAAGCCATCATGATCACAACCAATCAATCCATGCCTGCTTATCTGACAATACTTTTCTTCCTTTGTCCAAGAAGAGAGCAACAACAACTATATTTATCAATATATGCATTGTTAACTGTGTTTCATCTATTCAACGTTGCAACAATAGAAGCATATAAAACGATACATATAGGTTGTGCTTCTACTAAATCCTCCATCGGGCATCATGAAACACAAAATTTTCAGGAGAGCACCATCAGGTTTAATCTTGTACATCAAGAAAAGGGATTTTTGGTCTAAACAAAAAACATGCAGTGGATTCAGAGGGATTGCAGATCATTTGACCTTACATATAAATGTCGAAAATGTTTAAGATAGAGAAAGCTCCTAACTCATATCTTCTGTATCATGAGCTCAAGACACAAAGAGTAAAAACCGAAAAGGCAGAATGTATGTGAATTCTAGAAGGTAACATTATCCATGGAACATTACATTTGAGTTTTATTTGTGCTAGTGAAGTTAACATTATATGTGAACTACCAGAACTATAACAACAAAGCATATGGTGAGCTAACATATATGTGATATATTCATAACCAAACTGCTAAATGAATGATGCTTATATTTACATGGAGAACAGCCATTCTAGCTTCTATAAGAACAGGGTAATACACTAATATTCCATTTAAAAATTCAACTATGTAAGGAGCGACTTTTCATAAGAAAAACTGAGGCTTTTCTGAGAAAAGAAGTTCAGTATTTCTGCAACGACTTGGATAATTATATGATCTGGAAGACGGAAATTTATAAGAAACCGTTTCTACAGATATGTTAGCTTATGTACTTTAGAAAAAATGATGTGGCCTAGAACTGAGAATAGCAACATTTAAGCAACAACAAATAGTACCAAATATGCCTGAATTTAAGATTAAATTTACCCTAAATTGGGAGAACCATACAATTTGGTTTCTCTTTTCTGGTTTCAGAAAACAGCAGAATCTGGGTGTAGAAACTCGAACGACTGATCTTGATTAGTATTTTTAAACAAATAAAGGCTCTTATTTTAGGATATTCCTCCTACGGCAACACTTTGATTTACTTCACTTGAGAACAAAGCACTCACCTTTTATCTCGTCTAGTAGGCATGAACGGCACAGTATCTGCACAATAAGACACTGAGATGATAGAACTTTGAATGTCAAATATTCCATGCTTATAATTTAACTGATTGTTTATGGGTGTCAATTCTCCAATGTCATATAGAACGTCTACTCGGCGCATGAATTATTTGAATCGTAGAACTGGTAAGTAGCTAGCACATAGGCCTATCAACTGAATGCTTCCTTAAATGAGAAAATGTAAACCTTAATTGCTCACACAACATTTATCGATCTGGTATTCATAAGAAAACTAAATCTTGATATATTGATTATTTTCTACTTTGAAACTTGTACGTTCTTTCAGTTCATAAAAAGGTGAATCTAAGAAATTGATTCATATGCATGAACGATGGTTCATATATGTGCACAGATATTATGCATGCAAAGAACATGGGAGAAAGTAAAGGATAGAGGAAGCGACTTCTACATGATAGTCAGTTCAACAGCGTTGCACATGAAGCCTGCTTCTTTTCTCTTGCTATGTCACTTCCCATCCTTCCATCATCACCTGTTTATGCCATCCATAGGTTCGTTTCTTCCAGCCGCCGGTTCTCTTCCAGCAGCGAACATCCTATCCAGTAACCTGTGTTGAAGTTTATGTAAAGGCTCCACGCTTTATAATGCTTGTAAAAATTCATGTTACTCGACCAAGGACGTCGAACAACACACATCTGCACATCTATTTGATTCACACTGAACATAAAAAATCTGTTCTGGCGCACCTGTGCATCGTGCGACGTAGCAGTGTAGCATGAGTTACTCGCCTGTCGCCACCACCTGGATGTCTTAATAAGAACGATCTGATGGACCTGCAGAAGAGACGCTATCTTGAGATTTCCTTTTCATTTATTTTTTTGGATAACATATTCTTAGGGGGACTATTTCTCGAGTACAGATTCTTCAAAAACAAAAAGGATCCTGCCCTCGCCACCATTGGCGAGTTGCCCACAAAAGCACTCGAGCAGCGTCGCCTATAATAAGAAGAGTAGAGCACGACAAAATCTGCTCTTCGGGTCATGCAAGAACAGTAGGGGAAACGACGGCCGTGTGGAATCGAGGGCAGCTTTTTCCGGGTAGAGAGGAAGGAAGGAATCTGCAGCGATTTTAGAGGAGAAGTTGTTGAAACCTAGATGAAGGAGAGGAGTCATGGCTGGAGAGAGAGATGGATTATGGATACAGCTTGTTTTTTAGTTTTTTGATGAGGAGTCGTGAGAGATTGAGAGATTGCCAAAGAGATTCGTCTGTAGGTTTTTTTGCGGTTGAAATTGTTTCTTTAGTTGGACGATACGTGAGAAATTGAGCCATGGTAGATTGACCCAATTGAGTGATGGTAAATCATTTTTTTAATTGAACAGATCAGGAGTAGACGTGACAAACTGAGCTATGGGAGATTGACCCAATTGAGTCGATTGTAAATCATTGAAAAAAAAAATCATATTTTAGTCTTTTAGATAGGTTGAGATAGAAGTTATTTAAAAAAATTGAATTATTTTTTTAGATGAAATGTATGAGTCGATCTACATCGTAATAAATCGGTCCCATCTGATTAATGGCTCGTAAAATCTAATTTACATGGGAATTTCTAGGAAGTCAAGAATTAGTATAGGTATAGGTATAGATAGATAGATAGATTGAAATTTGAGCCCACTATCAATCGATTTTGGGGGTGAATTAACTGGTGCATGCATTTCTACTGTTGCTATCATTGGCATTGGGAAGACTAGTCCAACCAATATCAATGGTTTTGCTATCTCTTAGGCAACCGAGAAAATAACTATTTCCGAGTCAACTCTAATAACCCCTTCTATCTCCCAATGAAAAAAAATAGCCCTTCTATCCGAGTGAGGACTTGTGTAGGACCAGCTACATGTAGCCCATTATTTCAAACAAATTGAATAATGATATTTCCAAGTTACAACAAAAAGCATGAGAAATCTTATACATATTCACGATGATCTGTATTGTTTAAAAATATTATGATTTGCAAGCTACGCAAAAAAATGAAATCCCGGCCCAACAATAAAAAAAGTTGGCCCATTTTCATGTACGTATTTGTCTTTTTTGCCTATGCTACATATGAAAATATATTGTAATGGAAATTTTCTCAAATGTATTATATATGTATTTCTGTATGTACAAAAAAACATTTTTTGCACTGCAGAAAATGGTATTTTTAAAACAGGCTACATGTAGCCCGTCCTACATTGGCAATTTTCGCTTCTATCTACATGTTATAAAAAGGGTGAGAAGATCTTGGTTGAGCTGTTATAGCTATTTGTAAATTACCCATCACTTTTTTTTATATAGTTACATTGTTACATGAACAGCGGTGATTGAAATGACCTAACTAGATCTATGCATGCGTGACATCATGCTGACGTAGGATGCATGCACGTCCCGGCAGAATTAGCTAACTGATCCTCCTTTCGATATGAGATCGATTTGGACACAGCCTGTGTTCCACGTACGTTTGTGTGCATGTAATCATAGCAGTGGCGTGAACCTGCACGTACCGCACTGCGCTCTCTCTCTCTCTCTCTCTCTCTCTCTCTCTCTCTCTCTCTCTCTCTCTCTCGTTTGAGTGGGTGATAGCAACGTGCAATATATACAGCACCGATATACGCTGTGCATACGTGTACGTAAGCCCATAGCCACGCAGAGAAAACATGTATATGGCCATGTAGCAACATAATAGTTATGGAAATCAAACAGCATTTCTCTATGGTACGTACGGTAGGTGTAGTGGAATTCCCGCCCCTTGTGTATTAATTGATTGATTGATCTTGCTCGGAATTCCAATATGTATATCTCTTCTAAAGCTGGTATGATTATGTATCCTGATGCCGTGTGGACTTTATTTAGTTTTGGTAGCTAGCACTAGCAGCTAGTGTACAATAATAACCAGACTTTTCAAGCTCATCATTGTTGCTAGTTACCCGAATCAACCGAACCAATCCTTTTACCCACCTTTACATTAGTTTGCGGTCAAATCATCTCAGAGTAGCTGATTGCAACTGTATCTTGGCATCTTGCCGACATATATATGCACCAATGTGCAATACCTCATCGGTCGCTTGTAGTCAATACTTCAAACTTTGACCACTAGTATGTGTGTAAAAGTGAATGAATATTGGCCATGGGGAGATCGCATACTGTAATTGTGTTTGAACCTGCTAAACATTTTTACTATCTTTATTTATGTGCATAGTAAAAAAAAAGAAGTCAAAGTATTGTTCTAGACTCTAGAGACAGCAAAAGTCAAACATTGCTTATACTTTCACCTAGACCAGCTAACTCTGCCTCAGAGCTCGGTTGGAGTCAGACAGGAAAAAAGGTACTCCCCCGTCTCAAATATAGTGTATTTGTCGTTAAAATTTAACCAAGTTAATAGAAAAATTTATCAACATCAAGAACACCAAACAAGTACTATTAGATTCATCATGAAACATATTTTCATATGATATATATTTGATGTTGTACTTAACATTAGTAATCTGACGTCGCACTCGATCGACAATACGCACATATAGATAATAAATGGAGTAAAAATTAGGCATGCACGGACAGTGAGCGATCGTAGTCCCGACGGCTGCTGATGTCTCTGTAATATATTCCACGCGCGTAAAACCAGCCGTGCATTCCACATGCACGCATGAGCCTTCATGTACATGGATTTGGAGCGAGAGGATGGGGTGGCTGGAAGTCTGGAGCGCACCTTGTGAAGCCCCAGTTGAGCCCAAGCTGGCACGTCAAATACACGCGCACCGCAGGTTACATGCACATAGACTACCGGCACGTTACGCACAGTGCCGCATGCAATGCAAGGATAGAAAAGAAAAGAAGCTAATGATGGGCTCGTTAGGTATAGTGATCCATTCACATATGAACGTCCGTCGTCTACAAAATGACTTGAGACTCAACGGCTGGCTGCTGCTTAGCCAGTTTAAGTGTGAACTGAACTGGGCTTTGCTTAGCCGTTGTGTGCTTGCGGTGCAACGCACGGTGAGGGTGAGGGTAGGCATTGTGCTTGCTTGCTGCATGCATGCCGTGTGTGTGTGGTGGGTCCAGAAATCGTCTATCATCTGCACGCCGTTGTGTTCTTTTCTCGTTTCTCCGATCTTCCTTTCCTATGTCTTTTTCCCTCCCCGGAGAGGGAATTTGGATACTCATGCAATAATGGCGGTGTACCGAACTCTTCAATTCGATCGTCGCCCAGTCGGGCGCAGCCGCGTGCACGCGTCGTATATACCTATCTTTCCGCACGCGAATAATTAGGCCGGCCGTCCATGATCAACGCGCGCGTACGTAAAGCTGATTCGATTCCATCAACACGTACTCTACGTACGTACCCACTAGTCGCGCACACCACTACGTACTTGATGATAGGCGAGAGTTACATTCCGTGCATGCAAAGCTTTTTTTGTTTTTACTATTTGTGCGTGCTTGCAGGCTCAGGGCATCTCCAACGCCGAACACCACGAACGTCTGTGGACTTGTGTTTGCGGAGAACGCATGAGTATTAGAGCCAATGCGCCGATCCAAACTGTTCGTCCGTGTCCGTAAACGGATCATCGTATTTTTTCCTGCGTGCAACCCATTCCATGCCTAAATTTGGACGGGTTTACGTCGGCGCGGACACGCAGTGGACGTGCGCGACGTCCGTCCTTGTTTTCCCCTAGCCCGCCAGTCAGTGGCACGTTGGTCATTTCCTCATTCTCCCGTCGACCGTCACCACACCCAGCCGCCGCCGCCAAGTTTCGGTGCCCAGGCCGGCCGCCCGCACCCAAATACCTCCCCCAGCAGCACGCCACCCTCGATTGCCCCATACTCCGGTGTTTGGGGACTATTTTCGCCGCCGTCGCAGCACTCTAATGTCAGTGCCACCCCTCGCCTTCGCCGCCGGCAGCACCGCCTTGCGCATCTAGCTCGCTCGCCGGACGCCGCCACATCCGCCTCCATGTTGACAAGCCAGCTACCTGGTCTCGGAGAGGTGTGAGGCTCTTCACCGGCCGTCTTCTTCCACCACGCCTGCAAGGTGTTCGACGGTTTGCCCACAAGGTACAAATGGACTCCTACGATAAGTACTCTTTCCACAATTTCATTTGCGATTTGAATGATTCTTCATCCGATGATGAGGAGATTGTGGTTGCTGCTTTGGTCGTCCATGACCACATTAGTAGGTAGCGGCCGGTGTTCATGGGCTCGATCCCGGGGCATACTCCGGTGCTGAATCGCAATAGAGAGAGCGGGTATTGCCTACTCTGGCAGGACTGCTTCGAGTCCGCTTACCCGCTCTTCAAGCACAACCTATTCTGGTGCCGCTTCCGAATGGCTAGACATGTGATCAACTATATCCTGGAGGGGGTGGTGGCGTACGACAACTATTTTGAGTGCAAGGAGGATGCCCTGAGAAAGTTGGCTTCTCCTCTTATCAGAAATGCACTGCACCTATTCAGATGCTTTCATACGGAGTATCCAGTGATCTCATTGATGAGTATATCTGAATGAGCAAGTCCATGTGCCTAGACTCCCATGTACAAGTTCTGCAAGGTTGTGGTAGAAGTGTTTGGCGCGAAGTACTTGAGAGAGCCAACTGCTACAGATACAACCCGGTTGTTGGCGATCAATGCCAGTAGGGGCTTTCCGGGGATGCTTGATAGCATATAATGCATGCACTAGGAATGGAAGAACTGCACTTCTGCTTGGCAGGGGGCAGTATGGGGTCATGTGAAAGCTTGCACTGTCATACTTGTGGCCGTGGCTTCAAAAGATCTCTGGATTTGACACTCTTTCTTTGGCATGGCCGGCTCTCACAATGACATTAACGTACTTCAACGCTCTCCAGTGTTCGCAAGGCTTGCAGAAGGCAACTGCCCAGTGGTCAATGTTGAGATCAATGGCCACAACTACAATAAAGCATACTACTTAGTTGACCATATCTATCCTTAGTGGACTACTCTTGTGAATACAACCCCCAACCCTGTAGGAGAGAAGAGGAAGAGTTTTGCCTAAGCACAAGAGAGTGCTAGGAAGGATGTGGAATGTGCCTTTGGTGTTTTCTTCAATCTCGAATGGGCATCGTCGGTATCCTGCTAGGACTTGGAGCACCAAGAAGTTATGGGAGGTGATGGCTGCTTGTGTGATTATGCACAATATTATCATAGAGGATGAGTGTCCGAATGAAACCTACGACCAAGGGTTTCAATTTTGGGGTGACAATGTTGTGCGTGAGCATAGAGAAGCGGCAACGTTTGCAGAGCACCGAATTTCACCATCAAATGCGTGATTGGAAAACTCACATTCAACTGCAAGATAATTTGGTTGAGCATGTGTGGGCTCATGTTGGCAACCAATAGATGTATTGGCTATATTTTCTTTCAAATGTATTTGTGACAATTTAAATTTTATTTGGCTTGTCAACTATGAGATATTATTTGGTTGTGAAACTACGAGATATTTGAATTTGGTTGTGTGAACTTGAGGCAACTTTTTTGATATGTATGTAAAAGAGCAAAAAATAGGCCGCATATCGGCCGCATGGACGAAAATGCACCCACGCGTTGGACGCACTGCTAACTCAAATGCGGAAGAGGGCGGACGCGTCGACTCAAGCGAACAAAAAGTGGATCGTGCGTCTGTTTGGGTCAACGTGTTGGAGTTGCTCTTAGGGGTTTGATTGGATTCAACCCGATTTAGCCGTGCCAATGCTTGAGCGCGCCAAAAAATTGGCGAAGCCAGCGCCGGCCCACCCACAACTCGCCAATGATTGGCATCAAAATCAATGCAAAAATGAACCGGAAGGATGGGCCAGCCAGGGCGTAAACTATTTTAGCTCCCTTCCAAACAGTTGCCCACGCAGAAATCAACATCAATAAATTAGCTAGGCAGGTTTGGCCGACCCTATACAACAAATATCCGTCAGAGGGAGCGCTAAGCCACCGACCTATTGTCCTTCACAATCCACCACATGAGAGAGAGAGAGAGAGAGATGAACCTGGGGCAAAGCGCTTCATTCTCGGTGGTGGTACAACGGCGTGAGATGACGAGGAGAGGAACGTGCATGAGAAGAGGTGGAGGTGTGCTCGACATTGATGGATTCTGGACCTGGCAACACATCCTTCCTTTGTACATGGCCTCCCGCGGTGGAGGAGGCGGCGACAGCGACGATGGGGCCAACCTATCCTTCCAAATCTAGCAGGCCCTACTCCCTCTGTACCATGATGCGCGAGCTCGACAAGAAAGCAGTGTCGCAACCGACATGCGGGGGGGGGGGGGGGGGGGGAGGGGCGGGGCGGGAGGGGAGGAGGCAAAGGAGTAGTGGCGAGGCGGGATGCGAGAACAGGCGGCGGCGGTGTAGACGATGGGCTAGGGTTAGGGGAGTCAAGAACCGAGGGGAGGGGAAGATGAGGAAAAGAGAATAGCTTGCTATTGGTACCCCCTCTCTTGGGACGCGAAATGATTAATATGTCTCAGTGGGAGCATGAAATTTACACTCTGATGCAATTAAGTTTTATCGGACGGCTCAGAACGGTCAGGCCGAAGATCCAACGTCCCAAATGACTTGAGCCCCAGATCAGACGGTCTGTATTGCGAGGAACTTTCGATCGGACGGCCGAGAATGCCTAATCGCTCCTAGGGCCTCATTCCCTCCGGGCGTTTACTCATGGGATTGCAACCAATTCTAGTTCCATCTGGATACCACCCTTGCCTCTAGTCTATTCTTTTCAATAATTATTCTCAATTCTTGTAATGTTTTGTATGAATTTGTAGCCAACAGTTTAAGCGAAAAAAGCGAAGGAAAAAAAATCATTTCTCACATATATACATCCGTCCTTTCGTTTTCCTCTGCGTAGTAAATGTTCTAGGCATCCCATATTTGGCTGCTAGGACTCCATTCAAATATACGGGTTTTGGCCAAACATAGGCCAATTTTTCATGTCGCACGTGGAATTTTCTTGTCAAATTTAGATATATTATCAACATGTTTTTTTTCAAAAGAAAAGCACTACCACAAGATGCTCCGCAAGACATGAATCAGGAAGAGGAGATCCATTTTGATATAGGCAAGAGGAAATTGATAAAACATTACCATCCTAATTTCAAATATTTGGTAAGAAGAAAGTACTTGGCTGATAAACCTTGTCAGCCAAGAGAAATTAATATTTATTGAGAGTTTGGGACTAAAAGGATTGATTTGATTAATTAAGAGCTCCACTGGAATTTAGCTACTTAAATACTTTCATTTCACCATTCTATTTTGTTCCACTTGAAATTTAATTATATTTTTATCTTGTAGGATATTGAATCTTAGTGTCCGATGATGTATTTTGTAGTTTCGAAATGGAAGGCATCATTTTAAAGTAATTATATTCTTTGCTTCCTTAATAGTAAGCATTTTATAGCTGCATTTTGCATTTAAATGGTCTTCTATTATGTCAGCTAGATGTTTCCTTTTTACGGGGTATGTCAGCTAGAAGTTACAAAACACATTTTTATTTGAAATTTTAGGCCGTGTTAAAGTGGTACATCAGGGTAACATTTGCTCCAGCTTACACCCTGACTCCGACGACGACAGAGGTGCCGCCGGCTAGCCATACAAGGTCATCGTCTGCTACAAATTAGTTTAGGTTTTTTAACTGTAAGTTAGTTTGTGTTTTTAAGTTTTAAACGGACGAAATATCATCTGATTTATGTTTTGGACGAAATATCATCCAATTTATGTTTTGCATGAACCGCGACTTCGATTTATGTCTTGGACGAAATTATCTGATTTATATTTTGCATGAATTGGATGGACTGTACTTGCAACATCCGTAGACCGGACGAAATCATCTGATTTGTATTTTGCATGAATTGGATGGACTGTGACTTGCAACATTCGTAGACTAGTACTATGCCCGATTTGAAGGCCGGCGTTTGAGATGCCCTAAGCCACTTTTTTGGGCTTGTGCCCTAAGCTTTCTGTTTATGGCTTCCGCCTCTTTTAACAGTGTGATGAAAAATAAAAGGTCTATGGTTTCTTTTTGTAGAAGAGTGTTGTCCATATGTAATGACACAAAGCAACACTTTTATTATTTTATTATTTATATATTGATATAAAAAGTGTTGCTCTGTGACATTACATCCGGTGCAAAACTCAATTTGTTTCCGTTGCAAATTGGTTCAAAGCAATCCACAAACTGAGGGGTTTGATGGAGGAATTCCACCGTTGCCTTGCCCCTCTATTTATATCCTCCTTGACCTCCCGTCTCCTCGTCGCCCCGCGAGGTGGTGCTAAATTTTCTAGCTTCTCCAAAGTGCGAAACGGTTCGGCTAGCCTTTTATGGGCCTAGTAATTGAATACTCGTGTGTTGGGAACTACAAACTCAGATACGTCACAGAGACACTGATCAAAATAATTCGTGATGTGCTTAGAGCAAATATAATAAGCTTATGTAAGCAGGCTGTAAGGATTAAAATATAATTTTTCTGCTGATGTGGAGGGAAGAGAAAAGGAGCCGGCTACAGAATAAGAGCCAGCTGCAGCACGTGCTCCTAGGCACTATGTGAGAGTGGGAGGTGGGCCATGTATTAATGAAGGCCCTGTTCGGATCCTCTCTGCTCCGTCATTGTAGCTCCCGGAGCGGAGGGAGCGCCAGTACAATTGCTAGGAGCGGCTCAGACCGAGCTCCTCACGCGGAGCGGAGTCGGCAGACTGGAGTGATTCCGAACAGACACGAAGTAGCACATCTTTGTATCTTACTATTATACTTGAAGGCTACAAAGTTGGCTATAGATGACATGTCAATGTCATATAGCCATCAGCTGGCTGTACTATTAACCATGCTCTTATCACTACATTGTGATAAATATGGTCTTGGAACCAACCTCACTACCTCCTCTTGCTCGGTCATCCACTGCTGACGACGGAGGTCTCTTCTTCGTGCTCCCATGTTTTTCTCATGGAAACAAATAACTGCATGGTCATGTTATTGTTTTATTTTTCATCCAAACAAGAAATTACATATACTTAATTTGACTGAAAAACTGGTTAGGCCCAGCTGTTATACAGCGGTGCCCAGCTGTTATCCCTGGGTGGGCTTGGGTGCCAACACACGAAATTATTAGGCCCAGCCGTTGGTTGCTCGTGCATGTCTCTCTCTGCGTGGGAAAATCAGGCATTTCCTATTCTGCGCTTCGGTCGCCCGTTTCTTCGTCATTTGCATACCGGCGCACACCCCTAATCCGCCCTGGCCCAGCTCATTCACCTTTTTTTTTTCTGTTTTCTGTAAAACTTCAAAAAACAAGCAGGCGCCGTGTGTCGAACTTGAGACCTATTCCTTCAGTTCGAGTTGCAGTAACCAACTACGGAACATCATAGGGTGTGCACATTTACTTCCCTTTATCTTTTTCTTCTTTTCTACTATTTGTCGTTTGTTGGTTGGTTTTCTAGGTGAGTTTTATTTTGGTTTTTTCTTTTTTCTTTTGCTTTTTTTAAATGCATGAACTGCAAATTTGAAACTTTCTTCAAACCTGAAATTTTTTTCAAATTCGCAAACTTTTTCTTGATAATCCACGAACTTTTTTCAAATTCTATGAACATTTTTTTTGAAATTGTCGTTTTTTTAAAAATTCAGGCCTTTTTTCAAATTTGTGCACTTTTTCTTAAATTTATTAACCTCTTGAATTCTATGATTTTTTCCCAAATTTGATGATTTTTTTGTTCAAATCGGTCAATTTTTTTCAAAATCAATGATTTTCTTTTCAATTTTATGAAATTTTCTTCAAAATCGATGAACTTTTATTCATGAAAATAAAAAAAAGTTCACAGATTTTTGAAAACCACTAGCCATCTAGGACAGTGAGTTTTTTTTATTTGAGGCAAGTAGTACACATGTCGTACTGCTGTTTTTTTAGGGGAAGGTCGTATTGTAGGAGGAGGCACAATTGGGTTGCGGCCCGCGAACAAAGCTAGCTGCTTCAAATTGTCCGTTAGCGAAATATATTTTATTATCCCTAAAAAAGCCAAATATATTTTATTTGCCTAAAAAAACAAATATTTTATTTCCATAAGATTTAAATTTCTGACACATACTGCACGGAGATTAATCTCAAATTCTGCTTCGCCCTAAAAACAGTAAGCCAAATAGGGT
This sequence comes from Aegilops tauschii subsp. strangulata, assembly GCF_002575655.3. Classification (NCBI taxonomy): domain Eukaryota; kingdom Viridiplantae; phylum Streptophyta; class Magnoliopsida; order Poales; family Poaceae; genus Aegilops; species Aegilops tauschii. Next base: position 49,653,866 of record NC_053035.3, read on the forward strand.
AAGTCCATGGTGCCCCATGTTTTAAAAAAAACTAGGTTTGGGTACAACTCCTTGTTTTTCGTGAAGTTTGACACGGATGCTCCAACAAATACGCATAATTTTCTCCTCTGCTCTTTCGGCTAATAATAATCTCATGTCGCTTCTTTACGTCTAATCTCACCAATTCATATACGTATCCACTGATGATTCAACAAGCGACCACATAAATCAGCAAACAGAGGTGAGGAGGATCAGGCAAAGCATGGTCAGGGTGATAAAGCAATCACCACATGGAGGACATAAGCATGGTCAGAAGGAGGAGGATAAAGCAATCATCGGAGGCTGGATGAGGGGAGGCAAGAACAAGGAGCAAAAGGGAGGGGTGCGGAGGAGGCAACCGTCGCCGGTGGCGGGATTGGGCGCGCGGGGGGTGCAGCCCGATGAACCTATAGGTGGCGACGCTGGATGGGAGACGAGGGGAAATGTTTACAATCTATTAATGTATAAGTGATAATTCATAAACATTTTCTTATGTGTAGATTCATCCATCTATTGCAACCATGCATGACTTTTTTTTTTTTTGAAATTTCCATCAAAAATTGTCAATCCTAAAAGAAAAGTTATTCTTTGTATTTAAAATTACTACCAATGACCTCTCTTTTATGTTATTATTAAAGCATTGACCATAAGTGAGTCCATCACAACAAAAGGAGACCCCAATTTCATGGGTGACACTTATTCTCCCGTTGCAATGCACGGGCCCTTCTGCTAGTCTAGTTCAAAAAGTCCTTGTGGAGTTGAAGGAATATTACGTACGATTGCCACCTATGCAAATCCCTGCTTCCCTCTGCGAATGGCCTATCCCACAAGTATAGGGGATCGCAACAGTTTTCGAGGGTAGAGTATTCAACCCAAATTTATTGATTCGACACAAGGGGAGCCAAAGAATATTTGCAAGTATATTAGCAGTTGAGTTGTCAATTCAACCACGCCTGGAGATTAATTATCTGCAGCAAAGTGATCAGTAGCAAAGAAGTATGATAGTTTTGATAGTAGTAGCAACAACAATAGTAACGGTAACAGTGATAGCAATGATTTTGTAGCAAGTGCAATAGTAACAGTGGCAGTAGTAACTGAAGGAAATATGCCCTAGAGGCAATAATAAAGTTATTGTTTATTTCCTTATATCATGATAAATGTTTATTATTCATGCTAGAATTGTATTAACCGAAAACATAATACTTGTGTGAATACATAGACAAACAGAGTGTCACTAGTATGCCTCTACTTGACTAGCTCATTGATCAAAGATGGTTATGTTTCCTAGCCATAGACATGAGTTGTCATTTGATTAACGGGATCACATCATTAGGAGAATGATGTGATTGACTTGACCCATTCCGTTAGCTTAGCACTCGATCGTTTAGTATGTTGCTATTGCTTTCTTCATGACTTATACATGTTCCTATGACTATGAGATTATGCAACTCCCGTTTACCGGAGGAACACTTTGTGTGCTACCAAACGTCACAACGTAACTGGGTGATTATAAAGGTGCTCTACAGGTGTCTCCGAAGGTACTTGTTGGGTTGGTGTATTTCGAGATTAGGATTTGTCACTCCAATTGTCGGAGAGGTATCTTTGGGCCCTCTCGGTAATGCACATCACTTAAGCCTTGCAAGCATTGCAACTAATGAGTTAGTTGTGAGATGATGTATTACGGAACGAGTAAAGAGACTTGCCGGTAATGTGGGAGCCAATATGAGCATCCAGGTTCCGCTATTGGTTATTGACCGGAGACGTGTCTCAGTCATGTCTACATAGTTCTCGAACCCGTAGGGTCCACACGCTTAACGTTTCGATGACAGTTATATTATGAGTTTATATGTTTTGATGTACCGAAAGTTGTTCGGAGTCCCGGATGTGATCACGGACATGACGAGGAGTCTCGAAATGGTCGAGGCATGAAGATTGATATATTGGAAGCCTATATTTGGATATCGGAAGTGTTCCGGGTGAAATCGGGATTTTACCGGAGTACCAAGGGGTTACCGGAACCCCCCGGGGGCTTAATGGGCCATAGTGGGCCTTTGTGGAGAAGAGGGGAGGCGGCCAGGGCAGGGTCGCGTGCCCCTCCCCTTAGTCCGAATAGGACAAGGAGAGGGGGGCGGCGCCCCCCCCCTTTCCTTCCTCTCTCCGTCCTCTTTCCCCCTCCACTCCTAATCCAACTAGGAAAAGGGAGGGAGTCCTACTCCCGGTGGGAGTAGGACTCCACCTGGCGCGCCCCTCCTGGCCGGCCGCACCTCCCCCCTTGCTCCTTTATATACGGGGGTAGGGGGGCACCCTTGTGACGCCCCCGATTTGACCGTACACTAATCATGCACACAAATGTGTACGACCAAGATCAGGGACTCACGGGAAGGTATCACAACACAACTCTAAAACATAAATAAGTCATACAAGCATCATAATACAAGCCATGGGACTCGAGGGCTCGAATACAAGTGCTCGATCATAGACGAGTCAGCGGAAGCAACAATATCTGAGTACAGACATAAGTTAAACAAGTTTCCTTAAGAAGGCTAGCACAAACTGGGATACAGATCGAACGAGGCACAGGCCTCCTGCCTGGGATCCTCCTAACTACTCCTGGTCGTCGTCAGCGGCCTGCACGTAGTTGTAGGCACCTCCAGTGTCGTAGGAGTCGTCGTCGACGGTGGCGTCTGGCTCCTGGACTCCAGCATCTGGTTGCGACAACCAGATAGAAAGGAAAGGGGGAAAAGAGGGAGAGAAGCAACCGTGAGTACTCATCCAAAGTACTCGCAAGCAAGGAGCTACACTACATATGCATGGGTATATGTGTAAAGGGGCATATCAGTGGACTGAACTGCAGAATGCCAGAATAAAAGGGGGATAGCTAGTCCTGTCGAAGACTACGCTTCTGGTCATCTCCATCTTGCAGCATGTAGAAGAGAGTAGATTGAAGTCCTCCAAGTAGCATCGCATAGCATAATCCTACCCGGCGATCCCCTCCTCGTCGCCCTGTTAGAGAGCGATCACCGGGTTGTATCTGGCACTTGGAAGGGTGTATTTTATTCAGTATCCAGTTCTAGTTGTCATAAGGTCAAGGTACAACTCCGGGTCGTCCTTTTACCGAGGGACACAGCTATTCGAATAGATAAACTTCCCTGCAGGGGTGCACCACATAACCCAACACGCTCGATCCCATTTGGCCGGACACACTTTTCTGGGTCATGCCCGGCCTCGTAAGATCAACGCGTCGCAGCCCCACCTAGGCTCAACAGAGAGGTCAGCACGCCGGTCTAACCCTATGCGCGTAGGGGTCTGGGCCCATCGCCCTATGCACACCTGCACGTTGCGTACGCGGCCGGAAGCAGACCTAGCCCCCTTAATACAAGCGCGAGCTTACGGTCCAATGCGGCGCGTGCCACTCAGTCGCTGACGTCAAAAGAGCTTCGGCTGATACCACGACGCCGGGATACTCATAACTACTCCCGCGTAGATGGTTAGTGCGTATAGACCAAATGGCCAGACTCGGATCAAATACCAAGATCTCGTTAAGCGTGTTAAGTATCCGCGAACGCCGACCAGGGCCAGGCCCACCTCTCTCCTGGATGGTCTCAACCTGCCCTGTCGCTCCGCCACAAAGTAACAGTCGGGGGCCGTCAGGAACCCAGGCCCACCTCTACCGGGGTGGAGCCACCTGTCCTTTCAGCCCCCTCATCAGAATCACTTGCGGGTACTCCTCGAGCCGACCCGACTTTAGTCACCTCATGTGTCATGTATATAGTATATAAGTATATACCCGTGATCACCACCCAGGTGATCACGGCCCGATAGTATAGCATAGCAGACGGACAAGAATGTAGGGCCACTGATGGAAAACTAGCATCCTGTACTAAGCATGTAGGATTGCAGGTAAAGGTAACAACAGTAGTAGCAAGGATAGGCTATGCATCAGGATAGGATATCGGAAAGCAGTAACATGCTACACTACTCTAATGCAAGCAGTATAGAGAAGAATAGGCGATATCTGGTGATCAAGGGGGGGGGCTTGCCTGGTTGCTCTGGCAAGTAGGAGGGGTCGTCAACTCCGTAGTCGAACTGGGCAGCAGCAGTGTCGGTCTCGTAGTCTACCGGAGAGAAGAGGGGGAAGAAACAGTAAATACAATGCAAACATAAACATGACGATGCGTGACATGACAACGAGCGGTGCGAGGTGTGTCCTAATGCGACAGTAGGTGGTAACGGCGAAGGGGGGGAACATCCGGGAAGTATTCCCGATGTTTCGCGTTTTCGGACAGACGGACCGGAGGGGGAAAGTTGCGAGTTCGATAGGTTAGGGAGGTGTGACGAACGGACTGCATATCCGGATTCGTCTCGTCGTTCTGAGCAACTTTCATATTGAAAATATTTTAATCCGAGTTACGGATTAAAAGATATGATTTTCTAAAGATTTTATTAATTTCTGGAATTTAACTAATTATTTAAATTAATTTGAAAGTGGAATTATGACATCAGCATGATGTCATGCTGACGTCAGCAGTCAACGTTGACCGTTGACCTGGTCAACCTGACAGGTGGGTCCCACCTGTCAGGGGATGTTACCTGATTAACTACTGTTTAGTTAATTAATTATCTAATTAGATTAATTTAAACAGGATTAATTAACTTAATTTATTTATTTAATTAATTAATTAATTAATTAAATTTATTTTTATTATTAATTTTATTTTTATTTATTATTATTATTTTATTTATTTATTTATTAATTTTTATTAATTAGTTTATTATTTTTATTTATTATTATTATTATTTATATATAATTTTCTTTAATTCTTTTTTTAAACGTTCAGGGGCGTGGGCCCTTGTGTCATTGGCCCAAAGGCCATAGCAGGCATGGGCGCTAACGGGCATAGCCCCGAACGGGCGCTGGCCCGCGGGGGCGCACCCGACGGGGCGGCTGGCGGGCGCGGGCGCCGGTGTGCCGGCGAGCTGGGTGCGCGGGGCGGCGAACGGCGGGGAGCTCCGGTGGAGCAGCGGCAGGGCCATCGTGGGGGGGAAGCGGGGCGACGGTGCGGGGGGGGGTGAGCGCCGGAGGCGGACGCGTGCACGGCGGTAGGTGAGCGACGAGAGCGGGGCAACGCAAAGCGACGGTGGGATCGACGGGGAAGAGGGGAACGGACATGGCTCACTAGGAGGAGGTCGATGGAGAGCTCGGGACGGTCGGGGTGGCGTCGGAGAGGTGGGCCAACGCGGTGGTGGTCGTGGCCGAGGCGGACGGGGACGGCGAGGCGGCGACGTCCAGCTCGGGGGGGGGGGAGTTGCGCGAGGAAGAGGCAGGGACGGCGCGGTCCGGTGCGACGGGGGGGGGGGGTTGGGGGCGAGGCGGCGGCGGGACACGCCGGGCGGCGGCGTCGCGACGTCGGGGCTCCCAGATCGGGAGAGGGGGGAGGCGAGGAGGACGGCGGTGGCGTTCCGGCGACAGAGTGGTGGGGCGGGGCAGCCCGGCGACGGCGGGGCGGCGTCGGGCTCGGGGGCAACGGGATCGGGGCGGCGATGCGTTGGGCAACCCTGATCCAGATCGCGCGGGGGGGGAAGGAGAGTGGGGATCGTGGGGGTGTGTGGTGCGGCTAGGGTTTCGGGGGGTAGAGGCCTAAGTAGGCCATGGGCATGGGTCGGCCTGGCTGGGTCGTGGCCCAGTTGGGCCAAGGGGTCCAGTGGGGGGGGAAGGGGTCTTTGTCTTTTTTTTTGTATTTTAGTTTCCTTTTGTTTTTTTTATCTTATTTCTTTTTTGTTTTATTTTGTTCCTCATTTTATTTTAGTTTTGTAAAGTACAAAATGATCCCTAAATTAGTACTACCACTAAACCCACTGCGATAAAAAGTTTAACACCTAATTAGAATAGTTTAACATTTTATTAATTATAAAAGGCATTTCAATAATTGTTTTGACTACTGTTTTATTCATTTAAGAGTATTTAAAGATTTTATATAAGTGTGGTTTTCTCCATCATAATTATCCATGATTTATTTGAATCCACCCGAACATTTTAGTTTTAATATTTGAAAACTTTTATTGTTTGCTTGATTTTGAACTTTGAATTTTGGACCGGTTTTGATCTAACGATAGATTAGCAACAGTAACGGAGGTAACGTGGCACCATTAGCGTGGGATTACTGTAGCTTAATTACCCGGGCGTCACAATTCTCCTCCACTACAAGAAATCTCGTCCCGAGATTTAAGAGGGGAAGTAAGGGGGAAGGGATTTGGTCGCGAAATTCTAACGAGTCTTCTCGGTCTTGGTTGCTATTCTCAAAGAGGTCGATCCATTATGTTGATGTCTTCATTTCTCTGCTTCAGGTCATTATGATGAAGTCGGTATCCTTTCTTCGGGAACTCCATCGTATTTATTGAAGAATAAAGGGGGGGGCATTCCGGGAGAACAGATCTCTGCAAGGTCGACTACCTGGTCAATAACATCGAGGAAGGTAGCGGAAGTAACTCTCGAATTGAAACTTAAGAAATTATCGAGAGCAAAGTAAGGAGGTACCATGGGAAGTTTCAAGCGGGCAGGCAATCGTTCGATGTCTGAAATAGGGTGTGAAAGGGGCTCAATGCAACGAAAATAAGTATTGTGCATGATACCAGAATTGATCACTAGGAAGGTGGCCCGTGAATTACATACGAAATCAAGCGCGAGGAATAACTTTGGGAACAGGGGTGTACAAGAGAGTCAGGTTTCGATCCTATGGAACTGTGGGTTATGGGCCCACCATGTGGTTTTTTTATAGGAGCAGTGACATCTTGCACGGTCATGATAGCAAGGCATGTCAGAGAGTACCCTGTCAGTTATGTCGGCAACACGTTGGTACCAAGGGCGAGGGACGAAGAGAACCATTTTCCTGCTCATTGAAACGAGGCGGACCAATAGGCAAAGTTCTCGTCCATCGGGGGTTACCGAAAATGTCACCAACAATATTAACAGGGTCTTACTGACAGAGTTGTACACCGAGGTGTTTACATAAGCAGGAGGATATTACTGCTTAGATCATATAGATCACCAGAAAGGTTAAACCAAACAATGGAAAGGAAAATATGATTATCAGATTAAACAGAAGAATGGAAAGGAAAATGTGTTAAAACACATATTTCAAGGGTATATTCTTCCCAAGGGTAAGCAGAGCATGATATCCATGACGGGATATAACGTAGAAAACTCTTTAGGTAAAGGGAAGGAAATTTCATGACATTACCCATACAACGGTGTTTGGATAATTGAGCAGGAAACAATTAGCTTTGGGCTTCAAATGTTCCTGTTGAAAACCAGAGTACCATAGACATGCTTCGAGATAGCATTGACATGGTCAATAGGTAAGATCAGGCCATGGATTCGCAAAGGTTCCATCAGGAACAACTTATGGAATAAGTCTTACAATTTCCTCATGGAAGAAGGGCTAACCTTGGTAAGGAGGATACTATACCAATAGGTCATCCGGCCATGTGTGCTAGGCATGATATCATCTTACCGGGTTATAAAAACACTAATGTTATAACTCTTGGAATTACATTCCAACCATCATTTCTGACCAAGATTCAGATCAGATTGGTGTCAGGTTACCTCAGACTTAGGATGTCTGAGAAGAAAGGTGCAACACAAATTGATGGGATGACATTGTAAGATTCTCGGGAAATGAACCATGAAAGCAAGTTCCGAAACAAGAGTTCATCATTAAACCAAGGAGAGGTGAGGAGGTGATTGATTGACTCAGCGACAATCCATTGAGACTTCCAAAAGATGGATTTCCAAAACTATGTGAACAAGGAGATAACATTAGCTAGATCGAATGACTTAATGAAGTAGGCTCGAGGAAAACATACACAGTTAAACATTGGCTGAAATGTGCACCCGAAATATGGGCTAGGTAGCATGATCAATGTTCGAATGATGATTCATTAAGCCATAGACGTAGAATGGAACTATAGACCAATAACTTCAAAGCAATAGGGTTGCTAGAAGTTTAAAGTCTACACATCACAGACCATTTGTCGGTATTTCGTTTAGAAACTACACGGGGACCAAGAAAGAATGGTGATGGTGAGAAGTATCACTGTACCAAGAATTCTTAAGAGGTGGAGTAATGTTCACGACATTCTTGACATCAAAAATGGTAATACTCCACGGTAGAACATAACATAAGTTGGATAGCAGGGGAAATCAAGATACATCACAAAATATGAACAAGTTCGTGTTGGGGGGGAGGTAAGAATATTGTCGATGATAACATAATTCATCGAGGGGCAAGGATGGTATTTCTCATCCTGAATTTCGACACACAACTTGGAAGAAGTCAAATTGTTGACAATGATCACGACAAATTTGTCGAGAGGTTTTCAAGAAGATGTAATTGATCGATGATGACATCAAGTCAAAGGAATGATGAAAGCGAGAGGTTATTGGAACCACGGGTAGCACACAAACTCGGGGTCAAGTTTGTTGTTCGAGGTGAAACGATATGACGAGGAAAATCGACGTAAGCTTAGCTCATCGTCGAAAGTGGTTCTCCGGGAATAAGGACCAGGTAGCATAGTTAAAATCATCAAGATAATGATATAGCCAAACAGGCTAGGAATGACGCCACCGGGTACAAACTCGTAAGTAAGGAGCATTACTAAAAGTTGTTGAACCGTAGTGCGGACTCGATTCAATTATCGGTGGTTTTGAGTGTGTAAAAACTCAAAGCCCGTGAAAATTTGGAATCAATGAGAATGTAGCACTTGATGAAGAACTCATAAGAAGTTATGCAGTTCCATGATAATCTCGAGATACCAGGGGGTAATACTCGACGACAAACCAAAGTAGAGGTTGGACTGGGGTATTGCTCCTACAGAAGACAAGTGCTTAAACTTGTACGAGAAATGGTATTTAAAGGAGAACATGGTCGGAACGACGTCCACGGATACCAGATGAACTTATTACAAGGGGGCAATTATTTTAAGAGAAGCTTCCATGATAAGGTATACATCGTGTCCATGGGCATGAACACAAAGGTTCAAGGTCGACTCCCACTTCTCCAATGCATAACCTTTCATTCACTTCTCATTTTTCAAATAAGTTGTAGTGTTGAAATTTTATATGGCAAAATACCAGAAGAGTATGACTCGTGAAAACTTTCGAGTTCACACATATTAAGGAAGGCATAGGTTCAAGCCATCAGGGCTTCTTAGAACATATACCACGAACTTCAGAAGTAAATAACACAAGCTCAAAAATAGAGCATGGTTGACAAAGCAGAAGATACAATTTACCAAAGGCATTATATACCCGTGGAAAGGCTCACAAGGTTATTCAATATGAAGGACACTGTCGGATAATAATCTAACAAAGGATTTGGTGGTCCACAAGGGATCAGATGTGAGCATCGGTACTCAACTAGAGGAAGAAAGAATGCAAGGGGATCAGATTATAGAAACAACTGACTAACTCAAAGCTCAAATGCAAAGGAATTATGATTTCCAAATCAAGGGATCAGAAGCAAACGCTCTGATTAAGGATGGATAAGTTGAATAGCCTTAGGGGTACAATCGATGGCAATTCGATTGGTCGATACCAGCTCATGTTTAAAATGACGTTTGAGCCTGAAGGAAGAATTCTAGGATCTGATTGAGGATTGTGAGCATTCGCAATATTTTGAATCAACTGACTCAAAATGATAATGACAAGGAATGACAATAAGATTACGAGACTTATGGGATTAACCATAATGCAAACAAGCAAGAATTTCAAGAGCAATAGGCTGCTTAGGATTTTCGGAAGTTCAAATAGTATTTCAAAGACTTTTGTGAATTACTTGAATCAACTGGGGACGAGCGGATACTCGGTAAGTGCGAGAATTGTCCGTAGGGGTATTCAGGTGACAAGGAACAGCGAGGCAGTAAGCTCAAAGGATTCTCGAAACAACAGAGAGAATTTCGGGGTATCTTGTAATAACAAGATCAACTGGGAAACATTGTATGAATGGCGAGTATACGTGGTTATCCATAGGAGTTTATCGATAAAAGGGAATTGCAAAAGCAATGAACACAAGTTCTCGGGTTATCAGCGGAGAGTATCTTCAGGGTCTTCACGTGCAGCAGACGATCATCAGTAATAAGGGGCTCTCCGGGTGAAAGTGATAACGAGATCCTAATGTTAGATTTAGTAAAATTCACTTAACCCGAATAGAAGAGAGATCAGAGTCCCAGAGTATAGACAAGGAGTAAAAGATCCTAATACCACCCAATGGCGACGTGGGCCCGTAAGCCACACAGCCATGTTAGTAAAACAGTTTTCACTGACTAGACTCAACTTCGGCCAAGGAGTTGGAAAGGGGGATTCCTACAGGCAGTTGGCTCTGATACCAACTTGTGACGCCCCCGATTTGACCGTACACTAATCATGCACGCAAATGTGTACGACCAAGATCAGGGACTCACGGGAAGGTATCACAACACAACTCTAAAACATAAATAAGTCATACAAGCATCATAATACAAGCCATGGGCCTCGAGGGCTCGAATACAAGTGCTCGATCACAGACGAGTCAGCGGAAGCAACAATATCTGAGTACAGACATAAGTTAAACAAGTTGCCTTAAGAAGGCTAGCACAAACTGGGATACAGATCGAACAAGGCACAGGCCTCCTGCCTGGGATCCTCCTAACTACTCCTGGTCGTCGTCAGCGGCCTGCACGTAGTAGTAGGCACCTCCAGTGTCGTAGGAGTCGTCGTCGACGGTGCCGTCTGGCTCCTGGACTCCAGCATCTGGTTGCGACAACCAGATAGAAAGGAAAGGGGGAAAAGAGGGAGAGAAGCAACCGTGAGTACTCATCCAAAGTACTCGCAAGCAAGGAGCTACACTACATATGCATGGGTATATGTGTAAAGGGGCATATCAGTGGACTGAACTGCAGAATGCCAGAATAAAAGGAGGATAGCTAGTCCTGTCGAAGACTACGCTTCTGGTCATCTCCATCTTGCAGAATGTAGAAGAGAGTAGATTGAAGTCCTCCAAGTAGCATCGCATAGCATAATCCTACCCGGCGATCCCCTCCTCGTCGCCCTGTTAGAGAGCGATCACCGGGTTGTATCTGGCACTTGGAAGGGTGTATTTTATTCAGTATCCAGTTCTAGTTGTCATAAGGTCAAGGTACAACTCCGGGTCGTCCTTTTACCGAGGGACACGGCTATTCGAATAGATAAACTTCCCTGCAGGGGTGCACCACATAACCCAACACGCTCGATCCCATTTGGCCGGACACACTTTTCTGGGTCATGCCCGGCCTCGTAAGATCAACGCGTCGCAGCCCCACCTAGGCTCAACAGAGAGGTCAACACGCCGGTCTAACCCTATGCGCGCAGGGGTCTGGGCCCATCGCCCTATGCACACCTGCACGTTGCGTACGCGGCCGGAAGCAGACCTAGCCCCCTTAATACAAGCGCGAGCTTACGGTCCAATGCGGCGCGCGCCACTCAGTCGCTGACGTCAAAAGAGCTTCGGCTGATACCACGACGCCGGGATACCCATAACTACTCCCGCGTAGATGGTTAGTGCGTATAGACCAAATGGCCAGACTCGGATCAAATACCAAGATCTCGTTAAGCGTGTTAAGTATCCGCGAACGCCGACCAGGGCCAGGCCCACCTCTCTCCTGGGTGGTCTCAACCTGCCCTGTCGCTCCGCCACAAAGTAACAGTCGGGGGCCGTCAGGAACCCAGGCCCACCTCTACCGGGGTGGAGCCACCTGTCCTTTCAGCCCCCTCATCAGAATCACTTGCGGGTACTCCTCGAGCCGACCCGACTTTAGTCACCTCATGTGTCATGTATATAGTATATAAGTATATACCCGTGATCACCGCCCAGGTGATCACGGCCCGATAGTATAGCATAGCAGACGGACAAGAATGTAGGGCCACTGATGGAAAACTAGAATCCTGTACTAAGCATGTAGGATTGCATGTAAAGGTAACAACAGTAGTAGCAAGGATAGGCTATGCATCAGGATAGGATATCGGAAAGCAGTAACATGCTACACTACTCTAATGCAAGCAGTATAGAGAAGAATAGGCGATATCTGGTGATCAAGGGGGGGCTTGCCTGGTTGCTCTGGCAAGTAGGAGGGGTCGTCAACTCCGTAGTCGAACTGGGCAGCAGCAGTGTCGGTCTCGTAGTCTACCGGAGAGAAGAGGGGGAAGAAACAGTAAATACAATGCAAACATAAACATGACGATGCGTGACATGACAACGAGCGGTGTGAGGTGTGTCCTAACGCGATAGTAGGTGGTAACGGTGAAGGGGGGAACATCCGGGAAGTATTCCCGATGTTTCGCGTTTTCGGACAAACGGACCGGAGGAGGAAAGTTGCGAGTTCGATAGGTTAGGGAGGTGTGGTGGACGAACGGACTGCGTATCCGGATTTGTCTCGTCGTTCTGAGCAACTTTCATATTGAAAATATTTTAATCCGAGTTCGGATTAAAAGATATGATTTTCTAAAGATTTTATTAATTTCTGGAATTTAACTAATTATTTAAATTAATTTGAAAGTGGAATTATGACATCAGCATGATGTCATACTAACGTCAGCAGTCAACGTTGACCGTTGACCTGGTCAACCTGACAGGTGGGTCCCACCTGTCAGGGGATGTTACCTGATTAACTATTGTTTAATTAATTAATTATCTAATTAGATTAATTTAAACAGGATTAATTAACTTAATTAATTTAGTTAATTAATTAATTAAATTTATTTTTATTATTTGTTTTATTATTAATTTTATTTTTATTTATTATTATTATTATTTTATTTATTTATTTATTAATTAGTTTATTATTTTTATTTATTATTATTATTATTTATATATAATTTTCTTTAATTCTTTTTTTTAAACGTTCAGGGGCGTGGGCCCTTGTGTCATTGGCCCAAAGGCCATAGCAGGCATGGGCGCTAACGGGCATAGCCCCGAACGGGCACTGGCCCGCGGGGGCGCACCCGACGGGGCGGCTGGCGGGCGCGGGCGCCGGTGTGCCGGCGAGCTGGGCGCGCGGGGCGGCGAACGGCGGGGAGCTCCGGTGGAGCAGTGGCAGGGCCATCGTAGGGGGGGAAGCGGGGCGACGGTGCGGGGGGGGGTGAGCGCCGGAGGCGGACGCGTGCACGGCGGTAGGTGAGCGACGAGAGCGGGGCAACGCAAATCGACGGTGGGATCGACGGGGAAGAGGGGAACGGACATGGCTCACTGGCAGGAGGTCGATGGAGAGCTCGGGACGGTCGGAGTGGCGTCGGAGAGGTGGGCCAACGCGGTGGTGGTCGTGGCCGAGGCGGACGGGGACGGCGAGGCGGCGACGTCCAGCTCGGGGGGGGAGTTGCGCGAGGGAGAGGCAGGGACGGCGCGGTCTGGTGCGACGGGGGGGGGGGGGGGTTGGGGGCGAGGCGGTGGCGGGACGCGCCGGGCGGCGGCGTCGCGACGTCGGGGCTCCCAGATCGGGAGAGGGGGGAGGCGAGGAGGACGGCGGTGGCGTTCCGGCGATGGAGTGGTGGGGCGAGGCAGCCCGGCGACGGCGGGGCGGCGTCGGGCCCCGGCGTCGGGCTCGGGGGCAACGGGATCGGGGCGGCGATGCGTTGGGCGCCCCTGATCCAGATCGCGCGGGGGGGGGGGGGGGAAGGAGAGTGGGGATCGTGGGGGTGTGGGGTGCGGCTAGGGTTTCGGGGGGTAGAGGCCTAAGTAGGCCATGGGCATGGGTCGGCCTGGCTGGGTCGTGGCCCAGTTGGGCCAAGGGGTCCAGTGGGGGGGGGGGGGAAGGGGTCTTTGTCTTTTTTTTGTATTTTAGTTTCCTTTTGTTTTTTTTATCTTATTTCTTTTTTGTTTTATTTTGTTCCTCATTTTATTTTAGTTTTGTAAAGTACAAAATGATCCCTAAATTAGTACTACCACTAAACCCACTGCGATAAAAAGTTTAACACCTAATTAGAATAGTTTAACATTTTATTAATTATAAAAGGCATTTCAATAATTGTTTTGACTACTGTTTTATTCATTTAAGAGTATTTAAAGATTTTATATAAGTGTGGTTTTCTCCATCATAATTATCCATGATTTATTTGAATCCACCCAAACATTTTAGTTTTAATATTTGAAAACTTTTATTGTTTGCTTGATTTTGAACTTTGAATTTTGGACCGGTTTTGATCTAACGATAGATTAGCAACAGTAACGGAGGTAACGTGGCACCATTAGCGTGGGATTACTGTAGCTTAATTACCCGGGCGTCACAACCCTAGAGACACAACAATTGATCGCTTGATCTTTTAGCCGTGTGCGGTGCCCCCCTCCACCATAGTCCACCTCGATAATACTGTAGCGGTGCTTAGGCGAAGCCCTACGTCGGTAGAACATCATCATCATCACCACGCCGTCGTGCTGACGAAACTCTCCCTCAACACTCGGCTGGATCGGAGTTCGAGGGACGTCATCGGGCTGAACGTGTGCTGAACTCGGAGGTGTCGTGCGTTCGGTACTTGATCGGTCGGATCGTGAAGACGTACGACTAAATCAACCGCGTTGTGCTAACGCTTCCGCTTTCGGTCTACGAGGGTACGTGGACAACACTCTCCCCTCTCGTTGCTATGCATCACCATGATCTTGCGTGTGCGTAGGAATTTTTTTGAAATTACTACGTTACCCAACAGTGGCATCCGGGCCTGGTTTTATGCGTAGATGTTATATGCACGAGTAGAACACAAGTGAGTTGTGGGCGATACAAGTCATACTGTTGGAAATATGCCCTAGAGGCAATAATAAAATGGTTATTATTATATTTCCTTATTCATGATAATTGTCTATTGTTCATGCTGTAATTGTGTTATCCGGAAATCGTAATACATGTGTGAATACATAGACCACAACATGTCCCTAGTGAGCCTCTAGTTGACTAGCTCGTTGATCAACAGATAGTCATGGTTTCCTGACTATGGACATTGGATGTCATTGATAACGGGATCACATCATTAGGAGAATGATGTGATGGACAAGACCCAATCCTAAGCATAGCACAAAAGATCGTGTAGTTCGTTTGCTAGAGCTTTTCCAATGTCAAGTATCATTTCCTTAGACCATGATATCGTGCAACTCCCGGCTGCCGTAGGAGTGCTTTGGGTGTACCAAACGTCACAACGTAACTGGGTGACTATAAAGGTGCACTACGGGTATCTCCGAAAGTGTCTGTTGGGTTGGCACGAATCAAGACTGGGATTTGTCACTCCGTATGACGGAGAGGTATCTCTGGGCCCACTCGGTAATGCATCATCATAATGAGCTCAATGTGACCAAGTGTTTGGTCACGGGATCATGCATTACGGTGCGAGTAAAGTGACTTGCCGGTAACGAGATTGAACGAGGTATTGGGATACCAACGATCGAATCTCGGGCAAGTAACGTACCGATTGACAAAGGGAATTGTATACGGGATTGATTGAATCCTCGACATCGTACTTCATCCGATGAGATCATCGAGGAACATGTGGGAGCCAACATGGGTATCCAGATCCCGCTGTTGGTTATTGACCGGAGAGTCGTCTCGGTCATGTCTGCATGTCTCCCGAACCCGTAGGGTCTACACACTTAAGGTTCGGTGACGCTAGGGTTGTAGAGATATTAGTATGCGGAAATCCTAAAGTTGTTCGGAGTCCCGGATGAGATCCCGGACGTCACGAGGAGTTCCAGAATGGTCCGGAGGTGAAGAATTATATATAGGAAGTCCAGTTTCGGCCACCGGGAAAGTTTCGGGGGTTATCGGTATTGTACCGGGACCACCGGAAGGGTCCCGGGGGTCCACCGGGTGGGGCCACCTATCCCGGAGGGCCCCATGGGCTGAAGTGGGAGGGGAACCAGCCCCTGGTGGGCTGGTGCGCCCCCCATGGGCCTCCCCCTGCGCCTAGGGTTGGAAACCCTGGGGGTGGGGGCGCCCCACCTGACTTGGGGGGCAAGTTCCCCCCTTGGCCGCCGCCCCCCCATGTAGATGGGATCCCCAGGGCCGGCGCCCCTCAGGGGGCCTATATATAGTGGGGGGAAGGGAGGGCAGCCCTACCCTAGCCCCTGGCGCCTCCCTCTCCCTCCCGTGACACCTCTCCCTCCCGCTTGCGCTTGGCGAAGCCCTAAAGTCGGGTCGGCTCGTAGGAGTACCTGCAAGTGGATCTTTGTGGCGGAGCGACAGGGCAGGT
This sequence comes from Aegilops tauschii subsp. strangulata, assembly GCF_002575655.3. NCBI lineage: Eukaryota > Viridiplantae > Streptophyta > Magnoliopsida > Poales > Poaceae > Aegilops > Aegilops tauschii. Next base: position 49,670,121 of record NC_053035.3, read on the forward strand.
TGAGACCGCCTAGGTGAGAGGTGGGCCTGGCCCTGGACGGTGTCCATGGTTACTTCGACATAACACGCTTAACGAGTTCTTGGTATTTGATCTGAGTCTGGCCATTTGGTCTATACGCACTAACCATCTACGTGGGAGTAGTTATGGGTATCCCGGCGTCGTGGTATCAGCCGAAGCCTTCGTGACGTCAGCGACTGAGTGGCGCGCGCCGGATTGGACTGGAACGCCACTAGGCTAGGTCTGCTTTCGGCCGCGTACGCAACATGCAGGTGTGCAATGGGCGATGGGCCCAGACCCCTGCGCGCATAGGATTTAGACCGGCGTGCTGACCTCTCTGTTGTGCCTAGGTGGGGCTGCGACGTGTTGATCTTACGAGGCCGGGCATGACCCAAGAAAGTGTGTCCGGCCAAATGGGATCGAGCGTGTTGGGTTATGTGGTGCACCCCTGCAGGGAAGTTTATCTATTCGAATAGTCGTGTCCCTCGGTAAAAGGACGACCCAGAGTTGTACCTTGACCTTATGACAACTAGAACCGGATACTGAATAAAATACACCCTTCCAAGTGCCAGATACAACCCGGCGATCGCTCTCTAACAGGGCGACGAGGAGGGATCGCCGGGTAGGATTATGCTATGCGATGCTACTTGGAGGACTTCAGCCTACTCTCTTCTACATGCTGCAAGATGGAGATGGCCAGAAGCGTAGTCTTCGACAGGACTAGCTATCCCCCTCTTATTCTGGCATGCTGCAGTTCAGTCCACTGATATGGCCCTTTACACATATACCCATGCTTATGTAGTGTAGTTCCTTGCTTGCGAGTACTTTGGATGAGTACTCACGGTTGCTTCTCTCCCTCTTTTCCCCCTTTCCTTTCTATCTGGTTGTCGCAACCAGATGCTGGAGCCCAGGAGCCAGACGCCACCGTCGACGATGACACCTACGACACTGGAGGTGCCTACTACTACGTGCAGCCCGCTGACGACGACCAGGAGTAGTTAGGAGGATCCCAGGCAGGAGGCTTGCGCCTCGTTCGATCTGTATTCCAGTTTGTGCTAGCCTTCTTAAGGTAATCTTGTTTAACTTATGTCTGTACTCAGATGTTGTTGCTTCCGCTGACTCGTCTGTGATCGAGCACTTGTATTCGAGCCCTCGAGGCCCCTAGCTTGTATTATGATGCTTGTATGACTTATTTATGTTTTAGAGTCGTGTTGTGATATCTTCCCGTGAGTCCCTGATCTTGATCGTACACATTTGCGTGCATGATTAGTGTACGGTCAAACCAGGGGCGTCACAAGTTGGTATCAGAGCCAACTGCCTGTAGGAATCCCCCTTTCCACGCTCCTTGGCCGAAGTCGAGTCTAGACATTACAAACTTTTACTAACATGGCTGTGTGGCTTACGGGCCCACGTCGCCATTGGGTGGTACTAGGATCTTTTACTCCTCGACCTTTACTCTAGGACTCTGAACTCTCTTCTACTCGAGTTAAACGAATTTACTAACTCTAACACTAGGATCCCGTGACCGCATTCACCCCAAAGTTGGATAAGCCATAGTTGTTTCTTAGAATAGTATTTTGAACAATTCGCACACTGTCATTTGACTCCTTTGAAACGTCTTTGCTTTCAGATGGAACCCACGAGGCAGGTCGTGCGTCACACGACGGCCATTGGTGCCTCGGGATCACCTGCTATGCTAGCTGAGATGATGACCTATCTGGGTTATCGCTGGCACCCTGAGTACACCGTCTACGAGGAGTACCAGGACTTTAACCAGGAGCAGTACCGTGCCATCGTCCACCTCTACTCGCGGGAGTATGACTCCACTACTGTGCTGCACACCGCTCACGGTGTTGGTGTGACCATCGATATGGCTGTCCACGATGCTGCTTATGCTGCTCTGACACGCCTTCGTGGAGAGTATCGGGAGTTGGACACCTCCCCTTTCAGGCACATTGCTATCGCATCTGATGTTGGTGCGGAGGGATACTATACTGCTGCCTACTCCACTGTCACCCGAGAGCCCTTCTACCATCAGAACCTGGTTCTGCATGCTGATGGGCTGGATCGAGCTAACCGAGCTCTTCGCCACGATTTGTACACCACCCGTCAGCACCTTTACCGTGCTCTGACGCTGTTACACCCCTTTGTCCGATCTAGGGAGCTACCCCGTTCTGCAATCTACCCAGCCAGGACTGTGATGCCCCAGGGTGTCGGCTGGCCAGATGTGGGAGGCCACTCTCCCGCACTTGGACCTCTTCTGCCACCTGAGCGTCAGGTTCTGCACCAGAGTATCCGCGGACCCCAGGTTGCTGACGTGGAGTTCCCGATCCGACACTACCAGCTTTCAGGCTACACCTACCTCCACAGTACCTCTTGGGACTGATGTAGGCTTGCTTATTAGTGTTAGATGCATTCGCCGCGAGCCTGTGTGCCGCCTATGTTGTTTTAGTCTATGTACTGAACTCTGTGTACTGAACTCTATGCATGACCCCTTGTGTAAGTTATGCCGACTACTATGTAGTAGCTATCGTGCTCTTTTCATTATGCATGTTTCATCATGAATGATCCTTGCCTTTGCAAATTTCTCAATGCTAAACCCCTGTTATATACTAGCAGGATGGTTAGACCAGGTGGTCGTGGTAGTGGTGGCAATGCCCCACCACCACCTGAGTACATGGCTGGTATGATCCAACAGTTCGAACTGAACCGCCAATTCATGGAAAATATGATGGCTCAGTTTCCTCGCCCCAATATGGACCAGCAACCAACCCCAGTAACTCTGCAGGATTTCATGCGCCTCAATCCAACTGTGTACCGCAGCTCAACTCAGCCTCTGGATGCTGATGACTGGCTCCGTGACATCACCTATGAGATGGAGTCTGCCAATGTAGTCCCTGCCAGCTATGTCAACTTTGCTTCCTTCTTTCTGAAGGGACCCGCAGCTCAATGGTGGGACAGCCACAGGCGTACTCTGCCAGCTGGAACAATCATCACCTGGCCAGACTTCCAAGCAGCTTTCCGTGCCCGCTTCATTCCTCAGGGAGTCATGGACCGGAAGAAGCGTGAGTTCCGCAACCTCACCCAAGGCAACAAAACTGTTGAAGCTTATCAGCGGGAGTTTCTGGACTTGTCTCGCTATGCTGAAGAGGACATTGCAACTGATGCACGCAGACAGGAGAAGTTCCGTGATGGCCTTCAAGCTGACATCAAGCTCGCACTTCTAGTGCATGACTTTGCTGATTTCGCCACCCTGGTGAACAAGGCCATCAATGTCGAAACTGGTCTGCAGGAATACCAAAGCTCTCACAGGCGCAACCGTGACACGGGCTCATCTTCGGGCCCGCCCTCACAGAAGCGTAAGATATGGATCCCGAACAGCATGTACCGTCCAAATGCATCTGCCCCAAGGCAGACCCATGCTGCACCTCGTCTGCCTCCACCACCATCTAGGCAGTCAAGACTTCCAGCTCCACCATCCCAAGCTCCTGTTCCCACTCCCAATAATGGCTTGTGCTTCAGGTGTGGTCAACCAGGACACCGTGCTAGAGAATGCAACCAGAACCAGAATCGACTGGCCCTTCCAGCAACTGGCCATGGAAGCAACCAGCCCCGCAGCAACAAGGCCAAGTCTTATGGTCGTGTTCATGCCAACCACGTTGATCTCAACGAAGCTCAATACCAGCCTGCTACTGTGATGGGTACACTCGTAAATTCAGTACCAGCATCTGTTTTATTTGATACAGGTGCATCGCATTCATTCATGTCAGAAGATTTTGCATACAAGCACGACGTTAAATGTGAGGAGATGAACACCTCGGTATTGGTCAAAACCCTCGTGGGACAGTGTCAAACCTCCCTGGTTGGCATCGATGTCCCCGTGGAAATCGAAGGGCTGGAATTCTATGCCTCTCCCATTATCCTGAAGTCGTCTAACATCGACCTCATTTTGGGGATGGATTGGCTGAAAGCGCATACTGCTTCTATAGTTTGCGCCACTAAGACCGTTCATCTACTTCACCCTTCAGATGAAATAGTTGCTTACCAAGCTCATCTGGTGCAAAATGCCGAGGCCAGGCTCTATGCATTGAATGCCTTGAACGCCGCACCACTCGAGGGCATTGAAAACATTCCCGTCGTGCGTGAATTCCTCGACGTCTTCCCTGAAGAACTTCCAGGGATTCCCCCTGCTAGAGCTGTCGAATTCATCATCGACTTGAAACCAGGCACCACTCCTATAGCCAAGCGACCCTACAAGATGCCGCCGCATGAACTCCTTGAGCTTAAGGAGGAAATCGACAAATCTGTTCGCAAAGGATTCATTCGCCCAAGTTGCTCTCCTTGGGGAGCACAAACCGATTAGTTCAAGACTACCGTCCTATAAACCAAGCTACCATTCAGAATAAGTATCCTCTTCCTTGGATCAATGATTTGTATGATCAACTGGCTGGTTCGTCAGTGTTCTCTAAGCTCGACTTGAGGTTGGGTTACCACCAGATCCGTGTTCGCGAAGAGGATATCCCAAAGACCGCCTTCGTGACTCGCTATGGTTCTTACGAGTACACCGTCATGTCTTTCGGTTTAACCAATGCTCCAGCCACCTTCTCTCGTCTGATGAACTATATATTCATGGATTACCTCGACAAGTTCGTCGTGGTTTATCTGGATGATATCCTGGTATTTTCCAAGAACGAAAAAGAACATGTTGAACATCTTCGACTTGTGCTGGAAAAGCTACGAGAGCATCAACTATATGCCAAGTTCTCCAAATGTGAATTCTGGCTACCGGAAGTAACCTATCTTGGGCATGTCATCTCTAAGGATGGTATTGCCGTCAACCCTGAACGAGTCCAGGCTATCCTTGATTGGACTCCTCCCAAGAACGTTAAGCAAGTCAGAAATTTTCTCGGTCTCGCCAGCTATTGCCGTCGATTCGTCGAGAACTTCTCCAAGATTGCCAGGCCTCTGACTAACCTGTTGCATAAGGGCGTCAAGTTCCAATGGACAGACAAATGTCAGGAAAGTTTCCAGGCACTCAAAGACAAGTTGACTTCTGCCCCAGTTCTAGCTCCTCCTAATACTAAGAAGGACTTCGTCATTTACTGCGACGCTTCCCGTCAAGGATTAGGCTGTGTCCTAATGCAAGACCGCAAAGTGATTGCTTATGCCTCTCGGCAATTGCGCCCTCACGAAGAGAACTACCCAGTTCACGACCTCGAACTTGCTGATGTCATTCATGCGCTGAAGCAGTGGCGACATTACCTTCTCGGTAATCGTTGCGAGATCTTCACTGACCACCAAAGTCTGAAGTATCTGTTTACTCAGCCAGACCTGAACCTCCGTCAGCAGAGATGGATGGAGCTTGTTGCAGACTTTGACTTGGGTATTTCCTATACGCCAGGCAAGGCTAATGTAATGGCTGATGCCTTGAGCCGCAAGTCTTACTGCAACCACCTCCAGGTTCACAAAGTTCAGCCTTCGCTTGTTGAAGAATTCAGGAAGCTGAACCTCCATATTGTTCCTCCGGGTGCACTCGCTTCCCCTCCTAAGGAGTTTCGCAAGATGAACCTCCGTGTTGTTTCCCAGGGTTCCCTCAATACCCTGGCCGTCGAACCAGATCTCTTGGACTCCATCAAGAGAATACAGGGATATGACTCTGAAGCCCACAAGATTAAGCGCTACCTTGCAGAAGGAAAGCCCTCATTCTTCACTATTGCTGAAGATGGCACTTTGTACTTCAAGGGCCGCCTAGTGGTGCCATGTGCAGAGAAAAACCTGGATATGACACAGGAAGTTATGAAGGAAGCTCATGATACGCCCCTATGTATCCATCCTGGTAGTACAAAGATGTACCAAGACATCCGTCAGAGATTCTGGTGGTCTAATATGAAGTAAGACATTGCTCGTTATGTTGCTGAGTGTGACGTTTGCCGTCGTATCAAAGCAGAACATCAAAGGCCTGCTGGAACTCTGCAACCTATCTCTATTCCTGAATGGAAATGGGACCATGTTGAGATGGACTTCGTCACTGGATTTCCCAAATCACAGAAAGGTAATCATGCTATTCTTGTCGTCATTGACCGGCTTTCCAAAGTTGCGCATTTCCTGGCGGTCAAAGAAACGATCACTGCTAGTCAGTTGGCAACGCTCTATATGTCCAGGATTGTTTCACTTCACGGTATTCCATTGGTTATCAGCTCAGACCGTGGCAGCTTATTCACTTCAAGATTCTGGGCAAGTTTCCAAGAAGCTATGGGAACTCATCTGTCATTCAGTACTGCGTTTCATCCTCAGTCGCAAGGGCAAGTTGAACGCGTCAACCAAGTTCTCGAAGATATGCTTCGAGCTTGTGTTATTTCCTTCGGCAAGAAATGGGAGGAATCTCTCCCGTATGCTGAGTTCTCTTATAATAATAGCTATCAAGCTAGTCTGAAGATGGCCCCCTTCGAAGTGTTGTATGGACGAAAGTGCCGAACCCCTCTGAACTAGTCAGAAACAGGGGAACGTCCACTCTTCGGTCCGGATATTATCCAACATGCCGAAGAACAAGTCCGCATTATTCGTGAGAATCTCAAGACTGCTCAGTCACGTCAGAAGAGTCAGTATGACCGTCATCATAAAGACATGGTCTATCAACCTGGCGAAAAGGCTTATCTTCGAGTCACACCAATGAAGGGTGCTCACCGCTTCGGAATCAAGGGCAAACTAGCTCATCGCTATATTGGCCCATTCACTATTCTCGAAAGGCGTGGAAAAGTGGCATACCAACTGGAGCTTCTGCCGAACCTTTCTCAGGTTCACGATGTGTTCCATGTGTCACAGCTCCGCCGTTGCTTCAAGGACCCAATCCGAGCAGTGGATCATGAAGTGCTCGAATTGCAGCAGGACCTCTCCTATAAGGAGCATCCGGTCCGCATTCTCGACCAAGCTGAACGCCGCACACGTCAGAAGGCGATCAAGTTCCTCAAAGTCCAGTGGTCGCACCATTCTGAAGATGAAGCCACTTGGGAACGAGAGGATCGTCTGCGCGAAGAATACCCCGCACTTTTTCCTTCTACCTCCTAAATCTCGGGACGAGATTTCTTGTAGTGGAGGAGTTTTGTAACGCCCGGATAATCAAGCCACAGTAATCCCACGCTAATGGTGCCACGTCACCACAGTTACTGTTGCTAATCTACCGTTAGGTCAAACCGTTTCAAAATTCAAATTTAAATTAATGTCGACAATAAAAGTTTTCAAAATTTAAAACAAAAATGTTCGGGAGATGCCATATTTTGCATAAGTGAATATGGTGTAATAAACACATTTTTATGAAATGCCTAGACAATTTAAAATGATTTAAAACAGAAAAGAAAATAAATAAAAGAAAGAAAATACAAAAAAGAAAGCTAACAAAAAAAGGGGAAAAGGAGCCCCCCCACTGGGCTGTGGCCCAACTTGGCCGAACGGCCTCGGCCCACCAGGCCACCAGGCCGGCCCCAACCGCGCCCATATCCCCCACTCCCCCAAACCCTAACCCCCCACCGACACCCCACTCTCCCCCTCCCTCCCCCGATCCAGATCGGATCGGGCTCGACCCCGTCGCCCCGCTCGCCCCCGACGCCGCCCCGCTTGCCCCCGACGCCGCCCCGACGACCCTGTCGCCCCGCTCGCCCCCGACGCCGCCACGACGACCCCGCGCCCCGCGACCACGCTGCCTCGCCGTTGGACGTCGCCACGCCGGAGCTCCTCCGCCGGCCTGCTTCCCCCTCCCCACCGGCCTGCTCCCACGTCGCCCGTCGTCCCCGTCGACCACCCCGAGCCCCACTGCCCACTCCCTACGGCCGCCGTGAGCACCTCCCGCACCTCCCTCCCACTTCTCCTCTGCTCCGCGCTCGCGCTCGCGGCGCCCCACCGCGCCGATGGTTGCCTCGCGCCCGTGGCTGCGCGCGAGCTCGCACGCCCGCAGCCCCCCCCCCCGCGTAGCCGCCGCCCGTGTCGTTCGCCCGCGTCTACCCGCCTCCTCTGCCGCTGCGCTGCTCGCTCGCCGTCCTTGCCGCGCTCGACGCCCGCCCGCGCCGTTCGCGCCTCGCGCGTGGCCGCCCCCCTGCTCACCCCGCGCCCCCTTCGCTCCTCCCCCCCCCCCCCCGCTCTCCCTCTACGCGCGCGCACGCGCTCGCGCCCTTCTGGCTCGGCCACGGCCCTCCCCTCCACGCGCGGCCGTGCCCGCCGCTGGCAGGCCGTCCTAGCCACTGGCCTCATCCGCGCCCGCCTGTGGCCCCTGGGCCACTGCCAGGTGGGGCCTCGCGCCCCTGAGCCACTGCCCCTGGGCCCGAACCCCCTGGGCCTATGACAGATGGGCCCCACGCCCAGAGAACGTTTAAAAAAAGGAATTAAAAAAAGTATAAATAAAACAAATAATAAAAATAAATTTAATTAATTAATTAATTAACTAAATTAATTAAGTTAATTAATCCTGTTTAAATTAATCTAATTAATTAGTTAATTTAATTAAACAGTAGTTAATTAGCTAACAGCCCCTGACAGGTGGGACCCACCTGTCAGGTTGACCAGGTCAACGGTCAACGTTGACTGCTGACGTCATGCTGATGCATTAATTAAATTTCGAATTAAATTAATTTATTAAATTCTAAAAATGATTTAAATCTTTAAGATTTAATATAAAATAAACTGTAGCTCGGATGGAAAAACTTTGTACATGAAAGTTGCTCAGAACGACGAGACGAATCCGAATACGCAGTCCGTTTGTCAGCCACACGTTCCTAACATAGCGGACATGGAACTTTCCCCCTCCGGTCCGTCTGTCTGAAAACGCGAAACATCGGGAATACTTTCCCGGATGTTCCCCCCTTCGCCGGTACCACCTACTGCCGCGTTAGGGCACACCTAGCACCGCTCATTGTCATGTCACGCATCGTCATGCTTATGTTTGCATTGTATTTACTGTTTCTTCCCCCTCTTCTCTCCGGTAGACTACGAGACCGACGCTGCTGCTGCCCAGTTCGACTACGGAGTTGACGACCCTCCTACTTGCCAGAGCAACCAGGCAAGCCCCCCCCCCTGATCACCAGATATCGCCTATTCTTCTCTATACTGCTTGCATTAGAGTAGTGTAGCATGTTACTGCTTTCCGTTAATCCTATACTGATGCATAGCCTGTCCTTGCTTCTACTATTGTTACCTTTACCTGCAATCCTACATGCTTAGTATAGGATGCTAGTTTTCCATCAGTGGCCCTACATTCTTGTCCGTCTGCTGTGCTATACTATCGGGCCGTGATCACTTGGGCGGTGATCCCGGGTATATACTTATATACTATATACATGACACATGTGGTGACTAAAGTCGGGTCAGCTCGTAGGAGTACCCGCAAGTGGATCTTTGTGGCGGAGCGACAGGGCAGGTTGAGACCGCCTAGGTGAGAGGTGGGCCTGGCCCTGGACTGCGTCCGTGGTTACTTCGACATAACACGCTTAACGAGTTCTTGGTATTTGATCTGAGTCTGGCCATTTGGTCTATACGCACTAACCATCTATGCGGGAGTAGTTATGGGTATCCCGGCGTCATGGTATCAGCCGAAGCCTTCTTGACGTCAGCGACTGAGTGGCGCGCGCCGGATTGGACTGGAACGCCACTAGGCTAGGTCTGCTTTCGGCCGCGTACGCAACGTGCAGGTGTGCAATGGGCGATGGGCCCAGACCCCTGCGCGCATAGGATTTAGACCGGTGTGCTGACCTCTCTGTTGTGCCTAGGTGGGGCTGCGACGTGTTGATCTTACGAGGCCGGGCATGACCCAGGAAAGTGTGTCCGGCCAAATGGGATCGAGCGTGTTGGGTTATGTGGTGCACCCCTGCAGGGAAGTTTATCTATTCGAATAGCCGTGTCCCTCGGTAAAAGGACGACCCGGAGTTGTACCTTGATCTTATGACAACTAGAACCGGATACTGAATAAAATACACCCTTCCAAGTGCCAGATACAACCCGGTGATCGCTCTCTAACAGGGCGACGAGGAGGGGATCGCCGGGTAGGATTATGCTATGCGATGCTACTTGAGGACTTCAGCCTACTCTCTTCTACATGCTGCAAGATGGAGATGGCCAGAAGCGTAGTCTTCGACAGGACTAGCTATCCCCCTCTTATTCTGGCATGCTGCAGTTCAGTCCACTGATATGGCCCTTTACACATATACCCATGCTTATGTAGTGTAGTTCCTTGCTTGCGAGTACTTTGGATGAGTACTCACGGTTGCTTCTCTCCCTCTTTTCCCCCTTTCCTTTCTATCTGGTTGTCGCAACCAGATGCTGGAGCCCAGGAGCCAGACGCCACCGTCGACGACGACACCTACGATACTGGAGGTGCCTACTACTACGTGCAGCCCGCTGACGACGACCAGGAGTAGTTAGGAGGATCCCAGGCAGGAGGCCCGCGCCTCGTTCGATCTGTATCCCAGTTTGTGCTAGCCTTCTTAAGGCAATCTTGTTTAACTTATGTCTGTACTCAGATATTGTTGCTTCCGCTGACTCGTCTGTGATCGAGCACTTGTATTCGAGCCCTCGAGGCCCCTGGCTTGTATTATGATGCTTGTATGACTTATTTATGTTTTAGAGTTGTGTTGTGATATCTTCCCGTGAGTCCCTGATCTTGATCGTACACATTTGCGTGCATGATTAGTGTACGGTCAAACCGGGGGCGTCACACCGGCGCCCCCCCAGGGGGCCTATATATAGTGGGGGGAAGGGAGGGCAGCCCTACCCTAGCCCCTAGCGCCTCCCTCTCCCTCCCGTGACACCTCTCCCTCCCGCTTGCGCTTGGCGAAGCCCTGCCGGGATCCCCGCTACTTCCACCACCACGCCGTCGTGCTGCTGGATCTCCATCAACCTCTCCTTCCCCCTTGCTGGATCAAGAAGGAGGAGACGTCGCTGCTCCGTACGTGTGTTGAACGCGGAGGTGCCGTCCGTTCGGCGCTCGGTCATCGGTGATTTGGATCACGACGAGTACGACTCCATCAACCCCGTTCACTTGAACGCTTCCGCTCGCGATCTACAAGGGTATGTAGATGCACTCCTTCCTTCTCGTTGCTAGTAAACTCCATAGATGGATCTTGGTGATGCGTAGAAAATTTTAAATTTCTGCAACGATCCCCAACACATACTACTTACCAGCATGTCATACTTTGGTTCGGCGGTATTGTTGGATGAAGCGACCCGGACTGACATTACGCGTACGCTTACGCGAGACTGGTTCTACCGACGTGCTTTGCACATAGGTGGCTGGCGGGTGTCAGTTTCTCCAACTTTAGTTGAACCGAGTGTGGCTACGCCCGGTCCTTGAGAAGGTTAAAACAACACTAACTTGACGAACTATCGTTGTGGTTTTGATGCGTAGGTAAGAACTGTTGGGGAACGTAGCAGAAATTCAAAATTTTCTACGCATCACCAAGATCAATCTATGGATTAACTAGCAACGAGAGAGAGGGGAGTGCATCTTCATACCCTTGAAGATCGTGATGCGGAAGCGTTGCAAGAACGCGGTCGGTGGAGTCGTACACGAAGCGATTCAGATCGCGGCCGAATCCGATCTAAGCACCGAACAACGGTGCCTCCGCGTTCAACACACATGCAGCCCGGTGACGTCTCCCGCGCCTTGATCCAGCAAGGGAGAGGGAGAGGTTGGGGAAGACTCCGTCCAGCAGCAGCACGACGGCGTGGTGGTGGTGGAGGAGCATGGCACTCTAGCAGGGCTTCGCCAAGCACTGCGAGAGACGAGGAGGGAGAGGGGTAGGGCTGCGCCAAGAGAGAGGGAGACTCGTGTCTTCTGCAGCCCCAAAACCACCACTATTTATAGGAGGAGGGGAGGAGGGTGCGCCCCCTCTAGGGTTCCCACCCCTAGGGGTGGCGGCCAGCCCTAGATTGGATGGAGGGGCGGCCAAGAGGGGGAGAGAGGGGGGCGCGCCCTAGGGTGGGCCTTAGGCCCATCTGCGCCTAGGGTTTTCCCCCTTCCCCCCTTCCCTACGCCTTGGGCCACTTGTGGGAGGCGCACCAGCCCACCTAGGGGCTGGTCCCTTCCCACACTTGGCCCACGCAGGCCTCCGGGGTTGGTGGCCCCTCCCGGTAGACCCCCGGAACCCTCCGGTGGTCCCGGTACATTACCGGTGACGCCCGAAACTCTTCCGGTGGCCAAAACCTCACTTCCTATATATTATTCTTTACCTCCAGACCATTCCGGAACTCCTCGTGACGTCCGGGATCTCATCTGGGACTCCGAACAACATTCGATAACCACGTATATCTATTCCCTATAACCCTAGCGTCATCGAACCTTAAGTGTGTAGACCCTACGGGTTCGGGAACCATGCAGACATGACCGAGATGTTCTCCGACCAATAACCAACAGCGGGATCTGGATACCCATGTTGGCTCCCACATGTTCCACGATGATCTCATCGGATGAACCACGATGTCGGGGATTCAATCAATCCCGTATACAATTCCCTTTGTCAATCGGTATGTTACTTACCCGCGATACGATCGCCGGTATCCCAATACCTTGTTCAATCTCGTTACCGGCAAGTCACTTTACTCGTTCCGTAATGCATGATCCTGTGACTAACTATTTAGTCACATTGAGCTCATTATGATGATGCATTACCAAGTGGGCCCAGAGATACCTCTCCGTCATACGGAGTGACAAATCCCAGTCTCGATTCGTACCAACCCAATAGACACTTTCGGAGATACCTGTAGTGTACCTTTATAGCCACCCAGTTACGTTGTGACGTTTGGTACACCCAAAGCATTCCTATGGTATCCGGGAGTTGCACAATCTCATGGTCTAAGGAAATGATACTTGACATTAGAAAAGCTCTTAGCAAACGAACTACACGATCTTGTGCTATGCTTAGGATTGGGTCTTGTCCATCACATCATTCTCCTAATGATGTGATCCCGTTATCAATGACATCCAATGTCCATGGTCAGGAAACCATAACCATCTATTGATCAACGAGCTAGTCAACTAGAGGCTTACTAGGGACATGTTGTGGTCTATGTATTCACACATGTATTACGGTTTCCAGTTAATACAATTATAGCATGAACAATAGACAATTATCATGAACAAGGAAATACAATAATAACCATTTTATTACTGCCTCTAGGGCATATTTCCAACAAGAACGGTTCTTGCTCTGCCTGTAGCAGCCACGTAAACTTGCAACAACAAAGTAGAGGACGTCTAACTTGTTTTTGCAGGGCATGTTGTGATGTGATATGGTCAAGGCATGATGCTATATTTTATTGTATGAGATGATCATGTTTTGTAATGCTTTACTTTATCACTAAGCGGTAGCGATAGTCGTAGAAGCAATAGTTGGCGAGAGAACAACGATGCTACGATGGAGATCAAGGTGTCGCGCCGGTGATGATAGTCACTACAAGAAATATGTCAACTTGTGACCTTGACTATTGGTCACTGAATGGTCATTATTTTCCATTTGTGACCTTTTTGTGACCAAAAACAGATGGTCAAAAGCTGACAGTCGTAAACTGAAATTAACGACCTTCTCTGTGAGAAGGTCGTAGACGTTTATGACCAAAATATGTCTATTGTTTTGTTTTGGTCACTAGCAGCCTCCCCAGGCCACGTAGGCATCCGACGTGGCAATCTGATGTGGCACAAGAATCAGCCCGGTCCAATTCGGTGTTTTACATGGGCCGAGCCCATTAATTCAGCCCATTTATATATTTTTCCTATGAATTTTTTGTCAGCTAAATGGACCAAGCCCAACATTGCAGCCTTTTTATTTTTGGGCCATGGCCTTTTTGTCTCAACAATTTCATTTTTTCTTTTTTTCTAAATTGGGTTCACTAGTCAGGTGGGTCCCCATTGTCAGGTTCTAGTAGTGGGTCCTAGCCGTCAGGGCAATATTCTTCATTTTTTTTATTTCACGCAAATAAATACCTGGTATTTAAATTGGCACACAGAAAACACACGAAATACTTCAAATATTATCAACCATCAAAGTGCTACATCATATAACACACATACAAATGTGATAAGCATCAAGTTTACAATCATATAACAAACTCCACAAGTGTACAATCACATGAGCCAGTTCTGCTCCACAAGTGTACAATCACAAGTTCTGCTACATCATACACACATACGAATTATGCTTCACGGAGAAACATGAGCAGTATAAAGGGCTTCATTAATGCAAAACTTGACAGTTGACAGCAATGTTAGAACTATGCTTCCTCCGACTTCTTTGTCCTGATCAGCATCTGCACATTACAGAACAATATTGATCAATTATAAGCCACAACTTCAAATGTCCATACAATTTGTAGTTGCTTAAAAAAACAAAGCAAGCGAGTACTCAGGAGCTTTGGTTAAAACCCATCTAAACAGAGATAAAAATGGCAAACTATACATCCACTTACAACATAGCAAAAGGAAAGAAAATTACACATGATTAAGTAATATATATCATTCATGTTGGAACAAAGAGCAGACTAACTGACACAATGTGGTAACTAAATCATTCAACCCCTAAGACTGATTGGATGTCAGTTTCTTTTACTGCCAGTACCTATTGGTAAATTAAATTACTAATCAGAGGAAATATTTAAGCAGCCCAATTACCTACCAGATCATTGTACTTACACTTCCTAATCAGATCACCTAATAGGAGATACTATTAAGAATGAAAAGATGATTGAACACTGAAAGAGGTTAGCAAGTTGCTTGTTGGTTTCATCACAAGTACCAGGAGTATTTTTAATCCTACGCAAGTCATTTTTAAACCTATGCAAGTACCAGGAGTATTTCAATCCTTTCCAGTGCAAGTACTCAAAATTTGTTTGAGTAGCAAATCTAGGAGTACTGGAGAACTCCAAGTACTCAAAGCAACCAGCAAAATCTCTCAATACCGATCCCAACAAGTAATCAGAATACAGCAGCAACAAGTACCAGGAATAAATCACATAAGTAACTAGAACAGAGAAAGAAAATGAAGAAGTGGCAGCGAGGCATGAATGGTGTCTTGAGTTACTGCTGCATCGGCCGTAACAGAGGCCGAGGAACTCGCTGTGATGGGTTGCAGCATCTGTGCTGATGCAGTCTCAGCCACAGGCTCCTCCTCACACCTGAAGTTAAACACGCAGGTTGGTCAGCAGAACTACAGCAGTTTAGCTTTTGGAGATGACGAATAACTCAAATTACCCTTGATATCTGTTTCAAAAAAATTAACCTTCTAGTATGGCCATGTTAATAGATAAAATTAACCTTTTCCCTTTTACTTTCTATGAAAAAGGTAAGAGACTAGAATTCTACATGCAGCTTCTGTAGACATAAAATCAAGAGAAATACATCTATGTAGTGCATGGCAATGGCAGTTAGGATCAAGCAGGTTTTACATTCGAGTCCAGAAATATCAAGGTTCTATAAGCTTAAATTTCAGAGACCTGATTGACACTGTAGGTTCTATAAGCTTAAATTTCAGAGACCTGATTCAATTCAGAAAAGGAGTGGGAGCTTATTTTAGAGGCAAGTGAGGGAGTGAACATGTTATTAGGCTTAATTACCAGGATTTGGAAGAGAACGCTGGTGGAGAAGATGCACGCAAGGCCACCAAGCCAGCTGTAACAGCAGCAGGAGCAGCAGTTAATTGGAGGAAACAAACCAAATGGGATAGCTGATGAACGCGGCAAACAGTCGAACAATGGATGTACTTACACTGTCAAGGCAGAAATCGATCAAGAGTAAATTGACAGCAGCAGCATCATCATCCAGGCAGCCAAACATGCTCCCAAACCAGGCAGTTTACCTAATATTGACCATCCAATGCCACTGTAAAGACCTGAAATACATGCAATAATTTAACAGGATATTTTTGTGCAGAGCAAAGTAACATATGGGCATCAGAAATATGTTGCTTTAGAATGCAGAGCAAAGTAAACCTGTCAACTCCACTAGTTATTATTATGAGTATAGAATCTCTAAAGTATGTCAATCGGGGATGATAACATGAAGCAGGCACAGCAACAGAATGAAGTGAAATCTTTATGCAAGCCCATGTATTTTGGTGTAAAGAAGCATTGAAGCAATTAAAAGCAAGCTTCTAGATCTATGTTTGGACGACAAAAAATTGTACAAGCTGAGTTATTTGATGAAATAATCCAAGCCTTTAGGCTCCTACTGGATATGCTCTTAATGTAGACAGTGCGTAGAACCACTATGGACAGTTGGACACAATCACAGTAATATCTTATCTAATGTAGATGTATTGTCTTTGTCAGGATCACAAGCTATATGGATCATGATGGACTGTTACTAATAGCTAAATGGCAATCTAAGATGGGATGGAATGATTATAAAAAGTAAATCTGAAGGGCGGAAAACTGAACCCCCAACCCACCGAGACCAGCCAACCAGGGATGCTCAGCACATAAGTCAGACCATATAATACAAGTCCGGACAGATGAATTTCGAGTCATCTACAGCGGTCGATCACATCAGTGGCGCTCCGAATCGCATTCCTAAACTAGAGCACGAGCACGAGGGGAAGAAGCCCGTCGGAAGGAGGAATGAATGGGTCACCTGCACGGCTCGGACGGCGAAGGCCGGGCGCTGCGCCGGATCCTTGGCCAGCTCGAGGAGGCGCTTGTGCGTGAGCACGTCCTCCGCCCTCTCCACGTTCACATCCATCGCGTAGCTGCACACAAACCCGAAACGCCAAAATTGAGAATCATCACTCATCAGCACCGCCGCGTCGCAGCTGTCAGCAGGAGGGACCGGGAGGAGGGCAGGGCGCGTTACCGTGCGGGGAGGCGGTTGAAGTGGATCCAGAGGTCGTCGTCGAAGCTGGGGGCGCGCTCCTCGGCGGCATGGAGGCGCGCCAGCACCTCGGTGTAGACCTCCAGCTTGTGGTGGTGCTGCTGCTTCCTCGACTGCGCCCCCGCCCCTTCCTGCAGCACCAACTCGGATGAATGGGCGGCCCGATAGGAGGAGAGGAGAGGAGAGGAGGGACGATGGGCGGCACGCGCTCGGAAGGAGTGGTGGTGGTGGCGGCGCGAGGGAGGGGAAGGGAGAGAGGAGGGCGTGGGGGAGGCCATGGGCGGCGGGGAGCTCCGCCGGAGGGAGGTGGCGGCCGCGATCTGGAAGGGAGAAGGTGGCGGCTGCGATCTGGAAGGGACAAGCGTGGATCCGACCGCGGCCGTGGGAGAGAAGGGGAGGGGTGGGGAATCGCCGCGGCGCTCCCCACCGACGAGATCGAGGGGAGGATCGGTGGAGCTGGCGGGGAGGAAGGGGACGGGATCGAGAGGAGCTAGGGTTTGCGCTGGTGAGGAAGGGAGGGGATCGGGGAGCGAGGGAAAGAAAGGAGGCGGGGGGTGGATGGAAATTGACCCGGAGGACATAGCTAGGGTTTCGGGGTCGGTGTGGATGGGTCGAGGACAGCCGTTGGATCCCCGAGCATCCGACGGTGTTGGATGCACGATCCGCGTGATATGTCCACGGACCAATCAGAACGCAGTGCGATTTTATGACCATCTAAATTGGTCGTAGTTGACTTAAAATAATGTGTTAAAATCATTTAAGCTACTTTATGATCTCAGAAATTCTAAAACAAATGGAAAACCTTCTCATTGTGTCACAAAAATTTGAACAAGTTTTCAGACAAAATAACAACATGGAATAAGATAAATATCTTTAAAAAGGTGTCGTCGGGAATGAGTTTTTTGCAAAAAAAACATTTTCCTTTTTTGAGTGCCCAAAATGAGTTTTTTTTTTGTGAAGGACCTACAATATATTTATTGCAAAATTGGATGAAATCAATTTTATAAACTATTAGGCCATATTTAATGCACAAATGACCAAATAGTTGGGTGTCAAAAGATTTTATCCACCTCTGGTAAAGAAGACAAATTTCCGCTGATCCAGCTGGAAGCGGGTCAAATTTGAACTGTAGCTGCCTCATAGTTTGCTATTTATTTTTTCCAAAAATCATTTATAGGTACATAAGTATCTATTTAATCAGAGAAATATCAAATGTTTTCCAAGATTCAACCACTACCTAGGAACGGTCAAGCCCGCTGTTTTGACCGCAATTTGAAACGGGCATCAGAAATTCAAAAACAATCAAAAAAATTGGAAAACCTTCGCATTGTGTCATTATATGTGACCAAGTTTATAGGAAAAATAATAAACTTGTAATACGGAAATTCTTTTAAAAAAGTGTTCTCAGAAACGAGCTATCATGCGTGAAGATTCATGGCTTTCACGCTAAATGATCAATCTTATGGCCACATTCATGGCATAGTTTGTTCAAATGATCTCATATTGTGCACAAGGGTGCATCTAGGAATTCCAAACAATGTTGCCTAAGGGAGTTTTCAATTTCTTTGCATGGAAAATTCATTTTCCATTTTCCGAGTGCCCGAAATGAGTTTTTTTTGTGAAGGACCTACCATATATTTGTTGCAAAATTGGACCAAATCAATTTTATAAAATACTAGGCCATATTTAATGCATAATTGACAAAATGGTTGGGTGCCAAAAGTTTTTATCCACCTCTGGTGAAAAAGACAAATTTCCGCCGATTTAGTTGGAAGCGGGTCAAATTTGAACTGCAGCTGCCCCATAGTTTGCTCTTTATTTTTTCCAAAAATCATTTCTAGGTACATAAGTATATATTTAATCAGAGAAACATCAAAAGTTTTCCAAGATTCAACCACTAGCTAGGAACGGTCAAGCCCACCGTTTTGACCGCATTTTGAAACGGGCATAAAAAATTTAAAAAAAATCAAAAAATTGGAAAACCTTCGCATTGTGTCATTATATGTGACCAAGTTTCCAGGAAAAATAATAAACTTGTAATACGGAGATTATTTTAAAAAAGTGTTCTCAGAAATGAGCTATCATGCGTGAAGATTCATGGCTTTCAAGCCAAATGATCAATCTTATGGGCACATTCATGGCATAGTTTGTTCAAATGATCTCATATTGTGCACAAGGGTGCATCTTGGAACTCCAAACAATGTTGCCTAAGGGAGTTTTCAATTTCTTTGCACGGAAAATTCATTTTCCATTTTCCGAGTGCCCGAAATGAGTTTTTTTTGTGAAGGACCTACCATATATTTGTTGCAAAATTGGACCAAATAAATTTTATAAAATACTAGGCCATATTTAATGCATAATTGACAAAATGGTTGGGTGTCAAAAGTTTTTATCCACCTCTGGTGAAAAAGACAAATTTCCGCCGATTTAGTTGGAAGCGGGTCAAATTTGAACTGCAGCTGCCTCAAAGTTTGCTCTTTATTTTTTTCAAAAATCATTTCTAGGTACATAAGTATATATTTAATCAGAGAAACATCAAAAGTTTTCCCAGATTCAACCACTAGCTAGGAACGGTCAAGCCCACCGTTTTGACCGCATTTTGAAACGGGCATAAAAAATTCAAAAAAAAAATCAAAAAATTGGAAAACCTTCGCATTGTGTCATTATATGTGACCAAGTTTCCAGGTAAAATAATAAACTTATAATACGGAAATTATTTTAAATAAGTGTTCTTAGAAATGAGCTATCATGCGTGAAGATTCATGGCTTTCAAGCCAAATGATCAATCTTATGGGCACATTCATGGCGTAGTTTGTTCAAATGATCTCATATTGTGCACAAGGGTGCATCTTGGAATGGAAAACAATGTTGCCTAAGGAAGTTTTCATTTTCTTTGCACGAAAAATTCATTTTCCATTTTCCGAGTGCCTAAAATGAGTTTTTTTATGAAGGACCTACCATATATTTGTTGCAAAATTGGACCAAATAAATTCTATAAAATACTAGGCCATATTTAATGCACAATTGACAAAATGGTTGGGTGTCAAAAGTTTTGATCCACCTCTGGTGAAAAAGACAAATTCCCGCCGATTCAGTTGGAAGCGGGTCAAATTTGAACTGCAGCTGCCTCATAGTTTGCTATTTATTTTTTCCAAAAATAATTTCTAGTTACATAAGTACCTATTTAATCATAAATACATGGTTTGGTGGCGATACGTCGAGGTTTGGACGGTGGCCGAGGGCCCCAACTCTAGAGGGCGTAAACTCGCATGCCCGCCGCGTGGTCACCGCGTGACCGTGGCGTTGTCATGTGTTCTGGGCTGCCTAGGCATGTCTAGTGGGTTGGGCACTCCCCGGGTAGGTGCTAGGAAGAAAATCACAACATAAGATTCTCACGAGGAGACCGATCGATGCTCAAACATGAATAAGCAGCCAAGTGTTTGATTAGCGGTATGGGAAATGCACATGGCTAATGGGTGTGAGTTTTGGCTGAGGATGATCAATTACTAAGAAGACCGTCTTCTCAAATTTTCAGCTCAAAAGGAGGAGCCTAGGTGGTACTTGCTTTGCAAAGTACCACACTAGACATAAATACGAATGTTGAAGTCGGGCTCAAAATAATGAATGGATTGAGCTGGCATTTGGTGGAGGATGGTTATTTGGGTAGAGGAAAGCACTGTAGAAAATGGATACCATTTGGGCATGCCAAAGTGGTACTTCCTTCACAAAGTGTTTTCCTGAACAGAATAGGAAAATGAATATTTTTGAATTATTTTTGAACTACGCAAGGAAGGTTTTTTACATATTTGACGAAGATATGACCCAAAGAATTTATGAGATTGTTTTGGGAATTTTGGGAATGACAGAAATATAGGTTGCTTCACAACCTAGGGCAAAAACTGCCACATGGACATGACACATAGGCAAAACTGATGAGGTGGCACCTAGTCATAGCAACCCACCACAATTTATAAGGTTATGACCATCTATATTGGTCATGATCAGCTAGAAATAAGGCAGCGGACCAGTGCTATCTGCTTTATGACCATTTCGTGTAAGGAAATTACGACCTTTCTGACCAAAATAGTCGTTATAGTTTAGGGTTTGGAGCCCCCCGAACAGCTTTTGACCAATTGGTCTGAAATGGTCATAGATCTATGACCAATTCTTCCAGGGTCACTGACAGAAGGTCACTAGTTGACATATTTCTTGTAGTGGGTGATCATGACGGTGCTTCGGAGATGGAGATCACAAGCACAAGATGATGATGGCCATATCATATCATCACTTATATTGATTGCATGTGATGTTTATCTTTTATGCATCTTATCTTGCTTTGATTGACGGTAGCATTATAAGATGATCTCTCACTAAATTATCAAGGTATAAGTGTTCTCCCTGAGTATGCACCGTTGCGAAAGTTCTTCGTGCTGAGACACCACGTGATGATCGGGTGTGATAGGCTCTACGTTCAAATACAACGGGTGCAAAACAGTTGCACACGCGGAATACTCAGGTTAAACTTGACGAGCCTAGCATATAACAGATATGGCCTCGGAACACTGAGACCGAAAGGTCGAGCGTGAATCATATAATAGATATGATCAACATAGTGATGTTCACCATTGAAACTACTCCATCTCACGTGATGATCGGACATGGTTTAGTTGATATGGATCACGTGATCACTTAGAGGATTAGATGGATGTCTATCTAAGTGGGAGTTCTTTAAGTAATATGATTAATTGAACTTTAATTTATCATGAACTTAGTCCTGGTAGTATTAGCATATCTATGTTGTAGATCAATAGCTCGTGATGTTGCTCCCCGTTTATTTTTTTATATATGTTCCTAGAGAAAACTAAGTTGAAAGATGTTAGTAGCAATGATGCGGATTGGATCCGTGATCTGAGGTTTATCCTCATTGCTGCGCAGAAGAAATATGTCCTTGATGCACCGCTAGGTGACAGACCTATTGCAGGAGCAGATCCAGACGTTATGAACATTTTGACAAAAGCTCGGTATGATGACTACTTGATAGTTAAGTGCACCATGCTTTACGGCTTAGAACCGGGACTTCAAAAATTGTTTTTTGAACGCCACGGAGCATATAAGATGTTCCAAGAGTTGAAATTTGTATTTCATACTCATGCCCGTGTCGACAGGTATGAGACCTCTGACAGTACTTTGCCTACAAGATGGAGGAGAATAGCTCAACCAGTGAGCATGTGCTCAGATTGTCTGGGTACTACAATTGCTTGAATCAAGTGGGAGTTAATCTTCCAAATAAGATAGTAATTGACAGAATTCTCTAGTCACTATCACCAAGTTACTAGAACTTCGTGATGAACTATAATATGCAAGGGATGATGAAAGTAATTCCCGAGCTCTTCGTGATGCTGAAATCGATGAAGGTAGAAATCAAGAAAGAGCATCAAGTGTTGATGGTTAACAAGACCACTAGTTTCAAGTAAAGGGACAAAGGGAAGAAAGGGGAACTTCAAGAACGGCAAGCAAGTTGCTGCTCAAGTGAAAAAACCCAAGTCTAGACCTAAGCCTGAAACTGAGTGCTTCTACTGCAAAGGGAGTGGTCACTGGAAGCAGAACTGCCCCAAGTATTTGGTGGATAAGAAGGATGGCAAAGTGAACAAAGCTATATTCGATATACATGTTATTGATGTGTACTTTACTAGTGTTTATAGCAACCCCTCGGTATTTGATACTAGTTCAGTTGCTAAGAGTAGTAACTCGAAACGGGAGTTGCAGAATGAACAGAAGCTAGTTAAGAGTGAAGCGACGATGTGTATTGGAAGTGGTTCCAAGATTGATATGATCATCATCGCGCACTCCCTATACTTTCGGGATTAGTGTTGAACCTAAAATAATGTTATTTAGTGTTTGCGTTGAGCATGAATATGATTGGATCATGTTTATTGCAAAACGGTTATTCATGTAAGTTAGAGAATAATTGTGTTCTGTTTACATGAATAAAACCTTCTATGGTCATACACCCAATGGTTTGTTGGATCTCGATCGTGGTGATACACATTTTCATAATATTAAAGCCAAAATATGCAAAGTTAATAATGATAGTGCAACTTATTTGTGGCACTGCCATTTAGGTCATATTGTTGTAAAGCGCATGAAGAAACTCCATGTAGATGGACTTTTGGAATCACTTGATTATGAATCACTTGATGCTTGCAAACCATGCCTCATGTGTAAGATGACTAAGACTCCGTTCTCCGGAACAATGGAGTGAGCAACTGACTTATTGGAAATAATACATACTGATGTATGCGGTCCGATGAGTGTTAAGGCTCGCGGCAAGTATCGTTATTTTCTGACCTTCACAGATGATTTGAGCAGATATGGGTATATCTACTTGATGAAACACAAGTCTGAAACATTTGAAAAGTTCAAAGAATTTCAGAGTGAAGTGGAAAATCATCGTGACAAGAAAATAAAGTTTCTACAATCTGATCGCGGAGACAAATATTTGAGTTACAAGTTTGGTATTCAATTAAAACAATGTGAAATAGTTTCACAAATTCGTGCCACCTGGAACACCACAGCATAATGGTGTGTCCGAACGTCATAACCGTACTTTATTGGATATAGTGCAATCTATGATGTTTCTTACCGGTTTACCACTATAGTTTTGGGGTTATGCATTAGAGACAGCTGCATTCACGTTAAAAAGGGCACCATCTAAATCCGTTGAGACGACACCGTATGAACTGTGGTTTAACAAGAAACCAAAGTTGTCGTTTCTTAAAGTTTGGGGTTGCGATGCTTATAAGAAAAAGTTTCATCCTGATAAGCTCAAACCCAAATCGGAGAAATGTGTCTTCATAGGATACCCAAAGGAGACAGTTGGGTACACCTTCTATCACAGATCCGAAGGCAAGATATTCATTGCTAAGAATGGATCCTTTCTAGAGAAGGAGTTTCTCTCGAAAGAAGTGAGTGGGAGGAAAGTAGAACTTGATGAGCTAACTGTACCTGCTCCCTTATTGGAAAGTAGTTCATCACAGAAATCTGTTCCTGTGACTACTACACCAATTAGTGAGGAAGCTAATGATGATGATCATGTAACTTTAGATCAAGTTACTACCGAACCTCGTAGGTAAACCAGAGTGAGATCCGCACCAGAGTGGTACGGTAATCCTGTTCTGGAGGTCATATTACTTGACCATGACGAACCTACGAACTATGAGGAAGCGATGATGAGCCCAGATTCCGTAAAATGGCTTGAGGCCATGAAATCTGAGATGGGATCCATGTATGAGAACAAAGTATGGACTTTGATTGACTTGCCCGATCATCGGCGAGCCATTGAGATTAAATGGATCTTCAAGAGGAAGACAGACGCTGATAGTAGTGTTACTATCTACAAAGCTAGAATTGTCACAAAAGGTTTTCGACAAGTTCAAGGTGTTGACTACGATGAGAGTTTCTCACTCGTATCTATGCTTAAGTCTATCCGAATCATGTTAGCAATTGCCGCATTTTATGAAATCTGGCAAATGGATAAACAAAACTGCATTCCTTAATGGATTTAGTAATGAAGAGTTGTATATGATGCAACCAGAAGGTTTTGTCGATCCAAAGGGAGCTAACAAAATATGCAAGCTCCAGCGATACATCTATGGACTGGTGCAAGCATCTCGGAGTTGGAATATACGCTTTGATAAATTGATCAAAGCACATAGTTTTATACAAACTTGTGGTGAAGCCTGTATTTACAAGAAAGTGAGTGGGAGCACTACAACATTTCTGATAAGTATATGTGAATGATATATTGTTAATTGGAAATAATGTAGAATTATTCTACAAAGCATAAAGGAGTGTTTTGAAAGGAGTTTTTCAAAGAAAGACCTCGGTGAAGCTGCTTACATATTGAGCATCAAGATCTATAGAGATAGATCAAGACGCTTGATAAGTTTTTTCAATGAGTACATACCTTGACAAGATTTTGAAGTAGTTCAGAATGGAACAGTCAAAGAAATAGTTCTTGCCTGTGTTACAAGGTGTGAAATTGAGTAAGACTCAAAGCCCGACCACGGCAGAATATAGAAAGAGAATGAAAGCCATTCCCTATGCCTCAGCCATAGGTTCTATAAAGTATGCCATGCTGTGTACCAGATCTATTGTATACCCTACACTGAGTTTGACAAGGGAGTACAATAGTGATCTAGCAGTAGATCACTGAACAACGGTCAACTTAGTGGAATGAGGATATGTTTCTCGATTATGGAGGTGACAAAAGGTTCGTCGTAAAGGGTTACGTCGATGCAAGTTTTGACACTGATCCAGATGACTCTAAGTCTCAATCTGGATACATATTGAAAGTGGGAGCAATTAGCTAAAGTAGCTCCATGCAGAGCATTGTTGACATAGAAATTTGCAAAATACATACGGATCTGAATATGGCAGACCCGTTGACTAAACTTCTCTCACAAGCAAAAACATGATCACACCTTAGTACTCTTTGGGTGTTGATCACATAGCGATGTGAACTAGATTATTGACTCTAGTAAACCCTTTGGGTGTTGGTCACATGACGATGTGAACTATGGGTGTTAATCACATGGTGATGTGAACTATTGGTATTAAATCACATGGTGATGTGAACTAGATTATTGACTCTAGTGCAAGTGGGAGACTGAAGGAAATATGCCCTAGAGGCAATAATAAAGTTATTATTTATTTCCTTATATCATGATAAATGTTTATTATTCATGATAGAATTGTATTAACCGGAAACATAATACTTGTGTGAATACATAGACAAACAGAGTGTCACTAGTATGCCTCTACTTGACTAGCTCGTTGATCAAAGATGGTTATGTTTCCTAGCCATAGACATGAGTTGTCATTTGATTAACGGGATCACATCATTAGGAGAATGATGTGATTGACTTGACCCATTCCGTTAGCTTAGCACTCGATCGTTTAGTATGTCGCTATTGCTTTCTTCATGACTTATACATGTTCCTATGACTATGAGATTATGCAACTCCCGTTTACCGGAGGAACACTTTGTGTGCTACCAAACATCACAACGTAACTGGGTGATTATAAAGGTGCTCTACAGGTGTCTCTGAAGGTACTTGTTGGGTTGGCGTATTTCGAGATTAGGATTTGTCACTCCGATTATCGGAGAGGTATCTCTGGGCCCTCTCGGTAATGCACATCACTTAAGCCTTGCAAGCATTGCAACTAATGAGTTAGTTGTGGGATGATGTATTACGGAACGAGTAAAGAGACTTGCCGGTAATGAGATTGAACTAGGTATTGAGATACCGACGATCAAATCTCGGGCAACATACCGATGACAAAGGGAACAACGTATGTTGTTATGCGGTCTGACCGATAAAGATCTTCATAGAATATGTGGGAGCCAATATGAGCATCCAGGTTCCGCTATTGGTTATTGACCGGAGACGTGTCTCGGTCATGTCTACATAGTTCTCGAACCCGTAGGGTCCGCACGCTTAACGTTTCGATGACAGTTATATTATGAGTTTATATGTTTTGATGTACCGAAGGTTGTTCGGAGTCCCGGATGTGATCACGGACATGACGAGGAGTCTCGAAATGGTCAAGACATGAATATTGATATATTGGAAGCCTATATTTGGATATCGGAATTGTTCCGGGTGAAATCGGGATTTTACCGGAGTACCGAGGGGTTACCGGAACCCCCTGGGGGCTTAATGGGCCATAGTGGGCCTTTGTGGAGAAGAGGAGAGGCGGCCAGGGCAGGGCCGCGCGCCCCTCCCCCCTAGTCCGAATAGGACATGGAGAGGGGGCGGCGCCCCCCTTTCCTTCCTCTCTCCCTCCTCTTTCCCCCTCCACTCCTAATCCAACTAGGAAAAGGGAGGGGGTCCTACTCCCGCTGGGAGTAGGACTCCACCTGGCGCGCCCCTCCTGGCCGGCCGCACCTCCCCCCTTGCTCCTTTATATACGAGGGCAGGGGGCACCCTAGAGACACAACAATTGATCGCTTGATCTTTTAGCCGTGTGCGGTGCCCCCCTCCACCATAGTCCACCTCGATAATACTGTAGTGGTGCTTAGGCGAAGCCCTGCATCGGTAGAACATCATCATCGTCACCACGCCGTCGTGCTGACGAAACTCTCCCTCAACACTCGGCTGGATCGGAGTTCGAGGGACGTCATCGGGCTGAACGTGTGCTGAACTCGGAGGTGTCGTGCGTTCGGTACTTGATCGGTCGGATCGTGAAGACGTACGACTACATCAACCGCGTTGTGCTAACGCTTCCGCTTTCGGTCTACGAGGGTACGTGGACAACACTCTCCCCTCTCGTTGCTATGCATCACCATGATCTTGCGTGTGCGTAGGATTTTTTTTGAAATTACTACGTTACCCAACAGTAACTTAGCAGAAACAATATAAGAGAAATTCGTAGGCATTGGATCGGTGAATTCGTTGGATGATATTCATCATATAACAGTCATGACCTAGGGCGATACGGCACTAGCTCCAGTTTATAAATATAATGTAGGCATGTATTCCGTAAATAGTCATACGTGCTTAGGGAAAGGACTTGCCTGACATCTTTTGTCCTACCCTCCCGTGACACGTGGGTCCTATTGGAAACTAAGGGATATTAAGACCTCATTTTAATAGAGATCCGAAATAAAGCATTAACACACAATGAATGCATGAACTCCTCAAACTATGGTCATCACCGAGAAGTGTCCCGACTTCTGTCACTCCGGGGTTGCCGGATCATAACACATAGTAGGTGACTATAACTTGCAAGACCGGATCTAGAACATATATATAATGGTGATAACACAAACGGTTCAGATCTAAAATCATGGCACCCCGCCCCAAAGTGACAAGCATTAAACATGGCAAAGTCATAGCAACATCAATCTCAGAACATAATGGATACTAGTGATCAAGCCCTAATAAAACTAACTCGATACATGATGAATCTCATCCAACTCCTCATCGACCAGCGAGCCTACGAAGGAATTACTCACTTCCAGTGGGGAGCATCATGGAATTGGCGATGGAGAAGGGTTGGTGATGACGAAGATCAAAGATCCCCCTCTCCGGAGCCCCAAACGGACTCCAGACCTGGCCTCCCGATGAAGATCAGGAGGTGGCGGCGGCTCCATCTCGTGAAACGCGATAATTCTTCCTCCCTGATTTTTCTCTCCAAATATGTGATTTTGTGGTATCAGGATTGAGGTCTGCGGGGCCACCAGGTGAGGACAACCCACCTGGACGTGCCTGGAGAGGGGGGCGCCCTGGTGGGTTGTGCCCACCCAAGTTCCCCCTCCAATGGTTCTTGGCTCCAGAAATTCTCTTTATTATATAAAAAATCCTCGCAAAGTTTCGTTCCAATCTGAGAACTTTTATTTCTGCACAAAAACAATACCATGGTAGTTCTGCTGAAAACATAGTCAGTCCGGGTTAGTTTCATTCAAATCATGCAAATTAGAGTCCAAAACAAGAGGAAAAGCGTTAGGAAAAGTAGATACGACGGATATGTATTAGGCGTTGATGACCAGATGCATTGAACTTTTTGTTCTAGCTAAACATGTGTTGGTAGTGGCTAGCTGCACTTTTCGTGCAATGCATTACCTTCATGTAATTGACCTTGGTCATTCAGGTTTCGCACCTGATTTGAAATGCATAAGGTAGAAACTGCTCTGCCTTTTCTTAAATAAAAAACCCGGCGGGCAGTGCGAAGCCGCATATGCATGCACCACCATCTACTCCTCCTCCGCTACCGCGTGATGCCTCTCTTGCCGTGGCCTCCGAGGACGCTGGGGGTCTCGGGAAACCTTGTGCAACACCGCCTCATCTGATGCTGTGGGGTTGCCTATCCCGTCGAGGACACTGGGGGTTTCGGTCAGGCGCGTGTTGGAATCCCATACAGAATCACAAGCGCTTGGGCACCCCAGTGCGGCAGTGCCTAGCATTGCTCTCTTTCACATGGGAGAGCTTGGTTCGATCCCAGCTACCTCCCTTTTTTCCCTTTACTCTCTTTTCTCTATGAATCCATAGCTGATGGGCTGCATTGGGCCCAGTAACACTCTGTTTAACTTTTCTATTTTTTTCGGGAAAATTCGAATGCTTTTTAAAATATTCATATATTCGAAACCTCAACTCTAAATCTAACATTTTATATATGAAAATCCATCACAAAAATATGTAGATTTCAAATATGCTATTATCTTGCATGTTAATCATTTATAAAATTACATTTAGGTTGCCCATCATATATGTTTCCTCCCCCATTTATGTAAACTAGTGGCTTAATGTTGATTCCCATATTGCTTGAAATTGTGCCCATAAATATTATTGGAAACACGAGTACACTAAAAAGTCACCGCACCTTTATTTCTGCGCAACACCACTTATTGATGGCATCAAGTGTGTGTATGAGGGATGATTTTTTTTCTTCCGTTGCATTGCACGGGCATGTTTGCTAGTGTGGACCTAAGCTAAATTGCCGCCCTATATGCCCGCCTTTAGGTGGGACATCGACTATTCTCGCTTTAAGCGAACTATAGCATTCACGGGTGCTGTGTATTGCACAAACGTGCACCCAGCAGCCTCATGATGCTCATGCGGGCCAGCCCATATATGATATCTCTCTCTCTCTCGTTCTTGCAACATGCGATGTGATTTTTGTGTTCATTTTTAGATCCAATTTGCAATGATTGTTTTCTACGTTTGGTCATTTATTATTATTATTTTTAAAAAGGATGCAAGTTTCAAAAAATGGTTCATTTTTTTCAAAAAATGTTACAAATCTGAAACAATGTTTGTAAATTTTAAAGTATTCACAACTTCAAAAAATGTGCAAATTCAATGTATATTCACAAATTTGTTTCCGAAGTCAAAAAAATGCTTGCATATTAGCACAATGTTGGCGATATTCAGAAAGTGTTTATAAACTTTTAATTTGGTACAAATTTTAAATTGATCACGAACTAAAAAATGTTCAAATTTTTAAGAATTTTTTCCAAATTTCAAAATAATTTTCATAAATTCAATAGATATTCATGAATTTTCGAAACATGTCCTAAAGTTTTTAAATTATAATGTTTTTATAAAATGTCTGAAAACTTTATGAAATATAATGTTTTAAAAGTATTATGTTTTATAAAATTATAATGCTTTAATAATGTTTTATAAAAAAAGATGAACATAAAAGGAAAGGCGAAAACATATAATGAAAATAAAAATCCGAAATCTTAGTGAGAAAAAACCGGTCCAAAGTAATGCAAAGAAAGCAAGAATCTTCCCCAAACCGGATGGGGGAGCACATATGAAGTCTTAGTTGAGCAGACTCAATTTATCAGGTAGGGTTGCTCGTTTGGTCGACAGACAAGGGCAGAGTTTCTGTCTTGCCTGCTTGCTGCGATACAGAGTATGTGCTCGCGGCAGCCTGTAGTGGGCCGGCTCAGTAGGCACCAATCACACGGTTCGTTCATTGGTCTCGTTTTTTTTTCTTCTTTCATCTTTTTATTAGTTTTGTTTATATCTTAAACGTTCATATATTTGAAAAATGATAGATCTAATTTTTTATACAATGTAAACACATTATTAAAAAGAAACATGACATTAAAAATATATTCATGCAAATCAATAATATCTTTACCCGCAAAAAAATCAATAATATGTTTGTGACATTAAAAAAATGTGTATACAATGTAAAAAATGTCCACATAGTTGAAATACATGTATCTGATTTTTTTGCATGTATTTGAAAAAGTATATCATTTTAAGGAAAAATGTTCAATGTGTATCAGAATATATTGCACGTGTACACCAAAAATATAAAACATGTAGTAAAAAAATCTCAACAATTTATTTACAAAGAAATAGAAATAGAAGGAATGGAAGAAATTGAAATAAGTCGAAGAAAACCTATAAGAAGATGCATTAATAAAAAGAAAGAAAAAGCCTCATGAAAGCTCCTAATACCGATAATAAAAGCTGCCAAAAACTGCTCAGTGGACCTACAATATTGGGCCGGCCCGCTAGCCTCATGCCAGAGGTGAGAAGGCCGCTTGTCCATCTGTGGGCGATATAGGGAGCACAACTTGCTCGTTGCAAGGAGCATGGGGACTTTCGCCTACAACGCGAACACAAATGGGTCGGGCCTAGGTTTTCGCTACACAACACAACGTGGTTGCATTTTTCCTTTTTCATTTCTGTCTACATTTTGAAAACTATTCGAAATACGTATACTACAAAAACTGAATGTATTTGAAAGTTTATAACACACAATTTAAAAAAAATGTTAACACAGAGTTATAATTTTGGTAGTATTAAAAAATAGCTTGAAATCTAAAGAGTGTTGCGACATTTCAGATAAATGTATGACATATTTTTTATACAATGTAAAAAAATGTTCATGTAATTCAAATTTTCTTTCATACCATACAAAAAAATGTTCACCCATTTTTAAAATAGGTTTATGATATTTTATAAAGATATGCATACAATATAAAACAAACGTTGGCGTACTTTAAATAAAATGTTCAACTTGTATTTGACAAACGTCCTTTGTTAACAAGGACTGAAGAAAACCGGTAAGAAAAACACATAGAAAAAAGTGCAAGAAAACAAATTAAGTTATGATGAAAACTAATAAGAAAAAACACACAAAAAACACATGGCAGCTTTTAAAAACTGACCAAATCGGTCCATAGAAACCTTCTAAAACCGCTTTTGACAGCTATAATACAAGGACGACCTATTATAGAAATGCCAGAGGAGAGGCGAAAGGAACTCTCGGTACGAGCGAATGGATGCCCCTATGTCTCACTTTTAGCGAGTTATAGGGAAGCCTTGCATCAAGGCGGTCGCCAGATGGGTCGGCCTAGCCCGTGGGAGGCCACAACCTTGTTTCCTTTTCTTCTTCTGATATTCAATTTTTTTATTCCTTATTTATTTTTTTACTTCCAAATATCCTAAATACATATATTAAAAACATCACTTTACATAAAAACATTTGAAAAGAAATGTTAAGCAAGTATTTGAAAAATTTTAAATGTGTATAGAGAACTTGTTTTTCATGTATACATAAAAATACAATGTGTATCAAAAAATTTGATCATGTATTTGAAAATTGCTAATCAAGTATTTGAGAATTTAAAATGTGTATAGAGAAATTATTGACCTTGTATTAAGAAAATAATCTTGTATTTTTTAATCAAGCATTTGAAAATATTAAAATGTGTATGCAAAAAAGTTGACAATGTATTTAAAAAATGTTATTAAACCTATAAGCAAGGCATAGCATGCGGGCGAGCGCGATAGGCGGCGCGTTACACGTTGAATAGGATCCACCACCCTGCTCCGGCAATAAAACGGTCTTCTTTGGTTAACTGGGCCAACCTGGGCTTCCTGGTGCGATGCGCGGGCGACGCCTACCCCGAGCCCACCCTCTCCGGTCTATCCCCTCTCGATCTAACCGCCCGTGGCGGCGGCGGCGGATTTTACACTCCTCGACTCCCCCTTACCCGCCCGCCGCCGGCGCCCGCAACCTCTCCCGGACGCGCCCCTGCCGAGGATCTGCACTGCCGGCGAGCTCCCGGCGCTGCGGTAAGTAAGGCTCATCTAATCCAGCGTCGCATTGCACGATTTGTGAGGCCCGAGAGGTTGTTGGCGGGATGTGAGACCCTCTAAATTACCGCCATTTCTTGTTGCTCCGCCGCAGTTTCGGCTCGTTGGATTCGAGAGTAAGCAGGCCGGCCGGCCGGCCGCCCCTCGTTGCCACCAACAGCCCGCGCTATAAGCCAAGCCTGGCGGGCAGCGCGAAGCCGCATTCGCATGCGCCACCACCACCTCCTCCTCCGCTGCCGCGCGATGCCTCTCCTGCCGTTGCCGCCGAGGACGCTGCGGGTTTCGGGAGGCCTTGTGCACCACCGCCTCATCCGATGCCATGGCATGCCCATCCCGCGGAGGACGCCGGGGGTCTCGGGCGGGCGCCTGTTCGCCTCCCTCCCGCTCCCGCCGCCTCTCCAGTCCCCAAGGTACCCCCTTCCATTCTTATGTGCCTTGCAAGCTGTGATTCCTTGGAACCTGCGTGGACACATGGTAGATCTGCCTCTGGCGGCAGGCAGTAGAGGTTATGCTGCCAGCGTATGACGTTTTCAACCAGTTGGTTAGAGGTTTCGTCGGCGGTGAGGGGAATCGGGGATGTGAGGAGAGCAGCAAGGGGATGAGATTGAAGAGCAGGAGGTGTGAACTGGGGAGCGTTTTCATTCAGCATACCGATCTGTTCGATTACACGGCATTAAACTAGATCTGGGCACCACAGCTGGCAGGCGGGCCCTACGACACTCGCTACCCCTTCTATCCTGGATCAACCCGTGTCGGGTAACCTCACGGTGGCGGCCACAGGCGACGGGGACGTGATACTATGCTCCACGTCTCGTGTCTGTCTCTCCTTAATATGGAAAGTACTTCATATTAGATAATGCCGGAGATTGCCAAGATTACTGGCTTCTACTTGCTATTGCCGATCTTGTTTGTTCAGTAAAAATGTGAAATAGGTAACACTTATGTGCATGAAAATAACATAGTGCATGAGAACTGAGCACATCAGAAATCACCAACTATTAGGATGAGACGGCCGTTTGCTTTTTGTTCTGAGAGAGCGGAGATTGTTAGCTCGGTTAGAGTTTTCATAGGGGCTGGTGGTGGGCATTCACTGAAGGAGATTGTGCTCATGCTTATCAGGGATCGTCGGGTTTTATTATAACTCTCCTTAAAATCTCTATTCCTAGATACTCCCTGATATTGACATATGGATAGAATGATTAGCTTTTGGTTCAGTAATTGTTCCCCTAGGTTAGGTAAAGCCTGTACTTGATGAGTATCACTCTTTTCACATTTGCAAATGGTTGGTTTCTTTTTTCTTATAATAGCGCTATTTAGTGCATTGAAATATTTTGAAGACATTTGGTTTATGCGTTTATTTCTGTTGTATTGTAGAGAGGTGCATGTTTGGTATCTTTGCCCCGATGAGCTGAATAATCAGTCCCAGCTGAATATGTATGAAGAACTCCTGTCTCCTTCTGAAAGAGAGTATGCTGACTCTATGAAAGCAACAATGTTGCGGAAAGATGTTGTTTTGTCCCGTGCATTGTTGCGCACCACCCTCTCAAGATGTATGTAACCACCAACTGTCTATTGCACTGTCATTCACACTTAATTTTCATGCCTGTTACTAACTTACCGTTTGAACTGCAAAAACGTCTTATATTTAGTTACAAAGGTAGTATCATTCAAGAGATCTTGTTGTATGTTATTCTTGTTATTATGAGTTATTTAATCCGGAAATTTGTTGCAGATTTTAGATTCACAAGCATATATATGTTGGTTAGGATTGACAGCAAAGATAATCATTTCCATGGGTTGTGCTGTATATATAAACTATTTTTCTTAGTTTATATACCTTGTAATCTTTGTAATCATCAGGAAAACTTTATCTTTGTAAGAAAACAACTTAATATTTCTGGAGAGCTTCGGAGATAATCCTTTGAACTTTGCCTGTAGATAGGTGGGCTTCCATTTGCGCATTCATCTTGTCTTACATATACGGAAAGTATATGATTCAAAATCATCGATGTCATGTAAATTGGGCTTCTTGCAACGCTAGATGTTTTTCTCTCCTAGGTATAATATCACTTTCTGATGCACATTTTTCGTAAATAGTCCTAAAAATGGAGAATTAACATATCTTCCATTTGACCTGAAACATGGAATTTTGACATGCTGCTCAATGTTAAGTTTATAAGCATGTTATCTTGTCAATAATTATACCATACTCTTCTTGTTAGTTCTTATCAACTACTCCCTCTGCGTCAAAATATAAGACATTTTTTGACACAGTCATTAACAGAATTACTGATATGCTTATTTCTAATTTGTTTGAACTAGATTAGATACAGGTTGTAAAATTGATCCGAGGTCATTTGAGTTTAAGAAGAACAAGTTTGGCAAACCTGAGGTAACGGCTTCAGCAGTTATTTTTTCTGTAATTTAAAACCTTGTAGCTAACTTGCCTTTGGTTGCTTTCCATGTTTAATCAGGTATTATGGCCATTGGATGATAGCACTGCGGAGCAACCTTTGCATTTCAATATTTCACACACAACTTCTTTGATTGCCTGTGGCATTGCCATTAATGCTCATGTATGTTCCTTGCCCCTGTGATTATCGAAAGTGAGAAAGAAATGACCATTTTTCTGTTGCTTTGGAAGTTATTCAGTTGACATTTCTATTTTATGTACTGTCTCAGATTGGCATTGATGTTGAAGAGAAGAAGCGGAATACAACCAAGAATATTTTATCTCTTGCTCGCCGTTACTTCACCCCTTCTGAAGTTGATAGTCTAGCTGAGATTTCTGATTCAGATGCTCAGCGGAAGGAATTCCTGAAACTATGGACTCTTAAAGTTAGTGAGACTCTCTTTGGTCCTCTAATTATAGCCATTTCATGTGCATTCACTACGTTGTGCTGGTGTACATTCTGTAGAACATTGAGCAGCGATGGTATTTTCCAGTATTAGGGCGGAATCTATCCTTGGCCCATAACGTAGTCTAATATGACCACCTAAAGCATACTGTAGCTGACTTCATTGTTCTTTGATATAAAAATGCAGGTCTCGAATGTGTCTAGAGTGAACTCACTTTTAATGCTAACTAGCTTAATCCTTCCTTACATATGGTTATATTTAATTAATCAAATCGAAGGACACATAGATGGGCACCTTATGAATAGTGCTTTTGTGGAAAAAGGAATCGGTATGAGAAGAGTTAGCGCCAAAGTGGGTTTGCAGCAAATGTTGCCCTATGTAAATTTAATATTTATAATACTGATTACTGATACGATGTTTTAAAATAAATTGCTTACATAGAATTGATGTATAAATTTTTAGGAAGCATATGTAAAAGCTCTTGGAATGGGTTTCTCAGGTGCTCCATTCAGTACATTTTCGATAATGCTGGAAACAAGCAAGGGAATTAGGATTTCTAAGGTATGCAGCTTCAACCTTTCCCCTTTGTTGCTGTCTTTAACGTACGCTATATGTGTAAGGGAGCTCTGGAATTATGTATCTTAAAAAAAATCCAGATGATATTCTGTGACACCTTCTGACATGTGGGTCTCCTGGACACCTAACATTCCTTTTGGCCAACTGTCAGATGGCATGTTAAGCAAATTTCACAAGGAAAAGTATATGGTTATTATGCATCACTAGTTATCAACCCATGCAGCTGTTCGGGCTAGATATTTTATATGACACATAAATAAAAAAAAGGTCGAACAATATATTTCTCTAATGAACATTACGGGCTCCTTGTGTGGGAGCTTTCAACACTGGGTACACCCTTTGTGCAATGGAAACTTCAGAGTGCAACAGGAATATGATGAAAAATTGAACCCGTCAGAAATAGTCGTTTAAGTCAACTTTATTTAGGCAGACAATGTACATGATCTCCTGGATGTGTATTTCACATGCAGATGACAATGTAACAAAAAATTGAAACACAATTCTAAGCCTATTGGAACCCAGATACACATTATTCTACTAATCCTTACATTGTTACACCATAATATATAATTTATAAAAGCAATACATTGCATTAGTTGCATGATTCGTTGGAGCACCAACAGCCGCACTAATTATTTGCTAATGGAGGTTTCCATGGCGTTTCCACTCTTCGTTCGAATATCGCAACTTACTATAGTGCCAGCAATCATCCCTTGGCATTAAATTTTTTTTTGGGTGAGAGTGTAGAATGTGTCGGGCCCTCGCATCGTCCTCCCGAGGGCGACTCAGGGGTGACTAGGGTTCCCAGCGCTGTCGCGCCCTTCTTCCATCTCCCTCGCCGCCACCAGAGGAGGACGCTGAGAAAGCTTGCGTGGATGCCAGTGAAGGTGGCGGCGAGGCTCGTGTTGCTCCGTTTCTTGAGCAAAGGGCTGCAGATGTTGGGCAGCGGCCCCGGATGGCGAGACGGTGGTGTCTTGGTGGTAGGCGGCACCCGCAGATGCTGGTGGTTGGATCCCTTGGTCGCTTTGGGCGGCGAGGAGTTGGCGGGCGGTGGTCGAGACACAAGTCCTTCTTCGGCTTCAGGCCCCAGAGCTGAAGGTACGGCCCCCTCCTCGTCAACCCTGGTGCTCGGCGGCCTCGGTTGCCGGTACCCTCTTTGGCGAGGTGTAGGTGTTGCAGGTTTGGGTCCAGGGGAAACCCTTGGCTGGCTGGTCGGGCCATGGCAGGGACGCCCAAGGGTGCCACTTTCCTCCCTGGAGGCGCGGCCGAGGACTCTTTCTCCCACCCCTGGCCACTTTCCTGAGCGAAAGCTCTAAATCTGCTCTGGATCGACGTGTGTGCCGTGTTCTCCTTGGAGATGCCGTCCTGGAAATGCTGGACTTGGATGAGTGGTGCTGTGGTGTGGAGGTGTCCGGCGGCTTCGAGTCTCTAGCGGCAGCGAGCTATCCTATTTTCTGCAGGTCCGGCGCCTTCCCTTTGTTGGCGCTCTCCGTTCCGGTGTGCGCTGGTAGCCTGGTATGTTCATATGGGTCGACACCCTCATCCCTAGGCGGAAGGGGATGTGGTAGTGTCAAGTATGTGATCCGAGTGCCCGGTCCCTCTTTGTGAAGGCTGACCATGTTTTCAATGTGTTTGTTGCCTAGGCTTGGCCCGGTGCTGTTCTTTCGTCTTTGATTGCTCCTAGTAGCTTTCCCTCCTTGCTTGTGTTTCCGAGGATGGCGGGGCTGCAGTCGGCGTGGTGTGCTTCATGCAAGCCATTTGTTGTGAAGTCTCTGTGTGGTCGCGAAGCCGACTCCTTA
The DNA here is from genome assembly GCF_002575655.3 of Aegilops tauschii subsp. strangulata. Classification (NCBI taxonomy): domain Eukaryota; kingdom Viridiplantae; phylum Streptophyta; class Magnoliopsida; order Poales; family Poaceae; genus Aegilops; species Aegilops tauschii. The sequence continues at coordinate 49,707,818 of NC_053035.3, forward strand.
CCTAATTCTCGGGTGAGCGCCTCTTCTTGCTGACGGTGCAGTGTCTTTCGAGCCAGGACGAGAGGGTAGGGGCCCTCTCTTCCCGTGGCTGCTGGTTGATCCACTGCTGCCTCTTCTGCTTAGTTATTTTAGGTTCTTAAGTGTGGTGGGCAGCAACAGTTGCAAGCTGTGCTTTAATTTTCTATCTCGTGCTTGCTGTGTGTATTGCGTTGTAAGCTGCTCTTTCAGCTCCTTGTACCGTTCTGCCGTTGTTTCATGTTGGTCTTGTGTAATCCCTGGCCCATTGATGGCGTGCTCTTCTTGAGCCTTCTTTCTAAAAGAACAAATGTTGAACCAAATTCAGCAGGAAGTTTGGTCTAACGGACAATTAGGGAGACGATAAGATAAATAATAGAGGGTAATCATGCAGGGATATTCTCGTTGAAGTGAAAAACTTTTAAGTATAATAAAGTTCAATCTGTGATGACTGACAAGAAACCCTCCCACAAACAAAAGCTTGACTTCTGACAATGAGACGAAGTGTGTCGAATTCATTGCTCTTTCTAGGAGACTCCTTGGAAACCTCAGCCTGCAAGCATAGAAACACCATCATTTGGGTCCCCTAGTGTGTAGTAGAGGGCTCATTTATCCAGCACGTAAGCATTTATTTACAAATTTTTCATGTCATTGTTACTGAAGACTGAATACCAGTTAAAAAAAATATTATCTGCATGAATGATGTGCTGTTGATGAAAACATGGAAATTATATATACTAACAGTCATAATTCAGTCCCAAATTTTCAACATTTTTTACTTCACATATGTACCATTGATATAAACATGCTTCCCGCTTGACTGGTAAACATGAAGACAATCACAGGTAAACCTAAAAGAAACTAAAGCAAATTAGAGGACAGACGTGAAGAGAAGAGGTACAGTACAGTATACCCACAACCGATTTTAGCAGCTGTTTCAGAATACATGCACTTATGAGAGTATCTAGGCCTATATATTCTGAGCCCGACCAATACAATTTTACACCTTTATCTGCTGAAGTACTGACTACAGGAATGGTGTTGCATGTCAACACCATGTGCTCAATGGGCACAGGAAAACTAAGTGAAAGTCACAATTATGACTTGGTATTTCATCTAAAAACAAAGGTCAAGAACACAACATTTGAATTAGTTAAGCACATCCGTACTTTGAGTTCTGACACACCCATACGTCGTCAACAATCTCCTCTCTGCTGCAAAATACACATAAGAAAACCAAGCTTTTCTGATCTCAAGCCTCACAAACAGCAGAGTTCACACTCCATAGATTTCTTGATCCGACATTAGGGATAAAGCATATTTGTCGTGGGTCCTTGTTATGAACTCAATAGGTCGGAGAATACAGCAGTGAATTTGGGGATTGATGGTTACTTCCTTTTGAGTTCGGAAAGGATTGCTGGAGAATGATCTCAAACAGTCTCGAGGAGGGTGAACTACTGTGCTGGCTGCTCGTAGACCCGTGCGTGGGAGGCGACGGTGAAGTTAGGGAGTCAGCAGGTAAGGAGAGGAAGAGAAACAAAAGGAGTCCATGTGGGAGAGGGTGAGGTTTACTTAATCAAACGGCTACATAGATAGCTTGAAGGTAGACAGGATAGTTGTTATTCCTCTGGGACAAATTCTCTAGGATTAACGTGAGTCCTCGAAAGGAGCCTCTAGTTAGTAACTCTAAGATAATGGTGCCTTATTACTGTGTTGCAACTTAGGAATAAATCAATTTTAATCGATCTGCCTTGACTCTTGTTGGATCTGTCAGACATCGAATGCTTCCAGGCCTGGTTATGACCATCTGTCTGAGAACTGGCTGTTTACACTCGCGGAGCTAAATAGTTCTCACTACATGTCAGTTTGTATAGAGGACAGCTCCAGAAGTCAAGGTCTGTATATATTGCCAGCTTGGGTAATAACAGTTTGCTTACCTTGTTCTTCCAGTTACTTCATTGTTGTTGTATATGCCGCGTAGCAGGTCCTGAAGACAGCCCAGCACCAGTAGGACTGAAAGTATGGAAGACTGTACCGTTTGTCGAAGATACACTCGTCTCTGGAACAGAAGCTGTAAAACTTATTGCCTGATTACTGAAACATTGTTGTGAAACACATTTGGTCCAGTACCGGTAGGTTTTGGCCTCTGCCCACTGAAACATCATCGTTCCTGTGCGTTGCCTCTCTCCTCTTGGTGGAAACATTGTTTGTCTGAGCTGCCATTCAATGGCGTCACTACATTACCATATGTATCTTCAGAGTTTGTTTGCTCACAGCAGTTCTTTTCGGACACATATCTCGTGATTTGAAGCTGTTGGAGAAGGGCTTCAGAGAAGCATATTGGGCGAAAGCCCTGTACGTGCAATTTTAGGGCTGAGTGATTGCTCCATCTAGTTTGTTCTACTTCTATACCAAAACAGAGTTACCCTGTTTTAAAAGAAAGAGTTGCTCAATTTTTATCAGGGAAAGCAGAGTCTTAATCTTTATTTACCTAGAATGTTATATGGGATACAAAGGACAATGTGACCATAATAACATCCTCTCCTGCAACAATTCAAGTTCTTTGCCACTGAGCAGTCATCAACTCACCAAATCACGCATGCCAGATCGCCCACAATGTCACAAGCACTTTCACCATAGTCTTCGTGTTTCAAGTGATCAATCAGAGTAAAAGGTCATTCCAGTTTATGGGGTTCTCGCCGGTTCTGCAATAGTTTGGTCACGTCCTCGTCAGTCAGAGACCATACACACACTGACATTGTGCACTCCAGACGGGAACGCCTTGAGGAATCCACGTGACCGCGTATCTTGCATCTCCTGCAACATGCATTCCTATAAACTACTCCCTCCGTACCCGTGCATAAGCCATTTTTATGAAAACCAAATAATCTTAAAATACTTAGGTGTGGTGCATTAACTCTCACCCCTTTCTTATTTCTTGACATGAATAAAGAAATCAACCAATAAGAGACGTAGGATGTGTATGTTTTTAATGAGTTAAGACTACCTATCACGGCATGTACGGTCATGGTGCATAACGTAAGATGACTTAGACTACCCATAGTGAGGAGTAACTTAGTAACATGCATATACTAACATGCATATGTTACTAGTCTATATTTACCTCTATAGTGAGGAGTAACATATGTGTGGTGTCATGCAACACTTCATTTATTAGGTTATAGACTCATCTTGCCTTGGTATGTGTGATGTTACTCATAATATGAATAACAATGTTACCATATGCCTCTCTTTCCTCATTAATTTCTTGTCACATCATCTATTTTACCTAGTTAGGCTGGTAATAGTGGGGAGTAACTTGTACTAGTGTCATGCATATGACACTAGTCTAAGTTACTACCTTCATAATGCAAAGTAACATAGTAGTAGTGTCATAGATGGCTTCATTTATTAGGTTGTAAACTTATTTTCTCTTGAGAAGCGCTATGTTATAGTAACATATTATGTTACTCTAAACACTTCTCTCCTCATTAAATACATGCCACATAAGTAAATTTGTCTTGGAATGCGCTATGTTACTAGCTAAGTTACTGCCACTATGACTAGCCTTATATGTGATGTATGTTACTCCCACTATGGGTAGTCTTATGCACCAGTACGTAGGGAGTGGTACGATCTTGCGTGGGGAGTGAGTGCTTGGCAAGCCGCCACAAAAATACCCTGATCTTTGACGGCACTTGGACTCTCCAAAAAGGTGTCCAATTCTTCTCCAACTGTCTTGTTGGAGTTCGACGCTCTACCTTCCAGCCACGCGTCCCATCTTCCCTTGGTGCAAGCGAGCATGGTGAGAACACTCTTGTTTGTAAATAGTTTTACTTGTTTTAAGTACCACTTTATGTATGACCTTTAACAAATTTTCCGCGGGAATGCGCGGGGATCATCTAATAGTATACAAATTGGAAGCCCGGCAGAAAAAAGATACGTGGACTCAATCAGTAGCGGAGAGCGGCATGGAAGTAAGAAGGGGCCAATTGATAAGCCAAAGTAATAGCACATGAAAAATAAGAAAATTGTCTCACATGGGCCAACAATTACAGATTTATTAGGCCTCGTAATCGAGTTGCGCCGTCCCCCCAAAAGCTCTGCTCCTGGGTTTAATCTTATTTTTTCTGAGATACGGGTCCTGTGACAACCTGGATTTGCCTTCTCTCTTTCTCCGGACTTTCATTTGCATTTGCTTTGGATTTGGAGTTTTGAATCAATTCAAATGGACTTGAACACTTGGGCCTACCCTTGATTTTCACCCAAGTGACCCATCCACCTCTAACTCACCTTTCCTTCTCTGAAAAACTCCAACAAAAGCCCAAGGAATATTTTTCATAAAAGAAAAATATCCATTTTCTTCCCTGAAAATCACTTCAGAGAAGTATGCTCCAAAGCAACCCCTAGATTTCTTGCTCCAAAAATCCTGAATAAATTTACAAATATTCTTTGAACCCTAGGGCACCTTCCTGAGCAAAAATATTGCATAACTTTTTGTAATATTTTTACTACAGAAAATCATTTCTGTTCTGGACAGAATGATCACTTTGCACAGCAAGTATATTTTTGCTTGATCTTTTGGGGCTGATCTTTTCTGAGCTTGATTACCCTCCTAAGAGATTGCTAAACCCCAAAGCACAGCCTTTGGTTCTCACTAAATTTTGCTCAGTGAAGCTCACAAGTTTCTGTCCAGAAATTTGCCAGGAAGAAAGCCACTCCCACAGTTCACCCGTGACCCAGCCAACCGTGCAAAACAACCAAAACCACTAAGGACTAACTGCCAGACATGGTGTTTGCGCTTAGCTCAGCCTGATGCCAAAGTTCACGCGGTGACCACGAGCGTCCAGGGGGGTTGGCATGCAGTCGACGCGCTCTGCGGTGCGCCAGCGTCTCTGTTTCGCGCGTGCTCGCTGCCCCGGCCGCCGCACCTTGCCAAACCGCGCCCCCATCCTCGTATGCACCTCCATAACTCCACCCTGGGGCTCGCCGATGCCGGAGCTCGCTGCATCGAGCACGGGCACGGTGCGGCCAGGGCAACAGTGCGCCCGTGCCCGTGTGCTCGTCGCGTACGACGCTCCTGTGCTCGTCGCAGCTCGTCTACAGCCCCCGCGTGATCCCAGACACCTTCTCCCCCTCTCACTAACGCCATTCGTCGCCGGGCGACACTCTAGAGAGCTCATGCGAGCTCTCGATCCCCGCCTCGGCCTCGCCTATAATAGAGCTCCCCCGAGCTCGTTTCTCTCCACACACACACTCAACACACCTCCACACCATCGTAGGAAGCCGCAGCCCGGTCGGGACAGGCCTCTGGCCGCCGTCCCCGCCCCGAGCTCGCCGGCGATCCCCATCCTCTGCCCCCTCCCTCTCCAGAGCCGCTCGAGCTCCACTGACCACTCCGGCATGTTCATGGTGGTCCACTGGTGCGTGCTGGTGCCGTTGGAGCTGCTGGACTGGCCCTGCTTCGCCGGAACCACCATCTCCGACGAGCTCCGCCCACCGCCGCCGCTGGAGAGCTCCGTTCCGACCCCGTCCGGCCACCCCTAGCCACGCTACGGGTACGGGCAGGTGCGCCTCGATCTCCTCTACAACCCTATCCTCTTAGATCTCGTCGTCGGGCACTCCTCGCCGGAGAAAGTGCCGTCGCCGCGCCGCCCGCCTCTGCTTCTCTTCCCCTCTCCCTCTGACCTGACCGTTGGGGCCCGCTGTCAGCCACTCAGGCCGCGGCCGAAGCGGTATGAGTGGTGGCACCCAGGCGGTTTACGCCTTCGACGTCACCCCCTCTGGTTTTTCTTTTATTTCAAATTTAGTTCAAATTTGACCAGAACTTTGACTAGCTGTAACTTTTATTCTACAAGTCCAAATGAGTTGATTCTTTTTGCATTCCGTTCTTACTGGAAAATCCTAGCAGCACATCCAAGATGGGATTTTTCTTTGCTGCCTAGAATTTTTGGTAATTTTCAGAAGTGTTCTTGATATTTTCCTTTTGTCATTTGATTTATTTTCAGAAGGTGAAGCTTGTCTTGAAGGCATCCAGGAGGAGTGTGAAGCTCCTCTGCACTAAGGCAAGCCACAACAACATTGTCATGGTGTCTTTGCAATATCCATGATTTTCTACTTGAATTTATATGTTATTCATTGCATATAGTATTAAAATAAATAATGCTTGTGTTATTTAGTTTGTCATGATCAAAATGCTTAGTTAACAGAAATGAATGCTTGACCTAGTGAGATATAGCTTTAGTAGTTGATCTAAGTAAATTTGTCATGGCTATGGTGATATGATCATCGGTCTTATTTTTCCTATATGGAAAAATGAGTTTTATTTGATAAATGCCAACTAGAGTGATGAGTATAAGTAACAAGTAAGAAAGGACCAGAAATGTTGAAAGTTGAGTTTGTGCAAGTAGAACTTTGAATAAGGTTGATCTGTTATTTCTAAATGGATGTGATGCATGATATATGGTTGCATAAGCATGGCATATAGTGACTCAAGCATTTTATTTTCAAGTTAAACCTGATGATAATTGAACTTGAACATAAAGTTGGTCGGGTCATGGTGCCACTGAATCGGGCTGACAAGTGCAACCACATTTGCCTTAGTATGGGGAGGCCGTTAGTCATTCCGTTGTCATGCCTTTTATCGGTGCCTCCAACAAGGGAAGGTTATGGGCATGCGTTACCTGGCCCGGTAAGCAGACATAACCTTGTGGACCTGTTGTTGTTATGGTACCTTGTCCCCATTTGGGACATTTTATTTGCCACGACGGTGGTTGTTTTGCCTTTGGTAGGCTTGGTCACCCATGACTAATCTCAGTGGGGAGTTGGTCGGAGTGGCTGTAAGAGTGTCATGGCAATGGGAGGGTTCTGTCGGAATGCCGTTGGTCCACCCGAATGGGAATGCAAGACCATGGTTTCCGTGGTGTGGGTAAAGTGCGCTACCTCTGCAGAGTGTAATAATCTATCGATAGCCGCGCCCGCGGACAAGGGCCCAATTCGTAAGTAAGTCACACCATGGATCAACTTTCATAAATAAATCTTGCACACTAAGTTATTTGCATTGCACTGGTTGGATCATGATGATGTCAGTGAGACTGACTGTTGTGGTATCACTTGTGATCCGGGAGTGATCACTGTTTGATTACGAGGTAACCAGTTGAACCAAGTATGATTCCATTCGTGATTCGTCGTGAGCACTGTTCGGTTGCGAGGCAACCTGTTGGTAAGAGAGTCCGAGTGACTCGATGCACAAGTTTGGTTTCACTGCATGAGTAGCATGTTGTTGTTTGCATTTAACTTGATTAAATGTCATGATATTGTTTGTCATTATGGTTCTGTTTGCTGTGAGCTTGCAAGTACATTCAATGTGCTGACCTGGCGTGTTATGCCAGATTTCAGGAAAGTCTAACTGGATCGGAGTGCTGCCATGTCTAGACCGTGTCCACATCGGTGTCCCTGTGCTATGGAGTCACGCTACGTCGTTGTTCCGCTGTCGTGTAGATGTCGTGCTCGAGGCCCCTTTTATGTTCACTAAATAATGTACATATTGTTCAGCCGCACCGAGTGTGCCGCTTGGCCTCGTAACTTGATGTAATGTCGCACTATGCTTCCGCTAGTTTCAATAAAGCGGTGATTTCTATACCAAGATGTTGTGTGTTGCCAGAAGACATGATCTCTGGGTTGGCAATGCAAGGTAAACCGGTTGCTCTGAGCCGGGGTGCCACAACGCTTGGTATCAGAGCCGCGCTGAATGTAGGACACGCTAGACCCCGACACGCGAAGTAAACGTTAGTTAGTTTGCTAATTGAGTGCCGTTAGTATTTGCATCTGGATGCTGCATTGCATGCATCAGACTTATTGTTATTTCTAACCGGTTAATGGTTGTGTGTGTAGATGGCTCCGGTGCTGTATCCATGCCAGTTGCAGCTGATGCCCTACACTTCTCCGCATCTCCTCCGTAGCGTGTGGCGTCGACTGTACCTCACGGTGATGACCCAGCATATCGGGTGTACCGGGAGCGTCTAGCCGACTCCGTGTATGAGTATCACGCCGTGGTTACTCTGCGCACCAGTTCGTCAGCGGGTTCTTACACTCGTTCCTCTCGGAGCAGTTGTGCATCCACCGCCGCTCAGGCTGTCCAGTATGCTGCATTCGAGATTCTTGTTGAGTTACACTATGCTGAGGCTCGGATGCAGAACCACCCAGGTTTTCGCCTCTACCCATCTTTGCACGATGATGGTCGTGTTCGCTTTCATTCCATTGATCCTGCGTCTGATAGTGACACTAGCCACCTTTCTTGATATATCACTACTAGTTATCTTCTGATTCACGAGTTGGCTCGAGAGCTGAATCGTGCTCGTTCTGCTTTAGCTGCTGATAGATCCTACCCTACTCCACCTTCTATGGGATTTACTCCTTATATTGTGCCCAGTTCTAGCTCGCCTATTTCTCCGGTTACTCCCCCGAGTAGCTCGAGCACCTCGACAATGAACCCACACAGTGCTCCTGCTGAGTGGGCGTCTCTTCTTGCTACCCCCGCAGCTCCCATGATCCCTTCTCATCCCGCGCCTACCCCTGAGAGAGAGCCCTCGAGGCAGCGTCATCGTATTACCTTTAACCCGGAGGTCTCGGTTGGCGTCGTCAGTTCAGGATCTGGGTCTGACTCAGGAGAGGATCCGGCAGTGTCGGCAGAGTCCTAGAGCGTCTGAGTATCCGCAGTGGTCATGTGATGTACGGATGTAGTTGTATGAGCCATGGTGTATCGTTGCATGCATGCAAGTAGTCGCACCAGTCATGATGTCTATCTTTCATGTATGAGTCTATGTATAATTATGTTGGAACTTTTTATTCAATCGCCGTGTTTCTTGGTTCGTTCGTTTCGCTCTTTCGGGTTTGTCACTGTCTTTTCTTCCCACATTTGGATGTTGCCCATCGCGGTTGTTCTTATTGGAAAAAATAAACAGTAGGATGACGCGGGGAGGCAGCAGCACGCAGGCTTGTGAGGATGTCCCTATTCGTCGCTCAGCAAGACAGGCAGGACACTCCGCCGAGCCGTATACACAGCCACCGCCTCCACCGCCAAATCCACCCTCCACTGAACAAATTATGCGCATGTTTGAGGAAAGAAGGAACAATGATTTGATTGAGCTGTTAAAAAGCGTGCAAGCTATGGTTGGGCAGAATGGGAATCAAAATGGCCATAACTCCAAGCTGTCAGATTTTCAAAGGACTAAGCCTCCCAGTTTCAGTCAAGTGGTTGACCCTTCGGAAGCAGACGATTGGTTACGAAGCATTGAGACGAAACTTGAAATTGCTCGCACTGAAGAAGCTGACAAGGTTCTGTTCGCTACCCACTATCTTGAAGGAGCCGCTGCTATATGGTGGGATAATGCTAAAGCTCTATGGCCCGCGGGAGAAGAAATTACGTGGACTAATTTCAAGGACCAATTTCTCAAGCATATTCCAGCTGGTATCATGAAGGTCAAGCAACGCGAATTTCTTGGTCTCACTCAAGGAAGTCTGTCAGTAAGTGAATATTTGCACAAGTTCAACCATCTGGCCCGTTATTCCCTTTATGATGTGGCCATGGAAGAAAGGAAGATTGACAGGTTCCTTGGAGGATTAAATCAACACCTCAGGAGTGCTCTCTGCATGCTCGATTTTCCAGATTTTCAGTCTCTGGTAAACAAGGCCCTCATCGCAGAAAGAGAGTACAAGCCTGTGCAAGACAACCGACCCGCAAACAATGACCACAAGCGTAAATTTGAGCCGAAGAAGGACGGACAATCCATACAGAAGGCCCGTACCTGGCAACAGACTCAAGTGGAGTACAAACCCAATTGGCAGCAGAATGTGAACAAGACCACTACTCAAGTCAAGAATGTCGTGACCAGTCCAGTACACGAGGAGCGCCAGCACAACAATGCCTACTTTAATTGTGGACAGACCGGACATTATGCCAGGTAGTGTCCCAAGAAGTCAAAATGCCCCGTTCCGGCCGCAAGTCAATCACATGGGGCCATATCATACCCAGAAGATCGTCCAAGGGCAAGTTCATCACCTCTCCACAGACGAGGCTCAGGAAAACCCCGAAGTCGTCATTTGTATGTTTTCTGTTAATAGCATACCCGCAATAATTTTATTCGACTCTGGGGCTTCCCACTCTTTTTTTTCTTGGAGTTTCGTTGCCCGAAACAAATTTCCTTGCTCGCTTTTGGGAAAAAGTATGATGGTTCAGTCCCTGGGATCTGTGCTCAAAAGCAATTTGGTCTGCTGGAATTTGGAAATTGGTATTAAGGGGGTCCGCTTTCCAACCGCTTTGATAGTCATCGAGTCTGCCAAGTTGGATGTTATTTTGGGAATGAACTGGTTGACTCAATATCAAGTATGCATAAACTGTGCGATCCGAGAAGTCAGCCTGACAAATCAGGAAGGGCGAGCCATAAAATTTTATGCCCGCAAAGGTATACACAAAAGGGAGATGGTCTTCACTGCAGTAGCCGAAGAATTGGATCTGATTCATGTGGTCAGTGAATTTCCCGATGTATTCCCTGAGGAATTACCCGGAATACCCCCAGACAGAGAGCTTGAGTTTGCAATTTATCTTGTACCTGGGACTGCACCGTTGTACAAAAAGTATTATCGGATGCCTTCCTCCGAACTCGTGGAATTAAAGAAGCAGTTGGATGAGATGCTGCAGAAAGGATATATCCGCCCAAGCTCGTCACCATGGGGATCACTTGCAATATTTGTAGACAAGAAAGAAGGTGGTCTCAGAATGTGCGTTGACTACCGTCAGTTGAACGATGTCACAATCAAGAACAAATACCCGCTACCAAGGATTGATGACTTGTTCGATCAACTCAGTGGTGCAAAAGTATTTTCCAAGATTGATTGAAGGACCGGATATCATCAACTAAAGATCAAGAAGGAAGATATTCCTAAGACCGCGTTCACTACCCGTTACGGTCTCTATGAATATACGGTGATGTCCTTCGGGCTCACAAATGCCCCCGCCTTTTTCATGCATATGATGAATAAGGTGTTCATGGAATTCTTGGATAAGTTTGTGGTGGTTTTCATCGATGATATTCTCATATACTCTAGAAGTGACGAAGAACACACGGAACACCTTCGAGAAGTCTTACAGAGACTCCGTGACCATCAGCTGTATGCAAAATTCAGCAAGTGTGAGTTTTGGCTCAAACAAGTTGGATTTCTAGGGCATGTTCTTTCAGCAGATGGTATCGCAGTGGATCCCACCAAAGTGAAAGATGTGCTTGATTGGGCAGCACCCACGACGGTATCCGAAGTTCGGGGTTTTCTTGGATTAGCCGGGTATTACCGTCGGTTCATCGAAGGATTCTCCAAAATTGCCAAGCCAATGACAGAACTCCTCAAGAAAGACAAGAAGTTTGAATGGACTGAGGATTGCGAGCAGAGCTTTAACGAGCTAAAAACCAGATTGACATCAGCACCAGTACTGACTCTCCTAGACATTTACCGCAACGTTGATGTGTATTGTGACGCATCCAGAAAGGGCATTCGGTGCGTACTTATGTAAGACGTCAAGGTGGTAGCTTACGCATCTTGCCAACTATGACCTCATGAAAGAAACTATCCTACACATGATTTGGAACTGGCCGCTATTGTGCACTCTCTAAATATTTGGAGACATTACCTCATTGGAAAGAGATGTTAAATATTTACCGACCACAAGAGTGTCAAATATATATTCACCCATCCAGACTTAAACCTTCGACAACGAAGATGGCTCGAGTTGGTCAAAGACTATGATCTGGAAATAAATTACCATCCGGGAAAAGCCAACGTGGTTGCTGATGCCCTCAGTCGCAAGCCTGCCAACTTAAATGCCATGATGGAGTCTTTGCCTCCAGAACTCTAGCAAGAGATCGCTTAGCTCAACTTGGTAATTATAAATGCCGGTCTTAGGAATATTTTGGAAGTAACTCCTACTCTAGAAGAGGAGATTCACATAGCACAGGCTGACGACAAGATTCTGCAAGTATATCTTAAACGTCTGCGCGAAGGCAAGACTTAGGATTTCTCAAGGGACGCACTGGGTACACTCAGGTTCCAAGGAAGGATATGCGTACCTGAGCAAGCAGATTTGAGGAATAAAATTTTGGCAGAAGCACACGAATCCTCATATTCAATACACCCAGGCGGCACTAAAATGTACGAAGAGCTTCGACAGATATTTTGGTGTGATGGAATGAAAAGGGACATCACATATTTTGTCGCTTGTTGTGACATCTGCAACAAAGTAAAGGCGGAACACCAAAAACCCGCCGGACTTCTCCAACCTCTACCTGTATCGCAATGGAAATGGGACGATGTCTGCATGGACTTTATCACCGGTCTACCCAGGACTCACCGAGGCAATGATGCTATATGGGTCATAGTGGACACGCTGACTAAAGTGGCTCACTTTATTCCCGTCCGCACCACCTTTCGCGCTGATCAACTTGCACAATTATATGTATCTCGGATTGTCAGTTTGCATGGAGTGCCAAAGACAATCACTTCGGACCGAGGTTCATTGTTTACATCCGCATTATGGTCCCGACTCCATCAAGCTTTGGGGACCGCTCTCAAATATAGCACCGCCTATCATCCATAGACAGACGGTCAGACTGAGCGGGTAAATCAAATCCTTGAAGATATGCTTCGAGCATGTGCCTTAGCCCACGGACCCAAATGGGAAGATTGTCCGCCATATGCGGAATTCTCATACAACAACAGTTTTCAAACCAGTCTGAAAATGTCACCCTTTGAAGCTTTATACGGCCGTAAGTGCCGCACTCCATTAAATTAGTCTCAAACCGGAGACAACCGTATCTTCGGTACTGATCTGATATTAGAGGCAGAGAAACAAGTCAAGGAAATTTGAGATAGACTACAACTGGCTAAGTCATGACAGAAGAGTTATTATGATGCCAAACATCGGAAAGTCAGTTTTGAACCCGGTGAACACGTGTATCTCTGAGTCACACCCATGAAGGGAGTCAAGAGATTTCAGACCCGAGGCAAGTTGGCACCAAGATATATTGGTCCGTTCCCGGTCATGACACGAGTTGGCACAGTTGCTTATCAGTTGGAATTGCCACCAGAATTGTCGGAAGTACACAACGTGTTCCACGTATCCCAGCTGAGGAGGTGTATGTCACCACCCGAGAAGAGGACTGATATGTCAGAAATTGAGCTGGCCAAAGATTTAACTTATGAGGAGAGACCATTCAGAATCTTGGATGAGGCAGAAAGGGTCACATGTAGCAAAGCGATCAAATTTTACAAGGTCCAGTGGGAGCATCACCCCGAAGAAGAAGCAACCTGGGAAAGAGAGGAATTTTTAAGGACAACCTACCCAGAATTGTTTTCCCAAGCAACCGATTCTCGAGGACGAGATTCATCTTAAGTGGGGGAGGTTTGTGACAGCCTGGATTTTCCTTCTCTCTTTCTCTGGACTTTCATTTGCATTTGCTTTGGATTTGGAGTTTTGAATCAATTCAAAGGGACTTGAACACTTGGGCCTACCCTTGATTTTCACCCAAGTGACCCATCCACCTCTAACTCACCTTTTCTTCTCTGAAAAACTCCAACAAAAGCCCAAGGAATATTTTTCATAAAAGAAAAATATTCATTTTCTTCCCTGAAAAACACATCAAAGAAGTATGCTCCAAAGCAACCCCTAGATTTCTTGCTCCACAAATCCTGAATAAATTCACAAATATTCTTTGAACCCTAGGGCACCTTCCTGAGCAAAAATATTGCATAACTTTTTGTAATATTTTTGCTACAGAAAATCATTTCTGTTCTAGACAGAATGATCACTTTGCACAACAAGTATATTTTTGCTTGATCTTTTGGGGCTGATCTTTTCTGAGCTTTGATTACCCTCCTAAGAGATTGCTAAACCCCAAAGCACAGTCTTTAGTTCTCACTAAATTTTGCTCAGTGAAGCTCACAACTTTCTGCCTAGAAACTTGCCAGGAAGAAAGCCACTCCCACAGTTCACCTGTGACCCAGCCAACCGTGCAAAACAACCAAAACCACTAAGGACTAACTGCCAGACATGGTGTTTGCGCTTAGCTCAGCCTGATGCCAAAGTTCACACGGTGACCACGAGCGTCCAAGGGGGTTGGCATGCAGCCGACGCGCTCTGCGGTGCGCCAGCGTCTCTGTTTCGCGCGTGCTCGCTGCCCCGGCCGCCGCACCTTGCCAAACCGCGCCCCCATCCTCGTATGCACCTCCATAACTCCACCCTGGCGCTCGCCACAGCGAGCACGGGCACGGCGCGGCCAAGGCAACAGTGCGCCCGTGCCCCTGTGCTCGTCGCGTACCGCGCTCCTGTGCTCGTCGCAGCTCGTCTACAGCCCCCGCGTGATCCCCGGCACCTTCTCCCCCTCTCACTAACGCCATTCATCGCTGGGCGACACTCCAAAGAGCTCCGGCGAGCTCTCAATCCCCGCCTCGGCCTCGCTTATAAATAGAGCTCCCTCGAGCTCGTTTCTGTCCGCACACACACTCAGCACACCTCCACACCACCGTAGGAAGCCGCAGCCCGGCCGGGACAGGCCTTTGGCCGCCATCCCCGCCGCGAGCTTGCCGGCGATCCCTGTCCTCTGCCCCCTCCCTCTCCAGAGCCGCTCGAGCTCCACTGACCACTCCGGCGTGTTTGTGGTGGTCCACTGGTGCGTGCTGGTGCCGTTGGAGCTGCTGGACTGGCCCTGCTTTGCCGGAACCACCATCTCCGACGAGCTCCGCCTGCCGCCGCCGCTGGAGAGCTCCGTTCTGTCCCCGTCCGGCCACCCCTAGCCACGCTACGGGTACGGGCAGGTGCGCCTCGATCTCCTCTACAACCCTATCCTCTTAGATCTCGTCGCCAGTCACTCCTCGCCGGAGAAAGCGCCGTCGCCGCGCTGCCCGCCTCTGCTTCTCTTCCCCTCTCCCTCCGACCTGACCGTTGGGGCCCGCTGTCAGCCACTCAGGGCACGGCCGAAGCGGTATGAGTGGGGGCACCCAGGCGGTTTACGCCTTCGACGTCACCCCCTCTGGTTTTTCTTTTAATTCAAATTTAGTTCAAATTTGACCAGAACTTTGACTAGCTGTAACTTTTATTCTACAAGTCCAAATGAGTTGATTCTTTTTGCATTCTGTTCTTACTGGAAAATCCTAGCAGCACACCCAAGATGGGATTTTTCTTTGCTGCCTAGAAGTTCTGATAATTTTGAGAAGTGTTCTTGATATTTTCCTTTTGTCATTTGATTTATTTTCAGAAGGTGAAGCTTGTCTTGAAGGCATCCAGGAGGAGTGTGAAGCTCCTCTGCACTAAGGCAAGCCACAACAACATTGTCATGGTGTCTTTGCAATATCCATGATTTTATACTTGAATTTATATGTTATTCATTGCATATTGTATTAAAATAAATAATGCTTGTGTTATTTAGTTTGTCATGATCAAAATGCTTAGTTAACAGAAATGAATGCTTGAACTAGTGAGACATAGCTTGAGTAGTTGATCTAAGTAAATTTGTCATGGCTATGGTGATATGGTCATCGGTCTTATTTTTCCTATATGGAAAAATGAGTTTTATTTGATAAATGCCAACTAGAGTGATGAGTATAGATAACAAATAAGAAAGGACCAGAAATGTTGAAAGTTGAGTTTGTGCAAGTAGAACTTTGAATAAGGTTGATCTGTTATTTCTAAATGGATGTGATGCATGATATATGGTTGCATAAGCATGGCATATAGTGACTCGAGCATTTTATTTTCAAGTTAAACCTGATGATAATTGAAACTGAACATAAAGTTGGTCGGGTCATGGTGCCACTGAATCGGGCTGACAAGTGCAACCACATTTGCCTTAGTATGGGGAGGCCGTTAGTCATTCCGTTGTCATGCCTTTTATCGGTGCCTCCAACAAGGGAAGGTTATGGGCATGCGTTACCTGGCCCGGTAAGCAGACATAACCTTGTGGACCTGTTGTTGTTATGGTACCTTGTCCCCGTTTACGACTGTTTATTTGCCACGACGGTGGTTGTTTTGCCTTTGGTAGGCTCGGTCACCCATGACTAATCTCAGTGGGGAGTTGGTCGGAGTGGCCGTAAGAGTGTTATGACAATGGGAGGGTTCTGTCGGAACGCCGTTGGTCCACCCGAATGGGAATGCGAGACCATGGGTTCCGTGGTGTGGGTAAAGTGCGCTACCTCTGCACAGTGTAATAATTTATCGATAGCCGCGCCCGCGGATAAGGGCTCAGTTCGTAAGTAAGTCACACCATGGATCAACTTTCATAAATAAATCTTGCACACTAAGTTATTTGCATTGCACTGGTTGGATCATGATGATGTAAGTGAGACTGACTATTGTGGTATCACTTGTGATCCGAGAGTGATCACTGTTTGATTACGAGGTAACCAGTTGAACCAAGTATGATTCCGTTCGTGATTCATCGTGGGCACTGTTCGGTTGCGAGGTAACCTGTTGGTAAGAGAGTCCGAGTGACTCGATTTACAAGTTTGGTTTCACTCCATGAGCAGCATGTGAGAACGTATCTGGTGAAACGACTAAACTGCGCACCAGCTATGTATGGGCCGTTGGATTCGAAAGAAAGGGACGGGATTCAGTGCGATGATGGGCTGTCGGTACATTAGCAAAATAGTCCTTGCAGTATAACTAAATCCAGCGATCTAACCTCTCTGTACCCATATCGTCTTCCTCCCCTTGCCATATTCTGTACCAGGCCGTCCAGCTGCGCGCTAGGCTTCGGGAAGTCTGCTCCGTCGCCTCTCTCGCCCCCTCTCCTGGACCTTCTCCCCCTTCTATCTGGTACCTAGTTCCGGCGCCTTTGAAGCACGAGCTCCCCTCCTCTTCTCTGAGTCGGGCCCGACGAAGTCGCCATTGCCGCCGGCGAGCGCGTAAATGTAGCGGTGCTGTGCTGTAGCTCCTGGGGACGAAGAGGAACTACCCAAAGGAGCCGACTATCTTCTGCACCTTGACGATTTCAGGGTATGTTCTCTTATTCCATTATCCATTTATCATGGTCATATTGGGTTTTTTTGCGAATATATTGGGTTCTTCCCATTTGGGATTTCCCCCAATTTATTCCAAACTAGTGTCATTGCGTACTTGAATAAGTAGTATGAGCACCAGATTTATGTATGAGATACACGGCTGTAGATATGGTAGTGCAAAATAGCCTATGCAAACTTGAATAAGTAGTGTTCTGAATCTTAACATGTACTCCCTCCGTCCCATAATATAAGAGCGTTTTTGACACTACACTAGTGTAAAAAACGCTCTTATATTATGGGACGGAGGGAGTATTTTGTAGTATAGAAAAACCATATTTATGCAAACTCTGAAGTAAAGTTTGTGCAGTGGAAATAGGACCTGGCCATCGTCCTTTATAGCTCAGGATCCAAGGTATGAGTACCGAATTTGGTTGTCTGTTATACATGTACAGTCATATTTTTTCCTTCTTCCAGGCCATTCAGTTTCCCATGTGTTTGAAGCCAATGGCATTTGGGAATATGAATAGTACGGGCACGAACTTGATCCGTCGGATCTTGATGAAATTGTAGTAGTAATCACAACAGTCGGTGCAAAAATAGTTGAGGGGATGTGCTCTGTGTGTTATGTTCATTTATATACAATTTTCTTATACATTTGCTAACTTGATAGTAAGGTGTGTACATGAACGACTCGGCATGTAAGTGAAAAAAATGACTTCCTAGGAACCTACTACATGACAAGTGTGGGTTCGTTACTGGTTGTTCCTGCGGGGTTCTTGTAGATGAACTAGTAATGTTCTATATGAACTTCTTCCACATTGCTGATGTGAAATGGGAACGGCATTTGCAATGCTCAATTGAACTTTCTATGGTAATGCTACTTGTTCATGTTCCTCATTTTGTCTTGCTGCAGTCCACATTGTAGCTATGCTCTTAAGTAAAAAGTCTTGATGTGTTTTGCCTGGTAGTAGGTTAGTTATCCACTTTTTAACTTGCGTGTGATGTTTTGTGTTATATTTGCATGAAAAAAAGTCAGCCATGGAGTCCATGACAAGTGCTGCTCTAAGTATTGGGTCAACTACGGCAATGGGAGTTGAAGATGATGCCAACAGCTTTGCCATGGTAATTCATTTGTTGTATTGGTCACAGACGTACGTCACACCCGTTTCTGTCACATGATGGTTTTTTTCTGAAATTTCTAGGGCACGATCCAACAGGTCGAAAACGATGAAAATAGCTACCACACGCCAACACGAACTAGCAGTCTTCCATTTTGTGTAAGTATTTTTTCCCACATCCAATGCACGAGTTATAGTTTATGAACCGATCATCTTTTTATTTTTCATATCCAGGGGTCAAGATATGACCCCGAGTGTGACCCTAACTTACAACCCGTAATTGGTATGCAATTTGACACTTGGGAGGAAGGTATGCCATTCTACAAAATGTATGCTCATGAAGTCGGGTTCTCAGTTCGCACATGGACGACACACAAAGATGAACATGGCGTAGTATGGAAGAGGTTTGTTTGTGCTAGGGAGGGTTGGAGAAAGGTGGCCCCAGAAGAGGAAATGATAAAGCCTAAACGAAAATTCAAATTAACCAGGTGTGGTTGTGAGGCTATGATTGGATTGAAGAGGCAAGATGATGGCAAATATAAGGTTGCCCGGTTTGTTCAATCACACACTCACCAACTTATTTCGCCAAGTAAGAGACATCTCATCAAGTCAAATAGAGAAGTAAGTAGTGAGTTGAGGAGCAAACTACTTACATGTCATAAGGCAATGGTTGGCACATCTGCAACATATCGCTTGCTTAGTGTTGAGAAGGGGGGTCCCGAAAATGTGGGCTGCACAAAGCGTGACTTCCAAAACTCTCACCGTGATTTTAAAAGAGCAATTAAGGGAGCAGATGGACAGATCATAGTAGATATAATGAAAAGTAAGCAGGCTGCCAATCCAGCATTCTACTTTGATTACCAAGTCGATGAGAATGACAAACTTACAAATATTTTCTGGGCGGATAGCATATGCAGAAAGAACTACTCATTGTTTGGTGAAGTTGTGTCTTTTGACTCGACATATCGATTTAATAGGTATAACTTGGTATTTGCCCCTTTCACAGGAGTTAACAACCACAGATCTTGTGTCACGTTCGGTGCTGCTTTTTTATGGAATGAGAAGAAAGAATCTTATATATGGTTGTTCAAGACTTTCTTGAAAGCAATTCTGGGGTTGCGCCTAAGCTCATCATGACCGATGAAGACCAAAGCATGAGAATAGGGATAGAACAAGTTTTTCCAAACACTATGCACAGGCTTTGTATGTGGCACATCCTCATGAAGCTTACTGAAAAGGTTGGTACCACCATGAAAAATAATCCAGATTTTCATGAACGGTTCATGTCATGTGTTTGGGGATCAGAGACACCAAGTGAGTTTGAGTCACAATGGTGTTCAATAATCTCTGACTTTGGGCTAGCAGATAATACATGGTTGCAGGAGAAGTATGAGTCACGCAATTCATGGATTCCGGCATATTTTATGGAGACCCACCTTGGCGGAATCTTGCGTACTACATCAAGATCTGAGAGCGAGAATGCATTCTTCAGACACTCCGCCAACCGAAATCTTGCATTGATTGAGTTTTGGGTCAAGTTTGAAACAGCTTTAGAGGAACAATGGCAAAAAGAATTGCAAGAAGACAATGCCAGCCTTCATACACTGCCTATGCTCGAGACTTGTTGGAGTATTGAGAGTCATGGTAGAGATGTGCATACTCATGAGGTTTTTGCTGAATTTCAACGTCAGGTGGTGGCTGCAAGGGATTATTGTCATGTTAAATCAATTGTCCAGGTTGGTGAGGTCCGGACCATTGGTATTAGCAGCAAGAGTGGTAAAGTTAGAGTAGTTAGTTTCAACACTAGTACTAAGGCAGCACACTGTTCTTGTAGGATGTTCGAATCACTGGGTATCATCTGCCGTCACATCATTGTTGTCCTAAAGAATGAGGGGTGTGATGAAATTCCTAGTCAATATGTGTTGCATAGGTGGACTAAAATGGCAGCACGTCAACTTTCCTATGACGCCAACGGACATGAGCTAGAAGGCCCATCTACATGTCTCTCACCTACCATAAAAAAGTTGTACTCAAAAACATGTTCAAAATTCAGCTTGGCACTTCATGCATCGAAGCATTGTGAGGAGAAAATGAGATATTTTCACAAGGTTGTTGGTGATGCCTTCACGCAATTGGAACAGATGGGTGCCATTAGTGAGCAAAGTAAAGTTCAAGAATTTGAATCCTTCGTCGGAACATCATTCCCAAGTGTGATCAGTATTCATCCACCAGATGTAGCAAACACAAAAGGGAGTGGTAAGAGATTGAAAAGGGGTTCAGAGCAGACAGTGAACCAAAAGAAAAAAGAGGTAAAGTAAGCAACCTTGAAAAAATGTCGATATCCTTTCTACAAATTTGCTAATGCGGTTTTCTTATTCTTTACAGGGCAAATAGCATCCAAAAGGTTCCAGATTAGTAAGGGCGGTGGTTTCACTAATTTGATGTTGGAATAATTATGTGAAGTCATGCAACTGGCTACGTTCTTGCTGGAAATGGCGGTGATAATCATAGGCGATGAGGTTTTTGACCTTTTGGTCTTTTCTAGGAGCTCACATTTGCAGTGTGTGTCACTGAAGCATGCATATGTTCTATGTCTGTAACTCTGGATGTGGTCACTGTTAGCTTCAGGAAGTTGCTAACACTAAACCATGTTGTCTCATTAGCCGTGTTTAACCTGGAAGAAAAGATTGTATGACCTGGCAAGGAATTACTAAGCCTAGCTTAATGTAGGTTTGAAGATTTGGTTTGTCTTTCTGTGTTACTGTCAGTTGTAGCCAGCTTTGCTATATGTCGTGCTGATGTCACCACTTTCCGAATTAGTGCAACCTTATTACTATGTGTTTTGAGCACCGTTCATTCATTTTCCTCTACTTTTCGTTGCTCTGTACTTTAGCATCATCATCTTAAATTTTTTCAAGATAGGTGAGAACATGTTCATCTGTAAGAGATAATTTTAGGCATATTTGCAGCAGTGAAGTGATGAAAATTCTGACATAATCCTTGCCAGAAGTTCGGGAAATCTGAAAATAGAGAATGCAATAGAATATGTAATGTTTAAGATGTATGGAAATCTGTACTGTTTTTCAAGTAGCAGTGTTACTCTTCTTTAGATTGTATATGAAGGCATGTCTCGTCTTCATTTATACTTTTGTTCGACCAAGCTTTTGTTTTAAACCGTGCATAGCACCTGAGAAAATTGAAAAGATGTGCTCTTGTAACACTTATGTAACTATTCTGTGATTGCTATTTGTGCAACTGGAAAGCTCGATAAATATAACTATGTAATATTAAGTATAAAGAAGCAACTTTACAAGTAACTGTTGTGATGATTTTTTTTGTAAGTGAACAAAAGAGCTTTTGTTTTGTAACATTTTATGGAGTTAGAGTGATCTTGAGCTTCCTGTAGTGATTCTGGAGAAGCCTACCTAGGATCAGATTAGCTCATCTGGTCTGGAGCTTGGAGTAGGTTATTTGCAGAGCTATGAGGATGACCATAAATTTCCACTGTAGAATTATGTCAACTTGTATACATGGTGTTTCTTTTATTTCTTATAATCCAGTTACATCTTTTCCTGTGGATATATAGAAGATGTGATATACATCACAACATTTGTGCAACTGACGTCCATTATCTCCGGAAAATTTTATGGATATATCTAGTGGAAAGATATGGATAACCTGGGACTTCATACTGTAATCTTTGTTTATCATATCAATTAACTTTCATTGCTGGCCTGCTAAATCAGTACCGGTAACAACCAAAAGATCTCTGAATAAATTTTCTTTAGATGCTTATATGCAAGAACATCACGTCTTTCACATCGGAATAACACAAGCATCCGGATAAATTGTACAACAACCACTCATCTAAACTAAAGAAAACCTGGATACAAGATTTTCTAGCAAACGTACATTCTTGCTGATTACATGGTGCCAAAAAAACTGAAGCCTGAGACAACCACACACGATCTGGGCTAGTACGAGAGGTGAAATTATCAGTTTCATCAGATGCCATCTTGGAGACCTATGAAGATGACTCTGAAGATTACCCAGTCATAGCTCAGGCTCTGGATTCTTTGATCTCCTAATTCATGCATCCATGAAGCTGTGAAGGAGGGTGATGCTTCACATTCCCTATTGATAAGACACTCCAATGTATTAGCACATAAGAGATGGAGGAAGGGACAATACCTCGAATGAAAAACAGATGAAAAAGAAGTCAACAGGTATGCTCTCAGTTTTCTGAAACAAATATATGATAATATTATATCTCATAAAAAAATCCCATATCTTTTCTGAAGTGAATTATAGCCAAACAATATATGAAATAAGTTCTTGTGATATTACCAGATTAAAATAAGTACCAGTAACTAGTCAACTATAGTATACTACAAAACTCCTCCAGTCCAGACATGGAGAACACAGTGAGCGTGCAATTCTATCCACTCAAGAAATCATTTTCATAACCTAACTAAGATGATAATAAGTTACAAGGGTCGGCTTCCAAACCAAGGAATGTCACCTATGCAACCAAGAATCCGAGATGGTGAGGCGTCTTTTTATGCATTTATCTTGGATGCAACAACTTCGGTTATCTGCTTTGTCCTGCATGCACATAAGAACATGAAGAATTGCAGCCCTGCTCGTCGTCCTCGTCTTCAACAGATTTACCGTCTCCAGGCAATAAGACTCCATAATGACCTTCAAACAAAAAAATGGTGGCACCAGGGGAGCCAAGCTAAACTTAGTAGTGACACCCTAACCAACAATCATAGGCATCTTTGTTTGGAAGTAACATCGGATTCCAAAGTATCACATTTTTAGAATACAAAGGACAATCACTACTAGAGAAGTAGCGATGCAACATTGGTGATACATATTTGATTTGGCTCGGCAGTAGTTAGGTAAAAAAGTTTTTGTAACTATGGAACAGATAAATTGATGATGAGTAAAAGAATGAACTTATAACAAAATCAAGAAGATGAACTCGTAATGCTTTCACGAAATTAAGTTAGACTCTATAAGTACACGTTCTCTTTAATATTGTTTACCAATAAAGGATGAAAACAGGGAGTACACCCCTTGTAATTGGCATGAAGATTGTAGAAATATACCTAAATTTGGTGCTCACAGCACACTATTCGAATTCTTAATCAACAAAAACATGCCCTTTAGTCAACTGGAACAAGATGGATAGAGGAAGAAGTGAACATACCTACATCCTTGAGTTGCTGCCGATGGATAGTGCTGACGGCGACAGCGACCGCCGCGGCGGCGGCGGCAGCGGCAGATTGTTCAGAGAGATCGATCGAAATTTAATAACCCTAATTCACCTGAGTGGTATAGAAGAGGGAGAGACAACCGCGTTTCATTAAGATCTGAGATCGATCTTGAGCTCGCTGGACCTGAACTCTAGCTCAGGAGGATGTACTGGTACAGAATCTAGCAAAGGGGGAGGAAGACGATCTGAGTATGGGGAGGCCAATTCGTTAGATTTAGCTGAGCTGCAAGGACTGGTTTGCAAATGTACCATCAGGCCCATCATCGCACTGAATCCTGTCCCTTCCTTTCGAATCCAACGACCCATACATATCTGGTGCATCTGGTGCACCAATTTGGTCATTTCACCAGATACGTTCTCAGTAGCATGTTGTTGTTTGCATTTAACTTGATTAAATGTCATGATATTGTTTGATATCATGGTTCTGTTTGCTGTGAGCTTGCAAGTACATTCAATGTACTGACCTGACGTGTTATCCCAGATTTCAGGAATGTCTAACTGGATCGGAGTGCCGCCGTGTCTAGACCGTGTCCACATCGGTGTCCCCGTGCTATGGAGTCCCACTACCTCATTTTTCCGCTGCCGTGTAGATGTCGTGCTCGAGGCCCCTTTTATGTTCACTAAATAATGTACATATTGTTCAGCCGCACCGAGTGTGCCGCTTGGCCTCGCAACTTGATGTAATGTCGCACTATGCTTTCGCTAGTTTCAATAAAGCGGTGATTTCTGTACCAAGATGTTGTGTGTTGCCAGAAGACATGATCTCTGGGTTGGCAATGCAAGGTAAACCGGTCGCTCTGAGCCAGGGTGCCACAGGTTCGTTAATGTACAATCCAGTGTCTTATATAGTGTGATATATAGGATTCAATGCATATTTCCAAATTGTGATGCAATATTGTAGCAATTTGCGGTTAATTTTGTAGTTTGTAGATGTGCAACTAATGTATACATTCATTTTTTGATGCAGTATCATATCTTTAAAAATATATATAATTAATCTAATGTTGTAGTCTGTAGATGTGCAATTAATATACACATTCCTTTTTTGATGCAGTACCCTATCTTCAAAATATATACAATTAATGTAATGCTGTACGCTTGTAGATGTGCCATTAATGTACACATTCATTTTTTTGATGCAGTACCATATCTTCAAGATATATATAATAATGTATTGTTGTAGCCTGTAGATATGCAACTAATGTACACATTCATTCTTTTCATGCAATACCGTGTCTTCGAGATATATCATATATACAACTAATGTGTGTAAAATGTGTCGATATGACGTTAATGTACACATTCATTGTTTGATGCTATTTCGTATCTTAAAGGTCTAGCCTGTAGATATAAAGTTAATGTACACATTCATTGTTTGATACAATATCGTATCTTCAAGATATAGAACTAATGTATTATGTAGCCTCTAGATGTGCAATTAATGTATACATTAATTGTCTGACACGGTGCTATATCTTCATGATATACAACTGGTGTATGCGTTTGTATCATCATCTCAAAGAAGGCTATATATACCAAGACATAGCTAGCGAAGTCATGTATCCCACACATTCACAGAAGCCACACAAATCCTATATTATGCGATTCTAACATCAAAGGGATAGAGAAGACTCTAGTGTAGCAGATACAAAAGCCATAGCCATGGCGAAACTGATGTGCTTATGTTTCATCATCCTCACTATTGCGGTAGCCGTGTCGGCTGACGAATGTGAGGGTGACCGACAGGCCATGATCAAGGAGTGTGCTAAGTATCAACAATGGCCAGCAAACCCGAAGCTAGATCCGTCGGACGCATGCTGCGCCGTGTGGCAGAAGGCAAACATCCCATGCCTTTGCGCTGGTGTCATCAAGGAGAAAGAGAAGATATGGTGTATGGAGAAGGTTGCCTACGTTGCCAATTTCTGCAAGAAGCCATTCCCACATGGCTACAAGTGCGGAAGTAAGTGAAATATATTAAGGGAATTACGATGATCGGCATTGCATACATGCAGTTTTGATATTTATTATTCTTCGGAGTCACACGGCTTTGATTTTAGTTATGCATTTTATATGCTTCTTGTGCTATTCTGATCATATGCTGTGTCAAATTGAATGGTCTTGCAGGTTACACATTCCCTCCTCTGGCGTAGTGATTCTAGTTTAGCCGCGGGAGGAGAAGCATTGGCTTTTACATTATATGTGTGTGGCCTCACAAGAGCTTCCCTTTCACATTTGTATTTCATGAGGTTGTACTCATAATAGTTTATGTTAATCACTATGTATGAGAACGTTTGTGAAACTAATAAAGTCTTCTCCTCAAATTGTCTAAATTATGTTTGTTCATACACAATATTTTGGTTCTATTTATGGCTCGTTGCAGGTGAAGGGGTCAAGGATATTAGAAGACATTACTGTTGTTAAAGCAACAACTTTCATGTGCTTTTTATATCCAAAGTTAATGGGTTCATTTATGGCTGAGCTCAACCAATTTTTCACCTTAGTAACTCTTATTCCTGGACCCTGGCTGATGCAAAGCTCCAAATACAACTTAATTTTCTAAAAGTGAGGAGACTCATGGCGAAGGGGATGAGAAAGATAAGTGGCATATTCAGTTAGTTGTATATATGATTTCACACACAAATCCGGTGTAGTTCGATTGTAACGGTTTACTTGGATTTTGTAATGCGTGCAACGTCTGCCTTGTACATTGTATACACTACCATATTTTTATTAGACGAAGTGTTTCAACTAGCAGCTAGGCTCCCTTAAGGTTTTTTTAGCTTATTCTTCTGTAGCTTAATCTTGGATTTTCATTAGCTTGGGCTTGACGATTTCCACGTAGACACCACGTGGGACTAGGTGGGATGCTCGGGTAGGACTTTTCTATGACATGCATATCACAAAGGTAAGAAGGCTCTACTTTTCTTCTCTGTGACTAAGGGAACATTAATACAGAAACAGTTAGAACATGCACATATATACAAGAGGGAGGAGGAGAGTTAAGAACAAAACAATAGTTAAAGGTGGATCAAAGGTATCACACCAGGCTACCAAAGTAGCCCTAATTACAAAAGATGAGCAACAGAAGGACCATAGTCTGGCGTCCTCGGCACATATGAGCAACTTCTTTCTAATAGAAGACACACACAACTGTTGGGGAACGTAGCATGCAATTTCAAAAAATTTCCTACGATCACGCAAGATCTATCTAGGAGATGCATAGCAACGAGAGGGGGAGAGTGTGTCTACGTACCCTCGTAGACCAAAACGGAAGCGCTAGGTTAACGTGGTTGATGTAGTCGAACGTCTTCACGATCCAACCGATCTAGTACCGAACGTACGTCACCTCTGAGTTCAGCACACGTTCAGCTCGATGACGTCCCTTGAAATCTTGATCCAGTAGAGGGTTAAGGGAGAGTTTCATCAGCACGACGGCGTGGCGACGGTGATGTGATCCGCTCAGGGCTTCGCCTAAGCACTACGATGCTATGACCGGAGGAGTAAACTGTGGAGGGGGGCACCGCACACGGCTAAGAGAACAAATGATGTGCTATGGGGTTGTCGGTGTTCTGGGAACGGGGCTCCCCAGACTTGCCTGCCTGTGGCCCACGACGTGGCTCTGCAAGCGGGCCCGTACGACCCATTTTCACCAACAAACACTCAAGACCCTCGCGAGGGGCCAAGCCTCGCGAGGCAGACGACACAAGACCCCTTCAGGAGTGGCCTCACCAGGTTGGCTCGCGAGGGGCGCAGAGATCAAGGCAAGGAAAACCTTACGAGGTTCCAATGACGTGAGCCATGACGATCAAGATCAGGCGGGCGCCAACGCGCACATCGTCCTTGTTTCCTCTTTGGTGCTAAGGAAGCAAGCGCAGGCACGGAGTACCGAGACGTCAAGTAAAGGTTTCCTTATCAGTGCAACAAGACCAAGACCAGCGGGACGACAAGATGGAGGTCACCATGGAGCCCAAGGTGGCGTCATCACCAGAGCATTTTGCAGGCGAAGACTGCTTTTGTCAGAATAAGCTGTACTAGCTGTCCCCTTTCAAATTGGCCGTTGTTGGCTCACTTCCCGCTGAATATTTGGGAAGAGGACCAGGGCCTCTATAAATAGGGCTAGCCACCACAGTAGGAGGCATCGAATCCTCACCCCACTAGAACTAGTGTCGAACTCATTCAGTTCATCCTCACACCCACCAAGCACAAGAACACCTCGCCTCAGGAGGCTATTCTTCCCCGTGTATTGTTCATCCTTAGCCCAAGAGGCAATCCACCACCACCACACTGGAGTAGGGTATTATACCACAACAGTGGCCCGAACCAGTATAAATCTTGTGTCCTTTGTGTTGCGAGTTCGTCGAGTTAGCCCTTGAGATCTTAGCGAAGCTAGGACGTGGATCAGTAGTGGGAAATCTTCGTGCGCACCCCAGTGTTCGAACCTTGAGGGTTTTGCTGGAACCCGTGATCCGACATTTGGCGCACCAGGTAGGGGTGCGCCGAAGCTTCCTTTCCGTCGCCCCGCGTCCCGTTACTTCATCGTCTCCATGGCGGACGCACGCCGCGCTCGCGCTGAGCGCTGGGCTGCCCTCGCCGCCCGCGTTGCTCAGACGGATCCCGTCGGCGGGCCACCCCGTCATTCTCCGTCGCCTGCCGCCAACGCCGCCACCGGCCTGGCGGGGAACGAGCAGCAAGCATCCTCGCTGCACCCCTCGGTGCGGCAGGACGGCCGCACCGCCACTCCATCGCTGACCCCGGCCGGTTCGTCATCACACGCTCGTCGCGCTCCCATGGACGCGCAGGCCGCTCTGTGCATGGCGCGTGAGCTCCTACGCTACCGCCCCGTCGATGACCTCTACGAGGACTGGCTCGACCGCATCGCCGAGCTTGTCAGTGCCGCAGGGGGCTCCCCTGCGCCGTCCCTCTCGCTGCCTCGCCCTCCGCCAGCCATGAGCGGCGTGGCCCATGGAGCGCCTCCACCACCTCTTCCCCAAGACGGAGTCTTGGCGCCAAGGCGCGCGGCCCCACGGCGCGACCTACCGCGTCCGGTGCCCGCGCAAGAAGAAAGAAGCTGCCAAGAAGTCCCACGGCCGCGAGAAAACGCCCCCGCGCTCCCTGCGCCACCACGGAAAACCGCATGCCGCCTGCAGCGGCGGTGCGGGGACCCCATCCAGGACAAGTTCTCCACCAGCACAAAGTCCCGGTGACCACGGCAGGCTGCCGCACCTTCACCCCTGAGCTGCATAGCGTCGCCTGGCCTGGCAAGTTCAAGCCGGATCTGCCTCCTCGCTATGACGGCACCTCCGACCCCGCGGAGTTCCTACAGCTCTACGAGCTGAGCATCGCGGCGGCCAAAGGCGACTAGAAAGTCATGGCAAACTGGTTCCCCATGGCTCTCAAGGATGGTGCCCGCTCTTGGCTCCTGAACCTGCCTTCAGGCTCGATCTCCTCCTGGAACGAGATGCGCGACCGTTTCGTTGCCAACTTCCAGGGCACTCGCGACCGCCCACCGGCCGTGGGTGACCTACGCCGCGTCAAGCAACAACCAGGAGAGACCCTCCAGAAGTACATCCAGCGCTTCAACAACGTTCGCCTCAAGATCCCCAAGGTGACGGACGAGGCCATCATCTCCACGTTCTCTGATGGCGTCCGCGATGTCAAGATGAAGGAGGAGCTCGCCATCCACGAGGAGCTGTGCATGTCTCTAGAGCTGTTCAACCTAGCGACTAAGTGCGCAAGAGCTGAGGAGGGGCGCCTCTCCCTCCTCGAGCTCCCGGCTGCGGACTCGGAGGAGAGGAAAGCCAAGGCTAAAGACGTGAAGCACAAGGGAGCAGCGTGCTCGCAGCGGAGCCGGACACAAAGCGCGGCAAGGACCAGCCCGAGTCATCCAAGAGCAGCCGACCATTCTGCGCCTTCCATAACCTGCATAGCCACAACACCAGCGACTGTCAAGAGCTCAGAGCCATTCGAGAAGGATGCTTCGGTCGACGCCCCGAGCGCAACGACCGGGGCTATGACCGAGGAGGAGGACGTGGTGGCGGACGCTGGGATGACCGTGGCCCACGCCAGGAGTGGCGCGACCGGCCTCGCGAGGGCGCCTGGAGGGATCAACCTCGTGAGGATCGTCCTCAGGGCAACACCGGTCTTCCTCCACTACCGCCACCACCAAGAAGGAATGACAACCACCATCAAGACGAGGGGGCTGGGGGCTTCCAGGAGCCGCGTGCTATCGCCTGCATCTTGGGCGGAGCTCAAGCCCCGGCCTCACAACGTATCTTCAAACAGTTTGCTCGTGAAGTGAATGCAGTCCTCCCCAAGCTCGAGGCCACGCGCCCGCTCAGATGGTCCAAGTGCGCCATCACGTTCAGCTCGGCAGATCAGCTCAAGTGCGCAGCTACCGCTGGCGCCCTCCCGATGCTCTGTTCACCAGTCATCAGCAACGTGCAAGTTACCAAGACCCTCATCGATGGCGGTGCATGGCTCAACGTCCTGTCCATCGACATGTTCGACAACCTCCAAGTGCCGTATGATCAGCTTCAGCCCACCAAGCCTTTCTTAGGAGTGACCGACGGCTCCACCACCCTGATCGGGCAGATCCGCCTTCCCGTTACCTTCGGACAGCGCGACAACTACCGTACTGAGCTCATCGACTTCGACGTTGCCCACATCCGCCTGCCATATAATGCGATCCTCGGGTACCCAGCCCCGGCCAAGTTCATGGCGGTGACCCATCACGGCTACAATGTCCTCAAGATGCCAGGAAGCGGCGGAATCATCACAGTCCCGTGCGAAGAAAGAGATGCGGTGTGCTCCCTCGAGCGTGCCTTCCAAGCTGCAGCAATCGACGACCCCGACAGCAAGGGCGAGCGCCCTCCTGAGGCCACACCCCCAAGAAGAAGAAGCAGCTGCACCGCGCAGGGCCTCAGGCAAGCGACACCACGTCTGGATTGGCGCCCGCGCCTGGGGCGCCTCCCTCCATCGCATAGGAAAGCGCGCCCGATGCCCTTCTCGGACAGGGCTCGGGCTCTCTCTTCTGGAGGGCCTCAGATCTTGCCAACATCACGAGGGAGGCGCTTGGGCACCACTTGGAGGCGTCTTTCACGACACGTTTCCCTCAGGAGAACACAGGGCGAGGAGCGCCCCCCGCTCAGGAGTTCATCACCAAGACCACTCAGGAACTGCAAGACATAAGAGCCATGCGTGGCGGCCGCCGCCCACCAGGCGCAGCTCCCCATCCAAGCGAGGATGCCGGGCTGCGCATCTGCATCGACGTCCCAGGGCTCAACAGAGCCGCGTCTCAGGAGCCCTTCCGGCCTTCGCGCGTGGGACGCTGCGAGGGCCCACCGCATAGCTATGCTCGCATGCCTTTTGGCCTGCCGAGCGTGGCGTCCGCCTATCAGCGCAACCTGCGGCGCGCCCTGGCAACTCAGGAGGCCAGGCACACACCGTCCTGACGGAGATGGAGACGGTCCTCGAGGAACCGCCTGGACACCTAGAGCCTCCCGAGGCTCAGGGCCCCGATGGCTCGTGAGGAGCGACCCCTTCGCCGCGTACCTTCAGCTGCCCCAACTCTCCTTCATCAACAGAATCAGGTGACATTTTCCAAGTTTATTTATGTGGGAGCGCCTTCAGGGCTGCATCATTCCCAGGCCGCATGGGTCCATCCCTGTGGCATGTATCCCTTTTTATGTCTTTAGCTTACCTTGCTGGGGGCGCCCCTCGGGCTGCATCATCCCCAAGTCGCTCGGGCCTGACGCAGTGGCATGTATCTTCCCTGCGTTTACTTAAGCCAATTTGCTTTCCATGCTTAATCTACCTATGACTATCACCTGTTTGATTCTCACCCGTCACGGGGGCTACTCACGCTGGCACGACGCTTGTGCTGGGGTCCGTCCCTGCAACGTCGACAAACCTGAGCGGTCGAGCTCTGGCTCGTGGCATGCCCCGCGCATGTCACTTCACCAGGCCCTCAGTGCCTTCATCTCCTCGCGGAGCAATAGGTGGCGGACCGGCAACCATAGTGGCAAACTGTGTCTCTCCTTGTGCTGGCTTGCAGGAATCTCCTGAGGATGACGGCAGTCGGCACCGCGAGCTCCCTCTTCCCCCATGCAATCCGCCTGCGCGTTAAAAGGGGGGCTCCTGAGCATCGCGACTCAGGAGCTCTTACTGGCTCTCCAGCCCTCACCCCCTGGCCTTGACCATGGCACGTGACCTGGCATACCAGCGGCGGCTGAGCTCGCTCGAGGGCCGGGACCTGAGGACGTAGGGCACAAAGGAGAGCATGGAGAAGAGGGGAGGCTCGTACGGGCCTGGCCTAGCTATGCTACGGACGCCTATGCACGAATCTGGTCCACCATGAGGAATCGACTCCGGACCGTCAAGATAAGTTCCCAGCCCGGGTTGGCTAAACCGCTAAGGGTTATGAACCATACTAACCGCAGCCCTGCCACAACAACGTCACCCCCCTTTCTTACCTCTCGACGGCTACTTGAGCGCTAAAGGGGACCTCCTGAGCATCGCGCCTCAGGAACTCTACTGGACCTCAGGCCGCTCACCTCCTGGCCTTGACCACGGCACGCGACCTGGCATACCAGCGATGGCTGCAGCCTGCCTGGGGACCGGGACATGTCAGCGTAGAGCACCGAGTCATCGCGAGATCGGAAAGGGAGACCGAGCTGAAGCAGGACTCGCACTCGCGCAAGTTCATAATAAGCACAATATTGACAAGAGACGTTACAAAACCTTTACACACCCTCACGGGGCACTCCTTGATTCCTTGCAGGGAACAAAAGGCAAGAGCTTAGGGAATCCTAACTACACGTACTCCTGTGGATGACGCCATCATCAACAGTGGGCCACCAGAGGCCGGCGCCAACCTGACCCAGATCAGCGGCGGCGGCGACCTGACGCTGCAGCCCTGCTCCGAGCTCGGCGGGAGCTTGGGGGCACGTAGCTATCGTCGCTCGTCTCTGGGGTCTCGTAGAGCTCGGGAGAGTCGCTGGACTCCCAAGTGCCGCCGCCGCTTCCAGAGGAGCCGCTGGCGACGCGGGCGGCAGGCCCTGCCCCAGCTGCGGCACCAGCCTGATGAGTCCACCTGGGGCAACACTCCAAACGGTGGCTTCTGTGTCAAAGACCTTGAAGAACATTGTGGAGGCACCGTCGTACACGAAATGGATCGCGAGGGTACCCTCCACGCGACACACTCGGGCGACCTCACGCCAGCCTCGGGTCATGAAGATCTTCCCCGAGGAGACGGCCTCAACCTCCGCTCCAGTCGCCGGCGTGCTGCAGCCAAAGCTCGAGGGGCCCTCTCAGCGGCATCTCGGCTGAGAAGAAGGAAGGGAAGCGTATCCAAGTGCTCGGGGGCATCGCCGCCCACAGCACGAGCTCGTGCGAGGAGTCCATGGCATGGACTCCAGGGGCGGCGACGCGCGCCATCGCGGCACGACGACCATGGCCACGGCGCGCGCGCCAACGCTTGTCGCCTCTCCCTCCTGAGCCCCCAGCTTGGGCGTACAGGGGTAACGGATACCAAGGAGGAGGTTGCTTGCACCAAGGCCTCGTCACCACCTGCATCGCTGCCGCGTCATGGTGGTGGACCGGCCTCCTCTTCGGCGGGAGCGGCGCCAGCCCGTCGAGGGGAGTCTTTCCTTTCTCCGCTGCAGAAAACCTTCAGATGGGCGCCATTGGTGTCGGCAGTGGTGTGAAGGAGAAGAAGCAAGCGGATGGGAAGAGATGGGCGACGGGGGCTCCGCCCCCTCCCCATTTATAGCAAGAGAAGGCCAACCAGCGCCCCCCACGATCACAGGTAATGATGGTTTTTCCTTGCATGTCGCAGGGACTTTTCAAGTCGGGCAGTTTCCGAGGCAGCGTGGGGAAGCGGAGACGCCCACGTCCAATCAACCGCCACGCGTCGACCAAGGCCGCAGGCTATTGGGGCCGGCGGCGCTCCGCACTTGACCTTTGGCTTTGCCTTGAAGCCAAGCCCGAGTGTGCCTTGGGCCCGGGGGCTACTGTCGGCGTTCTGGGAACGGGGGTCCCCAGACTTGCCTGCCTGTGACCAGCGGCGTGGCTCTACGAGCGGGCCCGTACGACCCATCTTCACCAACAAACACTCAAGACCCTCGCGAGGGGCCAAGCCTCGCGAGGCGGACGACACAAGACCCCTTCGGGAGTGGCCTCACCAGGTTGGCTCGCGAGGGGCGGAGAGATCAAGGCAAGGCAAACCTCACGAGGTTCCAATGACGTGAGCCATGACGATCAAGATCAGGCGGGCGCCAAGCGGGCGCCAGCGCGCACAACGTCCTTGTTTCCTATTTGGTGCTAAAGAGGCAAGTGCAGGCACGGAGTACCGAGGCGTCAAGCAAAGGTTTCCTTATCAGTGCAACAAGACCAAGACCAGCGGGACGGCAAGATGGAGGTCACCATGGAGCCCAAGGCGGTGTCACCACCAGAGCCTTTTGCAGGCGAAGACTGCTTTTGTCAGGATAAGCTGTACTAGCTGTCCCCTTTCAAATTGGCCGTTGTTGGCTCCCTTCCCGCTCAATATTTGGGAAGAGGACCAGGGCCTCTATAAATAGGGCTAGCCACCGCAGTAGGAGGCATCGAATCCTCACCCCACTAGAACTAGTCTCGAACTCAATCAGTTCATCCTCACACCCACCAAGCACAAGAACACCTCGCCTTAGGAGGCTGTTCTTCCCCTTGTACTGTTCATCCTTAGCCCAAGAGGCAATCCACCACCACCACACTGGAGTAGGGTATTACACCACAAAGGTGGCCTGAACCAGTATAAATCTTGTGTCCTTTGTGTTGCGAGTTCGTCGAGTTAGCCCTTGAGATCTTAGCGAAGCTAGGACGTGGATCGGTAGGGGGAAATCTTCATGCGCACCACACTGTTTGAACCTTGAGGGTTTTGCTGGAACCCGTGATCCGACAGGGGTGCCCCCCTGCCTCCTTATATAAAGGAGGGGAGGAGGAGGCGGCCGGCCAAGAGGGGAACGCCATGGGGGGGAGTCCTACTAGGACTCCACTCCTAGTAGGATTAGCCCCCCTTTTTTTTCTTTCTTCACCGGAGGGGAAAAGGAAGGAGTGGGAGAGGGAGAGGGAAAGAGGGAAAGGGGGGGCGCCGCCCCCTCCCCTAGTCCTATTCGGACTCCCATGGGGGGGCACCCCTTGTGGGCTGTCCCCTCTCTCTCCCGTGGCCCATGAGGCCCATGACTTCCCCCGGGGGGTTCCGGTAACCCCTCGGTACTCCGGTAAAATACCCGAACCCCTCGAAACCATTCCGATGTCCGAATACCACCTTCCAATATATCAATCTTTACCTCTCTACTATTTCAAGACTCCTCGTCATGTCCGTGACCTCATCCGAGGGTATCCGGGAGTTGCATAATTTTATAGTCAGAGGAATATGTATAAGTCATTAAGAATGCAATAGCAATAAAACTTAACGATCATTATGCTAAGCTAACGGATGGGTCTTGTCCATCACATCATTCTCTAATGATGTGATCCCGTTCATCAAATGACAACACATGTCTATGGTCAGGAAACTTAACCATCTTTGATTAACGAGCTAGTCAAGTAGAGGCATACTAGGGACACTCAGTGTTGTCTATGTATTCACACATGTACTAAGTTTCCGGTTAATACAATTCTAGCATGAATAATAAACTTTTATCATGATATAAGGAATTATAAATAACAACTTTATTATTGCCTCTAGGGCATACTTCCTCCAGTCTCCCACTTGCACTAGAGTCAATAATCTAGTTCACATCGCTATGTGATTTAACACTAATAGTAAACATATTTATGTGATTAACACCCATAGTTCACATCGCCATGTGACCAACACCCAAAGGGTTTACTAGAGTCAATAATCTAGTTCACATCGCTATGCGATTAACACCCAAAGAGTACTAAGGTGTGATCATGTTTTGCTTGTGAGAGAAGTTTAGTCAACGGGCCTGCCACATTCAGATCCGTATGTATTTTGCAAATTTCTATGTCTACAATGCTCTGCACAGAGCTACTCTAGGTAATTGCTCCCACTTTCAATATGTATCCATATTGAGACTCATAGTCATCCAGATCGGTGTCAAAGCTTGCATCGACGTAACTCTTTATGACGAACTCTTTATCACTTCCATAACCGAGAAATATTTCCTTTAGTCTTCTAAGGATAATTTTGACCGCTATCCAGTGATCTACTCCTGGATCACTATTGTACCCCTTTGCCAAACTCATGGCAAGGTATACAATAGGTCTGGTATACAACATGGCATACTTTATAGAACCTATGGCTGAGGCATAGAGAATGACTTTCATTCTCTCTCTATCTTCTACCGTGGTCGGGTTTTGAGTCTTACTCAACTTCATACCTTACAACGCAAGCAAGAACTCCTTCTTTGACTGATCCATTTTGAACTCCTTCAAAATCTTATCAAGGTATGTACTCATTGAAAGTCTTATCAAGCGTCTTGATCTATCTCTATAGATCTTGATGCCCAATTTGTAAGTAGCTTCACCGAGGTCTTTCTTTGACAAACTCCTTTCAAACACTCCTTTATGCTTTCCAGAAAATTCTACATCATTTCTGATCAACAATATGTCATATTCACATATACTTATCAGAATGGTTGTAGTGCTCCCACTCACTTTCTTGTAAATACAGGCTTCACCGCAAGTCTGTATAAAACATATGCTTTGATCAACTCATCAAAGCGTATACTCCAACTCCGAGATGCTTGCACTAGTCCATAGATGGATTGCTGGAGCTTGCACACTTTGTTAGCACCTTTAGGATTGAAAAAACCGTCTGGCTGCATCATATACAACTCTTCTTTAATAAATACATTAAGAAATGCAATCTTGATATCCATTTGCCATATTTCATAAAATGAGGCAATTGCTAACATGATTTGGACAAACTTATGCATCGATACGAGTGAGAAAATCTCATCGTAGTCAATACCTTGACTTTGTCAAAAACCTTTTGCGACAATTCGAGCTTTGTAGATAGTAACACTACCATCAGCGTCCGTCTTCCTCTGGAAGATCCATTTATTCTCTATGCTTGCCGATCATCGGGAAAGTCAACTAAAGTCCATACTTTGTTCTCATACATGGATCCTATCTCAGATTTCATGGCCTCGAGCCATTTTGCGGAATCTGGGGTCATTACCGCTTCCTTATAGTTCGTAGGTTCGTCATGGTCTAGTAACATGACTTCCAGAACAGGATTACCGTATGACGGTGTCCTGAACTAGGGGGTACTCGCTACGTCGTCTCCCGATCAGTTAGATTGGGCCAAGGACCCCATGGCCGCATACTCATGGGCCAGTTCGGACAACCCCTGCCACATACAAGGAAGACTCCACAAGACTTGGCGCCCAAGACAAGGACTCTCCTTAACCCTAGGCCTCCGGTATCTTATATAAACCGAGGCCAGGCTAGTCAATAGACGATCTCATATTCATTACTAAAATCTCGTGGTAGATACATATACTCTGTACTACACCCATATGAATACAATCAAAAGCAGCATGTAGGGTATTATCTCATCAAGAGTGCCCGAAGCTAGGTAAAACCCCGTGTCCATGTTACCATCGCTCCAAGACGCCTAGCTTAGGACCCCTACTATGAGATACGCCGGATATTGAACCGACATTGGTGCTTTCATTGAGAGCCTCCTAGGTGTCGTCATGGGTCGATGGCATAGATCAGGTGTTATGATTTCAATTCAATCTATTCCGCCTACATCAGGTTTATTTTTTGCAATTATTGTCTGTTTGCAGATTAGTTTTGATCTCGAGCGCCGTCGGGCGATCCGGATATACTAGATGAACCGAGGCCTCCGCCGGGCATGCGCACGTCATGCGGCGCTGACCCTACCTCGCTGGAGATCAGAAGATCAGGTAGACATGGCGTGTCCATGGAGATCGACCAACAGCCAGCCTTGCCTAACGGATACAGTGTTGTGTCCCGAGACGTATAGGCCAAGGACATGCCAGTACCCTACGACAGATCCAAAAACACCCCTGCACGGCAGCGGCTATCCAGGGAAATTCCTCCCCTTTTGTCTTTTTTCCTTCTATATTTGTTTCCGCTGTCTCTGTCCGCCGAAGTGCTAATGCAGTCCACGATCAGTTTTGCTGCGTGGTCTCCAAGATTTACTAGATGACAAAACTAGCAATTCAACTAGTAACACTACTTCACGTTGTTGATGAGTACTAATTTTTGGTACTGGTGCCTAATTCCTAGTACTAGTTCGTACTGGTACAGCACAGAGCAGCTTCATCTCTTCACATCGATCGGCTACTATCATCACCCTCAAACAGATTCTACTTTTCCTAGCTACCCGTTTACAATGCAAAATATTTTCTGCCGGTTTGTACTGCATTATTTTGGCAGAGAAATTCTACCGACGTTTGTACCTGGCGTTAGTCCGGCCAACCTCTCCCTGTCACCTAGGCAGGCCGACCTTCGCCGACATCGCCGTACCACGGCGCCATCATGCCTTTGAGCTAGTCTCAGCGCTCAGGCCATATTTACCAAACTTTTTTAACATAAATTAATTATGCACCTTTTTTCACTATTATTATTTCTTGGTTGCACTACTTTGTGTGTGCAGGCAATCTATTTAGGTTGGACCGCGCTAACACCTCGGCAAGGCGTTGACCAAGTCGTCGCGTCGCGTCGACGCATGTCCCTGTGTCAACTTCTCCACATTGCGGCTCCGCCAGGCTGACCTTGTAGCCCAGGCCATATCTCTTTCATTATTTACTTCACTTATATTAATTTAAGTAGAAGAATTTTTTTATATATACATTATTATTTGTCATTACTTTTGGTTTGCACTATTTTATCTGTGCAGCCAATCGACTTAGACTGAGCCGCGCTGTCGCCTCCGTCGACCAAATTGTGTTGTCGCCTTGGCGCTCTGCCCTATGTTGGCAACCCCGCGTCGTCGTTTCGTCAACATACTCAGCCGGAGACTCTGGTGTCACCCGCCGATCTGCTCCATCACCACGACCGGACTGGGGGCTTCATCTTTTCGGAGTGCCGAACTCTCTGCTCGGCCACCTCGAGACCAGCCTGGGGGCTGGAACCTTGTACTGCATCAAGCTCGGACCGCGTCATCAATACCGAACACATTAACTAGCTAAGTAGCTTTCATGCTCAAAAACTTTCAGTTTTAAATTTTGTTCGGTTCGACCAAGCATTATACCTTTTTGGCAGAAAGTTGTTTGTGAAAACCTTCCTTGTCAAAACTTTGTTTGTGACCCGCAAATTCAAATACCCCGTTTACTTGGGGGCTTCCTTTATGAAGCCTTTCCTCTTGCAAATGATTATACTTGTACGGCTTCGTTCCTTGTTCGTGTATTACGCCACAATATGCACCATGTTGACTTAAGTGATTTGCAAGCTAGGTTGCCTCGCTCCTCTGTTTACCCCTACGTTCCCGATTGTTCGGCTAGGGAGTAAAGGGAGCACCTCTGCGATTGTCACGATCGGGTCATCCAAGCCGGACCTCAGACTGGGTGAAGCCGAAAGCTAGCGCTCTTATTGTTTTCAATTATGGTCGGCACACAACGGAACTCATGAGTACAAAAAATCTATTGCACAAGTCTCATAGTAACAATGAGCACCAAAGAAAGGTATCGGTGGGGGTACTATTTTCTTCGAAGATGCTTCTTACACTTTGTCAGTAATATAGCATAAGTTCCCTGAGCGCGCTTTGTCTGTTACAGCCTTATGGCCTGATTGCCTGGTTATCGGAAACACCGTCGATATTCTCGACAGGTGGAGTACCTAACACTTTTCGGTCCTTGACCGAAGAGGGAGAAGCCGACGGTCGGTTAAGACGCGTTCAAAGTCCGGGTGAACACAAATATGATATAAGTACTTCAGTGCATACAATCATTATACATAAAATTCTTTTACCCAAGTCACGTGGGGGCTCTTAAATTAGTATGAGCTGTTTTTCTTCTTGGTCGTTGCAAAGTCTTTTTTCTATCACTCCTTTCTCGACGCAAGTGTGTGGTCAATAGCCGGATAGCCTGGCTTCTCTCTAAAGCCGCTCGAGTGCAGTTTGCTAAACTAGCCTCGGAGAAGCACTCCGCCTTTGGGATAAGGAGGTTGAAGCCATAGGCTGACCCACTTGAAGTCTTGAGATCGGACGTGTCCTGTTACAGCACGACAGAAGCGCAATTTTTACGACCAGTTTTCGGATTGGCACCGAACACTTGATCTAGTTCGGACGTCAAGTTTTTACTGACGTTTCTTGGTTTTCCAAGCCTGTGGCACTTTTATATTTTGCATGTTTCCAGCATAAGTCTCACAGTGCAACGCCGGACACCTTTAGAGATTCCGCAAAAACATTCTCGGATATTGCTATATATGCATCGGTTTCGAATTGTGTCTTTGGTCAATAGTTGGGTTGCCCGGCTCCTGTGCTTGCCTCCTACGTTCCGCTTTGTTCGGCTAGGTGTGCAAAGGGAGAACCACTACGATTGTGCTTCCAGCTCGCATGGTTACGCACCTCAGTGGAGAAAGCCGAAAACTGTCTGTCACAATAAGCGTAAACTGGTCAGCGATCTGATGACTATTTTAAATGACGGACCATTCATAACATTGGCCGAAGTGTTTACGGCTTGACCTCGGCTGTCGCCGAACACTAACCGAGGGCTCGTAGATAGCTTCCCCAATTTAAAACTCCTATGACTAAGTGAAAGTTATAAAGCCCGCATATCTGATTGCCTCGTTTCTGCTAACACAACCGCCTTCGGGCACCGAGACGTCGGCTAAGGGTTGTCTTGTTATTGCGGCAACACCCTGCGTAGTATCTACAAAGGGGTAGAAGCCGACGATGGGCCACTTTCAACTGATAAACGGTCGCAATGGAGTCAAAATAAACATAGAATTTGGGAACTTTCCCCGAACTAACTCCTCAATATTTTTCTCCTGCATTGATCGGAGGTGAGGTTTCATGATCATGGTTGGCATGAAAACCCAAAGAAAGGAACCGATAGCGGGACTATTTTCTTTGGAAGATGTTTCTCACATTAAACAGTAATACAACATATCTCTCTGCGTACCTTTGTTTATAAAATCATATGGCCGGATTGCCTTGTTTGTCGTAAATCTTTGCCCTTGTAAAGGTTTTATAAAGAAGGACAAACACTCCTCGGCTACTGGCCAAGGAGGTGGAAGCCGATGGTCGGTCAACAAAGTTTTGTACAATGCAGATCCGAGCATTGATGATGTAAGGTATTTGGATACATAGAATCATTACATATAATTTGTGATTTTACTTTGGATATCGATCCTTAATTCGGCCACCCGTGCCCATATTAAGGCTCGGGGGCTACTGGGCTTCATGCTTATTATTTACAAATATTAAAGGGGTACATCGATCCCCTGATCTGGTGTTGCCACCCGACCAGTGTCTCGGGGGCTACTGCATTGACAATCCAATGCAGAAAATTTAAAGTGCAATATAGTTTTCGAGGAGATTATTATCCTCAGGTTGGTCGGCCGCACCCAACCTGAGTCTCGAGGACATTGCACACCGCGTTTCTATTCCTAAGTATGCTGCCGAGCTGGGAATTGATCCTCAGGCTGATTTTATGAATCGACCTGAGTCTCAGGGGCTACTAGGGTCAGCGGTTTGATTTTTTCCTTCAGGTGCATCCTGGATATTAGGCCAACACGCACCTTGAGGGCTACTGGCTATACATCTCAGCAGAGATTACATTGCACAATTCGAAATTAAATTCATAAAAATCAGCCCATGGTCGAGGTGGTGCGCTACCTCGGATACGGTCCGGCGTTGGTGCTCGACTACAATAGACACCCCGGAAGCAGTCCGGCATAAAGCTCGGACGCCTGTGGTTGGCTCCGTAGAAGGCATTTCCGGCATTAAGCTCGGCTAAAATCCTTCGACCTTTTTGAGCCAAGGTGATCTATGACACCTCGGATATAGTTCGGCGTTGGAGCTCGGATACTCTCCGGCGTTGGAGTTTGGATTCTGTCCGGCGTTGGAGATCGGATACAGTCCGGCGTTGGTGCTCGGCTGCAAAAGATACCTCAAATGCAGTCCGGCATTGGAGCTCGGATGCAAGAGGACACCGCCGCACGGGGACAACTTCGAACCCGAGGTGGGCGTAAAAATAACAAGGCATTGATAAAGGCCATAAACTTAAAGGGGCTCCTCGGATACCCAACGTGTAAACTCTTCGGATGCACTTTGGCGATCCTCAAGATCGGAGATGGGAAGATTTGTTGAACCAATTTTCAAGACCGACGACCGAAGATGAAGAACAGTTCGGAAGAATCGAGGAGCGTCCCCAACTTGAAGACCGGTTCAGGGGGCTTGTGACGGTGTCCTGGACTAGGGGGTACTCGCCACGTCGTCTCCCGATCAGTTAGATTGGGCCAAGGACCCCATGGCCGCATACTCATGGGCCAGTTCGGACAACCCCTGCCGCATACAAGGAAGACTCCACAAGACTTGGTGCCCAAGACAAGGACTCTCCTAAACCCTAGGCCTCTGGTGTCTTATATAAACCGAGGCCAGGCTAGTCAATAGACGATCTCATATTCATTACTACAATCTCGTGGTAGATACATGTACTCTGTACTACACCCATATGAATACAATCAAAAGCAGCATGTAGGGTATTATCTCATCAAGAGAGCCCGAAGCTGGGTAAAACCCCAAGTCCATGTTACCATCGCTCCAAGACGCCTAGCTTAGGACCCCTACTACGAGATACGCCGGATATTGAACCGACACCGTACCACTCTGGTGCAGAACATGCTCTGGTTGACCTACGAGGCTCGGTAGTAACTTGATCCGAAGTTTCATGATCATTATCATTAACTTCCTCTCTAGTTGGTGTAGGCATCACGGGAACAAATTTTTGTGATGAGCTATTTTCCAATTTGAGAGAAGGTACAATTATCTCATCAAGTTCTACTTTCCCCCCACTCACTTCTTTCGAAAGAAACTCCTTCTCTAGAAATGATCCATTTTTAGCAACAAATATCTTGCCTTCGGATCTGTGATAGAAGGTGTACCCAACAGTTTCTTTTTGGGTATCCTATGAAGACGCACTTCTCCGATTTGGGTTCGAGCTTATCAGGCTGAAGCTTTTTCACATAAGCATCGCAACCCCAAACTTTAAGAAACGACATGTTAGGTTTCTTGCCAAACCACATTTCATATGGTGTCATCTCAACGGATTTAGATGGTGCCCTATTTAACGTGAATGTAGCTGTCTTTAATGCATAACCCCAATATGATAGTGGTAAATCCGTAAGAGACATCATAGATCGCACGATATCTAATAAAGTACGGTTACGACGTTCAGACACACCATTATGCTGTGGTGTTCCGGGTGGCGTGAGTTGTGAAAATATTCCACATTGTTTTAAATGAAGGCCAAACTCGCAACTAAAATATTTTCCTCCGCGATCAGATCGTAGAAACTTTATTTTCTTGTTACGATGATTCTCCACTTCACTCTGAAATTCTTTGAACTTTTCAAATGTTTCAGACTTGTGTTTCAGTCAGTAGATACACCCATATCTGCTCAAATCATTTGTGAAGGTCAAAAAATAACGATACCCACCGCGAGCCTCAACACTCATCAGACCGCATACATTGGTATGTATTATTTCCAATAAGTCATTGGCTCGCTCCATTGTTTCAAAGAACGGAGATTTAGTCATCTTTCCCATGGGGCATGGTTTGCAAGTATCAAATGATTCATAATCAAGTGATTCCAAAAATCCATCCATATGGAGTTTCTTCATGCACTTTACACCAATATGACATAAACGACAGTGCCACAAATATGTTGTACTATCATTATCAACTTTGCATCTTTTGGTATCGGTATTATGAATATGTGTATCACTACGATCGAGATTCAATAAACCATTCACATTGGGT
Source organism: Aegilops tauschii subsp. strangulata (assembly GCF_002575655.3). Classification (NCBI taxonomy): domain Eukaryota; kingdom Viridiplantae; phylum Streptophyta; class Magnoliopsida; order Poales; family Poaceae; genus Aegilops; species Aegilops tauschii. The sequence continues at coordinate 49,751,235 of NC_053035.3, forward strand.
GTATGACCATTGAAGGTTTTATTCATATAAACAAAATAACAATTATTCTCTAACTTAAATGAATAACCGTATTGCAATAAACATGATCTAATCATATTCATGCTCAACGCAAACACCAAATAACATTTATTTAGCTTCAACACTAATCCCTAAGGTAGAGGGAGTGTGTGATGGTGATCATATCAACCTTGGAATCACTTCCAACACACATCGTCACTTCGCCCATAACTAGTCTCTCTTCATTCTGCAACTCCTGTTTTGAGTTACTAATGTTAGCAACTGAACCGGTATCAAATACCTAGGGGTTACTATGAACACTAGTAAAGTACACATCAATAACACGTATATCACATATACCTTTGTTCACTTTGCCATCCTTCTTATTCGCCAAGTATTTGGGGTAGTTCCATTTCCAGTGACCATTTCCTTTGCAGTAGAAGCACTTATTTTCAGGCTTGGGTTCAGGTTTGGGCTTCTTAACGGGAGTGGAAACTTGCTTGCCATTCTTCTTGAAGTTCCCTTTCTTTCCCTTTGCCCTTTTTCTTGAAACTAGTGGTCTTGTTAACCATCAACACTTGATGCTCTTTCTTGATTTCTACCTTCGCCGATTTCAACATCGCGAAGAGCTCGGGAATCGTTTTCGTCATCCCTTGCATATTATAGTTCATTACGAAGTTCCAGCTTGGTGATAGTGACAAGAGAACTCTGTCAATCACTATCTTATCAGAAAGATTAACTCCCACTTGATTCAAGCGATTGTAGTACTCAGACATTCTGATCACATGCTCACTGGTTGAGCTATTCTCCTCCATCTTGTAGGCAAAGTACTTGTCAGAGGTCTCATACCTCTCAACACGGGCATGAGACTGAAATACAATTTTCATCTCTTGGAACATCTCATATGCTTCAGGGCATTCAAAACGTTTTTGAAGTCCCGGTTCTAAGCCTTAAAGCATGGTGCACTAAACTATCAAGTAGTCATCATACTGAGCTTTGTCAAACGTTCATAACGTCTGCATCTGCTCCTGCAATTGGTCTCTCACCTAGCGCTGCATTAAGGACATAATTCTTCTGTGCAACAATGAGGATAACCCTCAGATCACGGACCAACTCCGCATCATTGCTACTATCATCTTTCAATTTATTTTTCTCTAGGAACATATAAAAAATAAACGGGGAGCTACATCGCGAGCTATTGATCTACAACATAATTTGCAAATACTATCAAGACTAAGTTCATGATAAATTAAAGTTCAATTAATCATATTACTCCCTCCGTCCCAAAATTCTTGTCTTAAATTTGTCTAAATACGGATGTATCAAGTTAAATTTTAGTATTAGATACATCCATATCTTGACGAATCTAAGACAAGAATTATAGATACGAGTGACAAAATCTCATCGTAGTCAATACCTTGACTTTGTCAAAAACCTTTTGCGACAATTCGAGCTTTGTAGATAGTAACACTACCATCAGCGTCCGTCTTCCTCTTGAAGATCCATTTATTCTCTATGCTTGCCGATCATCGGGAAAGTCAACCAAAGTCCATACTTTGTTCTCATACATGGATCCTACCTCAGATTTCATGGCCTCGAGCCATTTTGCGGAATCTGGGGTCATTATCGCTTCCTTATAGTTCGTAGGTTCGTCATGGTCTAGTAACATGACTTCCAGAACAGGAGGGAGTACTTAAGAACTCCCACTTAGATAGACATCCCTCGAGTCATCTAAATGATCACGTGATCCATATCAACTAAACCATGTCCCATCATCACGTGAGATGGAGTAGTTTTCAATGGTGAACATCTCTATGTTGATCATATCTACTATATGATTCACGTTCGACCTTTCGGTCTCAGTGTTCTAAGGCCATGTCTGTAGATGCTAGGCTCGTCAAGTTTAACCCGAGTATTCCGCACGTGCAAAACTGTCTTGCACCCGTTGTATGTGAACGTAGAGCTAATCACACCCGATCATCACGTGGTGTCTCGGCACGACGAACTGTCGCAATGGTGCATACTCAGGGAGAACACTTATACCTTGAAATTTTAGTGAGGGATCATCTTATAATGCTACCACCGCACTAAGCAAAATAAGATGCATAAAAAGATAAACATCACATGCAATCAAAATATGTGACATGATATGGCCATCATCATCTTGTGCCATTGATGTCCACCTCCAAAGCACCGTCATGATCTCCATCCTCACTGGCTTGACACCTTGATCTCCATCGTAGCATCGTTGTCATCTCGCCAACTATTGCTTCTACAACTATCGCTATCGCATAGTGATAAAGTAAAGCAATTACATGGCGATTGCATTTCATACAATAAAGCGACAACCATAAGGCTCATGCGAGTTACCGATAACTTTTGCAAAACATGATCATCTCATACAATAACTTATATCGCATCATGTCTTGACCATATCACATCACAACATGCCCTGCAAAAACAAGTTAGACGTCCTCTACTTTGTTGTTGCAAGTTTTACGTGGCTGCTACGGGCTTCTAGTAAGAACCGTTCTTACCTACGCATCAAAACCACAATGATTTTTCGTCAAGTGTGCTATTTTAACCTTGAACAAGGACCTGCCGTAGTCAAACTCGATTCAACTAAAGTCGGAGAAACAAACACCCACCAGCCACCTATGTGCAAAACACGTCAGTAGAACCGGTCTCATGAACGTGGTCATGTAATGTTGGTCCGGGCCGCTTCATCCAACAATACCGCCGAAGCAAAACAAGACGTTGGTGGTAAGCAGTATAACTATTATCGCCCACAACTCTTTGTGTTCTACTCGTGCATATCATATACGCATAGACCTGGCTCGGATGCCACTGCTGGGGAACGTAGCATGCAATTTCAAAAAATTTCCTACGATCACGCACGATCTATCTAGGAGTTGCATAGCAACGAGAGGGGGAGAGTGTGTCTATGTACCCTCGTAGACCAAAAGCGGAAGCGTTAGGTTAACGCGGTTGATGTAGTCGAACGTCTTCACGACCGATCTAGTACCGAACGTACAACACCTCCGAGTTTAGCACACGTTCAGCTCGATGACGTCCCTCGAACTCTTGATCCAGCAGAGGGTCAAGGGAGAGTTTTGTCAGCACGACGGCGTGGTGACGGCGATGGTGATGTGATCCGTGTAGGGCTTCGCCTAAGCACTACGACGCTATGACCGGAGGAGTAAACTATGGAGGGGCCCACCACACACGACTAAGAGAACAATTAATGTGCTATGGGGTGCCCCTGCCCCCGTATATAAAGGAGGCGAGGAGGAGGAGGCCGGCGAAGAGGGGCGCGCCATGGGGGGAGTCCTACTAGGACTCCACTCCTAGTAGGATTCGGCCCCCACTTTTTTTTCTTTCTTCACTAGAGGGGAAAAGGAAGGAGTGGGAAAGGGAGAGGGAAAGAGGGAAAGGGGGGTGCCGCATCCTCCCCTAGTCCTATTCGGACTCCCATGGGGGGGGGCACGGCAACCCCTTGTGGGCTGTCCCCTCTCTCTCCCGTGGCCCATGAGGCCCATGACTTCCCCCGGGGGGTTTCGGTAACCCCACGGTACTCCGGTAAAATACCCGAACCCCTCGAAACCATTCCGATGTCCGAATACCACCTTCCAATATATCAATCTTTACCTCTCAACTATTTCGGGACTCCTCGTCATGTCCGTGATCTCATCCGGGACTCCAACAAACTTCGGTCACCAAAACACATAACTCATAATACAAATCGTCATCGAACGTTAAGCGTGCAGAACCTACGGGTTCGAGAACTATGTAGACATGACCGAGACACATCTCCGGTCAATAATCAATAGCGGAAATTGGATGGTCATATTGGTTCCTACATATTCTACGAAGATCTTTATCGGTCAAACCGCAATAACAACATACGTTATTCCCTTTGTCATCGGTATGTTACTTGCCCGAGATTCGATCGTCGGTATCATCATACCTAGTTCAATCTCGTTACCGGAAAGTCTCCTTACTCGTTCCATAATGCATCATCCCATAATTAACTCATTAGTCACATTGCTTGCAAGGCTTATAGTGATGTGCATTACCGAGAGGGCCCAGAGATACCAAATTTTCAATTTGGAATTGTTATACATTAGATCATCATGCATATCATATTTTATTGCATTTTGGTTTGCGATCCTCGAAATTCTAAGCAACTCAAGGACCCACGGAGAGAGTTGGGGATTTCACGATTTTCATATTTGAATTTTATCAAATATCGAAACGAGATCATTTGTTTTAATTATTTTCTCTCCGAAAATATTTCATATCAAAATACATGAGAAGGGATAATATGACTTCTCCAAAAATAAAGAAATATTGGAGGAAATATATTAAAAACAAATATTTGATTTTATTCGGATTTTATTTCTATTTTATTTGCCTAGAAAAAATATGCGTTTTTCAAAATTGCATTTTGGCCCAAATAAATGTTCATCTTGTCCGGCTTATTTTTAGAGGATGGGGAAAACTTATTTCGGGATTTTTGGAGTCTATTTAGTATTTCTTTTAATTCTTTTTCTGCACGTCCGAATTGTTTAAAAAAAAGTCAAACCGACTCGGGCCGTAACCGGCCAGGACTCCGCCCAGCCCGCCCTCTTAAATAGCGCCGCCCCGAGCCCCCCAGCCCACCGAAGCCCGCGCCGCCGAGTCCCGCCGCCGCCGCCGGAGCCCCGCGCCGGAGCCGCCGCCGCCCCGTTCCGCCACCCCGCCGCCGATCCCCCTCGCCGCCGGAGCCGCCATCCGCCGCCGCCGCCCGCCGAGGTAGCCGCCGGAGTTCGCTGCCGCCGCCGGCGGTTTTCTTCAGAAAACCGCCCGGTTTTTTTATAAAAACCGCGGTTTATTTTTTTTTATAGATCGATTCGGTTTTTCCGATTTAGTTATTATGCGGTCGTTCGTCTGTACGTTCGTTTTAACGAACGGTTTTCGTCGTTTAACCGCAGACAGCGAACGTTTGTTCGTTAGCCTGTTCGTCATTTTTTTCTTTTTCTCGGATTTTTCGCGATTATTTTCGATCGTGATTTCCGATCTATTTTTCGTTTTAGTATAACTTTTCGCTCGTTTATCGGAATCAGCCGATTCAAGCGCTTAGAGTTTCGTCTCGAAACCCTCTTTCTGTTTAACTAACTTAAACAAGTTTTTGCTACTGTAAAATTTGACTTAAGTCCAGATTAGTAAACGGAGCTTGTTTCTTTCGCAGTTTGAGTTTCGTTGCTTCGTTCGATTTGATTCATTTTGAAAACCGGAGTTCTTAAGTTGAACTTTCTCGTTAAATCTCTTATTTGAGTTTTACCCGTGCACCCTTGCTTGATTGCTTATGTATGTTATTGTTTGTTTGCGATAGAGTACCTGGAGTGCGAAGCGTGCTACTACGAGTCTCTAGGTTTCACGGATCATCAGCAAGGCAAGTAACACTTTGATCATACCTCTTTACCGCCCAGTTTTATTGCATTAGATCAACCCTCAAACTATTGCATGGTTAGGAACTGTTTAATATGTGGGTTTTGGGAAGTAGATGAGGTAGTACCTATTGCCCTGTTTATTATCAAACCCTGGGGAGTTACTTCTACGTTGCTTATATTGCTATGCTATGCTAGTAGATGTGGATTGGGTTTGAATGATTACATGACAGATGTGAGATTGTTAATTAATGGTTAACTTAAGGTGGCTACTTAAATACACATCTGGGTGGATTGAGGCACCTGGGGAACCCAGTGTTGCCTGTTTTTTTGGAAATCCCGGGGTACCGTGTGATTCTCCTATGGATCGCCACCCAGGCTCAAAGGGATCATGAGATTATTCATGCTAGAAACTTCCGTGTGCAGCCACAAGCTATTATGGGCTCTAGCATAGTTGATTAAGTCGTGTGAACTCTTACAGTGGTAGACTAGCAGATGTAGGGGAAAGTAGGTGTAACTGTCTACCCATCGTAAGGTGCTAACGCTTTTGAAAGACTGTGTCTCGGTCATCCGTTTCTCAAACACCATGTAGTGCGAGAAATCAAACGGAGGAGGTCGAGTCTTGTGGGGAAAAGTGCGCAAACCTCTGCAGAGTGTACAATCTAATCATGGTTAGCCGTGTCCCCGGTTATGGACATCTTGAGTATCTAGTTCTTGGATTATCATGTGAATCTCATCATGTTACTTAATTAAATTTGTTGGGCTTAATGAAGATTGCTTAATTGGGATTGAGTTGGGTGAACCTTCTCAATGTATAACAACCACCATAATAGTTAAATAAAATTTATTCCTTTGTTGTAGGGAAAAATTGGCTTTTCGCAAAATTGTAACCATAGAGCTTTCCACCAGCCAAATATGGATGTAGTGTTAGCATTATTCTGTTCATTACTCTCTATGTGTTACATTGCCAGCATATTCCATGTGCTGACCCATTTTCGGGCTGCAACATTCATGTTGCAGACTTTTCAGACGATGATTAAGGTGCCATAGGTCGTGGTCTTATACTCAGTGATGCCGTTGGAGTTGATGGACTCAATTATCTTCCAAGCCTTCCGCTGTTATCGTATTAGATGGCCTTAAGCCATATTTATTGCAATAAGTTCTCTTTTGAGACTATTCGATGTAATAAGTGTGTGATTGCTACTCTGTTATAAATCCTTCAAGTACTGTGCGTGTCCGCATTACCGATCCAGGGATGACACTGATGCACAGAGACTAGACTGTTTGAGGTCTGGTCGCTACAAAGATGGTATCAGAGCACACGTTGACTGTTGGACACGACCACTAAGCTAAAGCCCTAGATCACTACTCTCTTCTCATTTCTGACTCCTCTCCTTTCTTCCACTCTTTTAGGATGGCGGATGCAAGAAACAAGTTCGCGCAACCGGACGAGGATACACCTTTTGGACGACACTTGAAGGAAGTTACTAGGTACCTGAACATCGGAATACCAAGCTTCAGCGGGACCTACAATGCCACTTTACCAGAAGAGGAGTGCTGGATGATTCAAGTTCAAGTTCCAGGAAGGACGTTCACGCCAGTCACTGAGCCCATAGAGTTTTCTTTTGATGCACCAACCTGGAGTCTAGGAAAGAGCATGGCAGCCCACATCACCATGGGACGCATTGGAGAAGTGTACCACAATGATCTCAAGGATACTATCTATCAGATTTGTGGGCGCCGAGACGAGCAATGGGAGATGATCAGCTCCAGGAAGGATAGATCTATTGCAGCTTTCATTCAGGAGTTAAACCAGCACATTCGACGCCAGGAGAACCAGATGTGCGCAGGCATGGCGGATTTGAAGAAAGCAATGACAAGGATCACGGAGCTGGAGGAAGAACTCAAGGCTACACACGAAGATTATATGGAGGAAATCATCGCACTAGTAGAGAAGAATGGCGACCTGACAAAGAAGCTAGGAGTTTTCATGGGAGACCCTGCGCCAGGAGGAGAAGATGACAGTTCCACTTGCCCGGAGAACTATATCATCATCGACGCCACCGACTCGGACCCTGACGATAGCGATGATGACTATGTTGATGAAGCTGGAGCAGATATCATGGAGTCTTCGACCGATCAATTTTTCTAATCGACCACCATATCAGTAGTAGTATTCCACCATGTATATAGTATAGTCCAAGCACTTTGTAACGATAGTTAGATCGATTGTATGCCTTGTTTGAATTGATTGGAGTGATATGATTGTGTTTGTCTCATGTGCATATGGGTAGTGTTTTCCCTCTAGATCTCATTCTATCCTATTTTCTCATCTTTTCTAAACCCATCAGATGCCTCCGAGACGCGACACCGGATTTGCTTTCCCACCGGAGATCACTCAGTTGATTCAGCAGCAGAATGCCCTGATGCAAGTGCTAGTTCAGAACCAGGGGAACAACAACAACAACAACAATAACCCACCACCACCCCCACCAGTTGACCACTTATCCCATTTTCTTAGGCTGAATCCGCCGGTGTTTTCCAGCAGCGCCGATCCGATTGTTGCAGATGATTGGCTTCGCAAGATTGATAGGGAGTTGACCACTGTAGGATGCACAGATGCGGAGAGAGTGCGTTTTGCCGCACATCAGCCTGATGGACCCGCAACATCATGGTGGGAAAATTACACAACCACTCACCCCATTGACACTGTCACATGGGACCAGTTTCAGCAAGCTTTCCGTACTGCCCATGTTTCAGTAGGAGCTATGGCCATGAAGAAGCGTGAGTTCCGCAACTTACGCCAAGGAGGACGTACCGTTGGCCAATACGTGGAGGATTTCAGTAAGTTAGCACGTTATGCCCCAGATGACGTTGCTACGGATGCAGCTAAGCAGGAGAAGTTTCTGGAAGGACTGAATGATGAGCTGAGCATGCAGTTGATGGTGGCAACTTTTAACAACTACCAGGAGTTGGTAGACAGAGCTCTCTTGATTGAAGGGAAGCAGCAGCAGATTGAGAGCCGTAAGAGGAAGTATGGACAAGGAAAGTACAACACAGGAGCTCATCAGAAGCCTCGTTTTACACCAAACTCGGGAGGACACCTTCAGCATAACCACAGAGGTCACAATCACAATGGAGGGAGCTCGCACAATCGTAGTGGCCCCAAGAATGGGAATGGTAACGGAGGAAGCAACGGACAGAACCGTTCCAACCCATCAACCCCAGCCAAGAAGGGTCTGAGCCACGTCACTTGCTACAAATGCCAGAAGACTGGACATTATGCCAATGAATGTCTTGAAGCTAAGAATGGGAATGGCAATGGAAGCTCGGGGAAGAAGCCGAACCCTTTCAACAGAGGACAAGTGAACCACGTTAACGTGGAGGAGGTAGAAGCCTAGCCTGATGCAGTAATAGGTAAGTTTTTGGTTAAGTCATTTACTGCAATCGTTCTTTTGATACTGGTGCATCACATTCCTACATATCAAGGGGATTTGTGGATAAATATAAGTTGCCCACCAAAGTTCTTAGAACACCTATGTTAGTAAGCTCGCCAGGAGCAGAGTATATGGCAAGCCAAGGATGTTTTCAGATGCCATTGGCCATAGGTAGACATGTTTTCCCCTCAGACCTAATAGTTTTGGAGTCGCAAGGTTTGGATGTGATTTTGGGAATGGATTGGCTATCGATGTATGGAGGAAACATCGATTGTGCTAGTAAGATGATCTTGCTTACTACCCCAGAAGGAAGAAGGATTAAGAATGTATCCCGACATGTGCCGAAGAGGACTCAAGTGAATTCCTTATCAGGAGTTGTACAGGAGGAAGTACCAGTGGTGAAGGATTTTCCGGATGTATTTCCAGAAGAGTTGCCAGGCATGCCACCGGATAGAGACATTGAGTTTTTGATTGAGCTTTTGCTAGGCACAGGGCCAATATCTAAGAGACCGTACAGAATGCCCGCAAAGGATTTGGAGGAAATTAAGAAGCAGATTAAGGAGTTACTGGATAAGGGATATATTCGCCCAAGTTCGTCACCTTGGGGATCACCAGTACTTCTAGTGGAGAAGAAAGATGGATCGTTGAGGATGGTTGTTGATTATCGTGGATTGAATGAAGTAACAATCAAGAACAAGTACCCACTGCCGATGATCAATGATCTGTTTGACCGACTACAAGGAGCTAAAGTATTTTCCAAGATTGATTTGCGATCAGGATACCACCAGTTGAAGATTCGAGAGCAGGATATACCCAAGATAGCTTTTACCACAAGGTATGGGCTATATGAGTACACCGTTATGTCATTTGGCCTGACTAACGCACCTGCCTATTTCATGAACATGATGAACAAAGTGTTTATGGAGTTTTTCGGTAAGTTCATCATAGTGTTCATTGATGATATTCTAGCCTATTCGAAGAATGAAGAAGAGCATAAGGAGCATTTGCGTTTGGTACTTGGAAAGCTCAGAGAACATCAGTTATATGCCAAGTTCAGCAAGTGTGAGTTTTGGTTAAAGGAAGTTGGATTCCTTGGACATGTTATATCCGGAGAAGGAATAGCAGTAGATCCCACCAAGGTTAACAATGTGACAAATTGGGAGTCACCCACGACAGTTGGAGAGATCCGGAGTTTTCTCGGACTCGCAGGATACTACCGGAGATTCATTGAGAATTTCTCAAAGATTGCAAAGCCTATGACGGAATTGTTGAAGAAGGACACCAAATTCAATTGGACGGAGGAATGTGAGGCTAGTTTTCAGGAGTTGAAAAGACGTTTAGTTACATCACTAGTGTTGATTCTACCAGATCAACGCAAAGATTATGAAGTGTATTGCGACGCTTCTCGTCGAGGACTTGGAGCAGTGCTTATGCAGGAGGGAAGAGTTGTTTCATATGCCTCACGACAGCTTAAACCCCATGAGTTGAATTATGCTACACATGATTTGGAGTTAGCAGCCGTAGTGCATGTGTTGAAGACATGGAGACATTTTCTCATCAGAAACCATTGTGAGGTGTACACGGATCACAAGAGTTTGAAGTACATTTTCACGTAGAAGGAGCTGAATCTCAGACAGAGGAGATGGCTAGAGCTCATTAAGGATTATGATATGAGATTGCATTATCACCCAGGAAAGGCTAACGTAGTAGCTGATGCGTTGAGCCGCAAGAGTCATGTAAATACCCTCATGACCGGAGAGTTACCCAAGGAGTTAGCAGAAGACCTTTGCGAGTTGCGTTTGGAGATAGTTCCAAGAGGTTATGTAGCAGCCTTGGAAATTCAGTCTACCTTGATGGATAAGATCAGAGAAGCTCAGAAGACGGACAAGGAGATTGCCGAGATAAAGGAAAGGATGAGTAAAGGAAAAGCCAAGGGATTTCGTGAGGATGAGCACGATACCTTATGGTTTGAGGACCGTGTATATGTGCCCAATGATCAGGAGATCAGGAAGTTGATTCTGCAAGAGGCCCATGATTCACCATATTCGATTCACCCAGGAAATACCAAGATGTACCTGGATTTAAAGGACAGTTTCTGGTGGACCGGAATGAAGAAGGATATTACAGAGTATGTTGCAGTTTGTGATGTATGTCAGAGAGTGAAGGCAGAGCATCAGAAGCCAGCAGGATTGCTACAACCATTGCCGATACCCGAATGGAAGTGTGATAAGCTAGGCATGGATTTTATCACGGGATTGCCCAGGACTCGTTCAGGCTATGGCTCGATATGGGTTGTAGTCGATCGTTTGACGAAGGTAGCTCATTTCATCCCCGTGAAGACCACTTACACCAGTGCTAAGTTGGCAAAGATATACATGACCAGGATCGTATGTCTGCATGGAGTTCCGAGGACCATTGTATCAGATAGAGGAATCCAGTTTACTTCAAAGTTTTGGAATCAGTTGCATGAAACTTTGGAACCAGACTAGAGTTCAGTACAACTTTTCACCCGCAAACAGATGGACAGACTGAAAGAGTAAATCAGATTCTGGAGGACATGTTGAGAGCTTGTGCGCTAGACTATGGATCTAGCTGGGACGATATTGGCCTTATGCAGAGTTCTCTTACAACAACAGTTATCAATCCAGTTTGAAGATGGCCCCTTTCGAAGCTCTGTACGAAAGGAGGTGCAGGACACCGTTGTTGTGGGATGAAGTTGGAGACCGCCAGTTGTTTGGACCAGATTTGATTAAAGAGTCTGAACAGAAGGTGAAGTTGATTCGCGATAGGCTCAAGGTAGCCCAGTCCAGGCAGAAGAGCTATGCAGATTCTAAACGCAAGGAGACAGTTTTACGAAGTCGGAGACCGAGTTTATCTTCGGGTGTCCCCGCTTCGAGGAGTTAAGCGTTTTGGAGTTAAGGGAAAGTTAGCACCACGTTTTGTAGGACCATACAAAGTTTTGGAGCGTATGGGAGAAGTTGCTTACAAGTTGGAATTGCCCGAAGGATTGTCAAGAGTTCACGATGAATTCCATGTTTCTCAGTTGAAGAAGTGCCACGCGGAGATGGCTGATATACCTTTGAAAGATATAGTGCCACTAGAAGCGATTCAGTTGGATAGTGATTTGACCTATGACGAGAAACCAGTTAAGATTCTCGAGTTTGCCAGCCGAGTCACCCGCAGCAAGGTTATCAAGTTTTGCAAAGTTCAGTGGAGCCACCATACTGAAGATGAAGCCACTTGGGAGCGAGAGGAAGACCTACGGAAGGACCACCCTCACCTATTTTCTAGCCAACCCGAATCTCGAGGGCGAGATTCATCTTAAGGGGGGTAGGTTTGTAACATCCCAAATTTTCAATTTGGAATGTTATACATTAGATCCTCATGCATATCATATTTTATTGCATTTCGGTTTGCGATCCTCGAAATTCTAAGCAACTCAAGGACCCACGGAGAGAGTTGGGGATTTCACGATTTTCATATTTGAATTTTATCAAATATCGAAACGAGGATCATTTGTTTTAATTATTTTCTCTCCGAAAATATTTCATATCAAAATACATGAGAGGGGATAATATGACTTCTCCAAAAATAATGAAATATTGGAGGAAAAATATTAAAAAAATTTATTTGATTTTATTCGGATTTTATTTGCCTAGGAAAAATATGCATTTTTCCAAATTGAATTTTAGGCCCAAATAAATGTTCATCTTGTCCGGTTTATTTTTAGAGGACGGGGAAAATTTATTTCGGGATTTTTGGAGTCCGTATAGTATTTATTTTCTTTCTTGTTCTGCATGTCCGAATTGTTTAAAAAAAAGACAAACTGACTCGGGCCGTAACCGGCCAGGACTCCGCCCAGCCGGCCCTCTTAAATAGCGCTGCCCCGAGCCCCCCAGCCCACCGAAGCCCGCCGCCACCTAAACCCTAACCCTAGCCCGACACCGCCGCCGCCGCCAGCCGCCGCCGCCGCCGCCAGCCGCCTCCACCCGCGCCGCCGCGAGCCGCCGCCGCCACCGCCGAGCCGCCGCCGCCGCCGAGTCCCGCCGCCGCCGCCGGAGCCCCGCGCCGGAGCCGCCGCCGGAGCCCCGCGCCGGAGCCGCCGCCGCCCCGTTCCGCCACCCCGCCGCCGATCCCCCTTGCCGCTGGAGCCGCCATCCGCCGCCGCCGCCCGCCGAGGTAGACGCCGGAGTTCGCCGCCGCCGCCGGCGGTTTTCTTCAGAAAACCGCCCAGTTTTTTTATAAAAACCGCGGTTTTTTTTATAGATCGGTTCGGTTTTTCTGGTTTAGTTATTTTGCGGTCGTTCGTCCGTACGTTCGCGTCGTTTAACCGCAGACAGCGAACGTTCGTTCGTTAGCCTGTTCGTTAGTTTTTTCTTTTTCTCGGATTTTTCGCGATTATTTTCGATCGCGATTTTCGATCTGTTTTTCGTTTTAGTATAACTTTTCACTCGTTTATCGGAATCAGGCGATTCAAGCGCCTAGAGTTTCGTCTCGAAACCCTCTTTCTGTTTAACTAACTTAAACAAGTTTTTGCTACTGTAAAATTTGACTTAAGTCCAGATTAGTAAACGGAGCTTGTTTCTTTCGCAGTTTGAGTTTCGTTGCTTCGTTCGATTTGATTCTTTTTGCAAACCGGAGTTCTTAAGTTGAACTTTCTGGTTAGATCTCTTATTTGAGTTTTACCCGTGCACCCTTGCTTGATTGCTTATGTATGTTATTGTTTGTTTGCGATAGAGTACCCGGAGTGTGAAGCGTGCTACTACGAGTCTCTAGGTTTCACGGATCAACAGCAAGGCAAGTAACACTTTGATCATACCTCTTTACCGCCCAATTTTATTGCATTAGATCAACCCTCAAACTATTGCATGGTTAGGAACTGTTTAATATGTGGGTTTTGGGAAGTAGATGAGGTAGTACCTATTGCCCTTTTTATTATCAAACCCTGGGGAGTTACTTCTACGTTGCTTATATTGCTATGCTATGCTAGTAGACGTGGATTGGGTTTGAGTGATTACATGAAATATGTGAGATTGTTAATTAATGGTTAACTTAAGGTGGCTACTTAAATACACATCTGGGTGGATTGAGGCACCTGGGGAACCCAGTGTTGCCTGTTTTTTTGGAAATCCCGGGGTACCGTGTGATTCTCCTATGGACCGCCACCCAGGCTCAAAGGGATCATGAGATTATTCATGCTAGAAACTTCCGTGTGCAGCCACAAGCTATTATGGGCTCTAGCATAGTTGATTAAGTTGTGTGAACTCTTACAGTGGTAGACTAGCAGATGTAGGGGAAAGTAGGTGTAACTGTCTACCCATCGTAAGGTGCTAACGCTTTTGAAAGACTGCGTCTCGGTCATCCGTTTCTCAAACACCATGTAGTGCGAGAAATCAAACGGAGGAGGTCATGTCTTGTGGGGAAAAGTGCGCAAACCTCTGCAGAGTGTACAATCTAATCATGGTTAGCCCTGTCCCCGGTTATGGACATCTTGAGTATCTAGTTCTTGGATTATCATGTGAATCTCATCATGTTACTTAATTAAATTTGTTGGGTTTAATGAAGATTGCTTAATTGGGATTGAGTTGGGTGAACCTTCTCAATGTTTAACAACCACCATAATAGTTAAATAAAATTTATTCCTTTGTTGTAGGGAAAAATTGGCTTTTCGCAAAATTGTAACCATAGAGCTTTCCACCAGCCAAATATGCATGTAGTGTTAGCATTATTCTGTTCATTACTCTCTATGTGTTACATTGCCAGCATATTCCATGTGATGACCCGTTTTCGGGCTGCAACGTTCATGTTGCAGACTTTTCAGACGACGATTAAGGTGCCATAGGTCGTGGTCTTATACTCAGTGATGCCGTTGGAGTTGATGGACTCACTTTATCTTCCAAGCCTTCCGCTGCTATCGTATTAGATGGCCTTAAGCCATATTTATTGTAATAAGTTCTCTTTTGAGACTATTCGATGTAATAAGTGTGTGATTGCTACTTTGTTATAAATCCTTCAAGTACTGTGCGTGTCAGCATTACCGATCCAGGGATGACACTGATGCACAGAGACTAGACTGTTTGAGGTCTGGTCGCTTCAATCACATCATTCTCTAATGATGTGATCCCGTTCATCAAATGACAGCACATGTCTATGGTCAGGAAACTTAACCATCTTTGATTAACGAGCTAGTCAAGTAGAGGCATACTAGGGACACTCAGTGTTGTCTATGTATTCACACATGTACTAAGTTTCCGGTTAATATAATTCTAGCATGAATAATAAAAATTTATCATGATTTAAGGAAATATAAATAACAACTTTATTATTGCCTCTAGGGCATATTTCCTTCAATCTCCCACTTGCACTAATGTCAATAATCTAGTTCACATCACCATGTGATTTAACACTAATAGTTCACATCTTTATGTGATTAACACCCATAGTTCACATCGCCATGTGACCAACACCCAAAGGGTTTACTAGAGTCAATAATCTAGTTCACATCGCTATGTGATTAACACCTAAAGAGTACTAAGGTGTGATCATGTTTTGCTTGTGAGAGAAGTTTAGTCAACGGGTCTGCCACGTTCAGATCCGTATGTATTTTGCAAATTTCTATGACTACAATGCTCTGCACAGAGCTACTCTAGCAAATTGCTCCCACTTTCAATATGTATCCAGATTGAGAGTCATAGTCATACAGATCGGTGCTAAAGCTTGCATCGACGCAACTCTTTATGATGAACTCTTTATCACTTCCATAACTGAGAAATATGTCCTTTAGTATTCTAAGGATAATTTTGACCGCTGTCTAGTGATCTACTCCTGGATCACTATTGTACCCTTTTGCCAAACTCATGGCAAGGTATACAATAGGTCTGGTATACATCATGGCATACTTTATAGAACCTATGGCTGAGGCATAGGGAATGACTTTCATTCTCTCTCTATCTTCTACCGTGGTCGGGTTTGGAGTCTTACTCAACTTCATACCTTACAACTTAGGCAAGAACTCCTTATTTGACTGATCCATTTTGAACTCCTTCAAAATCTTATCAAGGTATGTACTCATGAAAGTCTTATCTAGCGTCTTGATCTATCTCTATAGATTTTGATGCCCAATATGTAAGCAGCTTCACCGAGGTCTTTCTTTGAAAAACTCCTTTCAAACACTCCTTTATGCTTTCCAGAAAATTCTACATCATTTCTGATCAACAATATGTCATTCACATATACTTATCAGAAAGGCTGTAGTGCTCCCAGTCACTTTCTTGTAAATACAGGCTTCACCGCAAGTCTGTTTAAAACTATATGCTTTGATCAACTCATCAGAGGGTATATTCCAACTCGGAGATGCTTGCACCAGTCCATAGATGGATTGCTGGAGCTTGCACACTTTGTTAGCACCTTTAGGATTGACAAAACCTTCTGGCTGCATCATATACAACTCTTCTTTAATAAATCCATTAAGAAATGCAGTTTTGATATCCATTTTCCAGATTTCATAAAATGCGACAATTGCTAACATGATTCAGACAGACTTATCCATCGATACGGTGAGAAAATCTCATCGTAGTCAACACCTTGACTTTGTCAAAAACCTTTTGCGACAATTCGAGCTTTGTAGATAGTAACACTACCATCAGTGTCCGCCTTCCTCTTGAAGATCCATTTATTCTCTATGGCTTGCCGATCATCGGGCTAGTCAACCAAAGTCCATACTTTGTTCTCATACATGGATCCTATCTTAGATTTCATGGCCTCAAGCCATTTTGCGGAATCTGGGCTCATCATAGCTTCCTCATAGTTCGTAGGTTCGTCATGGTCTAGTAACATGACTTCCAGAACAGGATTACCGTACCACTCTGGTGCAGAACATGCTCTGGTTGACCTACGAGGCTTGGTAGTAACTTGATCCGAAGTTTCATGATCATTATCATTAACTTCCTCTCTAGTTGGTGTAGGCATCACGGGAACAAATTTTTGTGATGAGCTATTTTCCAATTTGAGAGAAGGTACAATTATCTCATCAAGTTCTACTTTCCCCCCACTCACTTCTTTCGAAAGAAACTCCTTCTCTAGAAATGATCCATTTTTAGCAACAAATATCTTGCCTTCGGATCTGTGATAGAAGGTGTACCCAACAGTTTCTTTTTGGGTATCCTATGAAGACGCACTTCTCCGATTTGGGTTCGAGCTTATCAGGCTGAAGCTTTTTCACATAAGCATCGCAACCCCAAACTTTAAGAAACGACATGTTAGGTTTCTTGCCAAACCACATTTCATATGGTGTCATCTCAACGGATTTAGATGGTGCCCTATTTAACGTGAATGTAGCTGTCTTTAATGCATAACCCCAATATGATAGTGGTAAATCCGTAAGAGACATCATAGATCGCACGATATCTAATAAAGTACGGTTACGACGTTCAGACACACCATTATGCTGTGGTGTTCCGGGTGGCGTGAGTTGTGAAAATATTCCACATTGTTTTAAATGAAGGCCAAACTCGCAACTAAAATATTTTCCTCCGCGATCAGATCGTAGAAACTTTATTTTGTTGTTATGATGATTCTCCACTTCACTCTAAAATTCTTTGAACTTTTCAAATATTTCAGACTTGTGTTTCATTAAGTAGATATACCCATATCTGCTCAAATCATCTGTGAAGGTCAGAAAAGAACGATACCCGCCGCGAGCCTCAACACTCATCGGACCGCATACATTGGTATGTATTATTTCCACTAAGTCATTGGCTCGCTCCATTGTTTTGAAGAACGGAGTTTTAGTCATCTTTCCCATGGGGCATGGTTCGCAAGTATCAAATGATCCATAATCAAGTGATTCCAAAAATCCATCCATATGGAGTTTCTTCATGCACTTTACACCAATATGACATAAACGATAGTGCCACAAATATGTTGCACTATCATTATCAACTTTGCATCTTTTGGCATCAATATTATGAATATGTGTATCACTACGATCGAGATTCAATAAACCATTCACATTGGGTGTATGACCATTGAAGGTTTTATTCATATAAACAGAATAACAATTATTCTCTAACTTAAATGAATAACCGTATTGCAATAAACATGATCTAATCATATTCATGCTCAACGCAAACACCAAATAGCATTTATTTAGCTTCAACACTAATCCCTAAGGTAGAGGGAGTGTGCGATGGTGATCGTATCAACCTTGGAATCACTTCCAACACACATCGTCACTTCGCCCATAACTAGTCTCTGTTCATTCTGTAACTCCTGTTTTGAGTTACTAATGTTAGCAACTGAACCGGTATCAAATACCCAGGGGTTACTATGAACACTAGTAAAGTACACATCAATAACATGTATATCACATATACCTTTGTTCACTTTGCCATCCTTCTTATTCGCCAAGTATTTGGGGTAGTTCCGTTTCCAGTGACCATTTCCTTTGCAGTAGAAGCACTTGGTTTCAGGCTTGGGTTCAGGTTTGGGCTTCTCCACGGGAGTGGAAACTTGCTTGCCATTCTTCTTGAAGTTCCCTTTCTTTCCCTTTGCCCTTTTTCTTGAAACTAGTGGTCTTGTTAATCATCAACACTTGATGCTCTTTCTTGATTTCTACCTTCGCCGATTTCAACATCGCGAAGACCTCGGGAATCGTTTTCGTCATCCCTTGCATATTATAGTTCATTACGAAGTTCTACTAACTTGGTGATAGTGACTAGAGAACTCTGTCAATCACTATCTTATCTGAAAGATTAACTCCCACTTGATTCAAGCGATTGTAGTACACAGACATTCTGAGCACATGCTCACTGGTTGAGCTATTCTCCTCGATCTTGTAGGAAAAGTACTTGTCAGAGGTCTCATACCTCTCGACATGGGCATGAGACTGAAATACAAATTTCATCTCTTGGAACATCTCATATGCTTCGTGGCATTCAAAATGTTTTTGAAGTCCCGGTTCTAAGCCTTTAAGCACGGTGCACTAAACTATCAAGTAGTCATCATACCGAGCTTTGTCAAACATTCATAACGTCTGCATCTGCTCCTGCAATAGGTCTGTCACCTAGCGGTGCATCAAGGACATAATTCTTCTATGCAACAATGAGGATAACCCTCAGATCACGGACCAAGTCCGCATCATTGCTACTATCATCTTTCAACTTATTTTTCTCTAGGAACATATAAAAATAAACGGGGAGCTACATCGCGAGCTATTGATCTAGAACATAATTTGCAAATACTACCAAGACTAAGTTCATGATAAATTAAAGTTCAATTAATCAGATTACTTAAGAACTCCCACTTGGATAGACATCCCTCGAGTCATCTAAATGATCACGTGATCCATATCAACCAAACCATGTCCCATCATCACGTGAGATGGAGTAGTTTTCAATGGTGAACATCTCTATGTTGATCATATCTACTATATGATTCACGTTCGACCTCTCGGTCTCAGTGTTCTGAGGCCATGTCTGTGCATGCTAGGCTCGTCAAGTTTAACCCGAGTATTCTGCACGTGCAAAACTGTCTTGCACCCGTTGTATGTGAAAGTAGAGCTTATCACACCCGATCATCACATGGTGTCTCCGCACGATGAACTGTCGCAATGGTGCATACTCAGGGAGAACACTTATACCTTGAAATTTTAGTGAGGGATCATCTTATAATTCTACCGCCGCACTAAGCAAAATAAGATGCATAAAAAGATAAACATCACATGCAATCAAAATATGTGACATGATATGGCCATCATCATCTTGTGCCATTGATGTCCACCTCCAAAGCACCGTCATGATCTCCATCCTCACTGGCTTGACACCTTGATCTCCATCGTAGCATCGTTGTCATCTCGCCAACTATTGCTTCTACAACTATCGCTATCGCATAGTGATAAAGTAAAGCAATTACATGGCGATTGCATTTCATACAATAAAGCGACAACCATAAGGCTCATGCGAGTTACCGATAACTTTTGCAAAACATGATCATCTCATACAATAACTTATATCGCATCATGTCTTGACCATATCACATCACAACATGCCCTGCAAAAACAAGTTAGACGTCCTCTACTTTGTTGTTGCAAGTTTTACGTGGCTGCTACGGGCTTCTAGTAAGAACCGTTCTTACCTACGCATCAAAACCACAATGATTTTTCGTCAAGTGTGCTATTTTAACCTTGAACAAGGACCGGCCGTAGTCAAACTCGATTCAACTAAAGTCGGAGAAACAAACACCCACTAGCCACCTGTGTGCAAAATGCGTCAATAGAACCGGTCTCATGAACGTGGTCATGTAATGTTTGTCCGGGCCGCTTCATCCAGCAATACCGCCGAATAAAAACAAGACGTTGGTGGTAAGCAGTATGACTATTATCACCCACAACTCTTTGTGCTCTACTTGTGCATATCATCTACGCATAGACCTGGCTCGGATGCCACTGTTGGGGAACGTAGCACGCAATTTCAAAAATTTTCCTACGACCACGCAAGATCTATCTAGGAGATTCATAGCAACGAGAGGGGGAAAGTGTGTCTACGTACCCTCGTAGACCAAAAGCGGAAGCGTTAGATTAACGCGGTTGATGTAGTCGAACGTCTTCACGACCGATCTAGTACGAAACGTACGACACCTCCGAGTTCAGCACACGTTCAGCTCGATGACGTCCCTCGAACTCTTGATCCAGCAGAGGGTCGAGGTAGAGTTTCGTCAGCACGACGGCGTGGCGACGGTGATGGTGATGTGATCCGCGCAGGGCTTCGCCTAAGCACTACGACGCTATGACCGGAGGAGTAAACTATGGAGGGGGCCACCACACACGACTAAGAGAACAATTGATGTGCTATGGTGTGCCCCCTGCCCCCGTATATAAAGGAGGCGATGAGGAGGAGGCCGGCGAAGAGAGGCGCGCCATGGGGGGGAGTCCTACTAGAACTCCAATCCTAGTAGGATTCGGCCCCCCTTTTTTTTCTTTCTTCACTGGAGGGGAAAAGGAAGGAGTGGGAGAGGGAGAGGGAAAGAGGGAAAGGGGGGCGCCGCACCCTCCCCTAGTCCTATTCGGACTCCCATGGGGGGGGCACAGCAACCCCTTGTGGGCTGTCCCCTCTCTCTCCCGTGGCCCATGAGGCCCATGACTTCCCCCGGGGGGTTTCGGTAACCCCACGGTACTCCGGTAAAATACCCGAACCCCTCGAAACCATTCCGATGTCCGAATACCACCTTCCAATATATCAATCTTTACCTCTCGAATATTTCGAGACTCCTTGTCATGCCGTGATCTCATCCGGGACTCCAATAAACTTCAGTCACCAAAACACATAACTCATAATACAAATCGTCATCGAACGTTAAGTGTGCAAAACCTACGGGTTCGAGAACTATGTAGACATGACCGAGACACATCTCCAGTCAATAATCAATAGCGGAAATTGGATGCTCGTATTGGTTCCTACATATTCTACGAAGATCTTTATCGGTCAAATCGCAATAACAACATACGTTATTCCCTTTGTCATCGGTATGTTACTTGCCTGAGATTCGATCGTCGGTATCATCATACCTAGTTCAATTTCGTTACCGGAAAGTCTCCTTACTCATTCTGTAATGCATCATCCCGTAACTAACTCATTCGTCACATTGCTTGCAAGGCTTATAGTGATGTGCATTACCGAGAGGGCCCAGAGATACCTCTCCGATACTCGGAGTGACAAATCCTAATCTCGATCTATGCCAACCCAACAAACACCTTTGGAGACACCTGTAGAGCATCTTTATAATCACCCAGTTACGTTGTGACGTTTGATAGCACACAAGGTGTTCCTCCCGTATTCGGGAGTTGCATAATCTCATAGTAAGAGGAATATGTATAAGTCATGAAGAAAGTAATAGCAATAAAACTTAACGATCATTACGCTAAGCTAACGGATGGGTCTTGTCCATCACATCATTATCTAATGATGTGATCCTGTTCATCAAATGGCAACACATGTCTATGGTCAGGAAACTTAACCATCTTTGATTAACGAGCTAGTCAAGTAGAGGCATACTAGGGACACTCAGTGTTGTCTATGTATTCACACATGTACTAAGTTTCCGGTTAATATAATTCTAGCATGAATAATAAAAATTTATCATGATATAAGGAAATATAAATAACAACTTTATTATTGCCTCTAGGGCATATTTCCTTCAGTCTCCCACTTGCACTAGAGTCAATAATCTAGTTCACATCACCATGTGATTTAACACTAATAGTTCACATCTTTATGTGATTAACACCCATAGTTCGCATCGTCATGTGACCAACACCCAAAGGGTTTACTAGAGTCAATAATCTAGTTCACATCGCTATGTAATTAACACCCAAAGAGTACTAAGGTGTGATCATATTTTGCTTGTGAGAGAAGTTTAGTCAACTGGTCTGCCACATTCAGATCCGTATGTATTTTGCAAATTTCTATGACTACAATGCTCTGCACATAGCTACTCTAGCTAATTGCTCCCACTTTCAATATGTATCCAGATTGAGACTCATAGTCATCCAGATCGGTGTCGAAAAGTCTCCAAAAAGTTTCGTTGCGTTTGGACTCCGTTTGGTCTTGATTTTCTGCAATGTAAAAAATAGGCAAAAAATAACAACTAGCACTGGGAACTATGTCAATATGTTAGTCCCAAAAAATGATATAAAGTTGCTACAAAATGATTGTAATACATCCAATAATGATAATATAACATCATGAATACTTCATAAATTATAGATACGTTGGAGACGTATCAGCGTCCCCAAGCTTAATTCCTACTCGTCCTCGAGTAGGTAAAGGATAAAAGAAATAATTTATGAAGTGTGAATGCTAGCAAAGTGCACAAGTTTGATGAATGATAATTTAAATCACTTTTCCTAGCATCATAGCAGCAATTCTTTCTCATAAAACTTCTCATGTTAAAGTAGCAACCAATTCACATGTTAAGGTTCAAACAATGAATTGTCTTGAAACTCAACAACCTATTTCTTAGTCACCAAACAATTGCAATTAAACTTATTCAACAGAGTCTAAGTAAGAGCTCCACATACTCAATCATCATATAGTCTTCCATGATTGCTAGTACTCAAAGCATAGTCCTAGAACAAATGGCATCCATCGAACACAGAGAAAGACATGGGCTTAATATTTTGCCTCCCAACTCATTTATCATAGAGATAATTGTCAACAATAATAAATCATGATCAAATATATTTGACTGGTCATATGTGCCTAGATCTTTCCCCACCACATGATGCTTGCCAACTAGAGAATACTTGAGGTTGAAATGAGAATGCATTCTATTGAAAATATACCCAAACATAACTCATTACGTTGTCTTCCTTGTCCAACTTCAACTAATTTTCTCAAGATCGAAAATAATTAATGGGTATTCACAATCATAGAAGATGTCCAAGATAATATATTTGTATGTGAATGTTCTCTTCCTTATACTAATCATTCATGAATTGCTTGTATGACTAATATTGTGATTGTCAAGCTTCAAAAGATTTCACTTTCTAGACCCAATGTGAAGCTACAACTAGGCATGATATAATTCCAACTTCATGATATTCAATTCATTCAACAATTTACTCATAGGATATAAGTGAAGCACACAAGAGTAAATGACAAGCTACTCCAAAAAATATAAGTGAAGATCAAGCGAGTACTTAAGTAAATAGGTAGCTAATTGTGAACTCTCACTTATTTAAAAACTTTCAGATGTAAGTATTTTATTAAAACAGCACGCAAAAACAAAATAAAATGACATTCTAAGAATAGAACACACCATGTGAAGAAGTAAAAACTTAGGCTCAACCGAGACTAACCGATAATTGTTGATGAAGAAAGGTGGGATGCCTACGGGGGCATCCCCAAGCTTAGATGCTTGAGACTTCTTGAAATATTATCTTGGGATGCCTTGGGCATCCCGAAGCTTGAGCTTTTATGTCTCCTTAATTCCTTTTATATCACGGTTTCCCTAAATCTTAAAAACTTCATCCACACAAAACTCAACAAGAACTCATGAGATAATTTAGTATAAATCAATGCAAAACCTTATCATTCTCTATTGTAGCAAATCACTAAAATTATTATTCAACATTGCATACTAAATTCCTCTGCATATTTACTACTCTATCCTCAAATAGAATCATTAAACAAGCAAACATATGGAAACAATGTAGAAAATTTATCATAGCTTATTGTGCAAAAAATTTCAACATTTTATCACATTCTGATTTTTCTCTGGAATTTTTGCAACATCGATAAACTTTCTGTTTTGAAACAACAACTCATATACTTGCAAAATAAGCATGGTAAAGGCTATCCTTGCCACTTTTATTGAAATAAAAGATACAAAAAAATATTATAAACAATATCAAGCAAATCCTAACAAAATAAAATGACGCTCCAAGCAAAACTCATATCATGTGACGAATAAAAATATAGCTCCAAGTAAGCTTACCGATAATGTTGGAGACGAAAGAGGGGATGCCCTCCGGGGCATCCCCAAGCTTAGTTGCTTGGATATTCCTTGAATATTACCTCGGGGGTGCCTTGGGCATCCCCAATCTTAAGGTCCTGTCACTCCTTATTCTCCTCATATCGACATCTCACCCAAAACTTGAAAACTTCAATCACACAAAACTTAACGGAACTTCGTGAGATAGGTTAGTATGATAAAGACAAATCATTCACTTTGGTACTGTCAAAGACAAGATTCATAATTGTTCTCACACAATGCCTACTGTACCCTATCATTTCTATGATTTATATTGAGCAATATAAGCCATAGAAACTAGAAAACAAGCAAACTATGCATCGAAAACAGAATCTGTCAGAAACAGAACAGTCTGTAGTAATCTGTACTCTAACCATACTTCTGCTACTCGAAAAATTCTGAAAAATTAGGAAAACTTAGGTAATTTGTATATCAATCATGTGTAAAAAATTCAGATCAAAAGCACGTTCCAGTGCATTTTCAATATTCCTGGACTGAGGGCAAAAGTTTCTGTTTCTGCACAGAATCAAGTCAACTATCATCCATACTATCCCAAAGGCTTTACTTGGCACTTTATTGAAAAAAGCTATAAAAAATGATTACTACAGTAGCCTAATCATGTGAACACACAAAAACAGTAGATAAAAGTGTTGGGTTGTCTCCCAACAAGCGCTTTTGTTTAATGCCTTTTGGCTAGGCATGATGATTTCAATGATGCTCGCATAAAAGATAAGAATTGAAACATAAAGAGAGTGTCATGAATCACAAGTTCCTATATCATAATAATTTTCAGTAGCATCATGAATAGATTCATCAATATAACCATCACATAAATCATTCTTTTCATGATCCAAAAGCATAGAAAATTTATTACTCTCCATATAATAAATTTTATTCTCATTATAGTGGGAGTATCATATGAAACTCAAATACTATAAATTGTTTCCACATTAAAAGAGTAATGTTCAGAAAATGTATATTCAAAATTATAAAAATAATTATCACTAATTTTTATAACATAAGTATCATCGCAATAATCATCATAAGTAGCAACTTTGTTCTCATCATAGTCAATTGAAACCTCTTCCGGAATAGTGGAATCATTACTAAATAAAGTCATGACCTCTCCAAATCCACTTTTATCATCATAATAGGATTCAACACCCTCCAAAATAGTGGGATAAATATTATCTAAAGTTGACACTCTTCCAAACCCACTTTCATAAATATTGCAATCATCATAAATACGAGGCATGCAATCATCATAGCAAATTTGATCATTCAAAGTAGGGGGACTAAAAAGATCATCTGCATTAAGCATAGCATTCCCAAGCTTGGGACAAACATTACTTGTAGCAAATAAATTCTCAAACATGTCATTCTCATCAAACATAGCATCCCCAAGCTTGTGGCTTGGCATATCATAAGCATAATCACTCTCATCATTAATAGTATGAATAGCACCAATGGTATAAAAATTGCTATCATCATAATTTCCAAAGTTGGTGC